>NC_135536.1:30319411-30928411 GCF_045843805.1 Urocitellus parryii
GTTAAACACCAAAAATAAACAAAAATGGCTGCAAATACAAATCATGTCTCAATAATAACCCTGAATGTTAAACTCACAAGTCAAAAGACATACACTAGTAGATTGGATCTAAAAAAAGAAAAGACCCAACAATATGCTGCCTCCAAGAGACTCATCTCATATGAAAAGACATCCACAGACTGAAGGTTAAGGGTTGGGAAAAATCATACCACTCACATGGACTGCGGAAGCAAGCAGGGGTTTTTATCCTTATATCAAATAAAGCAGACTTAAAGCTAAAGTTAATCAAAAGGGATAAAGAAGGACACTATATACTGCTCAAGGGAACCATACACCAACAAGACTTAACAATTATAAACATATATGCCCAAACAAGAGAGCATCTAGGTTCATCAAACTCTTCTCAAGTTCAAGAGTCAAATAGACCACAACACAATAATTTTGAGTGACTTTAAACACCTCTTTCTCCACTGGATATATCTTCCAAACAAAAGCTGAACAAAGAAACTATAGAACTCAATAATATAATCAATAACTTATAATTAACTGATATATATAGGATATTTCATCCTTCAATGAGCGTTACACTTTCTTCTCAGCAGCATAGAGAACTTTCTCTAAAACAGACCATGTATAAAAAAATAGAGATACTACCCTTCATTCTATCTGATCATAATGGAATTAAATCAATGATAAAATAAGAAATAAAGGCTATTCCAACACCTGGAGACTAAGTAATATGCAAAGTTCATTCAACATACGGAAATCAATAAATGAAATTCATCACATCAATAGACGTAAAGAATCATATAATCATTTCAATAGATGCAGAAAAAGCATTTGACAAAATGCAGCACCCCTTCATGTTCAAAACACTAGAAAAATTAGCAATAACAGGAACATATCTCAACATCATAAAGGCTATCTATGCTAAGCCCCAGACCAACATCATTCTAAATGGAGAAAAATTGAAGGCATTCCCTCTAAAAACTGCAACAAGACAGGGATGCCCTCTTTCAACACTTCTATTTAACATAGTTCTTGAAACACTGGCCTGAGCAATTAGATGAAAGAAATTAAAGGGATACACCTAGGAAAAGAAGATTAGTACTATCATCAACAAATTAGTACTATTTGTTGATGATATGATTCTATACCTAGAAGACCCAAAAAGTTCCTCCAGAAAACTTGTAGAATTAGTAAATGAATTCAGCAATGTAGCAGGATATAAAATCAACATGCATAAATCAAATTCATTTCTATATTTACAACACATTCTCAGAAAGGGAAACAAGGAAAACTACCCCATTTACAATAGCCTCAAAAAAATAAAATACTTGGGAATCAAGTATTTTAACGAAAGAGGTGAAAGATCTATATAATAAAACTAGAGAACTCTAAATAAAGAAATCAAAGAAGACCTTAAAGATGAAAAGATCTACTTTGATCTTGGATAGGCAGAATTAATATTATCATAGAAATAGAAAAAGCAGTGATGAAATTCATCTGGAAAAATAAGAGACCCAGAATAGCTAAAGTAATCCTTAGCAGGAAGAGTGAAGCAGGTGATATCACTATACCAGACCTTAAACTATACTACAGAGCAATAGTAACAAAAACAGCATAGTATTGGCACCAAAATAGACTGGTAGACCAATGGTAAAGAATAGAGGACACAGAGACTAACCCAAAAAATTACAATTAACTTATATTAGACAAAGGTGCCAAAAACATGCGTTGGAGAAAAGATAGCCTCTTCAACAAATGGTGCTGGGGAAACTGGAAATCCATATGCAGCAATATGAAATTAAACTCCTATCTCTCACCATCCACAAAACTGAACTCAAAATAGATAGATCAAGGACCTAGGAATAAACCCAGAGACCCTGTGTCTAATCGAAGAAAAAGTAGGCCCTAATCTCCATCGTGTGGGATTAGGCCCCAACTTCCTTAATAAGATTCCCATAGCACAAGAATTAAAATCAAGAATCAATATGGGATGGATTCAAGCTAAAAAGCTTCTTCTCAGCAAAAGAAACAATCTGTGAGGTGAATAGAGAGCCTACATCTTGGGGGCAAATTTTACCCCTCACACATCAGATGGAACACTAATCTCTAGGGTATATAAAGAACTCAAAAAGCTAAACACGAAAAAAAAAAACCCCAAATAACCCAATCAATAAATGGGCCAAGGACCTGAACAGACACTTCTCAGAAGAGGATATACAGTCAACAAACATGAAAAAATGTTCATCATCGCTAGCAATTAGAGAAATGCAAATCAAAACTACTCTAAGATTTCACCTCACCATAGTCAGAATAGCAGCTATTATGAAGACAAACAACAATAAGTGTTGGCAAAGGATGTGGGGGAAAAAAGATACACTCATATACTGTCGGTGGGACTGTGAATTGGTGCAGTCAATCTGGAAAGCAGTATGGAGAATCCTTGGAAAATTGGGAATGGAACCAGCATTTGACCCAGCTATCCCTCTCCTCGGTCTATACCCAAAGGACTTAAAAACAGCATACTACAGGGACACAGCCACATCAAAGTTTAAAGCAGCACAATTCATAATAGCTAAACTGTGGAACCAACCTAGATGCCCTTCAGTAGATGAATGGATAAAAAAAAAGTGGCATATATACACAATTGAGTATTACTCAGTAGTAAAAGAGAATAAAATCATCTCATTTGCAGATAAATGGATAGAGGTGGAGAATATAATGCTAAGTGAAATTAGCCAATCCCAAAATGCTGAATGATTTCTCTGATTTAAGGATGCTGATACGCTGTTGGGGGTAGGGGACATGGGAGGATTAAATGAACTGTAGCTAAGGCAAAGGGAAAAAGAGGAGGGAGGGAAGGGAAGGTGCATAGGGGTAGGAAAGACGGTGGAATGCAATGGTCATCATTACCCTAATTACGTGTATGAAGACACGAAAGATGTGATTCAACTTTGTGTACAACCAGAGATATGAAAAATTGTGCTTTATATGTGTAATATGAATTGTAATGTATTCTGTTGTCATATATAACAAATTAAAAAAAAGAATAGAGGAAAAAAACCCACAAAGAATATATCCTCTAACCTGCTGGTTTTCCATTGAGCTCTCTCACTGCAGCCTCAACAGCCCTCCAACAGGTCACCGGGCATCCAGGTGTAGCACAACAATCCTCTGGCTTTCAGGCTCTCTCCATCCCTCCAATATCCCCACCATTCCTCCACCACCAAGTCATCCAAATCACTGGTATCCTCCCCAAGGCCCTGAGTCACAGACTTTGACCCACCCTCACCTCTGTCCCCCTTTAACTGCTTGTGTATCCTATATGCTAGACAGGTGAGGATTCCCAGCGCAAAGACTGAACTCACAACTCCACCCATCTGTACCTCAGGCCTGGAATGCCTTCCCCTGCCCTACTCACATAAAATTCTTTCAAATCTGAATCCCAACATTCTATCTCTGAACTCACAGAGTAGAACCTCCTCAAATCCTGTAACCGTCTGTTTCTTGCATCACTACAGAACATCCTACAGAATGGTTATTTTGTGTGTGTATGTCTTCCCTGTGCATTCTGCCCCAAAGGGACAGGATTGAGCCTTATTTATCTGTACATCTTTGCATGCTTAATTCATATTTTTTGAATGAAGGAGAAGCCCCATCAGCAATGTATAATATAAGAAACAGAAGGGGTTCAGGACAAGGGTTCATAGTCACCTCAGATGTCCCAAGCCAGGAATTCTCAATCTTAGAGAGTATAGACTGAAAACTAGTTGGTCACTAATATTAAGTGCAAAAATTTGTGATTAATTTACTAAAAATAATGATCACAAAGTTAATATGTTTTCTTAACTGCAAGCAATGAGGGTAGAGTTATAGGTGGTAGAATTCATCCCTAAGTCACCTATATATCATTGATGTTAAAAAATAGTGCCAGAAGTTACTGACAAATGCTGGCTCTAAATAATGTGAAGCAGGACAAGGGAGAGGACCTTGGGATATCAGTCTTTGAGAAATACAATGAGAAGATAGGAAAAGATGCAGTTTCTAAGCTTCTCCCATCAACATCACCAATTTTTTTTATTTTTTTGTAGCTGATTTATTATTTTTTCATGTCATAGATGCAGTGTGAAAGCGCTAATTATCACATACATCCACAAGATATTCACTTTGTGTTCCACCATGAATTTGAGCAAGAGTTGTTCCCACACTGCTTCTTTTATCATCACCAACCCTGACACTGCTACACAGACTCAGAGAAATGCTGAGTCTGCCTCACAGACCCTTCTGAGGATGCCAGGTCTTAGAGTAGGGGACCTGTGGGGCAGCTTTTGGTGGGTTAAAGACCAGTGGCACTAGCTTATCTTGCTTTGTCAACTGTGCTTTGATAGAGGAGAGATCAAGACATTTGTCTAGGTATCATAAAATGGATATCTTTAAACTCATTTCTTCTAAGAAAGCTCCCAAATTTCCCTTCCAAACAAAAGCTGAACAAAGAAACTATAGAACTCAATAATATAATCAATAACTATAATTAACTGACACATATAGGATATTTCATCCTTCAATGAGCGTTACACTTTCTTCTCAGCAGCATAGGGAACCTTCTCTAAAACAGATCATATTTTAAAAAGTAGAGATACTACCCTTCATTCTATCTGATCATAGAAGGGAAAGAGTAAATTAAAAAAAAAAAAAAAAAGACGACGACGATGACTAAGGATTGAGGAATGGCAGACATCCACTGTAACAAGATGCCACACTTTTTTTCTGCCTTAAGAATTTGGCTTTTATATGCCCCTAATACAGAGCAACTCCAGCTATAGTTTTGTTATCTAACTGTTTTCATTTTCTCCTTGCAAAGAGGAAGAGATGATGCTCAGGAAAACGGAGTGGGGGTGGCAGTAGAATGTGAGGACAGTGGAGCCAATGCAACATTTGGGGTCCTGATGACTTTCAGAGTCTCTTCCAGGTAAAAATTAATGCTAATGAACAATGATTCGGGGGCATGGCGAGATGCATATGCTTCAGTGAGCAAGTGACAACACGACTCCTTCAGAGTGTCACTTTTACATTTGTCTTTATAGTTTGCTTTTTTTACCCTGTTCTCCAAAACGTACATTAAGATATCTCATGCTAGTTCTCAATCTCAGCTCTTTTATTTGGCAAATGTACCAGAAAATTCTGTTTGGTTACTGGAGTTATCCCAAAGTGAAAAAATAGCATTTCCAGAAGGCCAGCATTCATTCCCATCCCTCTCTGGCATTTATATAACTCAATAGTGGCTTTGTTTTCTGACTGTTTGCACACACAGAACATACATATGACAACTGAACAAATGCCACCCAGATGTTTTTATGGCTCTAGATGCATGTAGGCAAAGAAAAATTTAGAATTAGCCCTTGCTCTTGTGACTTACTACTTTACTATTCTTTCCAAATACTCTGAATTTGATGCCTTCATGCAAATATTTGAGAAAAGACCTATTCAGGGAGTGGAAGGCGCCGCCTGCACTGAGTGCTGGCAGTCCACTTTTGCAGACAGTTGGAGGCTAGTAGTTGCTGGAAGCTGGCCTGGCGGCTGCCTGGCACTTCAAAGGACTACTCTGGAACTGGGAACAGTGCCTCCCGGGCTCCACAAGCAGCCAGCCTGCTGACCTGCTGAACCTGTCTGCCCCACCCCACCTCATAAAGGGAATCTGTTTTAATGGTCACTGTGACCTGTGACGTTAGAGTGAGGTCTACGTAAGGTCCTCTTCTTTTTTGAGATGAATCTAGATCTTTCTGCTTTAGTCTTAAGGGCCCTAAATATCTGATGTTACTGCCCACACTGGTTTAGAGAATGAAGATTAATTTTTCAATTACTGTTAGATCTTTCAACTCTGTTGAATGTCAGCAATAATTTTTTTTAAAGAACATTTTGGTGGCTGTGAGATAAGAATTTTCTAAACCTTTTAGCTTAATTTCAAAAGATTTTCCCCTTTACATTTAAAAAATTTAGTCAAGAAATAGGTAAATATTTTCAAAATAAATGATGCTATATATTCTTTGGGGCTCCCTTTTACCTCCATCTACAGAAATGAAAAACAGAGCTTTTTGACTAAAAACATCGTGGTCTTCAGCACAGACAGACAATAACACCCACACTTTAAGGGCTACACTGAATGTCCGTTTTTCATTTATATCAAGTGTACTTCATTGCAATGGAAACAAATTGTTAAAAGGGCTGGACATTTCAGAAGAGAAAGTCCAAGATTAAATATGGGTTCCTCAGTTTTCCAGAAGTATTCTCACACCAGGACAAGTAGTTAATGGTAAAATAGCTTCCTGAGTACTTAAGATTAATTGTACTTCTGTTTCCTATTTTTTACTCCAAAGTGACAATACTGCTTAGACGTGCCCAGGGGATAAGGCCCTCTGTAACCCAAGTGCAAACAGTATAATGATGGACAAAACAATCCAGAAGGTTTCAAATAACAGCTGTGACTGACAAATTAGATACCTGAGTCCATAATTAAGCACAGCATTTCACCACAACTTAGCAATTAAAGTGCTATCCACCCAGGAAACAGGACCAACTAAAGCACTCTGTCTTCATCACTATATATCCACCGATCCTTTTAGAATTATGTTAATACCTTTTTTCTCCTGTAAAATGATTCAAAATCACATAATGTGAATGCTCTATCCAGGCTAGAGTTTAAACAAATTGTTCAAATCCAAGCAACTCCTCCCTCTGTCTTTCATGTCTTCCTACTGTATGCTTTGTGAACAGAGCTACCACCAGCCTTCCGATCTCACCACCTACATTAGCTGTTCGGATAAGCTTCCTAGGACAAGGTTGATTTACAATAAGAAAGAATGCTCTGGTACAGTTGAGGCAATACGGCCTTTCCCACAAAAAGACATGTGGACCCTCACTTCATAGCTGCTGACTATGAGGGTGCGCAATTTAGCACACAACATGGGTGCCCCTCAAGAAAAGTCAATTTTATACCTATAGTGGATTCTGAAGGTCAAAATAAAAATGACTGCAGCAGGACTAGCTAGCTATTTCATTGTAGAACTCAGTACATAACAAACCTGTGGGTATCCTTGTTCAAACAGTAAGTTTCAAAATAACAGCAGAGCATTAAGCCGAGCTTAATGAGTCCTTCTAAGGGTGAGCTCTATACAGCTGCACAGGTTGCTGACCCACGAAGCTAGCCTGACTGCAGTGAATGTGGCTGGAGCCCCTCAACACATAAGCGGATGTGTATCCATTCTGCCAACAATTATGAGTGCCATCAGTGTGTGGAGGTGGATTTGTCAGATAGCCTGATATTGATCTCAGCTTCACCATTAACAAGCTATTACTTTGCCCAATGATTTCATGTCCTAGCTGCTGGGCATCCTCACCCATGAAGGGGATAAAGAGCAACCAACTACTTGGCTGTTGGGAAGATTAGCCTAGAAAATTTACACGAAGAATACTGAACAGAACTTGGCCCAGAATATGAACTCAAACATAGTTCCCTGTAATTTTTAAATAAAATATAAGTAAAAGATAACCATCATCAGGGAAGTACAAAAAGAGTATAGAGGGCCTCTGGCGGGTTAGCAATCAGACTAGTTGGGGAAACTAGGGGAAAGGAAGCTTCATGTAGGAAATGTATCCGAGATAGGACTAGGAGGAAATCAGCAGTGAGGGTGGAGGAACATGAGGTGTGTACGTTGCAGTCCATGATGATGGCACCTTAGGTGAAGCCCGGGGCACAGGGAGCAGACTGATAGGAGCCCACAGCCACAAGGACAAGCAAGTGCTACTGGGCGAGGCCTCATATGGTTAGCCAAGGAAGCACAAGCTCTCTTGTGTGGCCACAGGGAGAACAGCAAGTTCTAAGACAAACCAGTGGTGTGGTCAGAGCTGATCCTCCAGATGTAGGCAACACGGAAAGACTCAGTAATTTTTTTCTCTATCAAAGTGCAAGAGAACTGATAAAATACATAGAGGAAAGAAACAATTAGCTTACCACAAATATTAACTGCCTACATTGGTCCTGCCCTCTACCAAATCAAACACTTCATAAAAAGAAGTCACAATCAAATCCTTTCAGAAGTCAAGTAGTTTTTAGGCATGTGGGCAATTTAAAGACTAAAACCAACTAACAAACCAACTAACCAACAAAACCCAAACCAAACTAACTTCATTCCCTTATCCCAGTCCACAAACAGAAACAATGGAACTAGCAGGTAAATTCAGCGCACCTGCTGGCCTCTGCTCACAATGGCTGCTGGGTACACTCAGGTGGTCTCTGGGATCTCCACCCACCCCTGACAATTGCTCTAGGTAGGTTTAATCCAGTAAGCAACGACACACACTGCTGACCATGGTCAGGCCTGCTCTGCTCTGTACCTCTTTCTATATGTCTGCTCTTACTTTGTGCCACTTGGTGTGGATAGTCATTTGTCATTTTGTTAATGTAAAGGAAAAACTACAAGAACCAAAGAACAATATGTTAGAAGACTACTAGGTTTCATTCAGATTTTCCTGGAGAGCAGGGGCCAGTATCTATTTACAATTCCAAGCAGGGACACAGGCATGCAGCAACTGCCTTGCTCCCCAACATCTCCTCCATTTATATTTGTGCTGTTCCTTAAAACCAGTCTGTAGAACCCTAAAGGAGTGGGTACAGATGTTCCAGGACCACATTTATGTTCCTTATTCTCAGTCTCCTGCAATTTGGCCTGCAGAAGAGAACTGGTGCTAGGCCTGAACACTTGGGTGAAGAGACTACTCCTCTCTGCTGACCAGCCTTAAGGATACCCTGCCCACCTCATTATTTCACAGAAACTGCTCCTGCAGGTCAAAAGAAATTAAAATCATTTTCCTCTGCAATTTAATGATAAGCAGATCCCAAACTGCCACTCTGTCACCATACTTTTATATGACACAGGTTAGATCTGGCTTCCAGGGAGGCCTTCATCATGTCTAGTATGTGTGTAGGTGGTTGGGAGGAGTAGGGGTCCCTGGGACCACCGTGGTTCTTACAGATTTTTCCATAAAGGTGTGACTAGGCTAGGCCACCCAGGGTAGTCCTTATATAATCTCCCCTGGAGCTGGGTAGGAGAGCAAGACCCATCTGCTAGGTGTACACAGGAGTATAAATCCTTGGAGACATGTAGGACTATACTATTGTATACCATCTCACTACTTTGTCCAGAATACAACTGTCTATTCCAAGAACATCTCTAAGGTCCATATCATTCTCACAGATGATCTTTACAGAATATCCTATGACTTCTGAATACACAGTTCACCAGAGTTCGTATTTAGCACAGCACGCTAAATTGAATTCATCTTCTGTCTCGCTGAAGTTAACCATGATACTCTCACTGAAGACAACAAAACTTACTCATGGAAACACCTTGACCCACCACACACTATCCAAGACTAGGCTGAAGCCTGACACGTTGGCCCAGGCTGGGAAGCTCTACCAAATTCCTTCACTGTCCTATGTACATAGCCTGCACTCTGGGGCCTCCAGAATTTCCAGACCCTGGGGTGGGGCGGGGGCTCCACAACACAGGTGCAGCTCCTATGGAAACACTGCCCTAGGAAGAGTATAAAGCAGCTTGAGGAACCACTTAAAAGCAACTCAGGAGACTGAGCTGGGATCACACTGGAGCATTCCCCAACATTCCCTGGGCCACTCTGGAGTGCGTAAATGAAAGGAAGCTGAGATGCATGCCAATTTTACACTGCTGTGCCCATTTCTGAAATGCCTTAATAGGAACCATTACTGCCTCTTGAAGGGCCACGTGCTCCCTGCTGCGCCTCCTCCTCCTGAACATCACATCATCTAACAATTTGACCTTACAAATTATACTGACTCCAATTCCAATGTGGACAACAGAGTAGACAGTTCTCATGAAGAGAGGGAAAAAGGAAGCTTTGGAGTCTGGTGACTTCAAGTCAAGCTCAGCCGTTGGTTTTCTACTTTAGCTTTTTAAATTTTTTCAGGGGGTGGAACTGGGCATTGAACTTAGGAGCACTTGACCACTAAGTCACATCCCCAGCCCTACCTTGTATTTTATTTAGAGACATGGTCTCACTGAGTTGCTTAGTGCCTCACTATTGCTGAGGCTGGCTTTGAACTCGGCAATCCTCTTGCCTGGGCCTCCTGAGCCACTGGGATTACAGGCGTGTTCCACTGTGCTCGGCTACTTTTCTTGATGATAAATACAACACTATAATTCGGTTCCAACTGAAACTTATATAGGAGATTCAATCAAGAACTTGCATTTCACTTAGAGTCAATTTAGGCAAGTTTTATCAATGATATACTTTTAAAACAGGAGTATACTGAACTTAGCCAACAAAATCTAACCTAAGTATAGCTTTAATGCTATGATTTTATTATATTACTAGGTAGTTTGCTTTAACCATCATTTAATTTTTATAAAAAGAAACCATTTTATTTTCCTCTAAATTGATTTAACTTCTGTCCCCAGTTATTCATTGGAAACCTTAAAGGTCAGAGTCTGTACTTGGTTCTTAGAATACAAAGATGAATAAGACAGGCTAAGTTGGAAAAATGAACAAATCAGATTAAAATGAAGTATAATAAATTCTGTGAATTGAGAAGGCATTTGGTGACATCAACATTCCCATTGGGGCAGTTAAGTAGAGATAGGAAAAGTAGAAATGGGAGGATAATTTTTTTTAAGTTGTTGACCTTTATTTATTTTATTTATTTGTATGTGATGCTGAGAATTGAACCCAGTGCCTCACACACACATGCTAGGCAAGTGCACTACCGCTGAGCAATAGTCCCAGCTTGGGAGGATTTTAAAAAAAAAATTTTTTTTTTAGATGTTAATGGATCTTTATTTTATTCATTTATTTATATTGTGTGCTGAGAATCAAACCCAGTGCCTCACACAGGCCAGGCAAGTGCTCTACCACTGAGTCCCAGCCCAGCCCAGGATGATGTCCTGAAGAGACTAAAAGCATCTTAGGAGGCTCATGGGAGGTAAGCTGTGGAAAAGAGGGAGGAGGAGGCGCAGCAGGGAGCACGTGGCCCTTCATGAGGCAGGTGTGCAGCTGATAATGACAGGGAGAGGGAAGGACAAGCAGGTGAACTCATAGGGCTGTCACCAACCATGCTGGTGGCGGGAGGTGCATGACTTGGCCCTGAAGGCTGGGCTGAACCATGGGAGAGCAGGCAAAGAAGCATGGCTTGAGGACTGTCTCCATTTCTGTTTGATTACCATTCTAGAACAAGGCTGGTCACCATATTTGGAGAAATTTAGCAACAATTTAGGAAAGAAATTAATTTTATTATGAAACAAGAGCTCCTGAAACAATGGCAAAGAAGAAGCTTAAAAATGAGGAACTCAACAGAAGCTGAGGACTTGGTAGGTTATGGTGGGTGGGGTGGAATAAGAACATTAAGGAAGTGACTATGAATTCTAGGTCTGCTCTGGAGAGTAGATGTAGCTACTAGATGTTGTCGATGGAAAAGCCATTCACCGATGTGAGAAGGAAGAGATGGAAGGTGGGGCATATTTTATATGGACACAGTTTGGGCAGTGAGTGCAAGTGTCACATTCAAGTGCAGATGTTCAGTAGACAGTCAGGCATAAGAACATGAAAAGTGAAAAAGAGGCCAAGGGAAAACAGAATTAAGGAATATCCCACATAAATGATGGCTGAGGTTAGTGAAATGGATGACCACCTAGATACACTGCAGTGTGTTAGAGGAAGAAAAATGAGTACATAATCATGAGGAGCACAGAATTTTAGGGTGATGAGACAGATATAAAGAGCTGACGAATAAACAGGAAATAAAGTTTTGGAAGAGTGTTCATCAGCTTTGTATCACTACAAACAAAATATCTGAAACAGGCTATTTATGAAGAAAAGGTCTATTCAGCTCACAATTCTGGAGGCTTGAGCCCAACATCAGGTAGCTCCAATGGTTTGGGCCTTTGGTGAGCACAGCATTCATGGTGGGAATGTGTGTCAGAGCAAGTGCTCACATTTTGAACTATGAAGCAGAAAAAAGGGACAGGAAGGGTAGCTCCATTCCCTTTGAGGGCATTCCCCCAATGACCCAAGGACCTCCCACCAGTCCCATTTCTGACTAATACCACCCCGGGGACCAAGATTTTATATGGACCTGTGGGGAATGCTCATCCAAAGCACAGCAACAAGAAGACTGAAAAAAGAGGCAAAGGAAATTTTAGCAAGGACTGACAAGTACCAAGTAGCTTTAAAATTATGGAAGTCAATGTGGACCTAGCCAGTGCTCTCAAGATCCACAATTTAAGGAACCTCCTGTCAAGTCATGCAACTGTGACCCCACCAACAGTTCAATGCAATTAAAATCTAATACTTGAATAAAGATTGGTGATAACTTCATCTAAAAAAAAAAAAGAGAAAGAAAAATTATTTTGTATGTTAACATGCCTGCTGTTGATTCTAAGTCCCTACAATAGTGAGACTTTTTCAAGCTTACAAGCATAGATTAGGGTTTTATCAAGACCCCATGTTATGTTTAAACACAGTAACGTATCAAGTTCAGTGAAAACAGCAATTGCACCACGTTACCTGTTTTTGTTGAACAAATGTTAATTTGTTAATGACTACTTTTCCTGCAAATAATACAAAGTTCTGTAGTCAGAAGGTCACCTGAGTAGCCTAAAACTCTCACATTCAAACCAAACAGAGTTAGATTTTAGATGGCAAAAGGGCCATTGGTTCTGACATGCCAGCTTCTCTTAGCAATGTATAGAGAAGAATACTGTCCAGTTGAAAACTTCTTACTAAAAATTCAAAACACCAACATTGCTTCCTAAGTAAAAATCCTGATCTTGGTTTTAAAGGAAAATATTATTTGTTCCACAAATTTAAAAAAAGTTCCTAATGACCTTTAAGTTTGAGATGTGGTATACAATGAAAGAAAAACTGCTTGTACAAGCAGTAAATGATCATTTTCAGCCAACATGGATTTTGCTGGACCTGGCCAAACAGAACAGAAAGACTGAAGCAACATGGGCAGAGGCGACTTACAGTTAAACATTACTTTCTGAGGGAGGAAAAAGAATGAAACAACTGTATGGAAAACATAAGGCAGACCCCTGGCATTTGTTTTGACTACTTAGGGTTCATCTGAAAGTTCCATACTGTACTTCATAAATGCCCCATGTCTATATATATATATATATATATATATATATATATATATATATATATATAGGCTAGTATATAGGGAAGAATCAAATGGATGGGTGTGTCCCAGGGAACATCTAAGCTAAGACGTTTTAAGATTATAAAAGGACTACTTAAACCTTTCAGTTGTATTTTACCATATTTCAAGGAGAAAATTATATTTCAAGGTGAATTTTCTGAACCTGGGGTTCAAGAGGGGCTCAGAGTGTTCCTATGAGTGTCATGCATCTACTCTGCCCAAGTTTTCCTGAATTCATAGCAAAACAAGTTTCCCCAGCTGTACCTTTTATTTATACCTTAATGTTAAACTTACAAAGGAAATATCATGTTACTAAAAATAGGGAACGATGGGGTAGGAAACCGAACTCTATATTTCCACAAAAGACTACCCACCTAATTACCAAACACTTCAAAATGAAGATGACTCAACTGTGAAGTCCTTGTCTGGTGGACTCTAAGAATACCTGAAACTAAAAAATCTGAGGGGATAATGAGTAGTGGTTAAATATCCCCCCACCAAGGGCAGCCTCACTTCCACCACTCTTGTCTCTATAGCCTGCAGAGTCACGGGACTATGCTTACAATCTGGGGTGAGCACTCAGTAAGATGTGCTCTCTCTGGGCAGAGTTAAGTCACAGCACATGCAAAAATCACCTCTAGAATGAAAGGGGCTCATCTGGAGAAAATGGAGTCCCATGCTCCCTAACCCTGAAAGCTGCTGTCACCGTAAGATGACAATTAGAAGCAAAAAATACCCTCACTTTAGAGGTCAGTTTGCTGAACTTTTGTTTAGCTTCAGTTTAGATTCAGTTGCAAAATTAAATTCAATGTGGAATCAAAATATATTCCACTATTTTATCATATGGAATAGTATGTATAGGAAATGACTCAATCACTTTCACTCATGAAAGCCTCTGGACTGTTCTGCAGAGGAAGAAGACAGCATAGACAGGGAAAAGCACTCCTCTGAACAATGGCCTCCTAGGTTCATCTTTCAAAACGAGGGCCAAACCATGAATTACTGCTAACAGCTAACACAGATTTCGGGAAGAGCCAACTCTGAAATGTGTAGAACAAAAAATTTATTCAGAGATCTCTTGGATGCTTTTCTCCTCAAAAATAATGAAAGCAGGAAGAGTTCAGATGGAAATGGGGCTATTGTGGGTGAGAAATTTTTTTCTGAGACAAATAGCAAGGATCTGTAAATAAATCTCTAGGATTAAACGAAGAATTTCAGAAAGACAACTTGTTTTGTGTTTGTTTCTATAAATTATACTCCATCATGTCTTAGTATTCTATAATGGTTAAGAGACGAGATTCTATGCGATAGCTCAAAAGCTAGACTGAGACCAGAGACTTCATAGTGTGCTTCTTCCACTTCTATCTTTCTGCTTCCAAAGTAGACCAATGACTATTTAAGCATGTTTGGGGACATATTCCTTGGCATCCTGTTCTTGTTGGACCTGGCTACTCAGATGAGTCAGGATCACATTTTAACTTCCATGGGGATTCTCTTCTACCCAGCACAGTTCCTGGGGTACGGACTTCACTCTAGCTCTGAGGGTTTCCACAAAAAATCCTGAGATGCGATCAAGACAAGCAGAAGTGATGGGGAAAGGACAGTGAATGGACAGAAAGTAGCAGTGGTTTGTTTCTGTCAGGTGACCAGCAGATTTTTCAATTATTCTGTTTCCTTCATTAGCATACATGATTTGAGGCAACTAGATTTACAGTGTATTTATTTAAAATTTTATGGCCAACTGTCAATCACATTTTGAAACTACTTAATTTTGTTTGATTTTAGGCCTTGTCTCTACTTCAAGATGCCGCAGACAAAGGTGCTAGGGCGATCAAGTGCAGAGTTGACCAGTTATCTTTTGTGAGGGAATTTACCGACTTTCAATTTAATAATAAACTTTGGTTTTTTACATTGTGGGATCCTCAAATCCCTTTCCCTTTAGCTTGTTTAACTCAGGGCTGGTATTTTGACCCATTCCTGCAGAATACCTTTTCCCTACCATTTTCTTCTACTTTCAGAGCAATGGAAAATGTTTGTGCTATTCCAGTTTTCCTTTCTCAGAATTCTTCATTAATAAAGTAAGAGAAATATAGATATTCAACCCAAAATCTGCATTCTGTTGCTCCTAGCATATCATTTGCCCCCAAACAACAAAGACTGTCAAAAATGGTAATACAGCCACTATCACCTCAAAGAGACTGCTAAATTCAAATCCCTATGGCTGCTAAATGCACAAAGATAATTTCTGTTGATAATCACATAGAAATTAAAAAGCAAAACATAATAATATCACTGCACAGGGCCGGAATTTTTGCTGAAATATGTCCTCAGATACCCTTATGGCTTTGGAATTCTACCATGCTTTGAAAATCACTCATGTACGCATCTCCGCTTTAATTCTTGATTTCCAGCAAAATTTAGGAAGGAGTAAGGCTAGTGAGTATGGACCTGGTGTTATTTAAATTTCAGAAACCTCAGGGAGGTGCACTCACCTCCTCTCTAGCGGGCGCCCATCACTGGAGATGCTTCGAGGAATGTTGGCGGCTCTTTCTGGAGGAGGCATCTTCCCGTCACCTTTCCCAGCATTTAGCCGTGAGGTCATGGGACTCTGTACCTGGGTTGGGACTTGAGGGGAATGAGACCCCTTGTTGGCATTCCGCTGCCATTTGTTATTATTGCGGAAGGGAAATTTGAACTCATATGAAACACCTTCATTCATTTTGTACTCCATCACTGGCATGCGGTAGGTTTCGGAGCAGCTCCTATTAGGGGAAGGCACAGGGAGAAAAACAATTAATACTCCTTTCTTGTTGGTGGAACCACACTGATTCTCATTAACACTTAAAATGGATCCAAGACTTCATCTTCTGCCTCTGGTCCTCTTTCAGCCCTATAATTATTTTCCTTTCAAAAACCAGAAACCCAGGCAGTGCTGACCATGCTTTCCTTTACTCAATCCCAACTGTTGAGTCTCTAAACACCAAGAAGACACAAGGTCACCCTGGGAGTGGATACAGCTGTAGGAGACCCAAGGAGGACAGGGAAGCAGACCCTAAGAACACAATCTTGACAGAAACAAGCAACCAGCTCTGAACACCTTCACTGCATATCACAACTAGGGGCTTAAAAGGGGGTAGCCTGAGAGTGAAGAAATTAAGTTAGGAGAAGTCTTAAAATCCAAAGCAAAAGCTAAATTTAGCTAAAGAGGGGGAAAAACCCAATTATAGAAATACTAAAATTATTAAATCCCTGAGGGACAAAGCATAATCTGAAATCAGACTTTATTTTTTTAAAGAAAGAAATCTCTCATAGCAAGGCCGTCCCCAGGCAGCAGCCTGAGTGAAATTAATGGCAAGCGTAAATGTTTTCCATTTTACCATTTTGTGCCACCATCTGAAACTCAAATTCTCAGGAAACGGGAGCCCATTTTCCATTCTTTATGCCAAATGATGGGGGGAGGTATTGTCGGTCATAAGCCTGATTGACAAATTCTATTCTCACTAAAGCAATACCTCAAACCATGCATTTGAATTTCATCACTAAGTGGAAAAATGACTTCCTTCTCATAGGAATGTGAAGGATTGGGAAACCGGGTGAGTGAGAGGATTTGGAAAGAAGGGTTCACAGAGCAACTGTGAAACAGCCCTTCACAAGGCACTTTAGAAGTAAGGTAGGGAGAGTCCAAAACGTCACTGACGGGGAGACTAAGGGGAATGCAAACCACACAGAAAGCTGCAACTCTAATTTTAATGTTTCTAGAAGCCACATTAGAAAGTAAAACAAAACTGGTGAGATTATATATTTAATGTAGCCTGAGATATCTAAAACATCATTTTAACATGTAATCACTATTGAAAAATTACAGAAATATTGTATGCTCTTCTTTGTCTGACATGCATCCCACACTGAGCTAAACCTCAGCCACCTGCCATTTCTGCCAGTTCTGACTGCCTTTTGTAGCAGGGGTAACCGCCCACTGGCTTCCTGGTCTCTCACTTATCTCTGCAAAACACAAGAAAGATACATGGAATCAAAAAGGAAACAGGCACTGAAAAACAAAGACTAAAGCTGATTTTTAATGCCATGCATAAATATTCCTAAAAGGATTTTCATTCTATCATTTGAAGCAAAATTTAGTGTTTAAGAATGGTATCTAAATAGATATAACTGTAATGGTTGGACACTAATCCAGCCACATTTCAGCATCTCTGAAGTGGATACCTACTATCTTTATCCTCTCTTCATATAAGAGGAAATGGAAGGAGGCCTGGAAGGATTAACTTGCCCCAATGTATACAGCCAGGAGGTGGCAGAGCAGGGGTTTAGACACAGAACTAGTCTTCCTGCAGGCCAGTTTTATTCTACTCTCTTAACTGAAGAACATGGCTCCAACCCCCCAGACATTATACACCTGTAGTGACTATCACATCTTATTCAAGGCATAGCATATGGCAAAAAGGAAAATTCAACAACTTTTACAGACCAAATTGAAGATTTGTGGCAGCAAGAATGATAATTCCAGTGGAAAAAGTGACAAATGGTGACTTGCTGAAACCACAAAATTAACCACTCACTGTCTTTTTCAGTCTTTTTTATTCTTTCTTTCATTTCTGATTTCTCATTACTCTCTCCTTTTTCTTAATCACTAAGAAACATGGAGAAATATTTGAACAGTTCTGGTCAACATTCAACACTGGACTCTTGAGTCAGAAAAGTTTTGTCTGAGGATAGCTTGGTCTCTAGAAGCCACATGACTTTGGCTCAAAAACAAACAAACAAACAAGGTATTCAACTTCTTTCCACCTGTTTATCTAAAAAATGAGATCTGACCCAGATAAATTCTCACAACCCTTCGTGTTCTACTGCAGTTTGATTCAGCACTGTCACACCAAAAAAAAAAAAAAAAAAAAAAAATCTGTTTTTGTTTAAAAGGTTATTTGATTCCAAATCCTCAGTACCAAAAAAAGTAGTTTGGCCTTTATATGTAACTTGTTTGTTTTTAGCTCTTGAATGGTCCTTGATTGCTTTCTTTAAAAACCACAGGCTAGTGGCCCTCACAGAATAAACGTTTGTGACTCCTATGCAATACCAATTGAAACATCTCAGTTTCACCGGTTAGCCAAGTTTTTTTTCCTCTTTTTAAGAGAATGACTTTGAAAACTCAGAGGTCTTAGATGCTGATGGTCAAGAGCAGAGGGGTGACAGAGGCAGGTGAGGGGCCTCTTTCAATCAGGACTGCTTCCCTCATGCTGTGCTCCCAGCTGGTCCTGTTCACTTCTTGAACAGCTACTGCACCCTCCCAGCTGCCTCCTCTTCATCATGGAAATGAAGTTGCCATGAGCCAGTTTGTATTCTCATGTAAAAACACACACTGGGGGGTCTGTATTCCAGTTGCCTTGAGGATGCCTGTGACCCCCCTCAGCTCCTGGAGGCCTGTTCTGCCTCACTCTGGAGCTGCCTTAAAGAAATGGTTGACAGAGAAGGGAGAGTGACTAGTCAAAGAACAGAGTAATTAGTTGCTAGGAAAACAGCAGTGGGAGTGTGAAGTGCGGAGGAGAAGAAAAAAATGACAGAAGAGCATTATCTTATTTTGTTGAACACTGTAACGGGTGTTAATGCTTCAATGGGTTCCCTTTGAAGCCATTTCTAAAGGGAGGAGGAGGAGCAGGCTTCCAGTCCTCCAGAGGTACCAGTGCACCATTTTCCACCTGCCCGGAGGAGCTGGCAGGGGCTTTTCTGATGGAAGCCACAGTGAAAAGGGTAGAGGATGGCAGTGGCCACTGGGCCTGTGCAGAGACTGACCCTTCACCCAGCCTCTGGCCCCAGCACTCTGCTAGCACACAGTGGCAGCCTGGCTGACCCTGAGAAGATGGCAGGAATGTGCTGCTGGGAGGGGAAGACAAATGTGGCTCACTTGCTCAGTGTTGGAGCCAGAAGACATGGGCCTGCAGGAGTGGGTTGTCTACCCCAGGTCTGCCTTCAGGGATGTCATGGTGGTAGCCTGAAACTGGCCACAGTGGGAATGTGTACACCACCGGAATCAGCAGTTTCCTCTGATTCCGGTTTATCCCTGTGTAAACAGTTTACCAGTTTATCCCTGTGTAGTGTGTAAGGCAGAGGTGGGTGAGCATACAGAGGAGCAGTTGTAAGCACAGACTCTGAAGTTAGACCTAAGTTTGCAGATGAGCTCAGGAAATAACTGACTTTTCTGAGGCTCAGTTTCCTTTAAAACAAGAGCAACAATAATAATACTATTACCTCAGAGAATTACTTTAAGGATTCAGTGCAATTATTCATATAATAGTGATTTTTCTAGGACCTGGCACATTAAAGTAAACTGCTTAGCAAATGTCACTTTTACCAACACACCAGAGATGATAAACCTAGTCTAGCACATTGCTGTAGATAAACCACCTCTTATCACAGTTTTATCGATCCAGCACCAGGCCTTCTGATCCATTTGTCTAGTAAGAACTGTTCACGATTTCAGTGTCAATATTGTTCCCCCGTCTCACCACACTCACACCAATGTACTTCCCTCTTACGTTGCCACATAAAAACCTGGGAGCCTAGAAATAAGGAAAAGATAGCATCACAAGGTCTATGGGCTTCATCTTTGAGAGGACCGCCTTCAGTCTACAGTTCTTTATCAACAACTCAACAACTCACAAATCTTGTTTTCAATGGGTTCCCTTTGAAGCCATCTCTAAAGGGAGGAGGAGGAGCAGGCCAGTTTATAGCTGCCTGTTTAGAGAGACCAAGGACAGCAGACAGGCAGCAAGCAGAGGAGTGCAGGGCACTTGGAGAGTGTCCTAGGTTGAAACCCCACTGCCTCTCAGGGCTACCTTGAGTCATGTTTTGTATCCTGATTTGGGAGAATACTAAATAAAAATATCTGTGTTGTGATGCTGCTGCTGCTGCTGGGGATTGAACCCAGGGCGCTGTGATGCTGGGAGGTGCTCCACACTGAGCTATATCCATAATTCTTAATGTCTATGATGATGTGCTTAAGGAAACCAAAAATGGCTAACAGGTTCATCAGCTCTAGTTAAACAAAGCAGGATATGCATATAGGGCATTTTCAGAATATTCCCACTCCTAAATAAGTAAGTAAATAAATAATGATAAGGTATTTTTTACTAGGGTCTTCTAAGAAATCAGCAGTATTAGGAAGTACTATTATAAGCAAAGTGTGGGTGTAACTGAAGTATGTTTAGGTTATCATTGCTGCTTACCTTTAAAGTACACAAATAACCTATCCCAACTGTTTACATTCTGCCATCTGATAACCATAAACTGATGTAAGAGGCCCAGGGAATGGTCATTTTAGGAAGAAATATGATAAATAACTTTGTCTTGACTTTAAAAGACCTAAGAATTAATTGCCAAAGCTTAAGAGAAATTCTTAGGAAATAATGGCTAAATAAATAACAAATTGTTTAAAAAAGAGCAAAAACACCATGTGTAAGCGCAAAGAAAGAGGGAAATAAAAAAGCAGTTGAATAAATTTGTTCCATCAAGAACCCTCCCCAGAGGCAAAAAAATTAAATTTTCGACATTGCTGCTGGCTTGGCAGGAATTGGACAGGCAGGAGGGCCTGGGCTTTCCCCTTGGGAGAAGGCTGGAAACCAAACTGCTAAGGCACCAGGAGCAGCACCAGCGCATCTGAAGCCAATTCCCAGCACATGCAAATACAGTCAGGAAAAAGCCTGTAAGTCACGTTCAGCTGTCCAGGCTCAGGAAGCAGGGCCCAAAACAATACTTGTGAGTTTGGAAGAGCAATGAGGTACCAATGAGAGAGTGAGTGTCATGAAACATGAAAGAGAAAATCTGATGGGCCGAGATGCTGAGCATCTTTGAATGTGAAGTGGCCAATGCTTCTCAGCTATTGGTGCAAGGTGCTTTAAATGGATATTACCAGACATCTCTGTAGCAGCAACTTTATGCATCCAGAGATGTAAATCCTAGGACTGGCCTCAGTTATTTTTTCTAGCAGCTGCTGCCACATGCTGAAAGGGAGCAGTGTGCTAAGTGTGACTTTCCATGGAAGGAACTTTTACAATGGCATGTAATCCACTGCACTTCCCAACACCTTACTTCCATACTTTCTAGGAAATGTTCTACGTGGTACACAAAGCCTGCTGTCAAGTCTCTGCGTCAGCTGCTAACTCAGACCTACCTCCGTGGGGTGCAGTCTTCATGGGGGGGAATGATGACAACTTTCACTGTAACGGATGTTCTCAGGAGATCGATCATCTGCTCATGGCTCAGGGTGGCCACTGCCACCTTGCAGATTTCCACCAGGCGGCTGCCCTGCCTCAGCCCTGCCTGCCAGGCATAGCCATAGGGCTCCACATCTGCCACAATGCCCTCATAGTTGACATGGAAGCCAAGCTGTCCTAGCCCATTTCTTCGCAGAGTCATTTCCACTGATTCACAACCTTTTGAAACAAACTAGACAAGGAAACCAAAGTTATTGGGGTTGACCTGGAAAAACATTGCAAGCAGGGTTATTTCTGAATACCTACTGCCGACTGAAGGGTAGGCTAGTTAATTTCCCCTTTAATAGTCTCTATTCAATAGGCCAAAAGGAGCATATCTGTTGCATCCAGAGAGCTCAATGGTTTTCCTAAAGTTACAAGGAAACTTCTAACAGAGACTTAGGAGTTGGCAGCAAAAAAAAAAAAAAAAAAAAAAAACTATTCTGTTACTCAACTCACTTTAGAATACTCAAGGTAGCAGATACTCAAACAAAAATCTCTTTTCAACTACTATTTGAAATTGGTTGGGATGCAATATCAGTCACCAAGGCAGTGGGATCAGCTCACATTCAAGTGAGCTTCTAACAAACACATAGTAGATGGGTCCTCTCCCCCATGTTCGGATATTTTTCCAAATAAGTGATGGGAAACACAAACTGAGATAAACGCTGTGACACTTCACATTAGCAAGGAATTCCCAGAGGTGCAAATAAGCTTCAGTAACCTGACCCTGGTCGGTACTGAAAACTTTCTGAAAGAGAAACTGCATTTGTGTGGAAGGAAAAGACTCACCTGCAGCCTTCTGACAATTTCTTTGATATCCTCATTGCTAATAAAACTTTCCACTGAAACACACTCTCCTCGCTCATAGAAGATTTTGAGGCTTGTGTCAGTGGAAGTCCACCCCAGCACGTCTCTGCAGGAACAGTTGAAAACCACACTCTTTGTTTCCTGTTCAATGAGGACGATGAATTCATTGGAGATCCCTAGGAGGCAGTCTAGTTCCATAGCCTTGGTGTAGTCTTTGGCACGGACTGCCCACACAATGGCCCCCATGCTACTGAGCTCAGCTCCTGGATATGGCTTTGACTTTTCCTTCTTCTTGGAGGCCAGAGAGATGAACGGAAACTTGCCTGAAGGGTCGATAGGGGTGTTGGTAACATTCTTTTCGGCAAGATCTTTCAGGTATTCCTGGCGGGTGCGAGTTGCCATGGCCCGAAACTTTTCTGATTTATGAGCAGCATTTTCTGCATTAATCACTTTGGCCAAAAGGAAGTCCCTGAACACATTTGACTTGGGGAAAGTGACCCCTTTAGGGATGGGAGGTCCAAAGGAAGGCACATCTCTGGACCTGGTGACAGCCACACTGAGACAAAAAAGCAAAGATCAAAGGCAAAGAGCTATGTCATTATTTCTCAGTTTCACAATATGAAAATAAAACCTATTTTCATAAAGACAGGGCTAGGGTGTAGGTGAGTAGTAGAACACTTGCCCTGGGTTTGATCCCCTACATTGGGGGGGGGGGAGACATAGCTCAAAAGAAAAATAACTACTCACTTTCACACAGGGAACAATGTACATTTCTGCTTAGTATAAGCATACTTTTTCATACAACTATATTTAGGCTTTAGAGAACATAAATTTTTATTCAGGCAAAAAATAAACAAACAAAAATAAAAAACCTGAAAACTTTAAGTTATAACTTTCAATTTTTAACAGATTAGATTCATATTACACATATGTAACTCCATAAAAAATTACATAGTATTTTGCACAAAAGAATATGTCAGAGAAGGAGTTTAGAATGTACATAGTTAGACTGATCTATGACATAAAGGATATGTAAGGAGTTGAAATCAGAGGTAAAATTCAGGAGATGAAAGATGACTCCAATAAAGAGATATTCTGAAAAGAAATCATGCAGAAATCCTCAAAATGAAGGAAGCAATAAACCAAATTAAAAATTAAAATGTAAAGTATCACCAATAGACTAGAACCCTTGGAATACAGAACCTCAGGCAATGAAGACAAAATATATAATCTAAAAATAGAGTTGACCACAGAGAGTTGATGAACAGAACTTCTAAGAATTATGCAATAACATTAAAAGACCAAATTTAAGATTTATTGGATAGATGAAGGCGTGAAGATACAAACCAAAGGAATGAGCAATCTTTTCAATGAAATAATATCAGAAAATTTCCCAAACCTAAACAATGAAATGGAAAATCAAATATAAAAGGCTTACAGGACCCTAAATGTACAAAATTACAACAGACCCACACCAAACCACATTATAATGATAATGCCTAACATACAGAATAAGGATAGAATTTTAAAGACTGCAAGAGAAAAATATCAGATTACACAGAGGGGGAAACCAATTCAGATCTCAGATGATTTCTCAACATAGACCCTCAAAGTTAGGAGATCCTAGAATAATATATATACCAAGCTCTGAAAGAAAATGGACGCCGACCAAGAATTCTATATCCAGCAAAATTAAGCTTCAGATTTGAAGATGAAATAAAATCTTTCCGTGATGAACAAAAGTTAAAAGAATTTACAACTAGAAAGCCTGAACTACGGAATATTTTGTTCTCAACAAAATATTCCATGAATATGAAATGAAAAATAAAACAAAACATAACAAAACAGTGAAAACTAGCATAGGGAGCAACTACACTAAAGGATCAATCAATCAAAAGAGAAATTCAACTTAAAAATCAGAAATGAATAAAATGACCAGGAATATAAATAACCTTGAACATTAATGGCCTAAACTTATCAATTAAAAGTCATAGACAGAGCTGGGCATGGTGCACATGCCTGTAATCCCAGCAGCTTGGAAGGTCGAGACCGGAAGATTGAAAGTTCAAAGCTGTCTTTAGCAATAGCGAAGCACTAAACAACTCAATGAGACCCCATCTCTAATTGAAATACAAAATAGGGCTGTGGGGTGTGGTTCAGTGGTTGAGTGCCCCTCCTGAGTTCAATCCCTGGTACCCCCACACCAAAAAAAAAAAAAAAAAAAGACTGGCAGATTAGATTTAAAAACAAGAAAAACAAGACCTAACAATATGATGTCTCCAAGAGACTCAACTCATAGGCAAAGACATCTACAGTATGAAGGTGAAAGGATGGGAAAACACATATCACTCACATGGATCATATAAACAAGCAGGGGTTTCTAGACTCATATTAGATAAAGTGGACTTCAAGCCAAAGTTAATCAGGACAAAAGAAGGAGATTTCATACTGATTAAGGGAATTACACATCGACAAGTTAGATAACAATTGTAAATATTTATGCCCCAGACAATGGAGCAACTACATATATCAAGCAAACCCTTCTCAATTTCAAGAATCAAATAGACCACAACACAATAATACTGGGTGATTTTAACACACCTCTCTCAACATTGGGTAGATCCTCCAAACAAAAATTAAACAAAGAAACTATGGAACTAAATAATACAATCAATAATTTAGACTTAATAGACATATATAGAATATTTCATCCATCAATGAAAGAATACACTTTCTTCTTAGCAACATACAAATCGTTTTCTAAAATAGACCATATCTTGATGCCACAAAACAACTCTTAGCAAATAAAAAAGAGAGAAAATACTGTGCATTCTATCATACCATAATGGAATGAAATTAGAAGTCAATGATAAAATAAAAAATAGAAGCTACTCTAAGACATGACACACTAAATAATATGCTACTGAATGACAAATGAATAACAGAAGAAATTAGGGATGAAATAAAAAAATACTTAGAGGTAAATGAGAATAGTGATAAAACATACCAAAATCTGGGTTGGGGTTGTTGCTCAGCTGTAGAGCACTTACCTAGCACGTGCAAGACCCTGGGTTTGATCCTCAGCACCACATAAAAATAAATAAATAAAGGTATTGTGTCTAACTACAACTAAAAAATAAATATTAAAAAAAAATACCAAAATCTCTGGGACACTATGAAGGCAGTGCTAAGGGGAGAGTTCATGGCATTGAGCTCATTCATTAAAATAATAGAAAGTCCAGAAATAAATGACCTAATATTACATCTCAAAGCCCTAGAAAAGAAGAACAAACCAACACCAAAAGCAGTAGAAGACAGGAAATAATTAAAATCAGAGCTGAAATCAATGAAAGTGAAGCAAACAAAAAAAAAATTCAAAAAATTGACAAAGTAAAAAGTTGGTTCTTTGAAAAAATAAAAATTGATAAACCCTTAGCCACACTGATGAAGAGAGAGAACTCAAATTACTAAAATTTGTATGAAAAAGGAAATATCATGACAGACACTCCTGAAATACAGAAGATAATCAGAAACTATTTTGAATATTTGTACTCCAATAAAATAGAAAACCTTGAAGACACCAAATTTCTAGAGACATAAAACCTACCCAAACTGAATCAGGAGGACATACACAATTTAAACAGATCAATTTCATGAAATAAAAGATGCCACCAAAAGCCTACCAAACAAGAAAAGGCCAGGATAAACGATTCTCAAGTGAGTTTTACAAGCCTTCAAAGAAGAATTAACACCAATATTCCTCCAATTATTCTATGAAAAAGAAAAGGAGGGAACCCGTCCAGACTCATTCTCTAAGGCTAGTATCACCCTGACACCAAAACCAGATAAAGACACATCAAAGAAAAAATCTTTAGACTAATATCCCTGATGAATATAAATATAAAAATTCTCAATAAAATTCTAGCAAATAATACACAAAAAGATACAAATGCACTGTAATCCAGTAGGGTTCACCCCAGGGATGCAATGTTGGTTCCACATACAGAAATCAATAAACATATTCATCACATCAACAGACTTAAAGACAAGAATCATATGATTATCTCAACATACAGAAAAAGCATTTGACAAAATACAGTACCCCTTTATGTTCAAAATACTTTAAAAAACTAGGAATATAGGAACATACTTCAACACTATAAAAGCTATCTATGCTAAACCCAAGGTCAGCATCATTCTAAATGAAGAAAAATTGAAAGCATTCCCTCTAAGAACTGGAACAAGATAAGAATGCCCTCTTTCAGCACTTTTATTCACAGTCCTTGAAACTCTAGCTATAGTAATTAGAAGAAAGAAACTAATGGGATACAAATAGGAAAAAGAAGACCTCAAACTATAATTATTTGCCAACAACATGATTCTATATTTAGAAGATGCAAAAAATTCCACCAGAAAACTTCTAGAACTAATAAATGTATTCAGCTAAGTAGCAAGATATAAAATTGAGACCCAAAATCAAATACATTCCTATGCATCAGTGATGAATCCAATGAAAGAGAAATTAGGAAAACTAACCCATTCATAAGAGCCTCAAAACAATAAAATACTTGGGAATCAATGTAACAAAAGAGGTGAAAGACCTCTTCAATGAAAACGACTGAACACTAAAGAAAGAAATTGAAGACGACCTTAGAAGATGGAAAGATCTCCCATGCTCTTGGATAGGCAGAATTAATATTGTCAAAGAGCCATACTACTAAAAGTATTATATAGATTTAATGCATTTCCTGAGGGGCTGGGGTTGTGGCTCAGTGGCAGAGCACTCTCCTAGCATGTGTGAGGCACTGGGTTTGATTCTCAGCACCACACAAGAAATAAGTAAATAAAATTAAAGTATTGTGTCCATCTACAATTAAAAAAAAACCCCAATAACATTCTTCATAGAATTAGAAAAAGCAGTCATAAAATCCCTTTGGAGAAATAAGAGACCCAGAATAGCCAAAGCCATCCTTAGCAAGAAAAGTAAAGCAGGAAGCATCACAATACCAGACCTTAAATTATACTACAGAGCTGCAGTAACACAAATAACATGGTATTAGCACCAAAACAGATACACAAACCAATGGTACAGAATAGAAGAGACCAAGACAAAACCACATAAATACAGTTATCTCATACTAGACACAAAGGTGCCAGAAACATACACCAGAGAAAAGATAGCCTCTTTCAACAAATGGTGCTGGGGAAACTGGAAATCCATATGTAGCAAAATGAAATTAAACCCCTATCTCTCACTCTGCACAAAATTCCACTCAAAGTGGATCAAGGACTTTGGCACTAAAATAGAGATTCTGAGCCTAACAGAAGAAAAAGTAGGCTCAACTCTCCACATGTCAGCTTAGGAACTGACTTCCTTAACAAGACTCCTAAAGCGCATGAAGTAAAATCAAGAATGAGTAAATGGAATGGAATCAAACTAAAAAGCTTCTTAACAGCAAAGGAAACAATCAAGGTAGCCTACAGAATGAGAGAAAATCTTTACCACCTGCACTTCAGAGACAGCATTAATCTCTAGGATATACAAAGAACTCATAAAACTTAATACCAAAAAGCCAAATAACCCAAAAAATAAATGGACTGAGGAACTGAACAGACACTTCACAGAAGAAGAAATACAACCAGTCAACAAATACATGAAAAAATGTTCGACATCTGTAGCAATTAGAGAAATGCAAGTCAAACCTACACTGAGATTTCATTTGACTCCAGCCAGAATGGCAATCATCAAGAATATAAGCAACAATGCCAGGCATGGTTGGCACATGCCTGTAACCTCAGTGGCTTGGGAGGCTGAGAAAGGAGCATCACGAGTTCAAAGGCAGCCTCAGCAAAAGTGAGGTGCTCAGCAACTCAGTGAGACCCTGTCTCTAAATAACATACAACAAAGGGCTAGGAATGTGGCTCAGTTGTTGAGTGCCCCTGAGTTCAATCCTTGGTACCCCTCCAAAAAAGAATACAAACAACAATAAATGTTGGTGAGAATGTGGGAGAAAAGGTACACTCATACATTACTGGTGAGACTGCAAATTGGTACAACCACAATGGAAAGCCGTATGAAGATTCCTCAGAAAATTTGGAATGGAACCACTATTTGACTCAGTTATCCAACTCCTCACTTTATACCCACAGGACTTAAAATCAGCATACTACAATGACACAGCCATATCAATGTTTATAGCAGCTTAATTCAGAATAGCCACATTATGGAACTTTCCTAGATGCCCTTCAACAGAAGAAGGGACAAAGAAAATGTAGTATATATACACAATGGAATATTAGTCAATCTTAAAGAAGAATGAAATTATGGCATTTGCCAGTAAATGGATAGAGCTGGAGAATATCATGCTAAGCAAAATAAACCAATCCCCAAAAACCAGAGGACAAATGTTTTCTCTGAGATGCAGATTCTAATTCACAATAGGGGTGAGGGAAAGAAAGAATAGAGGAAATCTGGATTAGACAGAGGGAAGGGAAGGGAAGAGAGGGGGTAAAGGGGTAGGATGGAAACTAAAATAAATTGGATATTATTAACCTATGTGCATATGTGATTACAGGACTAGTGTAATTCTACATTATGTACATACAACCAGAAGAATAAGAAATTATATCCCATTTATGTATGATGTGTCAAAATCATACATAACAGCATACATACATAAGTTATACATGATAGCATTCTACATTTATACATTCTACTGTCATGTATAACTAATCAGAACAAATTTTAAAAAAGAATAAAACCTGTTTTAAACCTGTATATAGTTTGGGTGGGGGAGGTTACTATAATCACAAAACCTTTCAGAACACAAATATGCACACTATTTCAGATATGACAACTATAGGCAAAAAGCTTATTATGAAAATGTCATAAGATGCATGATACATCAGAAATAAATTAAATTTTTAATCAAATTAAATAAATATTATTTGTTGCCCTGTGAGGCATTATGCAACCACATAAAAAGCAGAATTTTAAAATAAAAATGCTGAGTAACAGAATGATTATAATCTTTATATAATGGCAACAGTGCTTTAAAATCTTATTTTTAAATTGAGCTATTCTTTGGTCCAAATTCTCTACTTTTGGTATGTGATTCTGACAATCCACTTATGAGAAACATTTTCCTTTTCCCATTCCTTTAAGCTAGATTTATGTAAAAAGCCTCTTCCAGTCATCATCATCATTATATTATACACACACACACACACACACACACTATTAATAGCCTATTAATTTTAATCTTGAAAGGAAAAATATTAAATTTCTCCTGAAACAAATTAAGTGGAAATGGAGAGACAGAATGTTTTATATCATGTTCTAAAATTACATGTGACATTGTTGCCTGAGTTTAAGAGAGTTGGAAATGATGATTCTAACTCATCAAACAACCCTCTTTCCAAATTATTTAAAAAGTCAGTTATCGAATTGCACTAAGTATTAGGGAAGTGATATAGAATCCATGTCTCTTAAACTCCCAGAACAGAAACTTCAAAGTGTGCACCTTTCAAATTAAATTGAAGAGCTCTGTTTCATGTTTTCTTTATTTTAGGAAGCATCTGCTTTAAGATATTCAAATTTTCTTTTCAAAAACTAAACATATCTTAAGAAAATAGGATAAATAAAATTCAAAAATTTTAGTATACAAGTTATATTGCAGTGGAATGGAAAGCTACATTACTCTGTCAGAAGATGCCATGGGACTGACGAATTTTTGGTTTTCACAAATTAAGAGAAAAAAAAAAAGACTACCTGATTTACTGTATGACAAAGAAAGGCTGTGAGTAGTGCTCCATATTCTGTTGGAGAAGAGTTCCACAGAAACCTCTGAATGCATGCATTACGCTTAATTATCCCTGTGTTAGAAGGGCAATTTTTCTTGTCTATTGGGCACTGTTTGGCTTGAATGCTGACAGCTGTATATTTAATTTGATCATGTTATATATTTTTTTCTTCTGAAGTCAAGCAAAGATACTGAAATCCAGATTAGTTACATTTTCTAAGAGGAATCCTGAAAGGATCCAGAAATATTTTATATCTTTCATTTTAAAATTGGCAACTTCTCTTGCTAATTTCACTCAAATTGTCATTCTTTCTCAGAAAACAGCTGTGATTTTATTTTAAACAGGAGAGAAAAATTCTTATCAGGGGGTGTGATTATGAGCACATCCATCTACTTATCCCCAAACCCACTGACTTTCTATAGATCTATTTATTAAGTGATAGAACTTTAGACAAATATATACTGAAAACCCACCAATAATTAGAGTTCTAGAATGAACTATGAAGGAAAGAACTGAATCTTTAACATGTAATTATCAATGATTCACCATGGTAGAGAAGTAAATGATACAGACACTAAAATCAGCTTTGCATTATCAGAAATAGAATCCCTGTAGAAGAAGATGAGGAAGATGATACCCTAGAATGCCCTTTTCAGATAGAGTTTTGTTTTGTATAAATCTAACTTTCAAGGTTTCCACAAGGTTAAAAGCTCATTAATTTAGATGCCACAAATTCTGAACTCTTGATAATAAAAGTTTAAGTTAAATAGAATATTTTGATGATAAAAAAATAAGCCTGTTCTGAAATTTCAGTTTGCTATATATGGATCCTTAAGACATATTAATCATAAATGGTTCTTGCTATTTTTAAAAGCAGATTCCAAAGAACCTATGCTCGGACACATTTGTATTAGCCTAGTTTGCAATTCTGCATTTTAGAAAAAGTACATTCCTTAAAATTATAGCCATTCCTTATTCACCTAGCATTGTTAAGGGCTGACATATTCTACCCAAGAGGGTTATCTAGACATCAGAGGTTGAAGCAGTCGGGGAAACTTAGCACTGGAAGAGAAATTGGGGAAGTCAGTGGTTTCCAAACTCTTCCAATGAAATCTTGAGTTTCATATTAAAATTCATCTCAATTTTGCATTCTTCCAAGGAATATTTGTATCCCATTTAATCTAAAATACGTTTTCTAAAACTTTTGAGAACAACCAAAGGACCAGAAAGGTGTCCTGTGATTACCCCTCGTGATTAGCCAGTATTACAAGTAGCATCCTGTGATTTGCCAGCAGAGGACTCAAACCCCTAGAAGTAGTTCCCACCAGACTGAGTTTCTGGAGGGCTAAGCCCTCTTGATCCTTCACGTAACATAGGGCCTAGCATATAGGAGGAGCCTGATGAATTGCTGACAGACAATTGAAATGAAATGGTTTGTATAGAGTTGTCAAGACTGTGCTAGGGTGGGAGATAAACTCTAAATAGCCGAAGCTCTTGATAAGAACATATTACTCGCTCTGAGTTAAGGTTTCTTGGGTGGAGTAATATGTCTTGATACTCAATTTCAAGTTGATATGTAAGAATGCTCCAGAGACATCTGAACAGAAGTCAATGGGAAAAAGAGAAGAATAAGATACTTGAACTTTGAAAGCATGGAAACAACAATAAACAATAATTCCTAACCCCAACTTTAAAAGAAAGAGGACACAGAAAATGTCCAAATAGTAGAGGCTCTCTTCTTGGAGCGTGGGTCAGAGTGCCATCTTGGGGAGTTTCCCAAGAAAGTGGACCTGGGCAAAGGATGGGAAAGATCAGTGGCAAAACAAACATAAACTACTCAATCTGTCTTTGGAAAGCAATTTGATTTTTAACAGTACTCAGTCACCCAATATTTCACTGAGTTCTTCCTATATGCTAGGCACTGTGTTAAGGATGAGTATGTCATAGGCTCAGCCCTTCAGATATTCAAAGTCTGGTGGGAACTACTTGCAAAAGTTTGAGTTGTTTGCTGGGGGAAATGCAGGGTAGTACTGGTAACCTTCTGGAAAAGGCACTTTAGTCCTGGCAGGTCAGGGGGGCCTTCCCAGAGAAAAGAAAAGCAACAATTTTTCAGATGACGGAGAAGCAGAATGTGTGGGGACAGGCATCCAGCCCAGACAACAGAGAGACAAGGTACAGCACATACTTTTTGAGGAGGCTAAGTAGCTACACAAGAGTGAGGTGCCAGTTGGGAAAGGTGTTGATAAAGCTGCCTGAAGAGACTCAGACAGGAGAGGCCAGACCTGAAAGGCCCCATCCAAAAGGCTATGCTAGGGAATCGAACTTTCCCCTAAATAATTTTTTAAGTTCAAAGAATGACATACACAGGGCTGGGGTTGTAGCTCAGTGGTAGAGCACTTGCCTAGCATGGTTGAAACCCTGGGTTTGATCCTCAGCACCACATAAAAAACAAATTAAAAAAATAAAGGTTAAATTCTTTATTTTTTATTTATTTATTTTTTTAGTCATACATGACAGTAGGATGCATTTTGATATATAATACATACATGGAATGTACATATATCAATCATATTGTCTATTCTATTCTGCTGCCCTTCCTATTCTCCCTACTCCTCCCCTCCTCTCCCATCCTTTCTCTCTATCCAATCTAATGTGACACACTTTATTTTTCTTTTTCCCATTACAACATCATGTATGCATTCTGTATAACAGTGAGATTCTCCTTCCATCTTCTGTGCAACTCCCCTTCTCCCTCTTTTTCCCTCCCACCTCTCTTCCCTATTTAGTGGTAGTCTTCTTCTCATGCTCTTCTAAAGGTTAAATTCTTAAAAAAAAAAAATAGAATAACATTCAGATTTTTTCCTTAGAAAGGTCAGTTGCACTGGCTAATGGAGTTGCTGAATAACATGGCTTGATCTTCTGAAAGAAATTTCTACCACTTGACCCATTTTGGCTTTTTCTTCTTCTTAGGTAAAACTTGCAAAAAAAAAAAAAAAAAACACTTTTTTTTTTTTTTTTTTTTTTTTTTGTGGTGCTGAGGATTGAATCCAGGAAAGTTCTACCACTGAGCTACATCCCCAGCCCCCTTCTTTTTAAATTTTGAGACACAGTCTTCTAAGTTGCCTGGGTTGGCCTTGAACTTGTGATACTCCTGCCTCAGAATCCCATGACCCTGGGATTATAGACGTGCACCACCATACCTGGCCTGAATTCTTTTTTTTTTTTTTTTAAGAGAAGGCAGAGGACAGACAGGACATTTCAGGAGCTTGTACCACACTCCTTTACTTATTGCTGGATTTTAAGTAGATGTCAAGCAATCTTCCACTGCACAGAAAAATAAATTTTAACAACTAAGGGATTTCACAATCTGGTCTAGTTCCAAGTGCTTTTTGAGCTACATTATACTGACTCTTCAACATTAATACATTTTAACCATTGAAAATAATTTTTTTCCTGAGAGAAGTAACTTATTTTTACCTTCCTAAAAGTAGCTACTGGTCAGAATTAGCATTTGTTTTGAAGACACAGGGTCATTATTACAAGTACTTATTACTATGCTAGTTTAAAAATATTCTTTAACTTCATCAAATAGGGAGCCAATAGTCCTATCTCCAATTGTTTAAGATACCTTTATATTTTTTATATCTTTTTGTTTCAATTAGGATCCAAATAAAATCAACACCTTGTAATTAATTAGTCCATCTTTTAAAAAATTTCTCATTTAATGGATTCCCCTGCACTTCTCCCATCCTTTTATCTCTTGTAATTTACCTGTTGAAGAAAACTGGTCTGTTCTTATTTGGAGTTGTCCAGAATCTGAATCTTGTCAACTAAAGGTGCTCCTATGTCTTTTCCATGTCCTATAAACTGACTTGCCTAGAGCCTTGATCAGATTCATATTTAACTTGAGGAGAGAGGAAACATGACTACCTTGTAAGAGCACACATCTTTTTTTTTTTTTTGGTGACGTTTGCAGCCTTTGATGATCAATGCCAGATCCAATAATTCATTAGTTGTTGAAAAATGGTGATATTCAACACTGTTTTTACAAGGTGAGGCCCTCAGGGGTGAGTAAAGTATATTTGGTTATTTGTTCTCAAAGCAGATGTCCCAGACTACTATTCTTACTGAATTTGTATCTTTAATGTGAATACTTTCTCTGCATCTCCTCTAACATAATCACATATTGATGTTTTTAGCATGTTCTTGCCTTTTGCTGCTCCTTCATCTTTTTGATTTGCAGCTTCTAATCTGCTCTATCAACTGAGACCAAGCAATTAAGCTTATTGCAATGATACAAACAGAACAGGGCCTGGAGGGCCCTTTGATCAGTTATAGGGTAAGCTTTGTATGCAGTCATTGTGACTGATATCGCAGTCCTTGGCTTTGTCATGGCCATTCAAAGTTATTTGGCTTCTAGAATTAGTCAGTTTTTCCTAAACTTTCCAGTCCCCAGGAAGGCTTAATGACATACTATTCTAGGACCTTCTCTCTGGATTGACTGTAGGAATTTTTTTTTGTCCTCCAGTTAAATCCCAGGGTTTAGAATAGTGCCCGGCACATACACAAAAAAGTATTTGACAAAAGAACTAGTGAAAAATGAAAGATAAAAACAACTTCCAAATGTATCTTTCTGTGTAAAAATTACCTATTACCTTGCATAGAAACACTGGGTACATTTTTCTAAAATTTTACAAAGGTTTCCCTGAATTCCAAGGGCCTCTACTGCCTCATCCTCCTTTTTCTTGTGCCAGGGGTCTGCTTACTGAGGCTTCTCACCCTCCATTCTGTCCCTATGCTCCTACTGCACCTACCCCTGACCACGTAAAATAATTCATTTTGTTCTCATTGAATTCCTTCTGTGTTTAAAACATACACTGAATCCATTTTCTTCACATCCTTTATAACTTCAGTCTATACTGACCCTGAATTTCTCTACATGTTTATAATAAGATATTTCCCTGAGAAAAAGTTTCCAAGTTCCAGACCACAGACATCAAGTAGGTTTCAGCAAATAAACATATAAGCATAAATGAGAAATATTTGAGAAAATTGGAATGAAGAGATTTTAAATGATTAAAAGCATCTGAATTTCTCTAGTTACATCACACAGGAATAAAGTTAAATTATAATTAAAATTAGAATAAATCAATGTAGCTCTAAACTTTACACCAAAGTACTTCTAATGAAAGAGGCATATAAATTCATATTCCTGCTAGTCTGAGGATAGCTGCAGTAGGTAACAAATTTACAGCTGTGAAAATTCTTTGAGGACTCAGTTTTATTCTAAAATTGCCACAGATTTTCTATTTTTTTCTATTTTCTATTCTGCTTTGTAATATATCTATTTTCCTGAGAAAATAAGCTCCTCCTCATTGCCTCCTCCCACAGTAAAGGCTGCATGGGCCTCCAAATACCTCACCATAACCTACTTCATTTGAGAAGGTCAAAGAAAATTTTGATACCTAAAGTTTACAGTAGGAAAAAGTCATTACTTTATAATTTCTTGTGATTTCTTTTGGTGATGTTACATACTGGTATGTTCCCTTTGATTTACTAATGGAGAAAAGCAAAAGATGTGTTGGGCTGCAGTCAAGCTTGGCAACTAGGAAATTTCAGACACACCTGTGTGGCATGAGTAGGGGTATTCAGTGTGCTTCTCTTGGCAGACTCCCATAGCGTCATATGATAGGTTAAAAAGATGTGCTCTTTAGGCAACAGATTAAATGTAAGAGAAAGCAAAAATCATGGTTTCAGAGATAACAACAAAACAGCAAAGCAATGAAAAAGGCCATAACTCCTGCCCCATTAAGCAGAGTGCTTAGACTTGTGCTGTCCATTATGGTGACCACTGACAACATACAGCTTCTGAGTACTTGAAATCTGATTGGTGTGAGCAAGGAATACTAAGTAATATTAAATTTTAATTAATATAAATTTTAAAACTGGCATTTAATTCAGTTGAAATATTTTTTAAAAGTGTGTCTGGAACAATCTGTGTGTAAAAATCCACCTTTTCAATTGAAAGTTTTATGAAATCTTAATACAGATTATGTCCACTGAAAATTTAACATCCTCAGATGTGCTGTTAAGTCTAAAATACACTCCAGATTGCAAAGACTTAGTCCAAAAAATGTAAATGTTACAGTATTTTTTTTAAATTTTAACAATCACACTAGTCCAAGTTGAAATGTTAATACTTAAATATATTTGGTAAATAAAATATTATATGGGGTAAAAAAAACAGTATCAAAATTAATTTCACGCATTTCTTATTACTTTTTAAAAAATCTGGCTATTAGAAAAATATCAAATTAATATGTAATTTGTATTTTATTTCTTTTCTTTCCCTTCTTGTGGTAATGGGGATTGAACCCAGGGCCTCATGCATCTAGGCAAGCACCATAGAGCTGAGCTACATCCACAGCCCTGGCTTGTATATTTCTACTGAACAGTACTGATTTAGACAAAAGCCTGGAAAATAATAAATTTTCTTTAGAAGAAACTGTCTAGTTTTCCATTCCCCAAACTTCCAGGTGCCCATTCAAAAAGGGCTTAGCTTTCTATCTACAAAGTAGTGTGAAATCCTTTTACATGAATCCAGTAGATAGCAGGCTTCAAATGCTCAGGTATTTTCTAAATAAAAAGTTATCCATATCAATTATAGCCAAATGTTCTGTGCTTATTTATTCATTCTATAACTACCCAAGCAGATTTCAAAGAGTATGTCTTAGGTGAAGGGGCTTCAGATGTAGATCTACACTATCAGGGTTTCTATCCTGGAACTTGGGAAACTGAAGACCTCTCTGGTTTGGGTATTTATATAGGCTCAAGTATCTGAGAAATTTTGGAACATAGCTGCGTGTCAGGAACAAGGACTACAAAAACCCACCTTTCATGGCTTGTGAAAGAGGGAGAGGGTAAGGGGAGGAATGGAATGGAAAAATAAAGTAAAATAGGGCTGGGTAGGTAGTTCAGTGATAGAGTGTTTATCTAGCATACACAAGACCCTGGTTCAATCCCCAGTACCCAACCCCCCATCTACATCTGATTCTGCCCAGTGAGAGTCAGCTGGACTCAGGCAAGTTATATAGCCATTGTGTACTTCAATTTCATTGTCTGAAATGGGGACAAAAATGGTACCTGCCTTCATAGGTTTTAAAGATTAAGTGTGGGAAAATGAAAAGTACTGGAGAATAAGTCTGAACAAATTATATTGTGTGCATGTACAAATGACATAATAAGCCTCACTATTATGCGTAAGTACAATGTGCCAATAGAAATAACTGTTAAAACACAAAGAATGCATGAGATAATAATCACAAGTGTAATTTTAATTCTAATTACATATAATACAAAAATAAAGAACATGTACACACATATACACACACCAAGATTAAATGAGGTAACACATGTAAGGTAGAGAGAGTGGTACTGAGCTTACAGGAAGACCTCATTGAATGCATCCTGTGATGCAAGCAAGGACAGCAGCAGTCAGCAGCAGTCCAGAGTAACCTTTACTAACTCTGACCCCTAAAGTGCTTTACTCCTAGAATTAACCTGCATTACCCTAGAATTAGATAGTAGTGGACCTCACAAACTCATTATTAGTCTGTATTGGTCACTTTCTGTGCAGGTAGCAACATTACTTCAAAAATGAATGTAAAAGATTAACAAAGCCTAACACCTAAAGTTTATGGATGGAAAGATATGCTAAACTTTCATACTTTGAAAGGCTTGATGAGTATTAGACATGTCTTACAAATGCTAGAATATCCTTACACTTCTTGGGGTTCCATTCAAATCAAGACAGCATCACAGGTCCTATCTCCTTTAGTACCTAAGCCCTCTGAATTCAGATACTCATGAGATTGGTCAACTACTGACATTGAAGTATTTTCAACAGATGTTTAAGAAAGTATAGAAATGCCTCTAAAGTTATATTTAGAAACGACAGTGAATCAAGAAGTCAGAAACAAGATTAGGCTTTTTTAATGACAATAATTGTTTAAAAGTGAATTTCTCTTCCCCATTTATTATGAGAATTTATCTCTGCTTTTGCTCTGTGTGTGTGTGTGTGTGTGTGTGTATGTGTGTATTATATATAATTAACACTATGAGTAATTAGTTGGTTAGTAACCAGATGGTATGGATGAAGGCTACTGCCTAAGGAGGAGGTGCAAATGGAAACAGCAGGTGTCTAACTAACGAGTCTGGGGGATGCCAATGCCATCAGGTTATGTCATTGTGTGAATCTGTTCAACTGCATACACAATTTAAGGACCAAAATAAATAGTAACAGACTCTCCACTGCCACTTCAGAAAGCAAAGCTGGATGGGGCCTCTGCATGACACTCAGTCAGTGTCCACCTAGCCACTAGCGAAGTAGGGGTACATACCTGTAACAGACGTTGTCGGTGCAGGGGCTGTGAGCCCTGACAATGACAAAGACATGTTGAAAATGGGATCTGATATTTTTCGGGCTGAATGGCTGTGCTCCAGGCTCTTGGAAAACAATTGTTACAATATCATTTCCAATATGCCGCTTTCGTAGGAGCTATGAAAAAAATAAGCAATCAACATAAATGACAGCGCCCTTATTTCCCCTCCCGATTTTCTTTATATAACCGTATTTAAAACACTCATTACTAATCAGTACAGACTAGGGTAGGTAATCTATGTAGTTATTGTCAATATTTTAGCTTGTCTTATTCCCTCCAAGGAATATGGAAATGAATATTCTGAAATTTGCATAAAATATAAGGCCATTCAAATAAATCTAACCAATATCTGGCATATTATGTTCAGACCCAAACATCTCCAAACCCTCAGTTTCTATAACAACAGTTTTGTTCCATTTTTGTATAAGAAAGAAACTTGCCACAGGGAAGATTTCAGAGATGAGAACGGCTGAAGCAATTACAAGGCAATTTATGTTCTGGTTTAATTGGCTGCATTTAGAGAAAACGTGGCTAAGGTGTTGCTGTTAGACTTTTTATGTCACAAACTGAGAGTGTCGAAAGTAATAATATTCCACAATGGAGTAACGATTTAAAAGTAGGTTAAATTTCAGGTTTAAACAGCTACTTTAATTACAGTGAAAGCTGCTTAAGACCACCTTCTGTTTCATGTTAAATGGTGTTTTATATAGGTGGTTTCAAATTAAGGCACCCCAAATCATTGTAGGCCACTGCCTTTTCACAAGGAGATTATAACACTTTAATTCAATAGTGTAAAGAAAAAATGAACGAAATATGTGTTTCTCTTATTTATTTATTTATCTAGGTACCAGAGATTAAACCCAGGGATGCTTAGTCACTAAGCCACATCCCTAGCCCTTTCTGATATATTTTATTTAGAGACAGGGTCTTGCTAAGTTGCTTAGGTCCTTGCTAAGTGTTGAGGCTGGCGTTGAACTCATGATCCTCCTGCCTCAGCCTCCAGAGCCTCTGAGATTACAGGTGTGCAACACCACACCCAGCTCACATATTTATTTTATGGAAGCTCTTAAAAGAGAAAAATAGCTCAATGTGACATTTTATACATTATCCATTAGACATAAAGTTGCACTTATAAAACTTAAAAAATTCTCTAGTGACATCAAGGTACACAAATTAGGTAACAGTAAAATCAATGATCTATACTGGCTGTCAACTAGGAGAAAAGATGCCTTTTAGATTAGGATTGAGAATTGGGGGTTAGAATTTTTAGGAAATGCACTTTTAACCTTAGGAATTTGTAAATATCCCATATTATCTTCAATTGAGGCATTTTACTTCATTCCTAAACATGATATATAATCAGATGTTATGGTCTGAATTGATTGCTGCTCAGAATATTCCAATAATTAAAAATTATTAACATATTCAAGAGCTTTAACAAGCCAAAAATAAATACTACTTGACTATGTCTATTCCTGCATAGATGACAATAGGGGACATCATCTTTTTTCATGTAATGTCATTCTTTCCTTGACATGTGTCTTGATATCTGAAATTAATGACTTCATGAAGGACAAAACAGAAACAAATCCATTTATCTCTCTTATGCATAATAAAAGCCTGTATTCATTTTTAAGAGTGCAAAAAAAGATTATGAGACACATTATTTCCATTTTTTCCATGCATAAAGTCATCTATACAGAAGAAAATGAATTCCTCAGCTAAAGAATGAGAATTTGTTTTCTCTTTTTGTACTGGAGATTGAACCCAGGTTTCCTCTACCATTGAGCCACATTCCCAGTCTTTTTAACTTTTTTATTTTGAGACAGGGTCCTACCAAGTCACCAAGTAGTTAAGGCTGGCCTTGAAATTTTAAGCCTCCTGCCTCAGCCTCTCAAGTCATTGGGATTACAGGTATGTGTCAGTCAGATGGCAAAAATTTCTTTTCTTTTTTTTTTTTTATATTTTTTATTTTTTAGTTCTCGGCGGACACAACATCTTTGTTGGTATGTGGTGCTGAGGATCGAACCCGGGCTGCACGCGCCGCACGCATGCCAGGCGAGCGCGCTACCGCTTGAGCCACATCCCCAGCCCCAAAATTTCTTAATATATAACAGTACTAATTATTTTTTTATTCTTGTCTATGATCACACACTTTTGCTTTGATTAGACCCCCAAATTAAAATAGTTTTCCACTTAAATATCAACTTAAACTCATTTACTTAGAAATAACTGAATCTTATTAAATTTTTTACCCTCACAAATCTGATCTTTCTATTCTGAGTATTCAGGCAGAATAAGCCTTTTATCTCCCCATTAAAGATAATTTGTTAAAGTTCTTAATTTTTTTTTTTTTTTTGTCTACTGACTAGTCACAATAAGAAGTCTAGTTAGCATCTTATATTTTTTCTCAGAGAAATCTAGAACTTGGAGTTTGCATAAGACAAAGTGTCAACAAAGTCCAGATTAGTGAGTTTATCTTAAAACAGGTTCATTTTAGATTTATAACTGATTCACTACTTTTTGTCCTATTTTTTATTAATATGATAATCTTGAAAGGAAACTTTCACTACTTAGATTTGTGATTTACTCAAACCTAAAGCGATGAAGTGCTAGATTAGATCAGTGTTTGGTAAAATTTTGTGAAAGAGGATGTGATTCATTCTGCAGCTGGCCTGAGTTCTGTTAGTACAACAATTGACAATAACAAAAATCTACATCCACTTTAAGGTCACAAGTAAAACTGGACTGTTCATGTTTTTAATAGCTTTGAAAGGAGAGTCTTTTTAGTTCTCTAGTTGGTATTATTTATTTTGAATTAAAAAAAAAAACCTACCACATATTCTCAAAAACAATACTGCCAGTTTCCATTTTACTCTGTAATGATCATACTTCTTAGTTGTTGCACTTTACTATTTCAAATTTTAGTAATGGCACACTATGCTTTTAGATCTTTTTAAGACAGACAACATTGTGTGACACATACACATGCAGTTGTTATTTAAGGTCCTTGACATCTCCTGATGAACATGCTATGACAGAACATTATTCTGAGATTCTACTGACACTGTGACTTTTCTCTAAGTTAGACTAAATCTCCCTTGAAATCTAAATGAAGAATCAGTACTTTGCTGCTTTCTGCACTGGCCTCTTGAGAAATTTCACCCACTTCCTGCATGTTCTTTGCAACCCTGCAGAGTCATCTAATCACAATTTCAACTTGTTCTCTTCAGATTTCATGAAAACCTCAATCCCTGTGGGTGAAAAGCAAATGATTAATTTGCAAAGCCATCCAGCTGGCTGTTAACCTGGAATCTGTGTCTCTTCATTTGTTTTCCACTCATTTGCTATTCCTGTTTCCACAGAGCACAAATCACAAAGCTTCCTGCTGCGGTGACAGGTGCAACACTAAATTCTGGTTTCAAATTTTACAAACTTGCCACTTAGGCTTCTCGGGGAAATGAAATAAGGGGGGGAAGCACTGATAACATGAAGATCTCTTACCTGTTGCTTGTTGTTGGGTGTATAGGGCAGCATGGTAGACACATGGAACATAATCTCATAGTCTTTGTATGTTGTGTACAGAGAATGGGTTCCAGTGGAGTCAGCTACAGTGAAAAAATACAAAATGATGAAATGACTATCAGAATAGGAAAACTAATTCATTTAAGATAAATATCTCAGGGGAAAAAAGGAAAAAGGAAAGAAAATTATTTGGAAAGAAAAGATCTAAACAAGACCCACTGTAGGTTTTAATACTTTCCTTTTTAAAAAATAACCAATCTTTTTTGGCAGTCTAGGAGGCCTATGAAATTGGATTTCTTCTCAGAATAATATTTGTTAATGAATTAAAAAATGTACAATTTCAAAATAAATCAATTATACAGAAAATGTAAAAATACAATACACATAAAATTTATAAGATCTAATAATTTATCTACTTCTATTATAATTCTGAAGGAATGATAAGTCCAAGCAATATTCTAAGATAGATGCACCAATAGATAATGTGATATGAAAACATCTCCTTTTTATGGACAACAGAATCATAGGCAGAGCAGTTAGTACTATGGTTTGTTGTCTATATTCACAATTGAAGGAATTTCTAAATTTTGACCTAAGCTCTGTGAAAGTAATGACAATATGATTATCCAAGTTCCCTGACTCCTGATTTCTGCACATAAATATCAAGTTAAGAAACTACTTCTAGAGGCTAGGGTTGTGGCTCAGTGGAAGAACACTTGCCTAGCTCATGTGAGGCACTGGGTTCGATCCTTGGCACCACATAAAAATGAATGAATAAAATAAAGGCATTATGTCAATCTACAACTAAAAATATATATAAAAGAGAGAGAGAGAGAGAGAGAGAGAGAGAGAGAGAGAGAGAGAGAAAAGAAACTTTTTCTAATACTTCCAATTCAAGCAAGACAACTGTTCTTAACACACAATGATAACAAATCTGAAACTCTGAAGCACAAAGGTATTTTAGGAATGTACAACAATTTTTTTAAAGACTTAAAGGTATGTGTTGTGTTTTCACCTTTTTTAATAGGTTGGGCGGTGGGGAACTTCTACTGCCTAAACAAAAATAGATTCAGAATCAATGTGACCACAAATTCTTGGAAACCAGAGAAGAGAGTTACTGACTACCCAAATCAAAGGGAATATCAGTTTAGACTTGAAAGACATGGTTTATAAACCACAAAAGGAACAGAAGTACTTTCAGTCTGGGCACAACCCTCCATCAACTATATTTTTGAAGACCAGAACATTTTGCTGCATTTTAGAGAAAGATGGTATAAGACAAAGGCAATAGTTCTCAAAGGCAGAATCCCAGGCCCCAACAGCAGGAGTGCTGTACATTGGGTATGGGGCCTCAACAGAGGAATCTGTTTTTAATAAACACTCCAGGTAATTCTAAGGCAGTAGCACCACAGAAGTAGCTCAATGGCCCTTAGATACTGCCCCCAGCACAGACTACAATTGTGGCTTACAGACAGCTTTAGAAAGGTGTTCTAGATATCTAATTTCAAGCTTGAGCTTATTAGAAGGTATTAATTTTGAAGCTGATATAAAATACTAGGGTTTAAAAATAAGTTAAAAATAGAACAAAGCAAAGATTACTTTTTAAAAACTGCAGAAATAAACTGGATGCAGTGGTGCACGCCTATAATCCCAGTGGCCTGGGTGGCTGAGGCAGGAGGATCATGAGTTCAAAGCTTATCTCAGCAACTTAGTGAGGCTCTAAGCAAGTTGGTGAGACCCTGTCTCTAAATAAAATACAAAACAGGGCTGGAGATGTGGCTCAGTGGCTGAGTGCCCTTGAGTTAAATCCCTGGTACCAAAAATAAAAAAGTTTGCAGAAATATGTACCCATGTATGACTACCCAAGAAAAGAATCTTACAAATCTCAATATCACCACCACAAAAAAACTGCAGCATTTTACTACAATAAAGTACTCTACTGTTTAAGATTGGACTTGAGTAAGAAGAACTTATCTACTGTTAAAGATCCCTGCTATAAATATGTACAGAACTAATTAGTGCATTTTAAAATTTTAAGGTGAATGTGTCACATTTGATGTATACTTACCAGTGTTTCAAGTAATTTTTAAGCAAAATTAATGAGCAAGAAGAAAAAATTGTCACTTGTATTAATTTGTAACATTTTGCTTTATATAGCTAATATAAAAAGGATTATTGTCAGAGAGAAAAACTGAGATGGAAGACGACCCAAGAGATAATTTACTTTGCTGTTTCTAGACATTTCTTTCCTCTTCACGTCCCACCTCATACAACATATGCTACTTGACCACCATTTGCTGGGGATCTTTGGAAATCCCAGAGTTTTACTGAGAATTTTCAACATTTTGGAAATAGTTTCAAAAGTTTCAGAAATGAAACTAGGGTCAAACAAAAATTTCTGAGAAGTAGTAAATTCTAAAATCTGGAAATTACTATGTACGTAATAGAATTGCTAAGCTTTACCAGGGAGAACAGAAAAAGAATGGTCACTATATTTTCTAAAATAAAATAAAATATCTAATGTTCTTATTCTTGGCTCTATTCCCCCTTGGAACTGGGGTTTGAACCCAGGGAACTTACTACTGAGCTACATTCCCATCCCTTTTTTAAAATTTTTATTTTGAGTCAGGGTTTTGCTAATAAGATTTTCAGGCTAGTCTGTTTAAGCCACCCAATTTTTTGGGATTGCAGATGAACTACCACACCGGGCTCATTATTGTATTTTTAGTAACCATGAAATCCTGAAACTATGAAAGTCTTAACAGGATGAAAATTAGAAAAATAGATAAAATGCCTTTTTATTTGTCAAAAAAAATACATATTGAGGAATCTCAGGCACCATATAGGTCATCTCAACAATCACAAGACCCACCTCCAACTCAACTTCCAGGCAGGGGCATGTACTCACTCATAAATTGGAACTTGAAGGTTAAGTCATAGCAAGTAAAACTTCTCTAAGAATCAAACTAGATGATGAGAAGAAGACACTGAATAATTGAGGAATGATAATATTCTCAATTGCTTTAAAAGGTATAGATAAGTGATAATGTCCTACATCAAGCATTTCTACTTGAAGATGATATAAATAGGTAAATAAGCCTGCAGAAGCAGTTTCAAGGTACAGGCAGTGTCACAGCTGTACCTAACTTCTCTTTTGACTCTTTTGCTTTTAGATAGTTGAATGCATGGATGATATGGTAGATGTGTGTCAACTGAAATGAGGAAAAAGTAATTAAAACTTTCATGTAACTTTTTCATGGTCATTAAATAAGAAAGGCTCAATGAAAGAAAATAAATCTATACAAATCGATTTTAGGAAAAGTCCTCAGTTTTAAATATCTAAGGAGGCTGGGGATGTAGTTCAGTGGTAGAATGCTTGCCTAGCATGCTTGAAGCCCTGGATTTGATCCCCAACACTTAAAAAAAAAAAAGGAGAAAAGTAACATCAATGTAAGTTAAATCACAGACAGATTGTAAATCTGATTCTAATCCACAGTTTGAAAGAATATATATTCTAACAGCTTACTGCTGGGACTATTCATTTAAAATCCTCATGCTAGAGTGAGATCTCACATGTGTGCAACCTTCCTTGAAAGGATCAGGGATGCTCAGAAGCACAGCAAACACAAGGTATGCACTTGTGGAACATTGGCATATATCTGAGATGAGACAAGTTTTGGATCCTAGGGTACTACTGATTTACTCACAAATGAAGTAGTTGGGGGAAGTGAAGAATTCCATTTGTCTGGCATCTGATGTATTTCCTAATTTTTAAAAATGAATTTTTAGCCTTGGTCAGGAGACAGGTTAATTTACTTCAAGGAAGATGAGCATGAGAACAGTTCCAACAACTATTGCCATTACCCTTTACTATAAAAGGCAAATTGATACTGTGTTAGTGTAAGAAATGTTCTTGGGGCTCCAGGCTTCTCAAAATCACTAGCCTATTGAGAGACATGGACAGAGATAGTGTGCAGCTGGTACTTAACAGTCAGCCACTACTATTTTCTAACCACTGCTCACATTGTAGGATAACTGCAATTACATGATCCCCAGCTTGGAAGTAAGAAGATCTAATCAGGGATGGCAATAGTATCACTTGTCAAATGACTATATATAAGTCACTTCACTTCTATATTCTTCAGTATTCTGTCAAGAGGATTAAGTGAAATAAAGTATATGAAAGTGCTAGCCCATAAAAGATGCTTGATAAATGTGCTAGTGAGAGTGCACAATTTTGTTCAGTTAAATTAAAAAGTGCAATTTCCTTTAAAAGACTCCTTTATTCAACAGTTTCTAGAATATTGACTAGCCCTTTGCTTGTGCAAAGCATTTAAGTATGCTAGTTTTATACTTTTCCCAGAGTTCAAATATTCCCAATAAAGAAGAATTCATTTTATTTATGAAAAATCTAAGTCTCTTCCAAGCCCCTGAATTTCAACTGTTGACAACATCATTGAAAAATAGAGGAGCAACAAGCATTCATGAAATTGCAACATGTTAAAGAGGGCAAGGCTGAGAAGGAATGCTTTATAAAAGATTTGTAAGGCTCATGGGTGCTGACCTGACAGGCAAGACTCGGTCAGGAAATGATTCCCTGAATAATGATCAATAGGCACAGCTTAAAATGAGGGTGGTCTTCCACTTTCCAAAAATAAACTGCTTGGAGAGAAGTTTATTTTTGTATTTATCACACTGTGAGGTAAATGGTGATTATTTGAATTATACGTCATTCAAATAATAATAATAAGACAAAGAGAGGCAAAAAAATATCCACTACTGAAAATTCTTCATAGAAAGCTTGTCCAGCCTATGACATATTTATCTGTAGGTTATTTGTCTGCTCCAAGTCCTTATTTCTGAGATGAAGAAATGGACTTGTACAGATAATTATGAAAAAGAAGAAATGGTCTGATATCTCCATCAATCCTTTCCTTCCTCAGCCTCTCTCTCCTTCATAGAAGAAAATCCAAATATAATCACAACACATGACAAGTAGAGCTGTCTCATGAGATTAGTCTAAGGGACTGAGAGAGGAAAGACAGAGCCAAATAGCCAGGCTTGGAGCTCACATTATGCTCTCTGTACACTTCATTAACCATACCCACTAGGATCTGTTCCACTTCCCTAATGCTTACCAGCTATCTAAGTGTGGGCATGTTGGTAAATCTAAAGAAGCCAATTCTGTTAAGTGGGGTTGGGGGGGGGTAACTGGTAGCTAGTAGTTTGTAGGGATTAAATGAGATGGCACCTGTGTAGATAAAGCATCTGGGACTTGTGCTTCCAGCCACATATAACAGGGTACTTGGTATAGGACTCACTCTCCCATTGTCAGTAATGAGAAAAGGCGGTGAAATGCCTGAGCCAAGTGTTTTCAAAAACTAGGCAAGAGGCAGCATTAGAAAGGGAGCTCTAGGAAAACTAGAAGAAGCTGGCAGTTTTCTACCTAGAGGCATTTTCAAGATAATGGTATAGAGCAAGGCTTTCAAGGAGAAGCCAGGACAGCCTGGAGTTCAGGAAGACTGAGGTGGCCGAGATCTGTTAGGCACAGCATCTAAGAGGAAGAAACCTCACAGTAGAAGATCAGAAATCTCAAGAGGGGTCCCCCTTGAATCCTGGGGTGAATAGTAAACTGTAGACAGGGAGTTGAATTCCAAAAGCAAAGAAAAATTGTAAGCTAAACAACTGCCACAGTTCAAACACGGTTGAAAAACACCTAAGCTCTGACCAGCCACAGCAGACACTTCATAGAATATGCAGGTATTCCAGGTGCAAGAAAAGCCAGGCCTTAGTAGTAGGGCCAAATTAGCCAGAGACTAAAGCCTACTCTAGGCATGCTTCAACATAGCTAAAACACCAGGCTCATGAAGACCAATCTATTCTATAAATTAATTTCCTGCCAAAACAAAAGTCAACTCTCTCAAGACAATAAAATCCAAACACTCAATGATCAAACATTCACAATATCCAATACCTAACAAAAGTAACCAGGGCTGCAGCTCAATGATAGAGCGCTTGCCTAGCACTGGGTTCAATCCTCAGCACCACATAAATATAAATAAAAAAAGGCATTATGTCCATCTACAACTAAAAATATTAGAAGAAAATACCAGACAAATGAAGTAGTGAAATGTAATCCAAAGTAGGGGAAAATTCACTAAAAGAAGGAAGCTCAAAATAACAAAGATGATAAAATTAGCAAATGAAGACTTTAAAACAACTATTATAAAATATTCAAGGTTTTGGATAAGATCTTAATGAGGAGAGAATAGAAGGTAGGAAAAAAATTTACCAAATGCAACTTCTGGCTCTAATGGTTATGATACCTTAACAGAAATTGGATTAAATTAACAATGAATTACGACACAGTGGTGGGGGGGACATAAGAAGCTTGAAGACATATTAGTAGGAATTATCCAAACTGAAGCACAGAAAAAACAAAGGCTGGGGAAAAAAATAAGCAGAGCCACATCACCCTATGGTACATACACTAGAGAGTGACAAAATATATTTGTAACTGGAGACTCAGAAGGAGGTAAAACAGAAAAAAAAAAGGAATAAATAATAGCAAATAATACTTTAATGTAATGAACTACACATCCAAGGATTCAAGTGAGATCTACAGTGAGAATGATTCTTTTGGAGGATTTGTTCCAGAAAGTACTTTTTCTTTGTGAGGATTACATACCACATAATAAAGTTAGACAAAATGTGATGAGATTATGACTGAACACAGAGCAGTCTTTTTTAAAAAAATTTTTAAAGTTTTAGATCGATACAATATCTTTATTTTTATTTATTTATTTATTTATTTTTATGTGATGCTGAGGATTGAACCCAGTGCCTCACGCTTACAAGGCAAGCGCCCTACCACTGAGCTACAATCCCCGCCCAAGAGCAGGCTTATTGCTACTGTATCAGAGCCAGTGAGAGGCCGTTGCATGTATAGAGGCTGGCTCTTGACAATTTTGGTGGCCTATTCCTTTTTGTGCATCTTTGGTGCTGGGAACTGAACCAAGGTCTCACATATGCTAGGCAAGTGCTCTACCACCGAGCTATATCCCCAACCCCTTAGTGGTCTATTCTTATTTAATAGAGGTTTAAAGAATGAGACTACTGGACTTCTCTGGGTTTTGCCTATTAGCTCAGGGATACAAAAGAGAATTTTATATTATTGCCTTATCGAGGGCTTTCAAGTAAAAATACATCCTTAGTTTCATTTGTTTCGGGAAACTATACCCTACTATGGTTTGGATAGGTTTAAGTGTGACCCCCCCCCCCCCAAGGGCTCATGTGCTACAGGTTTAGTCTCCAATGTAGTAGTATTAAAAGGTGGTCAAGCTGGGTATGGAGGTGCATGCCTATAATCCTATTGGCTCTAGAGGCTGAGACAGGAAGATCACAAGTTCGAGGAAAGCTTCAGCAACTAAGTGAGGCCTTAAGTAAAAAAACAAAAATGGATAGGGATGTGACTCAGTAGTTAAGTGCCCCTGGGTTCAATATCTAGTATTAAAAAAAGCAATGGTGGAACCTTTAAAAAGGCAAGACATAGTGGAAAGGGGTAACTTCTTCACTCTGAGCATTATTCTTGGAAGGGATTAGCGCTGGTCTTGCAGGGTGAGTTTCCATAAAAATGGGTTGTTATAAAAGGAGCAAGACTGACCCTTCCCAGCTCTCTGCCTTCCTTTCTTAACATGTGGCCTCTTCCACATGTGCTTTCACCACACCATTGAGGCCCTCACTGAGCCAGGCAGAAGCGGGCCCAATGCTAACTGTGAGCTCCAGAACTGTGAGCTACATAAATCTCATATCCTTACAAATTATCCAGCCTCAGGTATTTTGCTAAGAAGAAAAGTACACTAATACACATTCTGAAAGGGGAGAAAAGGAAACACTTCCTGGCAGAGTGCATTTACATAATTCTAAAACTGTAGAGTTAGAGGCAGTTTGCCAGTTGAGATTCATCTCTTTCTAACCTTCAAAGCTACTGGGATATTAGGGCAAAATTTGCACAAAGTGCCTATTTTACTTATTGCATTGCCTTATCAGAAGCCAGACTGCTTAACTATATTTCAGTCATACATCTCTCACATTGCCTTCATCATGAAGAGGTGATTGGGAAGGTATAAGTATACAAATAATATATTCTTTTCAACACATACTTATCAGCTCCTAATCTGACTACTCATTTGCAAAACCAGGATACTCATACATTTTTTTTCTCAGATCCTTTCAATAGTTCTTTATGATGATGATGATTTATATAACATAACAAATTAAGACAATGGGGTGAATACCAAAATATTTTGGATAAAAAGGCTAACAGAGATTTAACTTTTTATGCAGTTGAAAGCACAGTATAGAACATTAAAATTATTTAAGAGGCTAGGCTATTTGTGGGTTTTAATAGTCTCTCTTGCATGTTGTTTCCAAGTTGGCAACAGCAAAACCATGGCAACAGGAAATTCTTCCTGCAGTAGAGTTTATGAATGCTTTTCTGTTTTCATGACTCAACTCCTTATTTAATTTCCTGTACAGAAAATAAGGGAGATTACTATAGACTGAAATACAGAAGTGCTAATCCAAAGACCTTCTCAAAGAAAAACAGGTCACAGGTGTCTATGGATGAATTTACAGATAAAATTTAAACTGCCTCCATGTAGACATGCAGCAGAAGCCAACATATCCTTACCAAAATAGATATTTGAGAACTTAAACTATTTTATTGACACTAGGGGAATGGGAGTGGACAACACTATGGGTTCATGCACTGTAATTAAACAGACACTTCATTATTGTGCTTTTAATCAACACACTTTATGAGCCAGACTAATACCAAAGCTAAAAAACTTATTTCCTTTGAGTTAAGATAGACTATGGACAATAATAATAAATAACAAAAACCCATCTAGGTATTCAAAGAATACAAAAATAAGCAAGTAGAGTAAACAAAGACTACATGGATAAGCATGAGAATTATGAAAACAAATTAATGAAGTAAAAAATTCTAGGGCTTGCAATCAGATGGCTGTGAGCTCTTATGATTTTTAATCACCCAATATTCAGCTACATGTAATAAAACTTGTGCAGTTCTATCCTGGAGTGATTCTGTGTGATCTGTGTTTGCTGCTTTATTCCCTCCATACCTCTGATGACATTATTTTCTTGTAGTCCAATCCTGGCTCTGTGTGTGTGTGTGTGTGTGTGTGTGTGTGTGTGTGTGTGTGTATGATGCTAGAGAATGAACCCTGAGCTTTGTGCATGGTAGGCAAGCACTTTACCAACTGAGCTATATCCCAGCCTCAATCCTGACTATTTTGGTTATGTTCTTCAATTGCTCTGGTGCTACATTCTACCTCTCTAACTTTCTCTCCCCCATCACAAGTAATTTTCTGCAATAGATGGCAAAGTTGTTTTATGGATAGTTTGGCAGATGCACATCAGCACAGTAGGGGGAAAACAAGCTTAGTGGGAGGTGAAAAGTATTTCTTACTTTTGGTGTCAAGCTGTGCTCGGTACTTCTCAAATCCTTTTAGCCGAACTCGTTCTCCCAACAGCTGAAGGAATTCCTCAAAGGCTGGGCCAGCTGCCTCATTGTTGTACATCTCCTCTTCCGTGCTCTGTCCTGCTTTGCAGTACATGATGCCCACTTTCTGCTGATAGTTCAGCTGTGGAGACAGCAACACAATGCATAGGGATATAGGCAGGTATGTGGTGTCCCACTTAAATGCTGAAAGTCCTGGGGGTATAAGCCCAGCAAATAGCCAACATCTCTCTTCTCTTGAAATCCTTCTGTTTTAATTCTTCTGTTTCTGATCCAAAACTATAGTGGAAGTGGAACAAATACCTATAATCCTCATGAATTAAGAGAAAAAGGTCAGAAAAATAAATTCAAATGTCCTGCATTCAGGATTACAAATCATTAGACCAGATGTTGGTATTTGAGAGTATTTCTTTTCACAGATTATAAAATACAAAATGAGGCTTTACAAAATGGTTTGACAACAAAGGGCAATTCTTTTATAATGATTATTCCCTTTTAAAAAGTGAAGCCTTTATGAATTTAAAAACAGAGATCCACTTAATAAAACACTTTAATATATATATATATATATATATATATATATATTTGTTATATATATGTATTTAAAATATATATACATTGTTTTGCACTTAAAAGTCCACTAATACCCTTGTTTTTTATTTGTTTTTATAAAATTAAAGATTTATCACTCAAGACCACTTGTCCAATATATTAAATTATAAACCTTGGTTATAACTGTCTGAACACTACCATTATCAACAATGTACTTAGGGAAACTTCTTTTCCAAATATTTTTCTAAAAGTTGAGTATCTGGAGCGAAACTTAAAAAGGGGCTTCATAATGCAAATCAACTGTTGGCAAACATTTCTAATTCAAATACAATTAAAATGAAGCACTTGATGGATTTAAATATGATGTAACACTAATCAAAATAATTATTCATCAATGAAAAGTCTAGTTATGTTGGGCATGGTGCCACATACCTGTAATCCTAGCTACTTGGGAGGCCGAAGCAGGAGAATCACAAATTGGAGGCCAGCATTAGCAACTTGGTGAGACCCTGACCATGTCTTAAAAGAAACTTGGATTTTTTTTTTTTTTTTGGTGGTATTGGGGATTGAATCCAGGGCTTTGTGAATGCAAGGCAAGCACTCTACCAACTACGCTATATCCCCAGTCCATCAAAAGAAACGTTTAAAAAGGGCTGAGGTATAGCTCACTTGCCTAGCATGCTTGAGGTCCTAGGTTCAATTGCCAGTAATATCCATATCAAAAAAAAAAAGTTTAGTCAATCTGCAAACAAAATTTTAGGAGAAAACTGGACATTTAACAAGAAATTAGTCTGCAATAAAGAAATTTAGACTTTTAATTCTCTAGTGGCATTAGGACAATTTTTAGCCCTTAATCTTATTTCCAGAATGGCACTGAAGCCACTTCTTTAATAAATTTTTAATCTAATAAATGCAAAGGGAGAATGGAAGAGGTGAAATTTAAAAAACATTTTTTTAAGAGACAGGGCTTTACTGTAATGCTCAGGTTAGCTCCAAACATCTGAACTCAAGCAATCCTGCCTCAGTCTTCTGCACAGCTGGGATTACCTGGCACTCTGCCTGGCAAGGTGAAATTTTCACAAACTAGTGTTCATTGAATACCTCCTATATGCCAAACACCATGTACAGTATCAGACATAATGATCTTCCTATCCTCACAACAGTCCACAATGCAGATCTTATGCATCTGATAGATAAGCAAAGTAAAGGTCAGAGAATGGAAGAGAAAGGAAAGAACCCAGGAAGGAGGGACACAAGATTAGAAACTACAGTTTATGGATATCGTTTCATTAAATATCACTAGGACTTAACTGGACCTGTCCTGCCCCATTTCTAACACTGTACACAAATTGGTCTACGGCCTCTTATTTGCAATTTTGAAACCAAAAGGTAAAAGCCAAATTTAAGCAAGCAAACATACTTAGCAGCAAAATTTGATATGGGGGCTGACATCAATACTTTTAATTTATTCTTCTTTGTATGAATATTCATATTTCCCATTATATAAATATTCATATGCTTGATTGTGGGGTACTGTCCCAGATCCTACCAGGAATATTAATATATTGGTGCATGCCTTTTGTTATTCTTCTAAAATTTGAAAATTTCTGAATTCTGAAACAGACCCAGCCCCTGCCATTGTACACTGAGAGAATATGGAACTCAACTATCATTTTTGACTTTCTCAACCAAATGGTTCATGACAGTCTAGGGAATAAACCTTTGCTTGCTTTCTCCCCTTCCTCAATACCCCTGCACTGCTGACAAAGAAGCTCAACAGCCTTCATGTGACCCATAGGCACGAGGGCTCTTTGGGAGTTCTATAATTGCATAGAACTGATTCTGCTTAACTCTACCTACTCCTGTGGGTGGAAGGTAATATTCCAAGTTTTAAACTTGCAAATAGCTGGATAGACTGATATTGAATATTTTTAAATGAACATACAAATTGGTATTATTGCTACTTCATTTAAATTATTAACAGGAACACAAGCATTTTTTTTCTAAGAGTGGTACGCAAAAACAAAGATCAAGGTTAAACTTGCTACACTGACATTTAACCCCTTCCTCAGTGGTTAAATGAGTGTGGCTAATGTTAGGAGGGCAACTCTGAACCTAGGACCTTTCTGGACTTTGAAATAACTTGAGTTCTCATTTAGGGATTGCCAAATAGAGTGGGTGATAGGCTTTTTTTTTTTTTTTTTTTGGTATGAGGGATTGAACCCAAGGGTGCTTATCCACTGAGCCACATCCCCAGTGCTTTTATACTGGTTGGAGATATAGTATCACTACGTTGCTTAGAGCCTCATTTCAGTTGCTGAGTCTGGCTTTGAACTCATGATCCTCCTGCCTCAGCCTCCAGAGCTGCTGGAATTACAGGCATGCACAACTATCCCCGGCAGCTGTATGTCTATTACAAAGGAGTCCTTAACACAGCCAGGTCCTAGGACTGAGCAGTGCCTGACTTTCTTCCTGCAGAAAAAAACCATCATGAAATAAAGCAATGGGGTCCGGGGGTCGGGGGGAGTACTATGTTGTGTGGCTGGGCCTCCCAGATCTGCCTTTACAAACAATATAAAGTCACTCTGTTCAATGGAAAAATTATAGTGACACTGCATTTGTGGATGCCTTTTTCAAACTTTTAGATAAAGGCCTAAGATTTCACTGTGAAACATTCAAAAGGATTCACTTATCTATTAAAAAATGAGTTTAGTGTGGAAAGAAGATAAGTAAGGAAACCTCCCCCAAAGCACTGGACAAGCTGACTTCAAGGGCAATAAGACAATGTGCCCTTCTTTTCACTGATTTCTCATACCCTGGTGAGCTCCTACAGACAGAAGAACAAACTGGTTTTGCTGGCTTGAAAGGAATGTTCCTTTAAGGGGATTAAGAAATTCACCAGAATGTCAAATTTCCTCCAGTTTGAAACTGCCAAATGTTGCCTGCTCTATCCTCCTAAAGTGACAATCTGACTGTATCCTTGATTTCAACTCCAATAAAATCGAATGTAGGTGGCAGTCTCTGAACTCAGGCTCTTGAATCCTTAGTTACTAAGCATATTCCCTGCAAGAATATGAGAAATTCTGAAGGAGGAATTACATGAAAACAACAAGAAACATTCCAAGAAAAGGAGCAAATGACAATGGAGTGAGAACTGAGGATTGCATATGAGGTTATATAAAATGGTCTTTTTTCTTTGAGAAACACAAATGTGTCCATGTGAGTTTATGTATGTGAATACACAATACCTAACTGTAATGCTTACAAGAGAGTAATGATGACACCAGAACCTTCCTGGGAACAGGCTGGGTTTATCCAGTTTTGCTTTGGATAATTTCTAGGTCATTTAATTAAGTGGTTATAATTCCATGCTTGCAGATAAACTGCTCATATGGAACACTGATAGAAGTGATTGGACACTAAACAAATGTTTCTGTTTGTGAAAAAAAAAGAATGACCATCAGTCAAACAGGACAAAGGCTTTGAGATAAAGATTTTGAATCTCCGCTAAGTAAACATCTACCAACACTGATGGGAAGTAACAGTACTAAACTGGCTCTCTCATGAAATAAGCACTTCAACACAGAATCAAACCAACAGAGATACGTTGAACATCTCTAACCAAAAAATTCAAAATCTGAAATGCTCCAACATCTGAAATGTTTGGGGCTTGTTGTAACACTCAAAACATTTCAGCTTTTGAATTTTCAGATCAGGGATGCTTAAGCAGTAAAGTATCTGTACATATTCCAAAACCTAAAAAACTAAAATCAGAAACACACTGGACCCAAACATTCTGGTTAAGGGATAGCCCACCCATACCACAATCTGACTTACATAGTCCTAGGTTCCTGGAAAGATGGCTGCAAAAGTCAAAGCTCTTAGCAGTAAGAATACTTTGAATCTTTACAAGTAGAAACAGATTGAGGCTCTCAGACACCTCTCAAGAAGTCTTGCATTTTTCACCCCATCTTCCCCAGTGTTACAGTCACAGGAAGGACACTGATGTGACACACACCACAAGGACAACCCTGTTTTTTACAAAACCTTTAATATTAATCTAGAAAGTTATGAGGTATGACATCCTGCAGGTCTTTCATTGTGCAACACTTCTCAAAGCGTAGACCATGAACTCTTGAGGGTCCCTGAGACTCTTTGGGGGGGAGACCCAGGATGTCAAAACTGTCTTTATAGTAATATCAAGAGGTCCTCTGATGTTAGCAATGATGGTGACCCAAACTGCTGGCACCTCGAATGAATCAAACCAGTGACACCAAACTATGCCAGCATTCATGTATTCTATTTCACTGCTGTGCACTCACCATCACCTCCAGAAAGTGCAGGTAAGAATATCCTTGATGAAGCAATAATGATTTTCACTAAAAACACACATGTTAATATTCTACTTGATAATATGAGGAATATGCATGAAGCATTTGTTGCCTATTTAAGTATGACAGATACCCCAAGGAGAAGCACTTGGTTGAATGATCTGCAAGGTGAAATAGTTGCTTTAATTACAGAAGACTGTGGGAAACAGAATAGTATCTACATCCTAATCTCTGGATTCTGTGAATATGTACTTGTAGTATGGCAGAGGAGAACTACGTTTATGGATATAATTAGGATTGCTTATCAGCAGATAGGGACTATAACCTGGATTACTCAAGTGGGCTTGATAGCAAAAATGTCCTGAAAAGTAGGACAAAAGTAGGACAGGGAGGCACAAGATGATGGATGATTGTCAGCAAGAGATGTAACAATGGTGGCAGAGTAGGAGGAATATAACACTGTTAGATCTGGAAGGGGAAGGCAGAGAACTGTGTGCAGTCTCTAGAAGCTGCAAACATAAGGATTCAGAATCACCCCTAGAACACTAAATCTGTTACAGCAACAATAAAAACTAAGTAAAACACCTTTTATTTGAAAGAACAACCAACTGACAAACTGTGGTTAGTTAGACTGTATATTTAGAAGTATTTTCTTGAAAATAAAAAAAAGGAGCTTGTTATTTTAAGGAAAACAACTAATGATATCTTGCTGATTACATAATTCAAACTTTACAACAAAGTTTTTGATTCTGAAAAACTTATACCTATGAGTTTGAGAGCATACCAACTTCAAAGATTTTTTTAAATAGGACCAATGTTAATGTTAACAATAGGGGTTTTTTTTTGTTATAATAAACTAAGTCAACACTTAGAAAATCTGCATAAGAGAATCAATATTTTCCAAATGACTGACACATGGAGTTATCATATATGGATAAAAGGTTCATCTAAAGTATACAAAAGTCAATGAATTTTTAATTTAAGTATACTTAGGTTTTCAGGTCAATTCAGATTAATCTTTAAGAAGCTACCATTTGTTGAGTTTGATACTGTATCAAAGAAAAATATCCACAATTACCTGAGAAGTCATAAAATTCTTTTCCCCCCTGGTACTGGGGGTTGAACCTAGGAATGCTCTATGGCTAAGCTACATTTGTAAAATTTTTTGTAAAAATTTGAGGAGGTCGTCTTGATAAATTGCCCAGGCTGGCTTTGAATTTATAATCCACTGTGCCTAGGCTTCCTCCAAATAGCTGGGATTACAGGTGTGCACCATTGGCTACTCCTTCCTTTTCAAAGCGCATGCACTGTGTGAGGCCAGACTTTCTTTGTCCACTCCAACCAAAACAACAGATTGCAACAGAGAGACAGTAGAAGCAGATGTGACTCCAACTGCATTCTATTAAAGCAGACATTAAAGGGATTTGAAAAATGTTCAAAAAAGTCTTTCACTGACTTTTTAAAGACTTCTTTCACAAAAATGTTATTTATATTAACATAATTGCTTATTATTGCTATTTTTAAAAGAATTAACTCAATATTTAAAATTTCTACATAAATTTTAATGAAGTAAATGAATACTAACTGAAAAGTAACATAAGCAAAAGTTCCTGGGTGTTCTTGATACAACTTTTAAGGGGGTAAAAGTATTCTGAGACTAAAAAAGTTTGAGGGCAAGAAAAAATGGTTAAAAAAAAAGTTTGAGCACTATTATCATTGTACTTCATTTTGCCATTCTCTAATGACAGGAAATTAGGTGCCTTTACCCATGTTTATTGGTTATCCGATATGTTTTTTGCAGAGTCTGCCAAAATTTTCCCCTTTGGCTGCAGTAAAGATTTACTCTCAGCTGGGCACTGTGGTACATGCCTATATTTTAGCTTCTCAGAAGGCGAATGCAGGAGAGTCACAAGTTTGAGGCCAGCCTCAGCAATTTAGCAAGAACCAGTCTCAAAATAAAATGAAAATGGCTGGCAATGTATCTCTGGAGTACAATGTTTGCCTAGCAACACAAGACCTAGGTTCAATCCCCAGTATGTCTGTCTGTCTGTCTGTCTGTCTGTCTCTCTCTCTCTCTCTCTCTCTCTCTCTCTCTCTCTCACACACACACACACACACACACACACACACAATGCATCTTGGTGCAGTTTTCTGTTTCTTATTCTTGAATATGTGAGTTACAATTTACATCTATGAAAAATCTAGAGCCATTCTTTCCTCATTTTTGGGTGCTTTCTACCTCCTCTGGGGATTGACTCGTACGTATTGTTATGCCAGGTAAGGTTCTCACCACATTCATGTGGTTTTTTGGGGTTGCTCTTCTTTAAACTTGTTTATTTAATTTGGAATTATTTCTACTTCTATGTCTTCCAGTTCACTAATCTGTTCTCTTGCACTGTCTAATTGTTGTTAATCCTTAACAGGACATTTTTTTTTTCCCTCTGACTCTGTACTTTCACATCTATAATTTGGATCTGGAACTTTTTAAAATGTGTTTCAGATCTCTACTTAAATGTATTCGATCTTTCTTTCAGCTTCCTAACATACAAAAAGAAATCTGTGTCATTTTTGTGGTGGGTTTTGATTTGATTCTCCTTTACTATGGATCATATTTTCTTGCTTATAATTTTTGGTCAATCAATGAATGGATTGTTAGACATTATTCTTTTGGGTGTTGAATATTGTTGTATTCTATTTTGTGGGGGAGCATTTCAGACATAATTCCTTTTCTATAAGTGTTCTTTGGCTTTTTTTCTGGAAGACAGTTGAATTATTTATAAATAGTTTGATACTTTTACGTTCTTGCTTTTAAATTCTATTTGGTTGTACTTGGGCAGGATTTATTTTTATGAAAATTTTGCTCCACTATTGAGGCAAAAGCATTATGAGACTCAACCCAATGCCATGTGAATGATGAGGTTTTACAGTCTGGTTGAGGGAGACTGTGTAGCTCTCATTTTCCTGATACTCTGCTCTACAAGCTGTAGCCTTCTGGCCTCCCTGGAGTCCCATTTTAGTCTCAACTCATGGAGGCCCTTGGCCTTCAGCTGGGTGTACTTCCCAAGCTGTAGCTTTAAAATGCTTCAGAGAGAAAGCTGGAGAAATCTGAGAGTTTGCCTCAATTGTTGCCCAACTTCCAGGTCTCACTGTCCTTTGCTGCCTCATGTCCGATGTCATTAAAAACCACTGTTTCATTGTTTTGTCTAGTTTTTAAAGCTGTTTCAGATGGGAGAATAAATCTGGTCCCTTACTTAACTGTGGCCAGAAGCATACATCTAGCTTCTGTTTACACATAAACTTTATTGGTTTACAGTTTCTGATCAGTAAACTGCATGTTTGAGACATACAATTTAATGAGTTCTGACAAACTACCACCACGATCAAATTCCTAACATTCCCATCATGACCCTAACAGCTCCTAGCTCCCCTTCACCACTCATCCCTGTATCACCCAACAGCCTCAGGGAATCTTGTTCAAGGAATCTTGTTTCACTATAAATTACTTTTGCCTGCATTTTATTATGCTTCACATTTTTTATATTGGTGCATTTCAGTTGTACATAATGGTAGGCTTTGTTGTTACATATTAGTACATGCACACAATATAATTTGGTTTTCTACATTTTTGTGTGTGTGTGTGTGTATTTTAGTTGTCAATGGACCGTTATTTTATTTTTTTATGTGGTGCTGAGGATCGAACCCAGCTCCTCACACATGCTAGGCAAGTGCTCTACCACTGAGCCACAACCCCAGCCCAGTTGTCTACATTTTTGAAGAATATTTTATTGGGAGTTATACTCTTTCAGCACTCTACAAATGTCTTCTGGCTTCCGTCTTTTCTTTATGCTACTTAGCCCAGCAAATGGTTAATTTTAACAGCCAATTGACTCTTATTGTGAAGGCATTTTTGCATCTGGCTATTTTGAAGATTTTTCTCTTTTTCTTTTGTTTTTAGCAGTTTTTATTATAATAGGCCTACCTCTGTATTTCTTCTATTATCTTGGTCAGTGTAGACAGAGCTCCTTGGTTCTGTCTCAAGGCATGACTTTTATTAGTTTTAGGAATTTCTCTACAAGTATTTCTTCAAACATTGCTTCTGTTCCCAAACACTGCACCTATGTCTCCTCTCCTGGAAATCCAATTGCATATATGTATTTTACTGTGACTTACACGCTTTTTACTCACTTTCCTACATTTTCTGTGCTTTCTTGTCTTTATTTTGTAGTTAAAATTTTTCTGAAAACTTGTCTTCATCTATTTTTCCTTTATTCTGTCTACTGTGTTCTTAAACTCATCTAGTTTTAGATGAGTACGTAGAACTCATTCTTCTTTCAGATGGTTTAACTTTTGGTTACTTATATTTCCAGTTCTGGAATTGGTTTGATTATTGTGAAGATTTGAATTCTCTGATGAGTCTTGAATTCCATATATACATCTGCAGACTCTGAGGCCACTAAAACCTCTCCTCTGCCTCCTAACCTTTTACCTGGTATTTATGCTGGACTTTACCCCATGACTCTTGCTTATCAGCAAACACCCAAGGGAAAAAGAACTGTAGGATATTTTTAATTTTGAAGAACTCCAACTTCTCAATTCTTTATTTTTGGAATCAGGCTTTTGGTGTCATGTCTATGAATTCTTCACTAAGCCCAAGGTTCCAAAGATTTTTCTAAAGATTTTATCAGAAATGTTTTAGTTTCACACTCCATCTATGATCCATCTGAATTAATTTCTGTATAAGGTATGGCACATTAAAGTCAAGGGTTATTATTATTTTATGAATGTTCAGTTGTCCCAGTGCTGTCTGAAAAGCCTATCCTTCCTTCTCTGCTTTGGTACCATTGCCAAAAATCAGCTGGCTTTGTCTGTGTGGGGCTATTTCTGGTTTTCTATTCTTTTCCACAGACCCATGTGTTTATTATCCTTCAACAATAACAGTGATTACTCTAGCTATGTCGTCAAACAAGGTAGAACAATTTCTCTTATTTCTTAAAATTGTTTTAGTTTCTCTGCCTTTTCATACAAGTTTTAGAATAATAGTGTCCATGTTACATTACAGAAAAGAATATTCTAAAATTTATGTGAAAAGAAAAATGAATATAGTGTGTCTATTCGTTTATTAATGTCCTCTTTGATTTCATCAGTCTTTCACAACTTTTTTCGCATAAGTCCTATACATGTTTAGATACATGCCTAAGTATTGTTTCTTTAAAAAAAAAGAGATTGTAAATGATACTGTATTTTATCAGTTTTCACATATTCATGAAAGAAAAATAATTAGCTTTTTGTAAGGTACTATTATGTCATACATGCTAGCTGAACACACTTTTACAGATTCTTAGGGATCTTAAATAGGGATGGTTTCATTTTTTCCTTTCCTATATCTACATGTCTATTAGTTCCTTTTCTTTCCCGAATATAGTGATGAGAACTTCCAGTACTATGCTGAATAAGAGTGGGGACAGAACACATTCTTCCCTCGTTAACATTCAGTCTTGCCATTGTATGATATAAGTGTAGATTTTTTGTAGATGTTCTTTATCAAGAGAAAGTTCCTTTCTATTCTAATCTTTCTTAAAAATCATGAATAGCTTTGAATTTGTTAAATGTGTGATTTTTCTAGGCTGTTAGTAAGGCGAGTCTACATACTTGTACTGTGAGTCATAATGAGTCTCACCTACTTGTGAATGCTGAGCCCGCCTTGCATCTTTGGAATAAACCCAACTAGGTTTGGGTCTATAATTTATATATGTAAATTACTGAGTTACATTTGCTAATATCCAGGAACTTTGAGTGTACATTAATGAGGAACAGGGCCATAGTTTTCTTCTTTCTTACTTTTTCTAACTTTGGTATCAGGGCTTCATAAAATGAACTGAGAAGTATCCATCATCTACTTTCTAGAAGAAACTGTAGAACTGGTGATGATCTTTCTTTAAATATTAGGTAAAATTTTCCAGAGAAACCATCTGGCTCTGTAGATTACTTCTGGAGTTCTAAAATTATTGATTTAATTTTCTCAAAAATTATAGGGATGAGTTGTGGTAATGTTTTAAAGGAGTTGTTCCATTTCACCTGAGTTATCAAAATTTCATAGGTACACAGTACCACTGTATTACACTGTAGATGTTCACCACACCGGTAGAGACATTCCATTTCATTCTTGATTATGGCAAGAGTTGTTTTAGCTCCAGATTTTTCTTTTGTTAGTCTTCCTAGAGTATTTTCAACTTTATTGATTTTTTTTAAAGAGCTAGCTTTTTATACCATCATTCTGTTATCAATTGATTGACTTCTATCTTTATAACTTCCTTTGTCTTCTTTGCACTTATTTTGCATGCTCTCTCTTTTTCAGTTACACAAGGTATGATCTTGGATTACTCATTCGAAACATTTTATTTATTTATTCATTTGTTATTATTACTTAGTGTTTTTGGTAGTCCTATGGATTGCACGCAGAACTTCATGCATTCTAAGCAAGTGCTCTATCACTTGAGTACAACCCCAGACCTTTTCCTTTTTATGTTAAGCCAGGGTCTTGCTAAGTTGCTGAGGCTGGCTGTGAACTTGTGATCCTCCTGCCTCAGTCTCCTGAGTCATAGGATTACAGGAATGCTCCACTGCATTGGTCACAAGACTTTTCATCTTTCCTTAAGCAGCATACAGTATTATAAATTTCAATTCTCAGCCAATTTAGATGCATCTTGTAAATTTTGATATATTCTCATGTTCCTTTCATTTAATAAAATTTTAAATTCCCAAAGGCTTTTTCTGGAGCTATTTCTGTTATATTTCTATTATTTCTAGTTTGAATCTACTTTGTCAAGGAGATGATCTATTTTTAGGATTTCACCTTTTAAAAATTTGCTGACTTTTATAGCCCAGGATCTAGTTTACCTTGACATATGCTCCATGTTGCTTGAAAAGAATGTTCTGCTATTGTGAGGAATGTTCTGTGTTGATTAGATCCTACTAGTTGATAGTGTTGTGTAGTTCTATATCCTTGCTGATTTTCTATCTAGTTGTACAAAGAAGATTGTTAAAACCAATGTAATTATGGATCTCTTTTTAGTTTTATCAGCTTTTAGCTCATATGTTTTACAGCTGTTTTATTGGGTCACAAACATCTAGGATTGCTGTTTTTTTGGTAGAATGCCCTTTCACTATGATACATTTTTCTTTCCTGTCCCTGGTAATTTTCTTTGGTCTGAATTCTATTTTATCTAATTTAACAGCCATTAAGGCTTTCTTTTGATTAGCATTTGTATAATATATAAATGCAATCTTTTATATTTCAACTGAGTTTAGTGAAGTAGCCTAAAGTTCACATAACTGGATAAATGTTTCACTTTAAATTCATCCTGTAAATCTTTCCTTTAATTGGTATATTTAGAACATTTACATTTAAAGAAATAATTGATGTGTTAGAACTTAATTAAGTCTGCCATTTTATTTGTTGTTTATTTTCGTTATCCTGTCTTTGAAGATTGACTATGTTTTAGAATTCTACTTTGATTTACCAACAGTGTTTATAGGTATCAATTTTACCAAATATACAAACTTTACCTCCTTTTAGGCTTTTTGTCTCTTACCACATATAAAATAATTGTCTGAATTTCTGTATGCACATTGATACATACCTTCAACATTGGTATAGCTTTTGCTTCAAATGCCAAAATAATGCAGGGAACTCAATAGCAAAAGTAATAATGCATATATTTACTCTATTATTTTTTCCTCCTATCTAAAACTTTAAAATCTCTTCATCTATCTGTATTTTTAGGGTAGGTCTGCTGGTTACAAATTCTCTTGTTTTTCTTCACTGACAACATCTTGATTTGCTCTTTGCTCCTGAGGGATATTTTCGCTGAACATAAAATTCTTGGTTGACAGTTCTTTTCTTTCAGCATTTAAGAAATGCCATGCCATTTCCTTCTGTCCTCTGTAGTTTCTGATAAAAAAAATCTCTTATTCAAAATTGTTCTTCCCCTATAATAAGGTGTCATTTCTATTTTGCTTCTTTCAAGACTTTGTCTTTAGTGTTCCGAAATTTGACCATGATATATTTTGGTTTTATTTTTTTTAATTGGAAGTTTCTAGTTTCTATGTTAATGAGTATGAGTTAATTGTACATATTAATTGGATACAGTGCGACAGTTAAACACATGCCCACAGTGTGCACCAATCAAGTCAGGGTAACTAGTGTCTCCATCTACTTATCATTTCCTTATGTTTGGAGCCTTCACACTCCTCTTCTAGAACTTCATAAAAGATGTAATATATTATTATAAACTACAATCACTGTGCTGCAGAACAACACTAGAGGTTTTTTTCCTAATTGTGTTTAGATTATTCAACTTCCCTTCAATATTAATTATATTTCTATGTGTCCTTAGTAAATTTTACATATTCTCAGATTGTTGCTCATTTATTTTTCCCAGATTAAACATCGAGTTTCTAAAGAGCAGAGGCAATACTTTGTTCATCTTTATAAATCCAGTACCTAGCACATAACATGTTCTCAACAAATGTGTGTCAAATTAACCAACCATGATATATTTTGCTGTGGACTTCTTTGAATTTATCTTGTTTAGCTTCTTAAATCTAAAGATTTAGGTTTTATACCAAATTGGGGAGGATTTTAGGTATTACTTCTTTGAATACTCTTTCAAAGCCTGCCGCCTTCTTTCTCATTGTCTTCCAAGCTCTGACAATACAATTATTAAATATTATATTGCAGTAGCACAAATCCTGAGGCTCCATTTTTATTTTACATCTCTTTGTTATCCAAACTGGATGGTTTCTACTGCTCCGTATTTAAGTTCACAGACTCTTTTCTCCATCTATCCCATCTTGCTGTACCTATTGAGCTTTTTATTTTCGTTGCTGTAATTTTCAGTTCTAGCATTTCCATTTGTTTCTTACTGATATCTTCTATTTCTTCTCTTTTCTTTTTTGGTACTAGGATTAAACTCGGGAGCACTTAACCACCGAGCCACATTCCCAGCACCTTCTCCTTTTTTTAATGTTTTATTTTGATGCAGGGTTTCACTAAGTTGCTTAGGGCCTTGCTAAATTGCTGACACTGTCTTTAAACTTGTAATCTTCCTGTCTTACTTAGTAAAAGTATCTGGGAGATCTTTCCATGCCAGTATATAGAAAGGTTTCCTGTTATTTTTACTTCTGCATAGTATTCTATTGATTGCGGTAGCATAGTTTCCCTATCAATGGTCATTTGAGCCACTGGGATTACAGGCATACACCACCATGCCTGGCTTAATATCTTCTATTTCTTTGCTAAATTTTTTAAAAAATTTTTTTTAAAATCATGCTTTTAATTGCTTTTTAAGCATTTTAATGATGGCTATAAAAAGCACTGTTAGATAATTCTAACATCTGTGTTGTCTTGGTGTTGGCATGTATTAACTCTTTCCAATTCATGTTTTCTTCATTGGTATGACTAGTGATTTTCAATTCAAATCTAAATATACTGGATAAGATGTTATGAGATTAGGATCTTATTTAAATCTTCTTTGTTATCAGGACTCCTTTATTACCACTCTGGTAGGGAGAAAAGGATATAGCTAGGTGAGGTTAAAAGTCAGTCCCACTGGCATGAGAGGGAAAGGGCAGGAGTGGAAGTTCCAGCTCCCTATGAGTTCTCCACTGAAACCGCCCTTCTGGAAGTGCAGGGGTGAGCCTTACTACTCTGTGTGGTTTTCACTGCCACTGCAGTGAGGACTTGAATACATCTCATACTTGCTGGGTGTGCTCAAAGTCCTGACTCCCCACTAGGCCTCCTCTGGCACCATCATGGGGGAGCAGGTGCTCCTCATTACCACTCCACAGAGAGGCAAATTCCAGCTCCCCACTTAGGCTTCTCTAGCAATGCCTCAGGAGAGTTTAGAGAAGGGAGAAGGCTGTAGCCCTTCCTTGTTTTTGTGGTATTTAGTAGGAGTAGAGAGATTGTTTACAAGTTTTCTTCCTTTCTATGGCTTTGTTTTTTGTTTTTGTTTTTTCTTTCTTTGACTAAAGGGAATAGGCTTTGGGGGTGAAGGGGCTTCTTTTGCCTGTATTTATTGGGATTTCTAGGCTGCTGGCTTCTTTCAGCTCACAAACTGGGATATATAAGCAAAACAGAAAACCCAGAGATCTTACCACTGTGCCATTCCCAGATCCCAAGGTCCTTAGCCAGTCTGCCTTCTCCTATCTACCTTTCAAACTCTTTTCATGTTTTATTTATATCTAATATCCAGCATCATTGGCTGTATTTAGTAGGAAGAACAGGGGGAAAATACATTTCATTATTTCCAGAGGCCAAAGTCTCAACTTAGTTTAAGAAAATATTTCGTCCAGTCTTTCTTGTCATTCTCAGTGGGTAGTTGGTCTTCATTAAGCTACTCTGCCACTGATGGAAGACTTTGGCCATTTGTTTTAAACCATCAATATTCATATTGAAAAGCACTCATTTTGATTTGGTTTTCATAAACATAACTTAACTACTAGTAGTTAACTAGTAGTTAACTACTCTTAACTACTTCCTGAAGATAAGTCTCTATATTGTCCTCCAGAAAGAATGACAGAGACTGGGAAAAAAATCAATTATTAATAGGAAAAAAATGCTAGTTTAAAATTGTATCCATATTGGAAATTACTAACAAAAATAACATTTGGATACTGGGTAGGAAAGTTTTTTTTTAAAGTATTTGATACATAGTTTCAAAATTATTTATATATACTTATAGATATATCCTAACCTATTTTTATCTTTGGCATAATATAAATGAAACCGTCTACACATGCTAATAATTTTATCTAACAATGTGTTGTGTAAAATTTCTCACAAAATAAAAAAATGTATGGGGTATTTATAAAAAACAAATTTCAATTATATAGGAAAAGACTCTTAATTGTAGCACTGTTTGTAATAGAAAAAAGGTTGGAATCAACCCAAATGACCATCGATAGGGAAACTATGCTACAGCAATACAATGGAATACTATGCAGAAGTAAAAATAACAGGAAACCTTTCTATGTACTGTAATGGAAAGATCTCCCAGATACTTTTACTAAGTAAGAAAGGAAGTGTCTTACATTTTATATAAAGAAATAAAACCGTGTATGCATATTTGGTAGTATCTGAATACAGAAATACAGAAACACTGTATATAAGAAATCATAAAAGTGGTAACAATGAAGGAGTGGAGAGAAGAGCAATAGAAAGAGAATGGAAATGAGACCCTTCAACATTAAATTAATGGCCTTATTATGTCTATTATCAAACTTTTATTACCCACTCAAATCCTAGAGGAAGAAACTACTTTAACTTTTTATTTTAAAGCTGATTTTAAAATATAACTAATAATTCACAATAAAGAAGATTGAAAGGTTTGCTGTTATTGTGTAATATTTGTATTTTCTGTATTCTATGAACCAAAGAATCCTCACTGTAAGTGTCTCTTCATCTTGCTGTACTCCGTCACTGCAAACTGCAGTCCTACCACAACCATGTCCCCCAATGCCAATGCTATCAGTCAGCCAATCACAGGGTCTTCTCATTGGAGAGATACAGCCACCCTGTCATCCAATTCAGCCTTGGTTGGGCAAAAGAACTGGGATAGGCCAGCACAGGGTAACCACTCCTTGCAAATAGACAGGACAAAGCTGTGGCTGCCCCTATCTCCATTTCCTGACCTGATGGCTGACAGGTACAATTTGGTAGCCACCTGACTTTTAAACACTATCTAAAAGAAGATTTAAACTCTAGGAATGACAATTGTTCTGCTAAAGTGTCATTCACAGAAAATTGGTTTTGGAAAGAATGTTTCCCTTTGGGTCATTTTTCAAAATAGCTGCTGGAAATCAACAAAGAAAACGGCTGGTCAAACTCATTTATCTTCACAATAAAACACTACAACGTGGCAATGAATAGGGTTTAAGTCAGCAGAGAATTTCATTCATGTCCTTAATCAAAAGATCAGTACTCAATGTGATTCTGCAATCTGTATACGGGGTAAAAATGGGAGTTCATAACCCACTTGAATCAAAGTGTGAAATATGATATATCAAGAACTATGTAATATTTTGAACAACCAACAATAAAAATTTAAAAAAAATTTAAAAAAAGATCAGTACTATTTATTATGGAATAACTATTGCTTTTTTCCTTTCATCCATTCTTGATAAAATTGCAGACATAAATTAAATATTACTTTCCTTCTACTCTAAATTCGATAACTTAAAGAGTAACTTTAAAAAACTGAGAACCCTTTCCCCTCACAACCTCTTATATGTAATTTTGTATAACAATGAGAATACGATATGTCAAGAACTTTGTAATGTTTTGAACAACCAATAAAAAAAAGAATTAGAAAAAGAAAAAAAAACTGAGAACCCAATAAGTATTTTCATTTGGGCACATTTTTAATAAACACCTAGGAACCAAATGAAGATACTCATGTAGGCAAAATCACTTCCTTGTACATGAAACCTGACATTTCCTAGTGAAAACGGGCCTACCAATTTCATTAATGCAAACTGGCAATTGTGCTTTAAATATTTATGAGCCTGCCATACTCCAATTTTATTTGGGCTTAACATGTTACACTTAATACTAGGCATTGAAGCCTATGGCAATTAGACTCGGAGCCATTGTTCCAGTTTCTTCCCCGTGCATAGGGAGGGAAAGGAGGATAAGCTGTGTGGCGTATTGGTTGATAACATGGGCTCTGGAGTCCGTATGCCTGGACTCAAGACTAGCCTCCACAGATCCTAACTGTGATCAGCCTCTTTGTGCCTCAGTGCACTTGTATGCAAAACAGGAATAATAGCACCTACATTAAAGGATTCTGAGGAATAATTAAAATAATTCATGCAAACTGCTTCACACAGTATCTGACATAAGTCACTGCTCAATCAAAATTCCCTATTCTATTGCTCTCCTGCATGTGCCTCACACTCCTGTTCAACTAGACTGCTTCCCACCCCTTAAGAGCAATCTGTTCTTGTCCCTCTGTACTTGGTTCTCACTATTTTGAGTCTGGAGTGACCTACTGTTTATTCTTCGGCCTGATAAAATTTTCTTCCCCTTTAAGATGCATCTCATTCTGTGGACCAACAAGACTTGACCCTGTTGGCTTGTACCTCCATTACTCTCTGTTTGCAGTTCTCTTATATTAACCCTGACATCCATTACAGTAATTTATGACCTTGCCTCCTTCATGTATAAGGTCTGTGTCTTACTAGGCTATTTATTCTCTATTGTATTTAACAATCTGCCAGGAGTTGTACTTAAAAGGCACTTACTGGATTTGAAATGGTCACACTTACTTGTAAAAGCATAATATGTTACCTATAACAGATGTTCTCTCATAGGAAGTTTATTAAGATTAAAAGAGCTCATGCATGTAAAGGGTGACTAACAAGCTATTATTTTATAATTATCAACAAAAACTAACATTTCTTGAATGTCTACTTATGTGCCCAGCGTGGTATTAAGTATTATACATGTGTGAATTCCTTAAAATACAGGTAGGTGTGATAATTCCCCTTGCAGAGTAGATGAGATATAGGTGTTTTAAAAATAACTACTAAAGAAAAATGGTTAAGATATGTCAAATTTAAAAATAATGAAACTGGTCATATGATTTAAAAAGTTGAAGCTGGGGGTGGTGGCACATGCATGTAATCCCAAGCAACTCACAGGGCTGAAGCAGGAGGATTGCAAATACCCGCCTGGACAACTCTGCAAGACTCTATCTCAAAAATAAAAGAGAAAAAGTTCTGGAGATGTAGCTCAGTGGTAGAGCACCCTGGGTTTCAATTCCTAATAATGCATACAAAACAACAACAACGACAACAAAACAAAGTAGAATAGAGTAGTGGACTCCCTTAATACTTCACAATATAGTTTTAAGGATCAAAATAATTCAAGAAATGGAAAGGTAAAGGAAAATTTTCAAATCTTAAAAATGAAAGGCAGTATTACGTGAATTTGTATCCAGTGTTCAGGATCACTAAAGATGAGAGGAAAGTAAATGGGCCTTAGAACCACTGTAAGCCACAAACCCCTCAAGTGTAAAACAGGCCAGTAACTAACTGGAAGGGACAACTCAGGGTTGCTGTGAAGGTTGAATCAGATGATGCCAGTAAAGTGATTGAAACAGAGTAACAATTTAACACATATCCATGTAATCTGTTTCTATCATGATATATGTTCTCAGTTGTCTAATAAATAAAGATATAAGGACATGATGCGTGAACAAAATCCAAAGTTCATTCAAATTTTCTGAGGCTCCAAGTGTTCTCAATTCTAGCCAGTTTGAAAACACTGTCAAGTTAGTTTTATCTTTTCTCACTGTCATTTTACATAACAGTAGAAATAGACATCAATAACAACAAAGGCCCAGAAAGGCATAAAGAAGGAGAAAGTGAATGCCTGGATAAACCACAAAGGATGTATTTATTTTCTAAAATGAATTTCTTTGGAATTCAAGGAAATGCCTACTTCCAATCCCACATGCATATCATTGTCAAGTCAAATAAGAAACAAATTATTAGATCTTTGTGCAATGCTTTCTTGTATACTTTACAAATAAAATTTTAATGTTTTTCTTCTGTTCATTTTACATTTTCATACTGATTAAAGGAAGAAATAAAGCACCAAGGATTTGAAAGGCAAAATGCACAATATAGCAAACAAATTGTGTTTTCTTTTTCCAAGCATAATTTTATAAGCTATTTAATGAGAATAGAAATCATTTTAAAAAATTTAAAAGGAGACTTAAAAATTCCTTTTGGTGAGTCTGGTTTCCTGGTATCACACTATGAATCACTTTAAATCGAGGCTATATAAAACTTAAAATTTTTAAAAATGATGACACAGATGGAAAATAAAAATGCTTTGCAATGATTCATATGCGTATCCCCTACAGTACATGCATTTCTTTTTAAAATCTGCATTTCTAAAGGCATCAAAATAATCAGTTTCTAAAAAAAGGTTCCAAGGCATTAATGAGATTTATGAGATTTCCTATGGAAAAAAAACTGACTGCTGTGCTGAAGTATGCCTGTCATCTGCTATACACCAGCACAATCCTGGCTTTGAATGCTATGAATGGAAACAGAGAAGACAGGAGAGAAGCCAAGTGGTAGTGTGCCCTTTGGTCTAGATACAGAGCTGCTCACATAGGACAGCATGTTTTAAACTTTTACATTCCACTGCTGAGGAAAAGCTGCCTAATACTAAAACCCTATTCAATGAGATAACGTATGTAAGGCACTTCTTTCCAAAATAAAATCAGAGAAAATCACTGCCAAATTTTAATTTTTAATTAAACAAAATAACCATCATATATTACCATTAATAATTTATGAAGAGCAGGTTATTTCAACATCTCCAAGATAGGAGAACCATAATTACAAAATAATGGCCAATTTATGAATTAAATAAATTTAACTCTGGGTGAATTCATTATAGGACTCTTATCTTCCTTGTGTGAAGGAACCATGAAATGTTCACCACAACACAGCACCATCTGCAGTCCAACATTTTGCAATCATTAACAGAGGACAAAAATGTGCCAGAAATCTGTGAAATATCTATAATTGGAGTATTTTATTTGATATGTTTAAAATAAGGGGAAATGATAATAAACACCTTCTTTATATAAAATATTCTGTCCTAATATAAATTTAGGATGTTAAGTATATGATTATATTATCAATGCCTAAGTGGGTTTATTTATTCTCTTTAATAAGCACAGTCACTGAAATGACTGAATCAATAAAGTTGAACCTAATCATCATTTTTCTGCTCCTTCTTTTTTAGAATAAATGCCCAGAATATTTACTGGAAAACAGCCTTCAAAGTAGTAAGTTTATGCATTAGTTATTTTCTGAAACACACAAAGTGCTTCAATTTACATGTTATATACATGGATACTCTCAGCATTCTTTAAATACACATGTTGAATAGACAGTTGGCACATTATGAAAAGCAAAATGGATAGAAAAAGCATGGATTAGAAAAGTTAAATCCAACTATTGGTTCATTTTATATTCTTATTGTTTGATTAAAATAATAAATATATCTCAAAACTTATTTTTTTTGAATTTATATTTGTTTTAATAAACTTGGAATTTATAAAATTAAGGAAACACCATCAAAAGTTTTCAGAAAATGACATTACCTAGACCACTTTCACTTTTTGAGGAATTTTTAAAATGCAATGGTAAAACTACTTTTACCCATTGATAGGGTGCAATATGGCTGAAGTGCTAAAAGTTAAAGTAAGATTACGCAAGTGCAACATCTACAAAATTAGCACATATGTTCAAATTACTCCAAGCAGAATGTGGATAACATTCTCTGGTTAGAGACAGTTTCAGATGTTAACTCTTCTTCCTTTAGGCAACCTTTATATGGATTATCCTATCATGCATTAGCCTCAAAAGGACCTCTACATTTTGGAATGTGAAGTATTAAGGAAGTGAATCATAAGCATTTTAAGTCTGTGATATTTATTGGGCCCCAAATTTTAAAATTTTATGTTTATAAATCTTGGCTAAAATTTAGTTTTGGTGTTACTAATGGTTTTAAAGTCTAAGTTTTTAAGAATGGTGGGACAGAGTGACTAACAACTTAGGCTCCGAGGCAGATGACTGATCCCTGGCTCCACAACTTATTAACTTTGAGAAATTTGATTTATTATGTAATTTCTTTGTGCCCCAGATTTCTTATTTTTGAAATGGGTAATAACAGCACATACTCTTGAGGTTGGGAGATTATATGGGATAACATTTAAGGTACTTAGAACATAGCCTGATGAATATGCTCATTAGTGTTAGCTCCTATTATTACTGTACTAATTATTATAATGTAATAACATTATTATGCTTATTGTTACTATTATTATTGCTACAACTTACTCCCAGATATTTGAAAAATCTACTACATGTATAGAAGAGTATCAAGAGAGATGAACATAGTTTAAGAACATTGTTTTAGTTCTGGCACTGAGAATTTCATTGGAGGAGCAATGTTCCAGGAGTTAAGAAAACAGAAAATTAGAATCCTTATTAATAAGTGATATCAGTTTTCTCTACCAAAAAAGAAATACTAAGGCCTGTATCCTAGAAGCCGAGCAGCAAGAATGTGCTCTGCTGAAAGCCACTCACCCCTTGTTCATCCAGCTTCATGAGCTGCTCTGTGACTTTTGGAGTGTTGAAGGCCAACCGCAGGCATTGGACATTGAGCTCGGGGATCACGTGCTCCAGCACTTCTTTCAAAGGAAGCCCTCTAGCCGTTGAGTGCTTTGCTGTTGAAGGAATAGCATCTTCCAAGACAGAACCTCTCAGTGTCATGAGCTGAAAGAGAGAAGGTGGCATAGTGAAGCCTCTCAGGAGGCATGAAATTGTTGAATAGGTCACATGCTCTGGAGGCCTATCTTGCAGGCTCCTTACTGAGCTGGAAATGACTTTTGTTGATTGAACCAATGAGGAACAAAGATTGTGAAGAGTGAGATAACAAACTTTACACATAAAAAATTAGGTCAATATTTTCAAAAGTCCAACACAAGTTCACAGGAATTCACGATAAAGTATTCCAAGGATATTTAGGTAAGTGGCACATAAAACATTCCCTTAAAAAGTCAGTAAGAGGGCTGGGGTTATGGCTCAGTGGTAGAGCGCTTGCCTAGCATGTTTGAGGCACTTAATTCGATCCTCAGCACCACATAAATGTAAAATAAAGATATTATGTCCACTTAAAACTAAAAAATAAATATTTTTTTAAAAAGTCAGTAAGAGCAAGATTTCTATATGGCCATACAATGGCACAAAGTATGCTAACAAAGAAGTTAAGGAGATACCCCAGAGAGACATCTGAAGAAAAAATGCATAGAATTTGAATGTTGCACTTTTGAATTATAAAAGGTAAATGCCAGGATAAAGTTTTAAGTTTCATAATGCTTTGTTGACAAGCATAAACTGTTCACATCTCCAATGCTGCTATAATAGGACAATGATTATAGTACAGCAGTACAGCACTGGAAATTGCTTTATGTTTTCCCTTCTTTCTTAAAATATCTTCTATTATAAAATAGAAGCAAAGACATCTCTTTACATAATGATGATTTGCTGGAGCAAGTTAACTAGACATGAAGCCTGACATGCTCTTAATTTCCAAAAATTTTCACATGGCAAAATTGTTGCCATAATATAAATACTGTTTGATGGCATAAGAAATGCACCAAACTGAACAAATACCCAGTAAATGTGTAGGTTGTAAGACATTCTACTGCAATCAGAAAGCTGACAGAGGAGTACCTGTGAAGGGAAGTGTGTGGCATGGAAGAGGGTGAGAGATGAGAAATACACAAGTGCAACCAGGGAAAGAGGTGTTTACTCAGAAAAGTATACGGAGACCAAGTCCTACAAGGCCAGAGCATGGGAGGCACCATAGTGGCTCAGGGAATAATGGAAGGCCCTGGCAGAAGGAATGGCATTAGAAAGGGATTGTAGAATAAAGTAATAATTTCTACAAAAAGAAAATATTAGATAAGATGAGCAAAGGTATAGAGATAGGAAAAACCAGGGTGACAGAAAAAGGAGTGATTGCTACAGCTGGACCAGAAAGAACCAGGGAGGAGTGATGATGGAGCTGTGGGCTGGGGGGAGCCAGGACCCACAGCAGAAGACCTTGAGGCTGACTGAGAGATGTGCACCTCATCACTCTCCTGTGTGATCACAGGACACATTCAGATGGGGAAAACGATATATAATTTCAGAAACTAAATTGGCAAATGAGATATGAGAGGAAGAAACTGGAAGCAGAGAATACAGTTAGGAAGTTAAAAGTCTTTAGATAACAGGCAAAGAAGGCATGATATAAGATTAGCAGGGAAAAGGAAATCCAAAGGAAGCACGGCCAGGAAGTAAAATCTGTAACATCTGCCAACTGATGGAGGGAAGAGAGAGAGAGGTTAGGGAAAACAAAATGTATCAGTATCTTACTCTCAACAGAAGAAATGGTACTGGAGGTATTTGCAATATATTTATTTAATGAGGATCTTCTACCCTTAAATGATTTCAAATAACGCATAGAAAATCATCATTTACATACTATGTCATTTGACAGAAAGTGTTTTTGTTTTATAAATTATGGGCAATGGGTGAACAACTCAGTAACTACTGGGTTCTCCCCTTCATGAGGTAATACATGCCTGGATAGGGGACCACAAAGACTTTTCAATTTAGAAGCCAAGACCAGAAATGCACATCATTGCATCCTGCACAACAGAAAGACAAAGGCTAACTTTAAAGTCAAAGAAGATGAGGAAAGAATGACTCATTTTTACATCTGACTCACTGGCACTATGTACTGATATTTTCATTAATGGCTTCCAGAAACAAGGAGAAGAGTCTTCATAAAAATCTTTGGGCTTCTGAGTTTAAAAATACTCATATGCCAGAAGACTGTTCACAAACAAACCACTATATCTACAAATTAATGGAATGACTTTTTTGTTGATGTTTTGCAATGACTGACTTCTACTGAGATGAAAGAGATTGGCTTCTGTCTCTGTTACATGGATGCCATTCACTAAAGCCATGGGAGTGCCAATGTCAATGCCATGACCGTGTTTTCTTTTTTTTTTTCCAATATACTGATTGGCTTGGGAAGTCCCTAATATAAAGTTAAGTGTTATTTTGTTGTACATCTAATAAACTTGCTTCAGTAAAACAAGTGAACTGACTGAACCACAAGGTCCAGGAGCGTGGGCAGGACCAACATTTAAAAATATCTCTACCAACGGGCATTAGCAATTTCACCTCCATGGCAAGTCTTATACAGGCATTAAAATTGAACCATATATAAGGATTATTTTTCTTGGAAAGCAAAAAATTACAGATAAGTTAGTGGTGATCAATTAAATAAACACTAGAGGAAATAAATGCTGGAGGGAGGGAGAAAAGAAAAAAAAGGAGAAAAGAGAAGAGAGGGAGAAAGGGAAGAAGGGAGGTGAAAAGAGGGAAAGGACAGTTTAATTTTATTATAATTTTTCTTCTCTTGAGATTCTGGGATGGAACCCAAGGCCATGCACATGCTAGACAAGTGTTCGACTATGATTCTTCACCCCCAGTCCCTTGAAGAGACTACTCTAGGCATTAGGCGTAAAGAACAACTCAGATAAAAGTTTCCACCCTCACAGGGCTTACAATTAAGTAAGCAAACAAAATTTAAAAGCACAATACGTAAGATAGTGATAAGAGTTACTGAAACATAAAGTATGGAATCAAATTTAAAATGGGGTTGGGATGGGACTCAATGGTACATCACTTGCCTAGCATGTGTGAGGCTCTGAGTTCAACTGGGACCATCAAAACCAAACCAGACAACAACAACAAAAATGTCATAAATGGGGAGGGAATAGAAATTTTAGACCCCGATGCAGAGGAAGGTCCCTCTGATGTATCAGAGAAGGCCAGAGGGAAGGACATGGGGAAGATGTTGTCAGAGGGAAGAATAGGGAGTACTGAAGTCCAGAGGCACAGGTATGCTGAGGTCACCTAGAGGGGAAGGAGGCCTCTGTGGCTGCAAGAGACTGAGCAGTAGGAGTTATGGGAGATCCTGAGATGAGGTGGCAGAGACAGCTGGGTAGTAGATATGCCAGGTCACTGAGCTATCAAGGACTCTGGCTTTTACTCAGGAGGATATGGAGAACTTTGAAGGGATTTTGAAGGAGGATGGGGCAGATATGGATTACATTTCAAAGAGATTCCCTCTGAGCTAAAAGGAAGCCCAGGTTCAGGACAGAGGCAGGGAAAGGAGTTCTCAGAGCAAGGTCCAGGTTTGGGGGTAAGAATGGTTGAGATCTAGACTTGCAGTATTTTGAAGACAATGGACAAAGATTGCTTAAAGAACAGATTTGGGGGCAGGAGGAAAGGAGAAGAGTCAAAATGTGACTTTAAGGTTTCTGATCTGAACAACTACAATCCCCAGGTTACCAGGAACTGAACATCAATCTTTAACAACAAATGGCCATGGTATATTTTGTTGGATGATTGGTTTTGAGGCACTAGGAACTGAACCCTAGAACTTTCTGCCATTGAGCCACATTCCCAACCCCTTTTCCTTTTTAGTTTTGAAACAGGGTCTCACTAAGCCCAGGCTGGTATTGAGATTGCCCACTGCCAGCCTCATCCTCCTGGGTCAGTAGGAATATGTAAGCGTGTGCCACAGCGCCTGGCTAGCCTCAGTGTTGTGAACAGCATTTGACATGGGCACTTACAACAACAAAGGTGAAGGAAAAGGACCAAGGAAAAGAACAAAAAGGCTAACCTTTTTAACCCTGTGACCATAAACCAGAGGGAGGAGTCAGGAGCCAAGTGGGAAGAGGTGAGAGAATAGGAGGGAAAGACAAGAGTGGTTCCCAGGGCACAGCTGAGTCAGGATGTTGAAGAGTGACCAGCAGAAGCCAGAGGCAGGGTCTGAGAAAGAAAGGGCCCCAAGGAAACTCCAGTACTCTGCAGGAAGGATGGGATAGGACAGTGGCAAGAAGCTTTGGCTAATGGATAAAAATACCAACAAAAAGGAAGGAAATGATGGGGTTAAAATAAAATAGCCCTGGGAGGGGGAAAAAGATACAACAGAAAGGACGAAAACATTTGGAAGTAAGATGAGGGTATTCACAGAAATCTTGTGGATCTGGGAAGCTAGACAAGGGCAGCTGCCTGTGTCTACCTGCCAACACAGGACACTCCATAGAGGTGGCACATGGCTAAACCAGCAGCTTTGAAAGTGGGAAGGGACAGCTCTTCATTTCTCCCTGGCCGCTGTAAACACCACATTAGATTTAAAGTGTTGTTGTTAAAATCCCTATTTTTAATTTCCCCAGAGTTCAAGCTTAGGAACAATTACTAAGTGAAGCCAACTCCTGAAACTACCCTTGATTCAATAGGGGAAATGAAAACGAATGTCCTATTTAAACCAGTTTCAAAACCATTATTTTCTAGATACCTCAAGGGTGTATTAGGCATTAATGCATAAGAATAATCTTAAAGAGAATTTAGGATTAAAGCTGAGAGGAAACACACTGATAACTGGGACAATAATACCAATGTTTAGGGGGAAAATAAATAAATAATCCCATGATCCCAAACTTGTTGACAATTTTAAAAAGCTTTGTTGGCTATTTTAGTTTTGCTTTTCTTTTTTTAACTAGAGTTTCACTTTAAGATGAAAACCCATATATTATGTGTATTTAGACTCTAAAAGAGCCTGTTCAACCCACAAATGGAGAGTCTCTGGTTCCAACTGTGTTATAGGCTTATACAGTGTATGTCCAAGGTGCAGCAAAGTGAGGGTAGGAGAAATAAAGTTCCCTTTGCTCTTCTTGGCTCAAAAAATGTCCTCTGCCATAACCTGGACAACTGAGCTAAGTCTCAGGTGACCCGCTCTCCTCCACCAGCATGCCCATTTCTCAAGTTGGCTGGTGCTTTCCAGCTGTCCTGAGAGGGATTATGCAACTCCCACTTTTGATTCTGAAGGCTCTGATCATTTAGGTGACACTTCCCAGACTTTCTCTGAATCAGAACTGCCTGTCACCTACTGCATCTATCCAGAGCTAGAATGCAGAATGGACCCAGAACTACCCACCTGGCCTGCCTCCATTGCCACCAGTGTGAAGACAGGAGGAGCCTTGCTTGCTCTAAGGACACTGTGACCTTATGCTATTGAATCTGCTATTGCTCTGCAACTGCTACTACTTTACTTTTTCCTACTTCAATTAAGCTTCAAGTCTTTCTTATCTAGAACTTACCTCACTAGTTCGAAAGATCATTCGGTAGTTGTATGGAGATCCATTTTCCTTCATTTCTTCTGGTTTTTCCCTTCGTATGCTCACAGCAACTGGACCAAGATTCTCATCGGCCCCAAAATAGTTCCAGTGTTCTTAGGTAAAATAAGACAAAACCAAGTCAGAAAACTTACTTAACACTTGCAAATATTAGATTCTGCTCAGTATTTACTATCGCCACTCAGAAATTACTCTATCAATAAAATGTAAGCACACTTAATAGGTGTCCTTCAATGAGTTTTAAAAAATTAAGGCTACATAGGTTTCATTCTGGAGGAGATAACACTGAACAGAGAGGGTCTGCTGGGTTGTTTACTATGCCATAGCTAAATACTCTACCATAATTTCTTAGAAGAAATTTGTGTTTTTTTCCCCATATTCTACCATTTTAGTAAGCTACATTCTGTGTGTTCCTTGATTAGGGAAGGTTTTTGTCAGTATTTTAGTTTTCACCAATTTTTTTTTTAATTATTTAGAGTAGAGTTTGAGGAGAGCAAGATTTCCCCCAGATTAAAAATATGTCCCCAGTTTGGAGAGAGGAACAAGATGTCTGATGGAGTAACTGAGCTTCTGAGTGCCCCAGGGAGGCAGAAGCCTGAATACAGGGCTCTGGGCATTACCAATGATTCCCATGTAGTGAGCACAAAAGGTACTCAGCAAAGCCACTGAACCCAAGGGCTTGTGTGGGCTGGTTGGACAGGCAACTCCTAGGCAACCAGAGTGACCAGGTGATGATGAGTCTGGGGCCTTTCATCAGTATACACACTGCCCAACAACCCAACCCTAGGCACATCCTTGGGAGCAGGAGAAAGTCTCCACATGACTGGTGTCGAATTTACTTTTCATCTGACAAGAAGGAAGGTGGGGATCAAAATTAAGTTAATTTATAAAAAATGTTGAGTTGATATTTACTGGACACCTAAATATATAAGATTCTTTTAAAAATCAAGTTTGTTGTTATGTATATGAGATGTTCACAGATGAGAAAATCCATACAACACAGAAATATATGAAAATTGAGAGTAGATAACTTATTCTTCAAACCTCCAAAATATTTTCTTTACATTGTTCCTTTACACGTGAAATGACTAAATGACCAACTTGTGAAATGGTACATTATTTGCATACAAAATGCACAACTATTTGAAAATTCATGTTATTTCCATACAAAATATATAAGTATTTGAAAATCCATGTGAATAATAAAAAAATATAGAATAACACATCTAATCATGTGGTTTTAAAGTTTAGATAATGTATAAAAGTGTAAATACTAAAGCACAATTACAAGAAAAAAATCATAAATATTGAGGGCTCTTTAAGAATATTATAATCCATGGAAATTCAAAATAAGAAAAACACACAATGGGAATACAGGCAACAAACGTCTCGTTATGGACAATTGAGAAACAACCCAATAAATGTCACAGAATTCATGTACAAACATTCATGTACACCCTTCAAAGCACAGCACATGAGAATCACACTCAGAGGTTATTTACTCTTACTTTGCACACAATTCTAATAAGCTTGCTTGTCTGGTCTTCAAGCCCACTGCTTTATTTCAGAGGTGTGAAACTCCAGATGTTGACAAAGTCCAGGGTGTAGGGCTGATACAGACTTGCATGCAGACAGCAATGTGATAGAACAACTGACAACAAGGAAGAAAACAGAAAGGGAGGAGACAGAAATAGTATAAAAAAGCGGACAAGAACTTAAAGAAAAACAAGACAGCAATCTGGGGCCACTTACTGAAGGAGCAAAGAGCTTCCATTAACACACTTCAATACTCTCAGAGGATGTTTTAACACTGCACTACAGGACAACAGCGGATGTGTCAAAGATGAGCGTGAGTTGCATTCATTATAATCTGCTCCTTGCACTTTACAGATCAGTCACAACCAACTCTAGAAACTCTTTAAATATACCCCGTGTACCTCAAGAAGGGCAGGTGGAGACACAGGGCCACTATTAACTCTTCACGGAAAACCTCAACTCGTCCTAGTCCTCTCCTCAAGCTTTCCCTGGTCAGCTTCTTTTCCACTCCCTCAGTGCTAATGCTTTACACATCCTCTGTTCTCATTAGCCTCCCCATCACCTACCTCCTCAATCTCAGCCAATGACAATGCTGTCTATTTCACGAAATACTTCCTCCTCCTTTATCACCACTCACAAATTTATCTGCAGCCTGACTCTTGCTTCCTTTTTCCCTCCAATCCAAGATCTAGCTCCTGATATCCTTCTTGTTCCGCCTTTCCAGGAATGCCAATTCCTTGGTCACCCTCTCTCTTCACTGCCTCCCTCTCTCCTTGCACCTTCCCATCACCATCAGGTTAAAGTCTCCTTCATCGTTTTTACGCAACTTACCCTGGCTCCTTGTCATTCTCCAGCATGATAGGTGAATGGAGAATGAAAAGGAGCCAGGGTAAGTTGGCTGGTTTCATTCTGGAGATAACACGAAACAGAGAGGGCCTGCTGGGTTGTTTACTATGCCATAGCTAAATACTCTACCATAATTTCTTAGAAGAAATTTGTGGTTTTTTCCCCCATATTCTACCATTTTAGTAAGCTACACTCTGTGTGCTCCTTGTCTAAGGGAAGGTTTTTGTCAGTATTTTAGTCAGGGCTTTGGGCATTACCAATGGTTCCCATGTAATGAGCACAAAAAGTACTCAGTAAAGCCACTGAACCCAAGGGCTTTGGTTCTTTCTTCCATTGAAAACTTGAAAAACCTGCCTAATTTCTCACATTAGAATTGTTAAAATCTGATTTCCACTATCTGCGTCACCAATGACTACCTTAAAGTTAAAGCAAATGATACTTTTGTTCTTACCTTGGCGCAAACTCTCCAGAGCATCTAGTGCAGATAATCAGTCATTTTTTCCTAGGAGCACTCTTCTTTCTCCTTTCTATGGCATCACCTGCTTCTGACTTTCCTTCTACCACTCTAGGCTACTCCTGCTGTTTTCTTTCCCTTTCACCTTGAATATCCATCCACTCAGAGACTTCACTTCCATCCCACCATTGACAACATCTGTAAGTCTCCATGTCCGCTCCAGACTTGTCTAAGGCCTAGGTCTCTACATTCACCTAACAGAATACTCTCTGTCCCATGGGAATCTACAAAAGAGAATGCATCACCTCCCACATAAACATACCCAGTACAACCCTTCATGCAGGCCCCATGTCAGCAACTGCTACCAAATTCACCAGTGCTCTGGCTAGACCCACTGCCATGCCCTGTGAATGCTAGTTCCTAAATCTCTCTCCAATTGGTCCACTTTTCCCCCTACTGCCTATGACTTAGGATATTTTCCTGAGTGTAATAATTGGTTGTCTTTATCCAACTTCACAGAGCAGTACAATGATTCATCTAAAATGCAAATCTGACTGACCATGGCTACACTTAAAGTCCACCTCTGGCTTCCTGAAGAGTCTCAGACTTTCCATGGCTCCCTAAACCTGCTCATGACCTCTTGGCCATTCTCAACTCAAACCTTTTGCTCATCCTTTCAAACTCCGAGCACCAACTTGTCTTTCAGTTGTGAAAACTTACTGTACTTTTTTTCCATCTGAAAAACTGCCTGGAACATTCTTGCCACAACACTTCTTTTGACTAAATCCACTCAACTTTTAGGTTTCATCTGAAGGACCCCTTAAGGACACTGGTGCAAATGAAAAGGTAACACTAATACTTGATTTAAAAGTGTTAAGAGTTAAAAAAAACAGTGAATCCAAATATTTAATATGCCACAAATACAAAAATATAGAATCATTACAAAACAAAATATATAAATTGATGAAAATATAATTATTAAATAATCATTTCATTATTAATTGGCAGACAAAAACAATGTGATTTAAAAAATAAACCCGATATATAATAAACTTAAATATTAAATTAAAGTCTAAAAATGAAGAATATTTAGTTACTAATTATCATTCAAACTTTGTGTATGCATGTGTGTCATTATCAAAACCTGAGTATATTTTTGTGCAATTTTTCCTAGCTACTTAAGTAGTAAATTCTGAGCTGGGGGAATGGTAATGAGATAATTATAAACTAACTTCAAACATATTGTTTAGACTCTATCTTCAAATAAACCCATCTCTAGTTTGATAATGGTGGAAAGATCTCTTTTAACTTATGTACCTATTTGTGCAGATATTGTGTGTGTGTGTATGTGTTGCTGAGAACTGAACCCAGGGCCTCATACATGACCACACTTTGTTTTAATTGAAAAGACAGTGCTAGCTAGTATTTCCAAAACAGCATTTCCAGGCAGTCACCATGTATGTTAGTTCTACTGGTATAGATGAAGATTTTGGTCCAGTTTCCTGTGTTGAACTGGCTACTATCATGATTAGACTCTACTTGTTCAAAAATCAACTTGACTTAAAAATTGTTTTTATAATAAAAGTTGAGTTTTGGTTCACTAACTATTTTTCTGCTTCTAAGAATTATGGATAAAGAGAAAAAACAAGAACATTTTCTATGTGAACACAAATTTATCCAATTCAAAATATAATGCAGCATGTTGCCATCCAGTAGAGAATAGTTCAGCAAGTCACCTTAAATTGAATTTTAAGAATTTTTAGACTTTGATCTCAAGACAAAGGTGTTAGAGTTGACATCCTCAGCCTGGTCCTGCTGGCAACTCTTGGCTCTGCCTGTCCTTCAGCTTCACTGGAAGGCAGTACCCGCCTCACAGCCTCCTGGCCTCTGGGCAGCACTTCTGTATTTGCTCCTTGATGCAGCATATTTTATTTTTTCCCTACCATCCATCTACCTTTATTTTGTCTAGTTGAGCTACTCATCAGCTGCAGGGAGCCCTTCCACCCACATTCAGCTCTTTCTTTCTGATTTGGGAAAATCAGAAGGGAAGGGGAACAAGAACAGGGAGTTATGGATGAGTGGAGTGAGAAAAAGGAAGAGAAACTGTTTCCTTGTACTTTTCAGGATGAGGAAAGTAAGAGGAAGAAAAGGGAAAGTGAGGAAAAACAGAAGACTCAAGGAGGTTGGCTAAAACTGCTACTGAATGGACTGAAATATTGATATCACACTGCCAAATACAGTGATTTAGAGCTGGCCCACCAGAGTGCCCAATACCAATACTGCAATCACTATGTTCGAATGATATAGTGCAGCAAAGGTAAGCAAGTCACTTTACTAAGTAACCATGAAAATATAGATATTTCTTTTTTACAGATATGGCAACTATGGTTTAGAGAGGACAAGTCATGAGTAATATACACCAGAACTGAAACACAACTGACTTCAAAGCTCTTTTTCTTAGCCATTATATATAGCATTACATTCCCAGAAGTTTCTAAAATCTTATTAAGAATAAAAACTAGTTAAAATTTGATGCCTGAAGCGATAGGATATTTATCTAGTCAGATCACATACAATGTTTTATTCCCTGATGTGCCATACAGCCAAGGTTTTCCTGTGTTAAGGGACAAAGGTACCAACAACACATCCATACATGACTGATTCCTCCTCCACTTTCAATGCTCTACTCAATACCTCAGCGTGTATTTAACCTGGAGTTCTCTTATAAGTTCTAGGTTTTGAATTTTAAAAGGGATAATATAAAGAGTGCTATGTACCTATTTGTGCAAATATTGTGTGTGTGTTGCTGAGAACTGAACCCAGGGCCTCATACATGACCACACTTTGTTTTAATTGAAAAGACAGTGCTAGCTAGTATTTCCAAAACAGCATTTCCAGGCAGTCATCAGGTATATTAGTTCCACTGGTATAGCTGATAAATACTTTTGCCATCACTAGGATTCCACATTAATACCTGTATTTTTGGATGATATATTAATAATAACAAACTTTTAAAAGTCTTGAAGATGAGAAATAGTGAATAGGTCAAAGCTCCACTGATTTAAATATGATAGTCAAATCACCTCTGCACACACACCTGCACACAGGCGGAAAAAGATTAAGCCCAGCATTTTACTGTAAAGGAGAAAAGGATAATAGAGTCACAGAGTTAGAGGCTTTCAACCAGCAATTTTGGATTGTTCATACTGGTTTTCATGATATCTGTAGGCTGTGTATTAATATTTTAGTTGTACATTTCCCTAGGGACACCAGCTTAATCTAGACTGAGAGTGATCATGAACATAAAAATACATTTTAATTTTTTAATAAATAATTTACACAATTATAATTTATGGCTTAACATACTTCTGTATGATTATTAAATTTTTAAATAGGGAAAATAAGCATTATAAACCCAAAGCAAAGAAGCACGATGCCAACAAAGCTTAGTTACTATCTCATGCCTAACAGAATTAGAAACAACTTTTCTGAAATGGAAAAACAAGGAACATCAGCCCTGGGATGAAGCTGTAATATATTCGTACATGAAGGCGGCAATGTGGATCAGGACCAACCATTTTAGAAAGCAGAATGGCAATATATGCTAAAGTCACAAAAATATTCACATTCTAATCTTAGAGTTACCCTGACAATACAGAAGGGAAAATAAAAAACTCTTCATTTTTCTCTGGAAAAGACACAGATCACTGCAGAAAGGGAATGTTTTCTACAAATAACAAGCAGACAGACTTGAGCCTCACTATGTGTCAGCAGACCAAAGAATGGACCTTACCAGAATTAAAGCTATTTCACCAGTTTTAACGTGCTTTGTAAAAACAGCCTACTTGGGAAGCTATAAGTTCATAGACATGAACTCTGACCCTTAATATTTCCATTACACAGAGAATTTGGAAACTAGACCACTCATCATAGCATGAGATTCTATGAAACTATTTCTCTCTGCTTGTTGGGTTCACACAGTTCAAATGTTTTGGTTTTGTAAAACTTATTACATCTTATGATGACTATTAACTATGTTAGAAAGAGGATGTAACTTAAAAGTTAGGAGAATTAAATAAACAAAATCATAAGTATTCTGCTTTTAAAATGAACTCTAGGTTTGCCAAAGTGAAGGTAGTAAAAGAATAACCGCTTAAAGAATAAATGTTTTCAGGAAGAGCACCACTCAGAGATTTCCAATCTCTGGTTCCCAAAGGGGTTATCCTAATTATAAGGGTGGAGGTTCCATGAGAACTAAGTAGCCTATGACTTTGCATCATAATCAAAAGCAGGTCAGAGTAATGGATGGGGACATTTACAAAGAGGATTGGCCACATGCCAGACTTCTGTCCCAAAGCACTGTATGAAACTTATAATTATTGTTGTGTAAGAGTAATTGCCTGCACTTACAGAGTGCGTATGACTCTTGAGGTTGAAATTCTTCTTTCTACTGGTAACTACTAAAATGGGGGTGGTCTACTTGCAAAACTGCATGCAGTTTGGGGGTTTAGCACAGCATTTTTCTTAGCAGTCCCAAACAGACTTCTATCTTGACAATAACAGGTAAATTTTATTATGAAGTTATACTGATGATAATAAATTCTGTCTAAATGGTTAAAGGAAAAAAAATATAGAGAAGCTTGGCACAGTAGCACATGTCTGTAATCCAAGGTAGAGGGGATGAGGCAGGAGGATTGCAAGTTAGTGAGATTCTGTCTCAAAATAAAGAATAAAAAGGGCTGACGGTATAGTTTACAGGTAGAGTGCTTGCCTAACAAATGCAAGGCCTGTATTCTATCCCTAGTACCTCAAAAACAAAAGGAAAACCCTATTTTATACAGGGAAAATTAAGATTAGCAGATCCATGAGAGTTTGTTTTCTTTTCTGACCAGCATTAGTCTAAGGCTAACAACTATCTTTTAAAAATTTAATTTAACTATCAAATGAAAATTTTTAGCCTATAACAAAGGTTTGAAATTAAAACATGTAAATATTCAAAATTGTCAAGAGAATACTATACATTCTGCAGTCTTAAACCTACCATTAGTTGTGTCTGCTAAAGTTTACAATGGAAAAAATCAGTCCCAGTAATGGCATTTTGTGTCTATGGTGATTAATTGGTGGTCTTGGTTAATTTCCACAAAACCACCATGACCACATGAAGACTTACCTGTGGTCTCCTTTCCTGCAGAAATCTGCAAGATGCTATTCAGGAAGGCCATATGCACATAAGACCCTCACTGATCATACCTGAAGCTATATGTATTTTGTCTGATTTGTTTACTATTCCTTTCCAGGCTCCATAACTCAATAAATGTATTTCACCTTAGCATCAAACATTCATTCATTTGTAAAATGAACTAATGCCTCCTAAAGCATCCCAGAGTGCCAGGGTTACTGGACTCAGTGCTGGGAGAATGCCTGCACCTTTGAGAACGAGGGGTTGCAAAGGCTTCACAACCCTGGAGTATAGGCACAAGCCTGTCAGGTGCATAAGACAGGAAGGGGAAATAACCTATTCCAGTGCGCTTATTGAGGGGTCAGAAGGAATCTCAGCTCCATGCGGGAGTGGAACATAACACAGCCCTTTTAGCTCAGACCAAAGGTGATCTTTTTTTTTTTTTTTTAGTTGTTCATGATAATAAAATGATCTTGACAAATCATACATTTGATTCAAATGGGGTGGGGGGGATAGGAAGGGCAGCAGAATAAATAGACACTTGTATTGCTGTATGTATATACGTGGCTGTATAATCAATGTGATCCTGCATCCTGTACACGTGAAAAAATGAGAATTCATACCCCAACAGGTGGGTTTCTATCCTGCACCTTGCTCATAGCTCTCTCACCCCATAGTGCCACCTCCCTGTGGAGAGGTCACACTACTCCACCAGCATCAGCCCTCAGCCTTCCCATGCTAGGGAGGCCATCTAGGGAAAGAGCTCCATAGAGTGGCAGGGGAACCCACATCACCTACATCAATGCACCTAGGCTTTAGTCATAAAGGTAATCATGATCTCTCAACAATTAGGAAAAATCAATAGTGTAGAAGAGAAACAATAAAAAAGCAAAATATATAATTAAGAACATATATGTTGTTTAAGGAAAAAAAATTTAGAAAAAAGTTTTTAAATTAATACCAAAAGAGAAACAAAGGGTTTTAACAATAAAAGAAAAATGACTGTGAAAAACTATAGGAAAACAAAAATACTGAATTCTTGAGGGGTAAAAATATGACTACAAAAATAAAATCTAGTGAAAATACTGAATAATGGAATGTACAAAGCTACATACCAACTCCTCATCCAGAAGATAAAATTGAGTATGGAACAAAAACAGAAAGACATTGAAGTTATAAAAGGAAAAAGTGAAGGAGAAATCAAGGAATTCTACCACATATCTAAATGAAGTTAAGTAAAAAGACTGTAAGGATTTTAAGAAATCATTTTAAATAAAAAAATAATAATAATGTTCAAAGCTTCTCATTCACCTCCCCCACTTTTCTTTTTCTTTCTCTCTTTCTTTCTTTGTAGTATTGGAAAGTGAAACTAGGAAACCAGGATCAGGCACTTTTATCAATAGAAAACTGGATAATAATTTTGCATTTGTATGAAAGATGTAAGTACAGAAGGATTCAAGTGAATTTACTGGAATTAGCGGGGAGCTTCCTTTTTGTATCTCTGGACTATTTTTTATAAGAAGCCCACTTATACTTTTGTCTGGTGTGTTTACTGTTCCTCTCCACTATAATGCAAGCTCCACAGGGTCAGTTCTGTTTACCAGTGCCCCAAACCACGCAGGCATGCTGCAGCATTCATTCATATATGGCAGTCATGAAGGTGCAACACCCTCATCTCCCTTCCTTCCTTCCAGGAAGAACTTGCAACCAGTTCAACCACAAGAAAAAAGTTAGCTGAAATTCATATGCAGACTCTAGAGGACTTGCCAAGGGATAAGAGGCTGAGAATAGTAAAGAGGAAGAGATCATTGAAGCTTCAATGTTTCACATCCAAGTGTCTAATGATAATGGAGGCATTTACAGAAGGAGAGTAATTAAGGGAGAAAAATGGTGACTCTCAATTTATGCACATTCCTTAGAAATGCCAACTGGACAGCCATCAGGTGGATGAGGAGAAAGCCTGGGAACAGAGGTATTTCATATGAATATAAATGTCTACTACATATTTTTTTTCATAAAAAAATTTTTGAAATTACTAATCATAAAGAACATATAAACCATGATAATAAGATAACAGGAAAATAAAAGATGAATGTTGAAGCAATCATGTTATGATGAAGGCTGTACAGCTGAGCACTGAACTTGATTCTAGGAGTTGAGATAAAACAGTAGATGTGGTTAAAAAAAAATACCTATCATCAGAAAGTCAGGTGTTTGGTAGCTGCTAGAAAATAATTCTTGGCACCAAATTCTAAAAGAAATATCTAACATGGAACTTTCTACATGAGCAATGTTTTCATCATAAGTTTTATTGCAAAACAAACTATTTTCATATGACTTCATCTTAAAAAGATGACCCTGAATAAAGTCAAGTGTCCATGCTGGTGTGGCCTTCTAGAGGTCTATATTGACTTTAAAGTACAACACATGGAAGAGCAGCTCAAAGCACAGTCCGTGTCACCACTCCCAGGAACCTCCAAGCGACCAAGGCTGAGGTTCTGAGAATGCTTTACCCTCCAGGGTGTGCTAAAGGTGCAGAGACTAGGTGATCACAGCTAAGGAAAGGGAATATGTTTGTTTTCAAAGGAACGGAGATATAAAACCTGGATGCCTAATAGCCTGCTTGCCACTGGAAGCCATGAGTGCATAGAAAAATGGCAGCAGAACCCATTCCTAAGGTTAGCTTCTCAAAAACACGTTTAGTGTCCAAATCTCCCTGCAAAGAAATATATAATAGAGAATTAATAACCTATAAATGAAGTAGACAGAGTTTATGTAATTTTAATAAAAAAATGAGAGACAAGTGCATTAAAACAATAGATTATAAACATGTATGAGATCTTTCACTATTAACTGTGGCAGGATGAACTGCTAAGTTCAAGAGCATAGAGCACAACATGGCTCAGACTTGTTGACTGGAGCTCACCACTTAACTGGACATAAAACTACTCATGTCAGAAAACTACTCTTGGGGTAAGTATCCTGAAAAAATTCTGGACTCTAAGGCAATCTATAGTACTTTCCTCAAGCCTAAGTTTGCTATATTTCTAGAAGGATTTTTTTTTTTTTAGGAAAATAAAGGGGAGCAGGGAGCATAAACAGGCACAGATTTTTTTAAAATGTATTTAGTTTGTCCCCCGATGTTTTCATCCTTCTTTTTTTTTCATAAAGCTCTGCCTCCTCTATTTATAAGGTTTAACCTCTCTAAGCTTCTGCTTCCTCCTATCTAAAATATAAATAAGACTTCTTAGCTATTAAATGTCAAGCTAGTGACTTAGCCACTCAAAAATTTAGTTTCTGAATCTGTGAAATGGGAATCATGGCTCTTGCAGGCAGACTACTGGGCGAGTGGTGTACCAGATCTGCCTACTTTAGGAAGGTGTTCTAACTTGAAAAGACTTGCTGGCTATACCTGGGCTCAGGTCAGCCTTAGCAACATCTGAGAGGTTTCTTCATTTTTTTCTCTACTTGAAGCAATGAAAAAATTAACTCCACATCAAGAATGAAATTGAAGCCACTGACTAATTGTTAGCATAAGCACAAAGAAACCTGACAGAGCACACCTATACCATCAAATGACAAAATTAATTATCCAGGGTACTCTATCTGCAGATGTTCCTCCCTCATCCATAAAGTATTTATACGCACAAGAACGCTTGAGAAAAAAAAAAACTTTATCTTTTTTTTGTCCTTTTTTTTTTATCTTTTAGGAACATAATGTATATTTCATAACAACTACTGTACAGTGCTATGGTTTTAGTTGTCAATTGCTCTATTACAGGGTTCAGCCAGGAACTGTGAAGCTAATATGGCTCTCGGGGTCTCAATTTAGACAATTTTTCTTTTTGCTTCTACTTTCTGATGTTCTGATGTTACTATAAAATAATTCACTAGAACTTACAAAACAGCTGCATAATGCTGCTCATTTAACAGACTGGAATTTGAAGGATGGTTCTTGATAGCAAAATTACCAAAACTGTTTCTTTAGTATACAGGAAATTACATGAAATATTCTTATAAAGTATGTTAAAGTTGGCTGATTACAATAGGGTGAGAGGTAAAGAAAGAAAATTGAACTTTATAGTAGCAACTGAAATCCAGCTTGTGTCTTCAAACTGGTAATCCAAGGGCCCAGGAAACTGCCCCACATAGAATTATAGGGGGAAATGAACAGTAAGAACAACAGAATTTGGTGTCTTAGAGTTATCAGAATAATTAAGTGGGGAAGCATCAGTTTCTCTTTTTTTAGGAGTGGGAAAATATTCATAGATGAGCTTCAACTGTAACATCAGTTTCTTCCATCCACTGGGCAGCAGGCAGAGGCCCTTCCCTACCACATCTTCAATAACTTGACTTTGTGAGCCATGCCCCACATGGTATAGAGATGGGCCTGTCAATATCACTGACCATGGAACAACAAACACCACTGCCAACAAAGCCCAGAAGATCCTGCCTGCCAGGGGAAGAAAACCTCTGAATGATATTCAAAACATGCCTCAGACTCTGTGGGGACAACAGAGAATAAGGAAGAGTCCTCTCCTCAACAAATCATGCTATCTACAGGCAACACTGAATTACTCCCAACTTAGTATTTTCTACTTACAAATGTCCTTGATACTTTAATTATAGTGATGAATAAAAACTGAAGAGAAAAATATGTATATCTTCAAAGGAAGATGACCAGGTTAATTTGAATCCTATCCTATTGCTTAGTCCTTGCCTCCCTAAGGAGGACATGGTCACATCACTTGAATTTTGCTCACAAGAACAGGTTCATTTTGGAGTCCTAGGAGAATCAAGTGAGGAGATCTACAAAAAGCACAAAGTAATAACATTATAAACATTGGCTCTATTACTACTATTGTTTCATCCTTTGTGAGTCTTGGTATGACCACACACACTAGCAAAAATGGCCATCAGTGCCATATTACTAACTTTTGTAAGTCCAAACCACGAGTTTCCTCTACTGGTCCAGTACTTTTCCAGCAATAGATCTGGCTAATATGTTGGAGTCAGATTACTCTACAGTTTAAATCTGTAAAATAATAATCTTATATTAAAGGAACTGCAGCTTCATCAGGTGAATATGATCATCACGTTTTATACACAGTGTTGCTATAATGTTCTTAGTAATACATTTTTCCCTTGAGACTTAGCTACAATGAAGTCAGGAATGCTCTGAACAGCAGAATGGAAACTGGAGATGAAGAGAGTGAGGTGACAGCTGGGTCAGGAATGCTACACTGTGGCACTGGAGGGCAAAGCCCATCTGACACTGCTGTACTCCTTCAAAAAGAAGAGTTGATTTAAGGTCCTGATCAGGGGAAATGGGTTAGGGCATTAATTTCAGTGAATCAAAGTTGTATAATAAAAATTGTGGGAGCATTTTATTTCTTGTAGGCCATCTCTAGTGCCACACACATTTTATGCTCCCAACAGCTGGAACTCATGCTGACACAGTCAGATATATCTTCCTAAACCTGACGATGGCAGTTGACTTATTATTTTAATTATGAAATTTAATTATTATGAAAGTTGATGAAATATGAGTATAAAAGATAAATACTTCTTTTATGAAAGCTAAGTTGAAGACTTTGGGAAGGCTTACTATAGGCAAGTCACTAAAAAAAAAAGTCATTGGATTGGATGTGGGCAAGATAGCTACAAAAAAATAAAATAAGAAAAAAATTATGAAAAAGACTCTGTCCTGAGATTGATCTACTGGTATCTCTGCTTTTGCTCTTGTGGTTTATACTAGGTAAGAGATAAGCAACTGCTGGATTAATGGCTTATAAAATTATGAGTTGTTATGAGTAAGCAGGATTGCTCTGAACTCTAGTGTTCAAATTTTTATTCTATACTTTTGAAAGATAAAGTGTCTTAAGCAAGATTCCCTCCTTCCCTTCATTCTAACATAGTAGAGATCAAAGAATAGTGATTAAGAATACAACTATGCTCAAAGAGAACAAACGTGGAATCCTGGCTCCAATATTTATTAGTTCCATGACAGCATTATCACTTAGGCCCCAGTTTTCTCATCTGGAAAATTGGATTAGCAATAGTATCTACCTCATGGACACCAAGAGATTGAAATGAAAAAGTGTGTGTCATATCAAATGCTTAGTTAGCATAGTGTCTGGGACATAAATTATCAAAAATGTTTATTATTATTATTATATTGGCTAGTAGGAAAAAAAAAGTGCCCACTACTATATAAATAAGATAAAACTAATACATTCTCTCTCATGTTCATCACAACGTCAATATCAGTTACACTGAAGGCAAGATGGCTCCTCAAAGCCATCAGAACAGCTCAGAGATACTTGTAAAAAGTGTCTCAGGCATAGTAAAGCAGGAGTCATCAGCTAGAGGCAATTTTACCTGGATGTCACAGCTGCAGGGATCGAAGAAATCTGTTGGCATGCTGCTAAAATCCTATAAGGCACAGGGTATCCCTCACCCCAAAAGAGAACATCTGGTCCCAAATGGCAAGAGGGCAAGTTTGATTAATCCTGCCCTCTAAGAGTGAAAGAAACACATAGTTTCTAAATCTTAACTCCAAAAAATTATTCTGAGAAAATAAATATAGTTTGAAAGTGAAACTGAGATTTTCATTATAACTGATTCCAGGATCCACAACATAGATAGTTAGTAATGAGACAAGGTTTTTTCCTGTCAATAAACCTTCCTGAATAGGGTCCATCATGTAAACAATCTTCAGATAAATTTTACTCCCAAATCATAAAGTTATTTTAAGACTCAGAGGGGAAAAAAAAAAGATCTGAAAAAAAAAAGATTTTCATTCAGAAAAATAAACCTAAATAACACTCAAAACCCCAAAACCCCAGAACAGGAGGTGGGAAGTAACAAGTGAGCAGATAGCAGCCTCTTACCACAGGTCTCCTCACCTGACTGCAGAGACTGCATAGCCAGCTAATGGACACAGGTGTGTATCATTCCTTGGGGATCACCTGTTCCTGGTCTGGGGACCTGGATGACAGAAACTTATCCCTCAATTTTAATGATATTCAACAAATTCTATTAGAAAGCTCTTAAGGAATTACACTGTTCTTCAACAAATCAGAGTTCCAGTCTTAGAAGTAGGAGATAACACTGTGTAAAGTATAATCTCAAATATGTATGTGTGTGTGTATATACATATATACACACACATATGTGTATGTGTGTATATATATACACGTGTGTGTGTGTATCTTTTTACATCCTTCCCCCAAGAAAAGGACAAGAAAGGAATTTAACTTGATTCATGTCTCTGAACTTATAGGCTCTGTGGCTTTTGTCAAATAATCTAATTCTTCATCACTAAAGTTCCTCTAGATAAGAATATATTAAAATTCCCATTTACAAATACAAACATTGAGGCAGCAAAGAAACAATTCTATACTAACTGCAAAAGTGCTAAAAATGAAAGGGAGCAGTAAGATTGTTTTTACAATCCCAAAAGAAAAAAAGCGGTATTTAAAATGTTTTCAACTTTACACATTTATGCCCAAAGGTGACATAACAAAGTCTTCTACACAACAAAGACTATAATTTTATTCATTAAGTCAAAGGTTTTAATTTAAAAATTAATATTTAATATATAAGATCTTTATATACCAAAAGGAAAAAATAACTCAAAAATGCAAAAAAAAATGCAATGAGCTATTTAAATATTTTACCATTGAGAAAGATAAGAATTCATGCAAATCTTATGTCACACTGCTAAAATATTTAATATGTAATACTTTTATTTCCAGAGAGGACAACAAAAGAAAATTTAAAAATAAACAAAAAAGGATCTCTACTCACCCTTCTGGTAGAAAAATTTCCTATAATAGTATGCGCCAAGATCCACATGTTCCACGATGTATCTTTTCACTCTGTCTAGATGCAACACCAAATTTTCCTTGGGCACTTCAAGTACTGCCACTCCCGCATTTGTGCAATGGGAGGTAAGGGTAGACTCAAAGGAGGCACTTTCACACCCACTAAAGGAGCCAGAATTTGATTTGGACAGGCTGATTTTCCTTTCACCTTCTCCACCTATCTCATTCCGAAAATACGGACAGCTCATTACAAGTTCATTGCTTTTATCATCTCCCTGGTCCATGCTGAGGCTTCCTTTGGAGTTCAGGTCCTCTGTGCTGCCCATTGGGGAGCTGAAACTGGCTGAATGGGACAAAGGTCCAGAGACCAAGGATGCCACGGCAGCTGCCGAAGCTCCTGTGGTGGTATTTCTCCTTTTAATAACATTGTGCCTGTTCATAATTGCCTCATTCAAATCAAATAATATACTCTGGACATCATAGTGGGCAAAACACTTTGGACATGTCCAGGGCCTGACAGAATCTTCTGATCGGTTGTCTTCTAGGTCTGACGATTTCCCAAGTTCTTCACCTTTGGCATTGCGTAATTTGCGAAAAATGGATGAGTCTCCGGTTTCAGACTTGGAACGTCGCTTGAGTGGTTTTTCCCTATCCTTAAAAAGCCTGAGGTTCTCTCTCTGTGAGATGGGCCCATCGATAACATCCAAAGAGAAACCGGAACCCTTGCTGCCACCGGCAACGATAAAGTCACTGAGCTTGGTTGGAGTTGGACCTCGATCAGATTTGTCATCTTTGTAGCCCTTTAGCAGATCAAAAAAGCTTTCTCCAGATGTTCCCTGCTTATCAATTGAAGATGTGCTACCATATTCCCTGTGCAGAGATGGCCCAGTCTTGTACGTGGGTGAGATACATTCATCAAAGCTATCCACATCGAGTTCACTTATGGTGATATCACTGTTGCTCCGCTGCCGTATTCTGCGGAGAGCTTTCCTAGGGGAGCTGGGATAGGCTTCAGGCATAAGAAATCTGGAGTCCATGTTCTCCGATGGTCTGGTCTTGTTTTTCAGGGTGTTCTGTATGCTCTTCAGCATGGCTGAGTCATTGGAACTGAGACTAACAGAACTTCCCTGACTCACAGGACTGCTTTTGGAGGACATGCTCTCAAGGCAACTTGAGGTTTCTATTTCCTGGCTCGAACGGCTAGATTCTTTTATGTTTTCCTTTCTTGGAGGCCAATCTGCAATCCTTGCCCTAACCCCCATTTTGGGAACTCCGGGGGTCGAGGTTATATGGTGAGAACCTTCACTTCGAGGAGGCCCTACCGGGGCCATGACTGATGATCCTAAGCTGCCATTTTGGGACCGGAAACGGCGCATGTAGAAGTCATCAGTATGGACTTTGGGGGTGCCATCTGTGCCAACAACGGAGGTCCTGTCAGTGGCCACAGGCCTTTCTGTCTGTGACCGTTTCAAGCTGGTCATGATGTAAAAGCAAGGAGACTTAAATCCCTACAGAAAGGACCGTCATATCTGTGTTTTAAATGTGCACTTCCCTTTTGGAGAACAGCTTCCAGAAAATACAAGGGTTGCATGAGATCTTAAGCTTTTTCATTTAAAAGGCCAAATGATCCTTTATTTTCAAATCACTGAAAATCCTGATCTTCAAAACATTGTAATCCACAACAGTTTCTTTCCTTCACTTTAATAGATGGCTTTCTTTCAGAAAAAACTGAATGGAACTTCTATTACTGGGATTCTGTGATTGCCATGATTCCATACTTTCTCTGAAAAAGAGAAAGACAATTTGAATAAGCATTTCATAAACACATTTTAAAATAAAAATGCAATTGCCAAAATTGTGGTTCAGAGTTCCATGATCCATATTTTTAGTAAATCAGATTTGAAGGAAAGAAGAGAGTATAAGGTCATTTAATATAATCCATTATTTAAATTGAAATATATTTAATATACTTAAATATATTAATATACTATTTCATCCAACTGGAGATGGAGATGACAACTTGTTCTGGGGCATCACAGTACCCCAAGTACAGACTTTTGCCCCCAGTGACCTGTAATAATGTACAGCATCATGAGCCACTGTACTGACCAGAAGTTTGAAACCTAACCAACCAAATCAGATAATTAGAGCAATGCAAAGTCAGTTTTTAACAAAACTAAAACTGAAAAATCATTTTATTGAGTATGCTATAATGCACACTTTTAAACTCCTTCCATATTTCAAAATCAATACTTGTTTCCTTACAAAGGCTTAACATAGTTGGCAAGAGCAAATACAGCAGAGAGAAAATAAACGAGTTTTTCAGGAGCCATTATATCCATTAGCATTCTTCTGTATTTTCCCCTACTTTATTACTTACCCAGATGAGCGAGGAATATTGCAGAATGAAACCAGCATTCACTGTGACCTCTTCCCAAGCTCTCCTTAGTTTCATCTACTCTTAGAGCTGGAAGTATCACACTAATTAACAAAATGCCTGCATTTCCTTCAATAGTACAATCTAATCCACCCCATCAGCACTAATTTATGACGACGGCAGAAACAAAATGCTGCTCTGGGCAGCCTTCTCCATATCCCCCCCAACAGATTTCAGAGAACTGTCAGCATCCTTCCAGGTGACGGGCAGGAAAACGAACTTCCTCATGAACACGTCAGGCAGGAGGCACAGATTCTGACTACAAAATCCTGCATGGTTGCGTACATCCTGAAAAGAAAGGCAGAGAATCCTTTTCCAAGACTCCACAAATTACACAAGAGGTGGCCTTTAAATTCTTGCCAGATACATGTTTGGAAAGATGCTGCTGAACCAGCACTGAGCTGACAGGGCAGCATTGTCTACAAATCACACTCTGACACAGAGGAGGACCCCCGCTCACTGCATGCTGCACTCAACAGTAACAAGCACTTACTTCCACGATAATTAAGCATCTCGCTAGTCGGCTTCCTGCCTCCAAGGCGGCGCTTTCATTTCTCCTGCAGCACGCAGCATCATTTTAGAAGACTCGTTGCTATTTAAAGCTGGAACATTTAGGAGTGTTTCAAAAAATGCATGCTGCCTGCAGAATGCAGAGCTTGCGCAGGCTGGGTCTGGGCAGCCGGTCAGATAAATGCCCATTGTTTTCACTCACACTCCTCTTCCCCACCTCTTATGAAAAGGATAATGGTTTTGTACTGCTACGTAATTAAACCTGGCCTTGGGCTTTCTACCTGTCTACAGATGAGATCTGTTATGATTTCCTTTACATTCCAGAACTTTACATACTCCTCTTTCAACTGCAAGCCTTTAAGTGGAATAATGTGCTAACTGTTGCTTCCCTCAGCATTTGTGGTCACAGCTAAGGCTCAAGAAGTGTTCCTCACAAAGTGAAAAGAAAAACAACCAACGAGGCCAAAAGGCACACACCTGTCCATCTCAAAACAGCCTGATTATTTCAATAAAGTAGCTTCCAAAAAAAAAAAAATGAATCTGCTAGTATGAGAAATAAGTCTAAGTAGATTCCTATAAAAGTTAGATTCTTTCAGCATTTCTTACAATCTTACAGAAATCCTCTTCCATTCCCAGTATATTCCTCAAGAAGTCAACACACCAAGCCCATCATGATCAAAACTCATTCCTGCCACTTTTCATTTGTTCTAAAAAATGGCTTATGGCAGGACTGTTTTAGGAATTTAACAATTTAGTTAAATTAACTGTAGGAAGAAACAAAAAGCCGCACTAAAACATAATACATAAAATTCACTTGAAATGTTCCATCTTCATTATCAATATTTTCTTTGCCAAACTGTCTGATTCACTTTTGATATCTTAATGAATTCTTAAAATCTAATTTATTTATTTTTGGGGTACCGGGGATTAAGCCCAGGGGCACTCATCATTGAGCCACATTCCCAGCCCTTTTGTCCTCCCCTAACGTTTTTATTTTCAAAACAGGATCTCACTAAGTTGCTCAGGGCCTCATAAATTGCTAAGGCTGGCTTTGAATTTGCAATCCTCCTGCCTCAGCAGGAGGCATACACCACTGTGCCTGGCCTAAAATCTTAATTTTAAATATAAAAGTTTCTTAACAATTTAGAAGAAATATCAAGAGTCACATTACATCTTAAAAATATCTTATGACATCTTAATGTCTCCCTACCCTCATTTTAAAATATAGATGAGCACACACGGAAAGGCACAGTTTAATTAAGCTTGTAAAAACTGAAGAGGTTTGAAACAGGCAACTAAGTTAAATAACAGATTTTTTTCAGTCATGAGGACCTTCTTTCCTGTATTTAGTGCCCCTCCCTCTTCCTTCCTCTTCCTATCCTTATTTACAGTGTCCAACCCCTTTGAGGTGCAACAGAAACTTTGGGCACTGACTAGAATATATAGAAAAATATATGCTTTTCATTTATTACCAATTGAAAATTAAAATTTCTGCCCAGTGTGTCATATTATGATATAGATGTACAACATCTTAAAACCTATACATTGACGGGAATAGCAAGCATATGTTGACAATTATTAGCAAGTCTCCTAAATATCAGCAAACCTGCCTCAGCATCATTAAATATGGTTTAAAAAAAAAAGGCAAGAAAACCAAACAGAAGAGCAATATTAACTTACAGCATGTCACCTCCATCTGTTAAAAGAGCAAGCTATATAAAAATTTCCATATTACGTTTAATTTCACAGCTCTAGATATTACTTAAGTCCGTGATGAATCCATTTAACTAAAACACTAATCTCATCTAGAGGAACCACAGTTCAAGTCAATAAGTTTGATTCTACCAGTTGAACATCTTTTCATCACTCAGAGTCTATCCCAACCTAACTTTCCATCCTTTTCTGATAGTGCCATTCTTCTAGAAGTGCTTCCTCCTCTCTTCTAAATCATTCCCAAACCCTGATATTCTCTTTTGAGCATGGGCCACACATCTGGTGCCATTTGAGGAAGCAGTCCTTCCCTTCAAGGGAAGCTCATATGACTAGAAGCTGTTCAACAATAAGAACTAGTGCTGGTGGGGTTCAGTGCACCACAGCAGGTCAGCCACTCAGAATATCAAGGTTCCAACAGACTGAATGTGCACTTCCAGGGACCTCTTTACTGCTTATGGCAGCCACTGTCAGTGGATGCAATGGTATATCCCAATAATCTTGACTCAGGAGGCCTGAGACAGGAGGATCACAAGTTCAAGACCAATCTTGGCAACTTAGTAAGGCTCTGTCTCCAAATGAACAATTAAAAAAAGAAAAAAAAAAAGGGGCTGGGGTTGTAGCTCAGTATACAGTACTAGGTTCAATCCCCAGTACCACCAGAAAACAACAATAACAACAAACAGCCCTGTCAGGCATTTGCTCTTGACCCCTCCCTGAAACTGCCTTCACTTGGCCTCTGTGATAAGACTTCTTGTGCTCTTGCCTCTCTCCTTTCCCCCCACTATTCATTATCATTGGTGGATTCCATATAAATGCAAGGATACCAGGTTATATCCTTGATTTACTTCTTTTACTACTTTTCATATTTTTGGAAGGGGTTTCAAAGGCATTATTATTAAGATGCATGTAAACACTGAGTGCATTATTAGGATTAGATAATAGGTGTGGGTGCAGTGGAATTCAAATTTTTCCTATGGACATCTGGGTGCTAACTTAGTTGGATCCTAGTTGTTTGAATAAGCAAACAAAGATAGAACAATGAAATTTCTGGGAGTGGGGCAGATGTCTGCTTGGTTATCATACCAGATAGAATATAATGTGCAGCTTTAAATGTCACCTCTGTGCTACTGCCACCAAATCTCTTCTCATGACTCTACCCCCTAAACTCCAGATAAAAGCCACAAGTGCTTATTTAATACCGTCCTTATGTATCTATTTCTTATAATTAGTTAACAAATGACCAAGCAGAAAAAAGGGAAAATAAAATGGTTTTTTTTTTTTTTTTCAAAAAATAAATGACTGTTAAAGGAGTGGTAAAGGAGTGAAGGCTATAAATAATTCAAGGAACTGAATGAAAGTCACGACATAGGAAACTTACTTTATGTCAAGAGCATAATGAACAATTTAAAGGTTAGTATGAAGATGTAGGAAAGGGCTGAGGGAAACACTACAGTTCCTGTCCTGAAATAATCACAATGCAGTGTGGCAGTCTTCAAAGAGGCAGTGCTTTATCAACTGCTATACTTCCACATCCAAAATGGGATGCTGTATGTTTCTGGTATAGTTTCTAAAACAGACCCAGCTCACAACAGAAGGAAATTTGCCAGTACAAAAATTATTCAAATGGCCTAATAACCCAGAGTTATTACTACTGAATTATGAAAATTTCCATGTAAACAGTTTTGAATCGTGCACACAGATTTAGATTGCCTGTCAATATTGTTACTTCAGAATGTAACAGGACACTGTATTTTAAAACAAATATAACTTCCTGGTTCCTGAGCATTAGATTAGCTAAGAAAATCCAATAAGGCAAAACTCTCCTTCACATTCCTTTCTTGGCTTTCCTCAATTTCACTCACATTCCACAGAAGTAGCTTCTCAGACGGAAGGAACTTCTCTTCCAAGTGAGCCAGAAACATGTACAAATATCTCAGTGCAGTGCCATGGGTAATCTAAAATTTATGAATCAGCACATAACTTTTAGACTAGAATTTCCCCCTTCTTTCCATTCTCTCCTTTCAACAAAAAGCAGAAAAATGTGGGAAAAACAGAATTGATAAATCTAGTTTCTGCTCTCCAAATGTTCACTATCTGAAAAAAGACAACACATGGAGACAAAGTGGATTTTAAAAACTTGTGCTGATGAACATTTTTTCATATATTTGTTGATTGATTGTATATCCTCTTCTGAGAAATGTCTGTTCAGGTCCTTGGCCCATTTATTGATCGGTTTTTGTTGTTGTTGTTTTTTTGGCATTTAGCTTTTTGAGCTCTTTATATACCCTAGAGGTTAGTGCTCTATCTGATGTAGCAATTAGATATCTAAGATATCGTCTCACTCCAGTCAGAATGACAGCTATTAAGAATACAAACAACAATAAGTATTGGCGAGGATGTGGGGGGAAAGGTACACTCATACATTGCTGGTGGGGCTGCAAATTGGTGCAGCTAATATGGAAAGCAGTGTGGAGACTCCTTGGAAAACTGGGAATGGAACCACCATTTGACCCAGCTATCCCTCTCCTCAGTCTATACCCAAAGGACTTAAAAACAGCCTACTACAGGGACACAGCCACATCAATGTTTGTAGCAGCACAATTCACAACAGCTAAACTGTGGAACCAACCTAGATGCTCTTCAGTAGATGAATGGATGAAAAAAATGTGGCATATATACACAATGGAATATTACTCAGCAATAAAAGAGAATAAAGTCATGGCATTTGCAGGTAAATAGATGGCACTGGAGAAGATAATGTTCAGTGAAGTTAGCCAATCCCCAAAAAACAAATGCCAAATGTTTTCTCTGATATAAGGTAACTGACTCATAGTCGGGTAGGGAGGGGGAGCATGAGAGGAATAGAACTCTAGACAGGGCAGAGGGGTGGGAGAGGAAGGGAGGGGGCATGGGGTTAGCTAGGATGGAGGAATGTGATGGACACCATTATCCAAAGTACATGTATGAAGACATGAATTGGGGTGAACATACTTTATATACAGAGATATGAAAAACTGTGCTCTATATGTGTAATAAGAATTATAATGCATTCTGTTGTCATTTATTTTAAAAAATCAATTTAAAAAAAGGAAGATGAAAAAAAGTAAAAACTAAAAACATGCTGAAATTAACAAAGTGAATATAGAAGTTGTGGGTGCAAAACATACAACAGGAAAAGTTACAATTGAATTTAGAGATAAATTTTTTTAAATGTGTCTGTTTGGCCAGAGGACACACTTGCCTCCCAAATAAAAACATTCAATGAAAGAGGTTACACGTTAAAAGCTTAAAGATACTTTGCATAACTGAGGGTGAAGGAAAGAAGATGAAAATTTGACAGAAAACTTGATGGCAGAAGAGGGATAACAAAATAAAGAAGGTATTGAGCAAATTGCATGTGGAATTATTAATTAGTAAAACGATTCAACAGCTGGAAAAATAAAGAATAGAAAGACATATGACTGGCTACCTCTTACATTTAAATATGCCTAAACTTACACAATAAGCAGCTGATCAAATACCAAACAGGTTTGGGGAGCTTCAAGTAGGAAGATGTAAAGTGGGAGTAAAAGGTAAGGGGTAAACATAAAAAGGTAAATGTGAATCAGAATTGCTAGAGGAAAACTCTAAGTGCTTGAGGTACAATAAATTAAACACTGGGAAGAAAAGAATCAGGGCTTACCAACTTGTCAGAAACATTCAAAGTTTCACATCTGGCAACAGGTAATCAAGAGATCAGATCAGGCCAGTGAAGCAAATGAGTGTTCTTAATGTACTAATTTGTACTTTAACAGTCACTTAAAATACATTTTAAAAACTTGCCAATACTGCAAACTTCGAAGTAGTATTGAACAGCTGATAGTCAAATATGACCTAGCACTAAACAACTTATTACCAAGTACAACCTAGGAAAAAGCAAATGTAAAAAATAGACACCAGGAGGACAAACCAATAAACAGCAGAATCAGCATATTTTGCTCAGATTATTGAAATTATTTATCCACAAAAAGAGGGATTAATTAAGGATTTAAAAACAGGAAATAATTATCACTTTCTTAGCACATAGTAATACATGTTACTAGATGAAAACCTTTCTTCACCACTAATTGTATTAAATAACAAGATTTCTTAACTAATTTGACCCTGGACTCACTTTGTTTAAAAAAAAAAAAATAGAATATCTTTATAACTGTGCATCTGTTGGCCTCCTAATTAAGAACAAGAAGACCCATGTTTCAAAAGAATGCAGGATAAAAACAAAAGTTTCTTTACACATTATGAATTTACCTATGTTTTTTAAATGTTAAGTATATGTGTGTTTATGTATATGTAAATACACACACACACACACACACACACACACACGGGCAAAGAAAGTTCAAAGGATTTTCAATGTTTGTCTTTAGATAGCTGGATTATGAGTAATTTCTGCTTTCCCCCTTTTGTCTATATATTTTTATTTTCTAAAATGAAAATGTAATACCTTTATAATCAAAAACAAGACTAAGAGAATAAAAACATCATTTTGTTGCTTAAAACAAAATATGATCTGAGAATGCGGTTATGATTAACATACCCTTGAACAATAATTATAAAATATTGTATTGTCAAACCTCCCATCATTCAAGTCACCAAATAAGTAAAAATTTAACAGATGTCAGGTATTTTCAGTAAGATGTTTTTGTGCTAAATCCTCAAATTAAAATAAAATCAAAGAGGGCTATACAGAGAGGACTAAAGATGGTAAGATTAGCAGTATTAATAGCATTTGAATAGTGACTTCATAAAGACGATTAACACAATCACCATCTTTCCTCATTTACAGATGCTTTCCTTGCATGCAACAGTGACGTAACCATCAACCTCATTTTGCCCACTCTGAGGCTATGGGAACCTGGGAAAACCAGGTGATGTTGTCTAAACAAGGCACAGGTGCCCTTAAGGTTCACTTTCCCATGTACATTCTGTTCTTTTCATGATCCTGCTTCTGAAGAAATGAAGGCTAAGTCTGAAAAACATCAGTATTTGGACTCTTGGATCAACTTTCCAGAGGCTCTTACTAAAGTGCCACCAGATACTGGCAGCTCAAGGACCTGAATCTGCAAGTGTACGCTGGGAAGGAAAGGGCTGGGGTGCTTCCTTCTCATGGGGCAGAAGAGAAAGTGATGGTCTGAAGTGAATGAACTCAAATTTATAATAGAAAAGTCATGAAAATTGTCACTGATCCACATTTAATGAACTCTGTAAAAACCACAGTGGAGAATCAGCATTGCTAAGGTGGCTTTTCGGGCTGCCCACATGGGCTATTTGAGCAGCCAGCCACAGGGAGGGTGCATTCCCACTCTCAAATCCCTGTAATAAAACTGAGAAGAGAGGCACGCAGGAAACCAGAGGGCTAAGTAAGGTGGAATGCTACAAATGACTTTATTAAGGACATCATGGTTTCTTCATTTGGATATTTATGTTCCAAAAAAAATTTTAAAAAGCATACTTGGAAAAAGCACATTAAATTCAGCTTAGGGAAAGAGTAGGAAGTGGAATCAGTAAGAACAATGGGTAAACATCAAGTTGCTTCCATGCACAACTCTAATATCCAAGTTACCACCAACCATGATTACAAGGAAAGCAACTTCATTTCACTTAGCAGACTTTAAAATACCACCCAAAGAACCAAGAAATTAAAAGGAAAAAAAATGAAAATAGAAAATCACTCCACACTGTTCTTGCATTTCCTTAAACACAGACTGCAGGTGGTTGGTGTGTCTACTTCATAGAACCCTTAATTCTAAGCATACATCTGCCTGTGAGCTCAAGAGAGCAGGATTTTGTCACTTGTTTCATTCTCTGACAGTCTCAGTCAATCCCCAGTAGCACCCTAGGAAGTCAATGTCACCATTTAATGGATGAATAAGCAGCTCAAAGAAGTAAATGACATGACTAGAGTCATAAACCCAGACAGACTTGGATGCCACAAAGTGCTCACTAGGTAGTGGGCTCTCTCAATATTACAGGGCTAGCAGTTAAAGAATTTGTGGCAGAAAACTATTTTGAAAATACATCATAGAAAAGGTCCCCCTTCTGAAGTCTAACCCAGGCACAAATCTCTCTATACCTAGAGAAAACGCATCCAGTGAGTGAAAAAATATTAAATGATAACTAATTTTAAAAGTGTTCCAGTGGTCATTCATTCTGGGAACCTTTAGAGGCTCCTCAACAGCCAAATGATTATGGTCTGACCTGGGCCTGGAATCCAAGACTAACTGGAACCTGCCTCCAAACTCCCTGCTTCTTACCCCAACAGAAGGAAGCAGGTATGCACTGATTCCATAAGGATCTCCTAGACCACTGGGCCTGAACTGAGAATCCAACATTCAGAACTCATGACTCAGAATCCATGACTCCCCATATGCAGCAAAACCCCACATATGAAGCCAAATTTCCTCCCAATTGGCTCAGCCAGTCAGTTACACCATGCTGCCCTTCCAGAACCTGCTTTTCAGTAATCTGCTGCCACTTACCATTATTGTGACAGGCACCAACAACACCCAGACCTTTCCCGTAGCACACTACACAAAGACACTTACTGAAGTTTACACAGGAACAAGCAGCTCAGAAGAGACCAGGCCGTGAATGACTCTATGGTCTGGTCCCAAGACCAGTTCCTTGCACCAAGGCAACCTCCTTTCTAAAAATGCCTCCCCTTCTGTTCCATTCTGAAATCCCATGACTAACTCTACATGACTGGGTCTTTTCTCTCCAAACTTTTGGTGTATGGGGTAGACATTTGTCCTGTCCTTGTCCCCAAAGCACCCAAGATCAGAATCTGTGAAATATATTTATTAGAAATAAAAGTCACAGGCTCTCAACTAAAATGGAATAGAAAGTAACTTACAAGGGGCTAGAGGTGCAGCTCAGTGATACAGCACATGTTCAATATGAGCAAGAGCCTGGCTTCAATCCACAGCAGCAAACAAACAAAATAAAATAGACTAGAAAATAACCAATAAATTAACAGCATCTATACCACAATAAACATATAATTGTGGTTACATCATAAATGTATGTGTTCAAGAGACACACCAAAACTAGGCCCACAACATCATAATTTAATATGGATTTCAGTTTTATCTTTTCCCCTTAAAGAGATTCCATAACAGTAGTGAGTGAAAACTAATGGCAGCTTGACCATCTTCCCCCAATCCCTTTTGTATCTAAAAGCATGAAAAGTGGGAATACAAACAAACAAGTCTCTTAAAAGACCAAAAAGAGAGGACTGAATAAGACACTGTCACAATGAAATTATCAAAAGCAAATTAACACACAGTAAATTTTGAAATCCTAATGAAGCAAATAAACACATTGACATAGGACAAGTGAATGTACTGTGGCTAACATAGATGAGAGAGGTAACAGGACCAGAACCAGAACTTTAAAAACAATTCCCATCAAATCAATGATGGTCAAAGTAATTTTTATCTTTTACCCTCAAATAATTTTTTCTCTCACACAAAAGTCTCTCCTTTGCGGTCCCCCTTTTTGAAGTTGTCTTAAAATGATATATATATTTATTAAAAATTTTTAAATGGAAATAAGACAAAATGAAAATTATATAACTTCTTCAAAGTGACCCAATCCCATCCACATGACAGCTACTCCAAATAATTTGTGTATTCTTCTAGACTTTGGTGTGAGCTGGGTGCACAAACCAGAAGATAGGCACTGAGTGGTAAGAACAGAGAGAAGAGATCCAGCACAGAAATGCTCACTTGGAAAGAAAGATGAGCGTGCTTACAGAACCAGAAGGTAAAGGCAAGGGCTAGAGGATGAAGAGCCACACGAGAACAATGCACAGGAGAGTCACCAAAACCTGATGAGAAACACCTGGTCAATACCTGTGTGTTAACCTGCTTAACAGTCAGATCTCTCCACATTCCACCACCATGCTCCCAGAACCTTGAGCTCTAGGTTCTCTCTCATGAGGCTTCAGGAGAAGCCAAGTTGGTGACTTCACTGGACATACCCAAAGCATTATCTTCCCTCCTTCTTTTGTCTTATTCCTACCCATCCCTTTTTCTCCAGTTTAACTCTCACTCCCACTTTAAGACTTTAAGGAAGTAATTCACCTCAGATTCCCACCCTTTATTACCTTTGGGCATCCCTTGGGAGAACCACAGGGAACTTTATGGTGATTTAAAATCAGGATTACATCACTAAAAGCCCAAATTTCTACTTTAAATCTGCTACTAAGGAAAAGTGAGGGACTGTCTTCTTGATATTTTCTGGGAAAACTGCAGTTAAAACAAATTTAGAAAAAGGGAATATTGGGCTGGGGTTAGGGTTCAGTGGTAGACCACTTGCCCAGCATGTGTGAAGCACTAGGTTCAATCCTCAGCACCACATAAAAATAAATAAAATAAAGATGTTGTGCCCATCTACAACTTAAAAGAAAACAGAAAAAAAAAATGAATATGCTAGAGTAAGAAAAATTCTTTAAAAGAACACAAGCACAAGAAAAGGCCTCTCTTATGTTATAGCAATCATAGTAAGTTTCAAAGACATAAAAATCATAACAGCATTTTATATCTAGTAAGAAAATTTCTAGGTGCGTGCCCACTGTTACCTGATACAATTAAAAACACACATTTTTATACATGCCTGTAATACATGACCCAGGAGGCTAAGGTAAGAGGATTTCAAATTTGAGGCCAGCCTCAGCAACCAAACAAGATCCTCAGCAACTTAATGAGACTCTGCCTCAAGATGAAAAGGGCTAAAGTGCCCTGGGTTCAATCCCTAGTACAAAACAAACAACGCAAGACATTCTTATGTTGCTAGAGGCATCAGAAATTAGTAAAACCCTTTTAGGGAAAGAAAAAAAAATCAGTGGGTAAGCCAGGAAAAAAAAAATCATACTATTGAGCTCTATAATCTGTCTTTCAACTTTTGGGAAGGTATGGCTATTCACAAGAAGAGGGGACTTTCCTCTGTACCAGATCTTGGTCATCCTTCTTCCTTTCAGGTTCTGGGAGCTCTCTGCTTTCCCTTTCCTTGGATAGTTATTAGCATCTACTCTTGCTTTTGAGGTCCCCAACACTCTCCCACATTCTTGGTTCTCAAAACACAACCATACTGAATATATTTTGATTTTTCAATGTTTTCTGATGCACCAGTCATGGAACTTTAAGTACCTCAGGGTCAAAGATTTAAGTTTAGGATATATCAGCCCATGTAGGCTTAACCATAAATGTCAATCACATCTGAATAGGAAAGTAGGTGGTATAATAAAAGCTAAGAAGTGATTTTACAAGCTAGAAGAAGAAAAATCTGTCACACAAAGATGCTCACTTCAATATTCACTTAATGTTAGCTAATTTATGCTTTTATCAAAGTAAGGTATAACTTAAAGGCAAATAGTAACCAGAAATATAAAGAGAAAGAAAATGTATTGCTTTACTTTATCTTTTCCATTTCCAAGAATAACCGTTCAGTTCATAGCACTGTTTCTTCTGGTATTTTTATATTCCTAAACAGCATGCTCATGTTGCTACTTCTTAATTTAAATTATCTAGTGAAGTTCTGTTGTGCAAGATGAGAAATCAGAACACTTCCATCAAGTATCTCCTCCACATCCTTGCCCCATTTTATGTACATATGTGTGAGTATGTATGCATACAGAACAGAGATATTGTGTGTGTGTGTGTGTGTGTGTGTGTATGCGCGCGCGCGCGTAAGCACTGCACACCACCCCCCTTCACATCTTCTCAATATTGTTTCCCACAGGATCAAAGCAGCAGGTTCCCAATTCCATTTCTCTTCCCTGAAGACCACTCCCTTAGAACTCCCTTCTCAGCTCAGTCCACCCAGCTGATCTCTAGGTCTACTGCACAGGCACTCCCAAGAACACCCACCAATTTCCATCCTGATAATTCCTTCCCTCCTTTCCTGGTAAAGCCACCCCATGTCTCCCAATTCTTGTTTCTTTCTCTTTTTTAGTTTACTCCCACCTTGGGGAATATTTCAAATAATTCCTCCCTATTTCTATAGGCTCCATGATTACACTGGGTTAAGGAAAGGACCAAAATATAACTCCAACCAGTTCCATCCCTAAGTCCAATCTTCCTCATAACTGGGGGACTCCAATTCCAAAATTGTGTGGTGTCAACATTTTTTGGAACCTCTCCATAAACCTTTTCTGATATAGCTCACTCCACATTACAAAATTAGTTGCATCCCTCTCTTCCCTACTGTCCAAAATGTGTTGGTAATTCTAATCTGTTTCTATTACTTTTGCCCTTATTTGACCTTGAATATTGCATCTTCTTATATTCCTTGGACAATGTTGGCAAGGGACTTGAGGATGGAAAGGAAATAACTGCCTGTATCCTATCCAATGCAGTTTAGTTGTACACTGCAACAGTATCAGTTTAGGCAGAAAACTTGGAGAAATGTGAAACATGCAAGCACAGAGATACCCGACATCCAGATTTAATAAGAGTTAATATTCTGACAAATTTGTTATAGATAATAAAGGAAGACATCTAAAATATTAATTTATCCAGGTTTCTGCAGAGAAACTTCAATCCTAAGTGATACCCCAGTTTCCAGGCAAATTTATTTACTACAAATATTAATCCTTCATTACACATGTGTATCTAAATTTATTTTCATAGTCTACATTTTGTCTCTAACCTTTGCTTTAAGTATGTTTTCCTGTATCTGCATTTGAAAATTATAACATATCAAATTTATAATTTGAGTTTTTGTGGAGGTTTTTTTTAAATATGTTTTTTTAGTTGTAGGTGGACACAATACTTTTATTTTATTTATTTATATGTGGTGCTGAGGATTGAACCTAGGGCCGCACACATGCTAGGCGAGCACTCTACCACTGAGCCACAACCCCAGCCCTGAGTTTTTGTGCTTTGTTCAAAAAGTTCTCCAAATTTCCAATATCATCCATATATTTTCTAAAAGTTTAAAAATCTCTATTAAAATGAATATTTTTGGTTCCTCGAGAACTTATTGATAGGAATGTAAATTTATTTTTATCACATTGTCCCACCACTACTTTTTTTTTTAAATGAATACAAATAAATTATTTAAATATGCTTAGTCTGCAGGGTGCTTCTTATGGCCACATATTGAGTTCCCTGATTGCATCATTTCTGCTTGGAAGTCCAACACTACTTCTTGAATAGTCAACAATACTTCTGAATTACTGACTTGTAACACGATGTCCAAAAAAGGTTTCAATGCATGTGGAAGTCTCCTTCTCTATTGTGTACCAATGCCACACCAACTTCAACATCATAGCATTATAATAAATCCTGCTAATCCCATTCTACTATCTCAATTAACTTTAAATTTAGTGGCAAATGCTCTTCCTTTTGTTGTTTTTGTATCTTTTATTTACTTATTTTCTTTTTAACCAGTACTGGATATTAAAATGAGAGGTACTCTACCAATGAGCTACATCCTTCCTCACCCTCTTCACTCCCAATTTTTAAGCTTTCATTTTGGGACAGGTATTGCTAAATTGCTGTAGCTGATTTGGAACTTGTGATCCTCCTGCCTCAGCCTACAGAGTAACTGAGATTGCAGGTGTGTACCACCGAGACCCTCTTTTGTTGTTTTAAAATTGAGTCTTCCTTATTTACTGATTTTTCAGCGCTAGGGACTCACATCCTCCTGCTCTTGGCCTCATAAGTAGCTAGGATGACACCACACCTGGCCTGAAATTGTGTATCCATTTTATAAATTAGTATAGAGAACTTCAATTCTTTTAAATCTTGATTCTTCCCATTCAGTAACATATACAGCTTCTATTTTACTTAGCTTGGCCTTAAGTTCTTTAATTGATAAAGCCACTGAGAATCTTTTGTTAGATTTATTATAAGGCATATTAAAATATTATTGAGACTAGGAATGTTTATGTAATCCCATTTTCTAATATGTTGCTAGTGTGCTACAAAGCTACTGATTTTTAAAATTTACTTATATCCAGTAATTTTACTGAATTTTTTGTTTTTAATTCTATTTTTTTGAGACAGGATCTCACCAAGTTGGTTTTGTGATCCTCCTGCCTCTGACTCGTAAATCACTGGGATTACAGGCATGTGCCACTATGCCTGGTCTGAATTCCCATTAGAGTTAATATTTTAATGATTCTCTTTACTTTTTTAGATAATATTTTTAGGTTTTTTTCCTTTTGTTGCCTAATTGAGTTAGCTGGTAGTTACCATGACTATATTTAAAATAAAATGTTGACACTTAAAAGTAGAATACTGAATGCCACAATGAATCCCACTATTATGTGTAATTATGCATTAGTTCAAAATTTTTGAAGTAGATATATCCTCTTTAACATGTTTATATATGCAAAAGAATATAAAAGGAATATATAGGGAAATGAAAGAACTTCAGAGGAATATGAGAAAATGAAAAGATTTGGGGGGGAGGAAGGAATTCCCTCTTTATAAATATTTGTTATAATGTGGTTTTCCAATAAATACAATTACTTTGGAAAGAATATCAAAGAAAGTACACATACTTCATAATTTTTATTAAGTGTAATGAGAGTTCAGTAAGAAAGTAATGAAAACATGGCAGAATATTAAAAGGAGTAACTCTTGCCACATGTGGATATTTACTTTTCAATGGTGCAGGATGTCAGTCAACAGTAGATAAATGACTGCTCTGTATTGTTCACCATTTTCATTAAAAGCAAATGGCAAGGAGTCCATTATAGATTAGATTCTCACATTTTCTATGACATGACTTTAATAAGAAAAGAAATGGGTTATGCTTTGAAAAGCATTTTTTAAATGCTTTGAATTTTGGCTTGATTACAAAAATAATGAAAGATGGACCTTCAGTAATATCACTAGGCAGCCCTTCCCATTCCCTTTCCAAAAACAGAGCAACAACATCGGTAACAAAAGCTAATATTTATGAAGTCTCCTGTGAGACTAGATTTCCAAGGCCTAGCAAATTAATAAGAAAGCAAAAGCAATGTCTTACTGAAAAAGTTTCATTATATTTACAAGAGAAAACTTAGCAACAGAATGAAGATATAAAGTGAATAGGACATTAGAGTAAACATGAAGATGAAAGATGCTAAAACAAAGACAAAGAAAAAAAGAAAATTTCCAAATAGAAACTCCAAAATGTTATATCTGAATAAACAAGAATCAATGTTTCTCAAAAGAGGATCCACTCCCTACATTTTTACCAACTACATAGAATTCTTGCCAGTCTGATATCAAAACCAGGTATTCTTTCTACAGAACAAATCAGAGGACATGATTCAAAAAAATGAAAGGAAAAGACAAAACAGGTGTCTTTACCATAATAATTAAAGTATTGGAAAGTACTGACAAAAAGCTTGTGAAAGTAGCTAGTGCCTATTTGAGAAATGAGTAAACAGCTAGACTGGGTAAAGAAAGAAGAAAGAAATGCCAAGGACAAGAACTGATAAAAGCACCAAGGAAGAGGAAGAGACTGCTCATATTTCTAAGCAGAGTAACTTCTGGAACAAAAGCAGGTCTACAGGTTTTTTGTTTGTTTGTTTGTTTGTTTTTAATAGAAAAAGAGAACTCATAAAAATTAATTCAATTATTTACAGAAAACCAAAGAAGAGTGGGTCTGGAGACTAGAGAGCAAAAAGTTAATTATCTGTTTTTTGGTTTGGGGTGTTTTGTTTGTTTGGTGATGGGGACTGAATCAGTTCATAATAAGAGACCTAGGTTTGCTTGATAGCACAAGGCCCTAGGTTTGATTCCTAGAACCAGAAAGGGGAGGGGAGGAATTAAGAAAGTAGAAAAGAAAAGAGGAAGGTAGTTAATATTTAGATTATTTTGTGCTTACTTTGTGGCTGGGGAGTGTAGGAGGCAGGTTGTATTAAGAAAAGAAGGACCAGAAATACACCCTTGGTGCAGTAAAAACAACACAATGAGCACCAAGAAGGCTGAAGCCTTAGGAAAGGCTGCCCAGAGAATGGAGCTCAAATATCAAAGTAAAGTTAAAAACCTAGCAAGGATGTAAAACTTTGACAAGGTCAGTGAAGAAGGGAGCATGCATTGCAGCAGAGAGGAATGAATCAAGGAGTGCTGCACAGTAAAGCAGTACTGTAGCAGTGGTCAGGGAGGGCATAAACTGAGAAGTGAGCGTTTGCCCAAAAGTGGCCAGACATCAAGGCAATTGGGACACCAAAGGGACCAAGTGCACAAAGACAGAAAACAAACAATGGAATGAATGAGAGTTGGGTGTAGAAAAGTGGTATAGCATGTGCTGAGCATGAATAAGGCATCCCCTCCCACACCAAAAAAAAAAAAAAAAAAAAAGCAAAGAAATTAATGAAACAAAGTAATACATACCTTTGCAGCCAAACACGGGGATCAACATTCTAGTCAATTATCTATGGTATGTTTAAGAAAACTGAGCAAATTTAATTTAAAAGTTAGTTTATATTATAGGATCAAAGTACAAGTTTTAAGTGTGTCCAATGAAAACAAAATGAAACAAAGTAACTAGGAGGTATCTTAGCAAAACGGAAGATAAGAACTGGAAAATGAAAAGAGAACCTATAAAATTAATCCAAAGTCATACTCTGAGGAAAATATGTAACTTAAAACAAAGAAAAGAACATAAAAATGTTTATAAAATAAAAGGAAAATTTAATAAACTGTAAACAATGATTTAATAAATAAAACTAAAATAGGGTTATTTGACAACATAAAATCTCTATATTGCTAAAAAACATAGAAGAAGTATAAGTAAACTAAGTTGGAGATTAGAACACATATATACACCAACAAATATTTTTAAAAATCTGAAAATTAATATGTAAGCAAAGGACATCAATGATTTCCTATTCAAAACATAAGAGGGGCTGGTAACATAGCTCAGCATTTATAAGGACCTAGATTTAATCCATAGCACCATTAAAAAAAAAAAAATGTAAAAACACAACAGCAAAAAACATAGAAAAGACCAATAAAGTTTAAAAAATTAAAATACTCCTAAATATAGGAATTACAGACATTATAGTTATCCTTTCAAACTCAAAGAAATTTTGAGTTCTTAAATTAAGAATTCACACATTACATATTCCATATGCACAGGTGAAAATATACACCACAGCACATGAAATAAAACAAAAATTAGTCATCCAACCAATTCTAAGAGTTAAATTGGTTTCCAATACCAACACTAAAAATATTAGAGAAAAATACTGAGAATTTACCAAACTTCTAGCAACCATAAAACAATTGTGTAATTATTGATGCACATAAATAAAATCTGAGGCAATATAATAAAATCTGTTAATAATCCACATAAATAAAAGAATAAAAGTATAAAATCATTTAACAGACACCAAATAGTCATTACAAAATTCTATACAAACTTTGTTAGGAATGGACTCGATTTTTTAATGGCATTTAATTAATATAAAGCAATTAACTATTTTAAGAGAATCAATAATTCACTACATCATAAAATGAAAATGATATAAACATTAGAGAAAAAAATACAAAAAAACTATTTTTTTAAAGGCCATAGGCATGTTAGCTCTTATAGTGACTCCATTATCCCCATGGCCTATTATGTTATCAGGCACAGAAATTGAGACAAATAGTATATATAAGTACTATGAATAAAACATGATTACTTACATATAGAGTTTACACAAGTTATTCAGAAAAATACAAACAGCAGTTCTTTGCACAGTGACAAGTATGACTAACAAAAGATCTATACTGGGAATGTATCATTTTGCAATGTCAAATAACATTTTGCTACCTAAAGAAGTAACAAATTGAAGAACAGGAAGATGCCATTTACAAGAGGAAAAAAGACTAGAAAATATTTAATGTTAACTACCATAAAATTAAAAAATCAACAATTTTTCCTTTGTTGAATAACAAATTTTTAAAACTGATAATACTGCCAGAGAAACTGAGAAAAGAACTTGTATTTTTATATTTTCCTACTAAGCACTGTAAATTAGGACAGTGCCACTGGATTGTAATCATCAGCTAAATGCTTCAAAAGCCACTGATATGTGAGGTTTCTAAATAAAAAAAAAGCAATATACATGAATAAATATGCAAAGCATAGCATAGTTAATAGCAGCACAGAATGAAAGTTAATTAAACACATCATTGTAAAATGGTTGTGTCCATTATAATATTAATAATAAACTGTAATGATTTAATAAATATAACTAAAATAGGGTGATTTTTAAATGATATACATGGGAAATTTTTTATTTGAGTTTAAAAATTAGAATATAAATTTATGTATGTACATATATATGATTGTCACTGCCCACATATTTTGAAAATAAAGCCAGGCGTGATGGCACATGCCTGTAATCCCAGCAACTGGGGAGGCTGAGGCAGGATGATAACAAGTTAAAGACCAACCTCAGCAACTTAGTGAGTACTCTGTCCCAAAATAAATATAAAAAGGGCTGGGAATGTGGCTCAATGGTCTCTGAGTTCAACCCCCAGTAACCCCCCACTCCATCACCTCCAAGCATTTTAATTTTAAATAAAATTAGACAGCTACTGGAAATATTCCTTTTAAAAACAGACAAATTCATCAAATAAGTTTCAAATTTCAATTGTAGAGTATCATGGCTAAAATTCTATTTTTTGATTATATACTTAATATTAAGGAAGACTTTAAACCAAATATTTGCTATCCTCATATCTGAATCACCCAGGAAAATGACAGGGTATGACTACAAAAGAATGTGTGAAATAAGAATTTCCAAAATAAAATCAATGATTTATTCAAAGAAATAAGATTCAAAGGAATTCAATGTGGACCAGACTTCTGAGCTTATCTAGTACACACTGTACTAGGTCTGCTTCCAGTAGGTGTGACAGACACTGTTCATGACCTATTCCATGCACCTCCCTCCCAATTCTTCACTAATAATATTCTCACTTTGTTCAGGCAGGCGAGTGGCACCATGCCATGAATTTTCTCCTCTAGCCCCTGCAGACAAATCCAGAATTTTCTAAATCAGCCATAACCCTATGCTTCTTGGCAGTGACTAGTCTAGGGGTGACTACTTCATCTCTCTGACCAGTGAGAAAAGGAAGTAAAAGTCTGCAGCATACAACTTCTTGGCAAACTTTAGCTTTCCTGATAAAAAGGAACAGTCTCAGCTAGTCTCTGCCCTCTACTTTCTTCCTTCCCTTCCTTCTGCCTAAAAGAAAAAGAAGCACCTTCAATTCATGAGGCCAGCAAGAGGAAAGACACCAAGGACAAAGAGCCAGGTCCCTGGTCATATCAATGAGCACATGTTCCAGCCAGGGAGAGTTTACTTCTGAGACAGTTTCTTAAGTGAAAAAATAAATTTTCATTTGCTGAAACCATCAGAGTAGCTTATGGTTGACTACATTTTTAACTGGCACAACAAATACCAGTTAGCAGATAAATGTTATTTTCACTCTCAAATAGTTGCCATTTAATTTTTGCCCAAACTAGACAATATTTTGATCAAACACTAAGTTTACATAGGAGTTTGTAAATAGAATGAATAAATAAATAAATGTTAGACTTCAATAGGATCTTTAAGATGCATCTCTAAATTTAGTTCCAAAGTCCATTAAAGACATAAAAATCTCACACAAAAAGCATTTGGTGTACTAATAAAAAGCCTCACTCTCTCAGCCTGTATTTCAATGGTTATTCAAGAAAAAGTACTCCATGGCTCAGGGAAATGTCATGACTTTTCATACAAAAAAAAAAATGTAAAAATAAGCTTACTTAATTTTCCTGATTGTTTCTTAAATTTTGATTTTTGGAAAACATGACTTTGGAAGTTTCAAAATTAAGCCTTTTACTTGGTAGGAAAAAACGCAGAAAAGTTTTTTTGAGGGTTTTTTTTTTTTGGGGGGGGGGTCACTGGGAATTGAACTCGGGGCACTTGACCACTCAGGGCACATCCACAACCCTATTGTGTATTTTATTTAGAAACAGGGTCTCACTGAGTTGTTTAGAGCCTCACTTTTGCTGAGGCTGGCTCTGAATTTGCAATTCTCCTGTCTCAGCCTCTGGAGCCACTAGGATTACAGACATGTGCCACTGCACCCTCAGGCAGAAAAAGTTTTATTCTACTTGTCATGACAAATCTGGCTTAGATTATTCTAATGATGAATCAAAAAGAAGGTCCTTTCTTTAATGCTCTCTTTATTACTCTATGCTTACTGATCAGGTAAATAAAAGAGTCACAGTATTTCACATGGACTCTCTATAAGATTATTATTGCCCTAAATGATAAAATCATGAATCCTTGATAAGATCTTGATACAATCTTGGTATAAATTTTTTGCTGGGAGAATTCAATGCTATTGGGAAAAATTTCCATAAGCAGTACCTATTATTAAGGAAAGCTGGAAAAGCATTGCTTTTCTTGCTACACCTTTCTCTACAAAAAGTGAAGCTGCAATTTAGATTGAGCAGAAAATGAAAATGTTGACATCTGCTGCTAGTTTGCATGCTTCAAAATATTAAAGTGGAAACATTCTCAAGATTCACACCCTAACTTTTTCTCAGACACACGTGTATGCTGGTATTATATCAGCCACAGTCTTTCATACCATTTCTGATTGTGATTATAGAGTGGTATACTGAGACCGGCAGGAGGTAGGGGTGCTGGGGACTGAAGCCAGGGCCTCACATATTCTAGGCAAATGCTCTACCACTGTGCTACACCACCAGCCCTCATTGAGGCTCTTAGCTAATCTTCTTCCACAACAAAAATCTATCCTGAAGTTCTCCCCCTATCCAGTTTTCTACCATAGTAAAAACCTGTGATCAGGGCTGGATTGTAGCCCAAGGGTAAAGTGCTTGCCCAGCATGTGAAAGGACACCACAAACAAAACAAAACAAAAAACCAAAAAGGTAAAAACCAGGTTCATCTTTACAACTACAATTTTACCTAGACATAGTTATAAGACCAGTGAGTGTTTAATTAAAAGCCTAATACATTTTGGGCAAGAGCAAAAGTATTCCTTTTCCCTCTGTTTCTCAATCTCTGCTCTTATAGCCACTCAAGAAATATTTACTCTTCAACAAATATTTCAGGCACTGTTCTCTTTGCAGAAGATATTGATCTACAAATGTTTACATTTAGTGAGAGAGAGACAATAAAATATATTATGTAGGAGAAACAAAGTACTTAGGCTTGGAATTCAATGAAACATATATGTAACCAAGAATACTAATTCTAAAAATAGGGTTTTGGTTTAAAAACCAAGAGAAAATTTATTTATTGGTTTTACATATCACAAACCAATACCTGTAATCACTTCCTATAATATAGGTTAGTAGTATATATATTTCTGGCAAGTTGAGAATATTTCAAGTGATTTATATATTTTTCTTAAATCTGAACTTGTGCAAATTAGAAAATTAGCAGTTATCATAATAAAATAAGACAGATAATATTTCATGTGATATTTGGTAGTCTATTTGAGCCTATTGCTACAATGTATGATGCTCCTCTTATAGGAAAGATTCAATTTTCATTTCTGGACCTCTTAAAACAAAGTATAAACTCAGGAGCCAATCACAACTCACTTTATTCATTTAATCTTTTTTATTCAAGAAAGTACTTCACAAGGACCCAGTAACAGAACCACAGGGATAGAATTAAAATGAAATATCAAATGGCAGATAAACATAAGCTAATTTATTTTTGTGTGTGTGTGTGTAGAACTGATAGCTTTCTTAAACTGAGTCCTTAGGTACAGTATTGTGTATAGTATAATAAGTAATGAGATGGAATCTGTTACTTGAAGGCTCTGAGCGATGATCTCCATATTTAGTATTGTACATGTTGGAGAGTGACAGACTCAGCACACTTGGACTAGTCTTTTATTGCCCTTAGGAGATGCAGAAGATGACTCTTGAGTGTCCTTCATATTTTTCAGGTTGGAATTTTTCTTTAGGGGTGGGTGGGTACTGGGGCAATTTTCCACTGAGCTGCACTTCCAGCTTTTTTTTTTTTTTTTTTTGAGACAGGTCTTGGTAAGTTCCCCATGCTGTCCTTGAACTTGCGAACCTCCTGCCTTAGCTTCCTGAACACCACTTCCAGCCAGATAGGAGTTTTTGTTTGAAATTTGTAGCCTATCCAGTTACAGATTTTGAGCTTTGCTCAAATTTGGAATATTCTTTTCAGAACTTCAGATACAGATATGCCTAGAATGATGTAAAATATTAATCCACCAGTTTACTTGAATTATAGTGTTAGAATTTTCCATGAGGAAAAAATGCTCTGAATTACATGGCTTTCCAACACTGACGTCTACTTTAAAACCATCTAAACTTAATACCCATTTGGTTGACTAAGGGTTAAAGAGAAAGAGAAGAGGAAAAAAAAAAAGAACACAGAAGAAAAATAGTTTTTTCCTCTTCAGTCATTACTGTTTTTAACCTAACATGTCTCTCAAAGTGTTTAGCTCCATGGTGATGAGAGCCAATGTTAAAAAAAAAAACAAAAAAACAGAAACACTGAAAGAACAAATCCCCTCAGAATATTTTAGGGTTTCTAGTACAAAGCTTATTGTGGAAATACAGAAACATACAAGTTGAAAATAGATTCTTATAACCATTGTAATGGTGTATGATGAACAATCTTTGTAACAACTTTTATATTTCCCAATGCCAAGAAAAGATATTTAATGTTTAGTAGAGTGGATTTTCAATGGGTAATTATGCCTTACACCCCCCTGCCCTGTCCCCAAGGGCTTTTGGCAGTATCTGGAGACATCTGTGGTCACAATTGAGAGTGTGCTACTCGCAGCCAGTAGAGAGAGGCCAGGCAAAGGAAACAGAAAAATCTTAAAACATGAATAATTTAGTATGTCCAAGGTAAAAAGAGCTAATGTGGCTGGAAGGGCAGAGGGATGATATGCTGCAGGAGACACAAATGGGTGTCCTGCCACAAGGAAGCTGGAGGCCCTCCCTAGTGAGGGTGATTTTAAGAGCAACATGGGCTAGGGGTACAGATGAGTGGTAGAGCATGAGCTTAGCATAACAAGGCCCCAGGTTCAATCCCTAGCATGAAAGGGAAAAAGAAGAAGAAGAAAAAAAATAGGTTGGCTGCCTTGGGTGGTGGGGGTGGGGGTAGACCTGCAGTCCCAGCTACTCAGAAGATTGAGGCAGGGAGATCCCCTGATCTCAGAAGTCTACAGCCAGCTGGACAACAAGAGCAAGACTTTGTCTCAAAATAAAAATAAGTGAATAAATATACATATAGGTACCACGTGAAGTGGTTGCAGAGTCCCACAGCTTGGTCTCATCATATGACCACCTCAAGATTCAAATGGTTCGTATTAAGGTGAGAACAGCAGAGATGGAAAGAAAGGGAGAGAATGGGAACTTTGCTGGTAGAAACAATAAGGCATACTGATAGAATGGAAGAGGTCAGGAATCATAACATACAGATAAGTTTAGAAAGATAAATCGGGGATAACTCCTGAATAGCTGGAGCATCTGGGCAGATGATTCTTCCAAGAAATTCCAAATGAGAGAAAAAAAGATCTGAGGGCCAGAAATTGGGTGACCAACCATCCTGCTGTGCTTGGGATTGAGGGATTTCCTAGAATATAGGACTCCCAGTGTTAACCAAGAAGGTCTCAGCAAACCAGGAGGAGCTAGCTGATCACCCTAGATATAAGTGAAAAGTCCTCTGCTAACCATGCAGAATGAGTGAGGTCTGCTGGATGTGGAGGTGGAGACACCAGGAAGGCAGATGGAAGGAAGCAGTATGAACAAGTAGGAACCGCAGAGGCACACAGATGATTTTTTTTCTCACATACATGACGATAGTGGAATGCATTACAATCATAATTATTCATTCACAACACCATTTTTTGTAACTCTGTACATAAAGTATGTTCAAGCCAAATTATGCCAGTATACATGAGCTCTCTTATTATTTTTTTTGCATTACAATTCTTAATACACCTTTATACCACAATTTATCATATCTGTAATTGTATATAAGGTATGTTGACACCAAATTCACATCACATGGATGGTGGAAGGAGACACAGATGATATTTAAAGTCACGGATTAGGTGGTATTACCTCAGGAGAGAAGACAAGAGGGTCCCAAACAGAGCTGGCTTTTCTTTTTCACAGATAATATGTGTACTTATAGGTGTGGCCTCAGCCAGGCTCTCTATCCAATCTTCAGATTTCAGACTCCATGCTTTGATCCTAACTTTTCAAACTTTACCAGAAGAATCACAAACATTAAGTAAAATGCACATATCAGATATTCTGAGTAACCTAACCTAAGCTCTTGGCTTAATCCTTGAGTTTTGACTTCCCCACGTCATACCCAGTCTGAGCAATTCTTTAATGGTCATAAAGCAGCCGACCAGCATGAATCAGGTTTACTGTCCATTACTTCTCTTTGTCTTGCCCAAAACTTCAACAAAAAGAAATCCCACTATTGCCACAAACATTTGGCCTCACTTTTCCTGTTCCAAATCCTACTTCCTCCCCTTTTCTTAATTATCTCCCCAAAACATGACCTTCAATTCCCACAGTCAAAAAACCAAATTCTCACAAATGAGGAAAAGAAAGAAGAAAATGGTCTTCAGGGGTGAGCTCCATTTGAGAGGGGCTGGCTGTTGAGTGCTTTAGTGTCTTTGGAAAGTTTCCTCACACCCTTGGCTACAACTTAGTACACTGGTATTCACAAAAAAGGAACAACTACCACAATGACTCAACAGATGGCCCATTTAAATTATAGGATTAATACAAAGTGTCCAGTGACCTATTTCAAGTAACTAAATGGAAACCCTCCCAACTAGCCAAATTGTGATTGGAAATACCAAATGATTGCAGCTGACCTTAAAATCTAACTCTGTCCAGTCAATGTGGGCAGAAAGAGAATAAATAAAACATCAGAAAGAATCAAAAGAGATCAGAATAGCTGCCAGCAGAATTACCTGGAAAAAAATATGTGAGATAGCTCTGTCTCCATGGGGGCAAGCATCCTGGGTTCCGGAGGACCAGTTTCAGGGCATTTAAAAACAATGGGGAGGGAGGGGTATGGCTCAGTGCTAAAGAGCTTGCCTGGCATGCATGAGGACCTGGGTTTGATCCCTAGCACCATAAATAAATAAAATCTCCCACCAGAAAAGTCTCCCCCGAAATGATAATAAGGTAATTGAAAAAAATAAAATTTCAGAAGAAATAATCAGGAATAAATTAAAGTAAATCCAAACATACTGATAAATAGATCTCATTGTGGGGCCCTCTGGAAGATCAAGGGAGGTCATCCTTGAAAAGGGCTGTTTACAGAACTTAAAAACATTTAAATGCTGAATCACTTTGAATTCTGTAAGTTTAATAAAAGTGAAAAAATTTTTATCATATCTAAGATTATAAAACAGAAAAAGCTGACTTGGGTTTAAAATTAGAAACAAGAATACTAACCCATAAAGGCTAAGACTTAATGGTTCATGGTCAAATAAAGTTTAAGCAACACCTCACTATATAAGCATGGCTTTCATTTCACTTTTATACTTATGTTGGCTTTTCATCACTGTAACAAAAATCCCTAATAACTTTAAAAAGGAAAAGTTTATTTGAGTTCATGATTTCATTGGTTTAGTCCATGGTCAGCCGATTCCATCACTCTAGGCCTGAGGTAAGGCAAGACATCATGGCAGAAGGGCACAGGGGTGAAAAGCTGCTGGCTCAAGGCAGCCAGGAAGCAGGAGTCAGGACAAAATACAATTCCCCAGGGCACATCTGCAGTGACTATTTGCTCCAGCCTCACCCTACCTTCCTACAATTACCACCCAGTAATTCAATCAGTTCTTAATCCCACAAATGGATTAATTCACTCATAGGTTATAGCTCTCGCGATCTAATCATTTCATCTTTGAACATTCCTACATGGCCATATGAGCTTTTCTGAGGCACATTTGTATTCAGTGTTGTTATCCAAACCATAACAACACTGAATACAAATTTTTCCCCCAAAATTAACAGTATTAGAAATGTGGATACCTCCATGTATATTACACTTAATTTTTCTATTGATGGAATTCTAATAACTGCATTTTTACAAAACATAAAACATAATCATATACACTGATCTGATGCATAAATATCATCATCACATTCTTCACCCTAAGAGTCTAAACAAAAAAACCCATGGGTACTTAAATTAAAAAGACATTTTATCTTTCATACTTTTTTACCTTTGAAATTTTGAAAATGATATGAATAACAAGTAGGATACATTTGCCTGAAATAAGAAATACATAATATTATACACACACACACACACACACACTAAAAAGGGCGTGTGTGTGTGTGTGTGTGTGTGTGTGTGTGTGTATACAAACTGGAGATTCAATCCAGGGGCACTTAACCACTAAGCAACATCCGCAGCCCTTTTTATTTTTATTTTGACACAGGGTCTTTCTAAGTTGCTTTATGCCTCAAAATTGCTGAGGCTAGCCTCAAACCTGTGATCCTTCTGCCTTAGCCTCCCAAGCTGCTGAGATTACAGACACATGTCATTGTGCCTGGCTCAATCTGCATATTTTTAAAATGCCTTTAATTAATTCATCTTCATTCCAATGAAATAAATATGCCATGCCTTATATATCTATTTATTGTATTTGCAATAAGACATTTGACATAATTTTATAGTTTTAATTATCTAAAAATAATCCCTCACTGGTACCTTCTTTTTTTAAAAAAAAATGTGTTTTGGTCCATAGTTTTGGTTTTGTTTATCTGTTTCTGTTTATCTGTTTTGTTCAGTACTGGGGACTAAATCCAGAAGTGCTCTACCACTGAGTACCATATCCAGCCCTTTTGTTTTTATTTCATTTTTTAAATTTTGAGAAGGGGGTCTCACAAAGTTGCCCATGCTGGCCTCTAACTTTCAGTTTTCCTGCTTCAGCTTCCTGAGTCAAGGGAACTACAGGTATGTGCCACCATGCTCAGATGATGTGTTAGAGCTCTGTAAGAAAAAGCAGAGCTATTTAATGAAGTGGCGATTTGACTAAGTCAGACAACAGACATCATTTGGATTTCATATCTATATATCTCATTCCATATATATATATGGAATGAGACACCTGAGGTGGGAATCTTGAAGTGCAGGTCCCCAACATTTGTGACCCAGGAAAAGACAGAACGTGCTCTGCGTACAATAAGAAGTCAGAGAGCTGTTCTACTGACCAGCAAATGAAGTTCTCCATAGGAATGTTCCAATACAAAAATTATTCTGGAAAACTAATGCATTCAAAAATTACTTTTGTAATTTTTCTAATAAAAATTATAACAAAATATAGACATGCATATAAGCAAAAAAAAAAAAACCAAACTTTTCAACAAACTCATTCATTCAAAAGCATTTTGTGAGTTTTAAATGCATATAAAATTCCAGAGTTCCTAAAGACAAAAAAGTTTTTGAGAGCTAAAAAACTTTTAGGAGAGCTCCTCACACACAAATCCCCACAGGGCAGGCAGCAATAGCCATCAAAATAATTCTGATAACTACACTTGTGGCTGGATTTGGAAACTTCACCCAGAGTGATAGCACCACAACTACTGAGAATAAGTGTAAGCACAGGTGGAAGAAAAAAGGGGAGTCACTATCTAATCTTGGGCAACTGCACAGGAAGAGCAAAGAGAATCAGTACAATCATCTCCCTTGGCAGGCCTTTCCTCTTACTTCCATCAAACCGGGTAAAATAATCCATCCCTTCCAAGAAACAATTCACACTTTCAAAGCACTTTCCATGCTTTACAGTGAGTTCTTTGGGGACAGAGACCAGGTCTTACCAATCTGCACAAAGTCAGTCACACAGTACCTGCTCAACAAATATTAGCATAAATAGACGGTGGGGACTGGGGTTGTGGCTCAGCGGCAGAGCGCTTGCCTAGTACTGGGGAGGCCCTGGGTTTGATCCTCAGCACCACATAAAAAACAACAACTAAAATAAAGGTTACATTCTTTAAAAGGAGGAGGAGAGGAGGAGGAGGAGGAGGAGGAGGAGGAGGAGGAGGAGGAGGAGGAGGAATGGCAAGAAAAGTCAGCAAAATAGAAGTTATTTTCAAAGAAGTAGGAGAACCAAGAGCAAAAGAAAGCACAGGAATAGGTTCACTGAGCATTATTGACTTGGAAATCACATCACAAAATTACAGGTGTTAAGAACAGAAGACACAGTGTAAAAATTTTAGACATAGCTGAACCAACATTTTTTTTTTTTTTCCCCTCTAAGATCAGGAATAAGGTAAGGATGTCTATTCTCACCACTCCTGGTTAGCAATGTACTGAACATTAGAGCTTGCTCAGGTAGGCCAGAAAACAAGACTTTAAAGGCACAAAGATGAGAAAGGAAAAAGTAAAACTGTCATTATTCACGGGCATTGATCATGATTATGTATGTCATTAACCTTATAAAATACATACAACAAAATATTGAAACTATCAACTGAATTTAGAAGGTTTACAGGATATCGGGTCAATATACAAGTAGCCAAGTAGCAATTGTGCATCTATTCACTAGCAAATCAACAATAAGATGAAATTTGAAAAACAATATTTATATGAGGACTAAAATCCAATATATCTTATAAATCTCTACTATAACTAATGAAAGATGTACAAATTTCCAATACTGAAAACTAATGCTCAGAGAAATTAAGTGGAGAGGTTCATGGATGGCAAACTCAATATTATTAAAAGTCTATTCTACACAAATTGAAAAATATGTTGGGTGAAATTTCATTTAAAATTTTGCAGTCTTGTCAGACACAGTGATGCATGCCTGTAATCCACACCACTCAGGAGGCTGAGGCAGGAGAATAGCAAGGTTGAGGCCAGCCTGGGAAACTTTAAAGCTACATACTTAGTACCATAAATAAATAAATAAATAAACAAATAAATACATACATACATACATATATACAAACAAATAAGATCTAGCAGGTTTTTTTTAATCAAAAAAGAAAGTCAATTTTAAAGATTAAATGAAAATTAAAATGACCTAAAATACACAAAGCCATTAAAAAATAAGAATGAAGATGGAAGAGTAATTATCTGATTTTGAGACATATTATAATTGTGTGAAATTGGCTCAAAAACTGACAAGTAGACCACTGGAAGGGAAAATACACATACATGGTCAATTAATTTTCAAGCTAGACACTGGATGAGTTGAACAGGAAAAGTTAGTCTTTTCAACAAATTATATTAGAAATATATATTTTAAAAAAACAAAGGTAAACTTAACATTTGCCTCATTTGGTACACATCAGAAAAATTAGACATGGGGCCAGGCACAGTGGCACACACCTGTAATCTCGGCAGATAGGGAGGCTGAGCAGGAGGAGCACAAGTTCAAAGCCAGTCTCGGCAACTTACCGAGACCCTAACCAACTTAGCGAGACCCTGTCTCAAAATAATAAAATAAAATGGCCTGGAGATATGGCTCAATGGGTTCAAATCCCAGTACCAAAAAAAAATTAGACATGGGTTATCAACCTAAATGCAAATGATAAAACCTTAAAGCTTTATGAAGTAAACAAAGGAAAATACCTTTTTATTACTGAATAGGTAAAGATTCTTAGATAACACAGTAAGTACTAATCACGAAAAATACTTGATAAATTAGATTTCTTATTAATATTTCTGTTCACTGAGACATCATTTTAAAAAATAAATAGGCAAACTGTAGACCAGAAAAAAATATACATAATGCCTATATCTGACAAAGGAATAATATCTAGAATCTATTATATACACATGCATACAATATATATCATACACAGAAAAGATATTACAAATTGACAATAAAGGCAGTAATAATAATTTGGAAAAAGCAATCAAGACTTGGAAATGACACTTCAAAAAAAAGATAATGACTATATGAATGGTCACTAAGCACATAAAAGGATGTTCAGAGTTATTAGCCATCAGGAAAAAGCAAATTAAAACCACAATAAGATACTCTTTTAATGGCTAAATTTTTTTAAAAAAAATTGACAATACCAAATGATGATAAAAAATATGGAGTGACTGAAACTCTCATGAAATGAACTGCTGGTACAACTATAAAATGGTATGATCACCTTGGGAAAAGAGTTTGGGAGTCGTAACATAGTAAAACAGGCACCTACCCTATAACTTAACAATTCTATTCCTAGGCATCACTCAAGAGAGATCAAAGTAGATGCCTATAAAATGACTTATACACAAATGTCTACAGTAATCCTATTTAAAACAGCCAATAACTAGAACAGCATAAACCTTAAGAACATTTAAGAACTATGCATTTTACTGGATGTATATTTAAACTTTTTTTAAAAAAAAAATTGGTACTAAATGTATGATAAGCACAAATTCTAGCACCGAGCTATACCTCCAGCCTCAAAAATTTCTTGTTATTGGATATTTCTTTTTCTCATTCAGCAAGGACATCACTTCCAAGATGAATGACATAACTTTTTCCTTATTAGACCTAGCTATAACACTGTACTTTATTAAAATCCAAAATTCCTGAATCTATGAATCAATTTTATCAGTCTTTCATATTATTTTGAATTTGATATAGATTAGGAAAAAAAGAGCAAACTGCATGAGCTCTGAAATGTCCCCTAATCAGGCAGTCTTACAATACAGGCAATAATCGGCTGTCTCTTCCCCTCAGTGGGACAAGCTGCTGACAGCAAGCGATTAGAGTTCTGAAACAATTCCAAGAGGCCTGTCAATGTAAACAACTGACCAATCTCGACCAATGTCAGATCTCCAAGAGATTATATTTTAGAGCTTCCCATCAGAGTCAACACAGGTTTAATATGAAATACAAGAAAGCATTTCTGATGAGAAGCTGCTGCAGAAGCAGTTACAGGCCCACTTCCAAATATGAGATGGCACCATTCGCTGCACGAGGCATGCTCACAGAGGAGCATCATGCAGCAGAAGCAGCTTTTCTTCTCCCACAGGGTGTTGCTGACTTCACACACACAACCACAGTTCCACTCTCCAGCCCAGCAAAATATTTAATCCCTCAGAAAGGGGATGGAAACGCCTTTCCTCCTTTAGTTCTCCCTGCAAATTCTATTTCCTGTGGTCCTGGTCACACATCTCTCCATAAGAACAGTCTTCACATCAATAGGTACACACTGAAAAGCCTGAGGATCAAGAGTTAAATCACAAAATAAGAGGCATTATTCTACATAAAAGCTCAACAAAAGCTGCCAAGTCTATCTTTCAAAGAAATGGTCTCCTCTCTAAGAAGTTAGATTGAGATGCTCAGCAACAGTCATTTCGAAAGCCAGCTGTTTTTCTTTTGGTCAAGAACTTCATGGTCATTGCTAACAGAAACTTACTGCTGAAAATAAAGGGTAAAGACTCTTCTGTTTGTAAATATTAGAGAATACCAACAACTCATTTTCATGTAATATATGACACATTGTTCAATGTCAAATACTTTTCCTTTGTAAAAGGACCAAGCAGGTAAAAGCTGGTCTAGTCGAGAAAAAAATCATTCCCTGGAAGCAATATTGTTAAGAATAGCTGGTTTTCAGAGGGAGGTTATGAAGTAAGCAGAAGACAGACACTGGGCAGCTCAGGCATAGAATAACAGTAATGACAGTGCCCCTATCACGTATGACACAGGATAGTTCACTTGCAAACATTTTTATAAACTCCTTATCTCATTGTTGAAAAAGTGGGAAGGACTGCAGAGAGCATCCCTAAGCAAGCTGTGCACAGATGTTTTCCAAAAAGACCACATGGCCTTACAAAGGTGACATGAAAAACAACAAAGCCCTCTGCTCTTGGAGGAAAAAGTAACAAAATAAATATTGTTACCTCTTCTCTTATGCTGAAGTAGCTGAAAAATGATAGCTGAGAAGCTATTTTGTAGACTACTGTGTTCTCCCAGATTGGAAAGCAACACAGCATGACTGCAGCTAGTGTTAAAGGACCTGAGAAACAAGGACCATAACTGCTGAAGAAACCAGATTTTCTTTCCTTCTTTTCTTTTTCTTTTTCAGTTGTCAAGCATTGAAACTTACAGAGATAGGTCTATTCTGTCCTGCTTATGCAAAAATAACCAAAAAACAGACATAAATGCTTCACAAAAGCTCCATGACCCTGCCTTACCTATACCAGAAAGAAAGAGAACTTGATGAAGAAGCTGAGACCTGGCCTTAAGGACAGATAGATCTCAAGTAGAAAATGAGAGAAGGCAGAAGAGAACACTCAGGAATCCAGGCCCTGTCCTGCCAAACTTCACAGGTTCGACTGCCTTCTTTGCAAGGATGATGGCCCTGTGTGCCAGGTGAGAGGATTATTCCTACAGTAATTATTCTAAGCTGTGGTTTCACCTCTAGATGATTCCAAAAATCTCAAAGAATGTGGCAATTTCAGAACAAAATTTTAATTCAATCAATTCACAGAAGACCAAAAAAACCTAATAGCTATACCAACTCATCAAACTCTAATCTTGAAATCTTTATAAAAAATAATTTCTTACTCTTCTAGAGACATCCTAATGTAAATAGTAAGGAAGAAGAGTTTTGGGGTTTTTTTGTTGTTGTTGTTGTTTTCCAGTTCAGCTTATTTATCTCATAGTTTCCTCACAGAATTAATCAAGGTGGGGTTTATTGGATAGGAAATTAGGGTATTTTTAAGAAAGCATGGGCCCTATACTTTTCTGCAGTTAACAAGCCAGCAAGCAATTCATTCAAACTTTCTATTAACTAAGAATCTACTGTGAAAAAAGTCAAACACTGACAAGCTGTCTACTGTTCAAAAGCCACCCTCAGACCTTGATCAGAAAAGTATCCATCTGGTGAGACTCAGGTCACCATAAACACACTTAAAGGAGCAATGACAGCTGTTACTTTTTTAGACTACAAATTCTTCCCATGAACAAAAGCTTTTCTCTGTTCTTTCCAGGTTCCTTCCACCACTTCATTCTTTGAACTTGGTCTAACTTCTATTCTTCACTTAGAAGGCCAAACTTCTGTAATCAGCAAAGGAAAAGGATAGTCAAGGTCCTTAATTTAAAGCAGCTACTGTTAGGGTTCAGAATAGTTAACTGAAATAAAATAACTACAGGCTGTACAATAAAACCAATCAATACACTGATAAAATAACAAGAGTTCAAAACTATTGAACGTGATCATACAAAACCTTTATTTCTCTGGAAGTCACACATGCAGAAAAATAGGCATGAAAGATATAATTACTATTAATTAACGATAATATTTTGAAAACAAAAAATTGCTTTCTTCAACCATTTAATGCTAAGATCTCCATTTGGTGCTTAGAACTAAAAACACATTATTAACACCAGTGACTCAAAATTTAAGCATTTTCCAATAATGTTATAAAAATAATTTAAAACAGCAATATTTGCCTGATGCAATTTAAATCACTCTGTCAGTGGAAAAGATAGCAATTTCAAAAGTGAACCCCAGCAAACTGCTGTTGTATTACCAATGAATCTTCAAAGTTAGTGCTATGTTCTTACTAACATTAACAGCTGCTGAAACATATTCTTTTAAAAATCTTTGCTTTCTTCAAAGGGTGGAGTTTCCCAAAAAATTCCAGGCTAAAATCTAAATGAATATAGCTCTGAATCTGAGTGACACCACAAAATGCAGACTTCCTTTAAAACAATTTGTGCACTCTTTACTTGGAAGAGAGGGCAGGGACAAAGCCCTCATCATTTTCTCTGTTTACACCACAATGGCTTCAGGACCAGAAACTGCAGGGGTCATTACTGGCCAACTGGTTGAAGTGCATCACTGCTCATGGAGAAAGCCTCAGACACTTAAAAGAAGCCCACTGGAAGTTAAGAGGGCTGTGGCACACCAAGTTATTTTCAGTATCAGAGAAGGAGGTCAGCAAACAAATGTTCAAAAACTATCAAAACACCACTAAGGACAAATACTTTCCGATCAAGGGGATGTCTGTTGCTAACATGAATGTTTGCAATGGGATGATTTGAAAACCAGACAATAACAGAAACTGTCACAAATTGAAGCATGACAGAATGCTAGTGGAATAGATGAGCTAGTGTAGAATTCCAGAGTTTTACAATGAAGCATTGTTAAGTTACCTGAAGCTTTAACAGGACAAGAGGAGGACGCACCAAGGAGAAGTAGCACATTGGATAGAATGGTGCAAGGGATGGATGTACCATATTAGAAAAAAACTTTTAAAATCCAAGGGGTACCGTGACATCCAATTATCCCTTGATAGTTAGGTGACTTTGGTGACTTGACTTTTCTCTGCTATGTATCATGGGAGCAGAGGACTTTTTAAAAAAACTATGTTATTCTCCTTTTTTTTACATGGTTGCTTATTTTGTGTGATGTCTTCACTTAGAAAAACAAAAACAAACTTCACATTTACACAGAGAAATGTGCCCTGCAATAGAACATCTTTCCCTAAAAATATCAATGACAACAAAAGTTAGATAGCATAGTGCAGAGCCCAATTTCTTATTTGGAAGACATTTTATCCTATGATACAAATGTTATAGCCAGTAGGAAGAAGATGCTTGTAGTTCTGAAGATACTAAGATTAAAACATTCCTTATACAGTTATTATAAGAGTCTCTAGATGCCATTGCCTCCAGCCAGCCCTTTATTAATACTTGGTTTGCCCCCTACACATACCTTTTAATGATATGCTTTGTGTTCTATGAGCATACATTAGCCAGAGTTAATAATGGCTATTTCTGATGGAAAAATTATAGATGTTTTTCATTTTCACTGTGTTTTATCTGCATTTCCTACATTTTTTACAAGCATGCATCATTTTTGTAAAAATTAATCTTAAAATTTGCTGAAATCAGAGTGTTAACTGAAATTTCCTCAATGCTTTGAATAAATATAATTGAATAGATGTTATTCCAAACGCTCATCAAAGTACAATTAAAGACTCAAATTATAATAACAACGAATGCTGAGCCATGGTCTGAATCTTTACAGCCAACAGACTCTATACATATGCAGAATAGATGGACAGACACTGGTTTCTCCATCTTTAAAATGAGACCACAGAGTAGTCATAATATAATGGGAATATCATCAAATTTTAGGAATGAGGCCAAATATTCAGACAAAATAGAGACAGATGGTCTATCTGCTCACACTGTTTAGTAGGGGGCTTTCCATATTACAGAGAGGACACCTAACTCCAGAGACCAAAGTAATTCTATTTAATTGGTCTGGGAAGGAAATTCTTAAAAATGAGAATAGGAAGCTTTAATCAGGGATTAGCATTCATTCAGAAAATTGAGAAGGCATCTGTTACTGGCAAGAATAAGATTTGATCAAACATTAAACTCCCTTAGATATTTTTCTACCCATTAAAAATTCTGGAATTCTTGACTGAAGTCTTGCAATCACCATACCCACTAACAAGAGATATCCACTGCCATGCGGAAATAATTTACCCAAGTAACCTAGACACTATGCAGTGAAGTTAAATCCCCACTACAGGCAAACCTTTCACGTGTTTCTGTTGTATGTTGGCCAATGACCCAATTATTACCCCAACATGCAAATTCAGGGTAGCAAGTTTAGATGGTTTGGTTTTGGTAGTGACACGTGGCCCCGTGGCTCCTAACTGCAATGGAAGAGTTAAGTGAAAGGTTAACTGGGCACTATACAAGTTCATATGACAAAAAGAGTCACAGTTTTTAGTGAATAAGCTCTCTTAATGATGCAGCCTAAATCCCTAATGTAAAGGTCTTATGATTTCTATTAGAGAAAAGTTATTTTGTTTTTCCAGTACTGGGGATGGAGCTCAGGGGTGCTCTACCACTGAACTACATCCCCAGTTCTTTTTATTTTTTATCTTGAGTCAGGATCTCAATAATTTGCCCAGGTTGTCATCAAACTGGCAATGTTCCTGCCTCAGCTTCAGGAGTTGCTGGGATTAAAGGGGTGAGCTATCACACCCTTGGCAAAAGATCCTACCTACCTAACTAATAAGGAATCTTATCAAGCATATTCACTGAGAAAAAAATTATTTTGCCAGTTTATTAGAAACTCAACGTAAAGTCTTTTAACTTAGCAGATGTTAACAATAATTTCATATTTTGAATATCTTATTTTCACAGAGTCCAAAACAAGTGGAACAAAGTCTAACAAACAGCAATGCTCTGGACTAACAAAGACAACTTAACTCAGGGTATTGCACATACTCCCACATCACAGGACAGCAGTTATGCCCACAAAACACAAAATTACACAGCCAGCTATGGCTCATTTCTGCTCCCTGCCAAAAGATGCATTCCTCTGAGATGCCCACCCACATATATTCCTACATGAAAATGAAGATTTATCCACATACTAAAAAGTCAACTCTGATTACATGTTGGAAATTCATTTGTTTTTTATCAACTGAATAGATAAATCTGCTTATCCTTCTCTCTTCAGAGTAGACACAGTAAGAGATAATAAGTATTGGGGAAAACCTTTAATACATCCGAAGAAAAGAACTAATTAAAAGGCTTACTCTCCCTACTATCTAGAAAAAGTCTTTACTTTATCCCAATCCCTGAGTGACTTATCTATACCTTCAACCTTAGAATGGATATGATCATTTCAAAGATTTGCTACAGAAAAATTTGAAACAAATAAAATTCTTGACCTTCTAAAATGTATAAATAAAACACTTTCAATTTATTAGTGAACACACACAAAAATGACTTTCATTCACTTCATTAATAGATCTTGATAAGTATGTGGACCCATCATTTTGAGAAAGCAAAGGAAAAAAATAACAAATATGAGAGATACTAATGAATGTAATGTCAAAAGGAAGCAAAACAGACACACACAAGTCCTGCCTCAGTTGTGGGAGGAGGGTCAGACCAGCTCCAGGTGGCAAGGCAGACCCATATCTGGCTTCAGACAGGTATAGAGGGCACTAGACAGGAGCTGGGAGATAGGCAACATTCCCACTCCTCACAGAGGAAAGAGTATAAAACATGCAGGAATCATCTAAAAGACCTGGGAAATCAGAGCAGCTTATAAACATCAAATATTTTACTGCTTTTTATTCTATCTGGGGAAGAAATCTACTTTCACCAGTGTATGTTTACCTTCTATACTACTTTAAGCTTAAAGAATAAGTCTCCTTTTCCAATTCTCTCAATGACAGAATAAAAGGCAGACAGCATTCCAGATAATTTGTGCCAATTCAGATGATTCATGTATTGCTTTCCCAGACTAAATGGTCTGTGGTCAATGCTTTCAAATCAACAAGGGGGAGGAGAGCAGGACCTAATTACAAATCTGAGTCACTGTCTAGAAGCGCACTCAGTCCAAGAGGTCATCCCCACAAAGGCAGTGCTTCATTGTGAGATTAAAAAAAAAAAGGAAGACACCATGGTACAGGAAACAAAATAGAGTAATAGCAATGAACTGAACTGATTTTTCTAAGAAAATGTTCAATAGGCTTTTTTCCCTTAAAAACTGTTAAGTTTTAAAAATATTTTTAGTTGTAGATGGACACAATAGCTTTGTTTATTTAGTTTTATGTAGTAATGGGGATCAAACCCAGTGCCTCAAGAGTGCTATGCAAGTGCTCTACCACTGAGCCACAACCCCAGCCCAACTTGAAGTTTTTTAAATAAGAAAATGGACATAAGGCACACTGAAAGATTGTAACTTAAGTGTCTTGCCTCTGACTTGATGTCTATTTTGCACACAGCACATTGCCACCCAATGCTAGAGATTTAGTAGTCCTTTCACCGGGGTCTCACAGATTAGGTGTTTCCATTTGGGAGCTAAAAATCTAACCTGGACAACATTTTAATTTAAGATTCTGCATCCACAATATGGGAAAAAAGCTAAAGACAATTACATTTAAATAAAAATTTTAAAAGAACCCATTATTTTAGCAACAACAACAACATGCAGGAGAAAAGGCACATAACCCCAAATCTGATATATATGAATTAAGAAGAAAAAAATCTTGAGATTTTTTTTTATTTTCTCTCAAATGTTAAACATTTAAACAATAACAACAACAACAACAACAAAAACAATACCATGGAGAAATTGGAAATACTCTCAATTGCCTTAACTCTTTCTTAACACTTTATCAGTAATTATGCTTTCAAGTTGAAAGGATTAACAATTTCTGAAGGAACTGACCATTTAGTTTCCTGTGGGCAACATTCCAAACAAGAACAAAGGGTAATATAAATCCTCCAACAGTAAAAGAATGAGTGTTTTGAATGCAGAAGTTAAATGCCTTTAGATACATTTCAGACAAGAATGACAAAACATAATCTCTAAGATTCAATATTGGGTCACAGAGGAAATAAGGGTACAGCAAAGACTTCTGAGAAGGCTCCCCAGACCAGGCACAGTTTCAAGGTTCAACTTCAGTCAGTTCACAGGAGTGGTGTTCCCAATGTAACCACTGCCACCAATACAATTAACAGAAAAACGAACTGGCAAACTTAGCACAGAACTAAGTTCTACAATCCTGGTAACTGACTGTCATAATACAAAAAAAAAAAAAAAAAAAAAAAAGATGTATTATCATTAAGTGGATTCATCATTAAATTTACCAAAAATATGCATTCTGTACACAGGATAAACAAAGCTATTTAAAGGCAACAGCAATCAACACTCTGAAAAACTCATTGATGACAGGTTGGTCTAAAAGTATCCCGTACATTCCAAACCTACACAGAATGCAAAAGTGGGTACCGAAAATGAAATGAGTACCAGACTAAGCAGCCCAGAAAGTACCAGCAAGTATTTTGATTCAAATTCATCAAACATTTAAAATCTAAAACATTTTATATAGATCACTGGGATGCTTAATAACAGATCTTTGTCAGGGGTCTAAGAAACGTACAGCCTCTTTCAGTGACCCTGAATTTACTCTAAACTCCCTTTGATCTTAAACAACAAATGCACATAGCATCTACTTATACCTGATACTAAAAAGCATCAAAAATCAAAAATACATGTAATATAAGCACAAGAATGCATGAGAATAATAAAGACTAAAACCAGGAAAGTGGCTCCTAGCGGGGAGAGAAAGGGAACTATTGTTAAGGAAGACCACCTAGGTTTTCAATCCTTCAGCAGAATTGGCAAACTTTCAATTTCTCTAGTGTGTTGGGAGGAAGGTATATATGGATATTTGTTATGTTGTTCCTTATATAAGTTTTATGTTTGAGATATTCCTATTAATTTTTGAAGAAAAAAAATAAATTAGGAATTAGAAGTGAGTATAGATTGTTCTAAGAAAACACAGGGACTAGGTCTGCAGTGCCAAACATGCAGTTTGTGAGGTGATGGTTCTATGCTTGTGGTCCAAGACCTTTCTCAGTATTCATAGCCCAGAGAACTGAGAAGACTCAAGACCTTCTGAGGAGAAACAAGAGAGAACCTAAAAGTGATGTATTTTATTCTCATGTCTTTGAACACTAAATCACTACCTGCTAACTGTTAAGCATGAAGAAGATGCCAGTCAAAACCAACACGCTGTGCCAGTTTAATTTAATGGTATTATTTTGCCTCACTTTGCAATTACTCCCACATTCCCTAGGGAGAAACTAATGGATTACTAAAAATAAAATTGAGATTAAGTGAATCACTTCGGATGTTTTGGCTTTCAACTCAAACTGGCTTAAACAAAAAGGAAATATATTGGCTCAAAAACTTGGACATCCTGAGAAAGCGCAGGCTTCCCAGTGATTCTGGACCCTGTCCTCCACCCTGTGTGTGGCTTCTTGCTCAGGCTGGAGGCCAAAAGGTTAAAGCCATGCCAGACCTTGCAACAGCACACAACATCCAGAAGAAAGAGGCAATATCTTCCTGTAGATCTACATAAGTATGAGAAGAACTTTGCCAGAAGTTGCAGGCAAACTTGCCCTGAGATCCCACTAACTAGAATAGTATCACAGGACCATTCAGGAAACCAACCCCCACCAGGTAACACCCAAGATCAGCTGATGTAACCAGAGTTAATGAGTCAAAGCTGCCCCTTATCAGGATCCACCCTTGAACTGTAGTTGTTCTTTAACCCATCACAGAGAACGACAGGATGCATGATATAGATATCATGTGCATCTCAAACATCATACAGTATTTCCTTATTTGTTTAATTATTTGGCACTTATAGGAATAGCCTGAGCAATAATGTGTGTGCCAGAACATAAAATAAAACACTCTTGTTATATATTTGCATATAAAAACTAAAAACTCAAAAAAACAAATGACCAGGGCTGGAGTTGTGGCTCAGCAGTAGAATGCTTGCCTAGTACATGCAAGGCCCTGGGTTCAATCCTCAGCACTACGTAAAAATAAACAAATAAAATAAAGGTATTGTGTCCAACTACAACTGAAAAATAAATATTAAAAAAAGATAACAAATGACCAAATGAATTGATTTCTTTGAGAAAAGTAGATTTTTTTTAAAGTTGATTTTTAAAAAAATCTTGTTTCTTTATTTCGACTTCTCCACTCAGAAACTTAACACAGGGACTGAGGGTAAAGCTCCGTGGTAGTACATTTGCCTAGCATGTGTGAGGCCCTGGGAGGGAAGAAGAAAGGGTAAGAGGAAGAAATTTAAACACAGAGAGTGAACACTTTGTAATTACCCAAGTATACTTACTGTATTCACGTGTCATGGCTACAGAAACTTAAGACAACTGCATCCACACCAATAATGTATAACCTGGAAAAAAGAAAGGAAAGAGTTTTTACGAACATGAGATATTTCACTAAAATATACTGGTTGCATAACTTTGACAAAAAGCTTTAACTCTGTTCTGCATGAGACCAACTAGCCTTTCTGAAAGATGTAGCTGCAGTTAAATTAGACATGAGAGACAATGTCTGCAGTATTAGAGTATCTCTAAATATTATGAAGTCAAGATCACCAGCATCACTTACAGATGTGACTGTCAAAAAACAAAACAAAATCTATATTAATCAAGTAATATTGCCTGGAAGGTTATCTACAAAACTAAAAATCAAAGAAGGAAAAAAACAGATTATTAAGTAAACCTCAAATATCACATAGCATTTGTTTATTTATTTATTTTTGAGACAGGATCTCACTAAGTTGTACAGGTTGGCCTTAAAATCAAGATCCTCCCGCCTTAGCTTCCCCAACAGCTGGGAATATGGACATATGCCACCATAGTCAGTTTCATGTAGTTATTAAAAATTTTTAAAACCCTCAAATAAAACACAAGGAAAGGGCTGGGATTGTGGCTCAGTGGTAGAGCACTTGCCTCAATGTGTGAGGCACTGGGTTCAATCCTCAGTACCATTTATAAATAAATGAATAAAATAAAGGTCCATCAACAACTTAAAAAAAATTTTAAAAACACAAGGAAATTTTAAAAAATCACAATCTTCCTTCTACAATATGCAATTAACCTTTTCAACCTAATGCAACTTAAAGCTAGATAAATCAGCTTCAATTTCTAAATCTCTGAACTCAAAGATCTAAGGAAATAGTTCTCAGCATTAAAAAATGCACATATTTGATTCAAGTATTTGACACTGATATCTTACTTCATAAAATCTTTGAATATTCAGCATACCATGGAATGTTAAACAAACACACCCATACAGGGGAAGGCTCTTGAGACCCTGGCATTGCTTTTAATATTCACAAGTGAAATATGAGAACTTTGCCCTTGTCTAGACCCCAGGACAAATAACAGTACAGCAGGATCCAGCACAGTGGCTCTCCACTCAGTAGTCTGAGGCAGGAGGATCACTTGAGCCCAGAAGTTCAAGGTCAGTATAAGTAATATATTGAGACCCTCATCTCTTAATAAAAAGTAAATTTTAAAAAAAAAAAAGCAAACTACATTCTCAATTAAAAGTAACTGAAAAACAAAAGATGATGATGGTAGTGGTGGTGGTGGTGGTACCCATACATATGTACTGGGCATCAAACCCAGAGTCTTGCAAATATTAGGCAAGCACTCACTGAGCCACATTCCCAGGCCCAAACACAAAAATTCAACTAATCTTCAAGAAAGTAGTGTTTCCTGGTGATGGTTGTATCTTGACAAGGCTGAGGATAACTGTCCATTTACCTATAAATACTTATATAACTGTACCTCCCTTGGTATGTGAGAGATTTGACCATGTTATTGCATTGGCTATATTTCATTAAAAAATATTTTAAAGTTTGAACAGCCACAAAAGAGGAAAGCTATAAGCCTTAAGAGAAAATATTTAGAATGTACATATACAAAGAGCTCATTTATAATACAGTAAGAATTCCCACAGAATAATAAAAATAAGGATAGGCAACAAAAACAGGATATCAAAAGAGGTAATAAACATATGAAAATGTAGTCAACCTCATGTATCACCATCAAAATACAAATTAAAACTACAATGAGCCAGGCATGGTGGCACTTGCCTTATTAATCCCAGTGGCTGAGGAGGCTGAGGCAGAAGGATCACAAGTTCAAAGCTAGCCTCAGCAACATAGGCCGTAAGCAACTTGGCGAGACCCTGTCTCAAAAATAAAAAGGGCTGGGGATGTGGCTCAGTGCTTAATAAGTACCCAAGTTTAATCCCTGGTACCAAAAAGAACTACAATGAGATAAAATTACATATTCATCAAAATATCTAAACTTAAAAATCTGACATCATCAAGTCCAAGGATGTAGAATCATTCAATTCTCATACACTACTAATGGGAGAATAAATTGGAAAACTGTTTGACAAATAAAGTGTACTAATAAAGTACCATAGAAGCATACCCTGTGATCCTGGGTAAATGCCTCTTAGGAATGCACATACCCAGGTCCATAAGGCACTTACAATAATTTTCAAAGAAATAGTAGTAAAAAAAACCAAACGCTGGTAGCAAACTGGAATATTCATGTGATGCAATAGTACACTAACAGGAATAAGCAAACTTCTTCCATAAAGAGCTAGAGAGCAAATATTTTAGGCTTTGTGGGCCATAAGATCTCTGCTCTTTGTGGTATCTTCCCAGACTACCTTTGAAGTATAAAGGCAGCCATAAAATAGTATGGCTGTTCCAATAAAACTTTATTTATAAAAACTGACAGTTCACAGGCTGTCATGTTGCCTGCTATCTGGCAAAGAAAGTAAATGAACCATAACAATATACTACTAGTGAATTTTATGTCTCATCAACATCATGTTGAAACAAAGAAGCCAGACACAAGAGACCATACCATATGATTCCATTTCATACAGTTCAAAAAATAGGTAAAACCATGTTAAATAGTAGCTACCTTTGTAGTGTGAGGAAGGAGATACAGACAGAGAGAAGGAAGAAGAGGGATTTCTAGCAGGGTATTAATACTGGACTCTGGATTTCAGTGGTAGTTTTCATAGTTACCTTCAATTTGGGAAAATTCATCTAAATGTTCATTTATAATTCATTTGTCTTTCTTTTGAATTTAAAAAATCTAAATAATTTTCATAAAGAATTCAGGAATGTGGGCCACATTATGGAGTGGATTCTTTCTCATAGCTCACTGTCCCTCCACATCAAACACTGATGCCACAGCAAGTCTTGTGTTCACAGCAAGATCCTGAACACCCTCCCCCACAGGACACAGAGTGATGTCTGCACTGCAACCTAACTCCTCTTTCCAAGTTACATGTAGGACTGTGGAAAATAAACACAGGAGTGGCAGCAGGTGGTACAATACCAAGGGAGAAGGAAAAGGAACAGATGGGTGGATGAAGAGATCTGTAGGAATAAGGTCCTGCATTTTAACATAATCTGCTGAATAATCTATACAGAATAGAAAGTAGCATAAGCAGCTTAGAAACACAATTAGAAGGTCAGTCAACTTGCCATTCAGAAAAAATAACGACAATCTCAAAGCTTACTAAGGTTCTTAAAAGACTGTGGAAGGGATTTATTTCCAGTGCAACACTTTCTCCCAATGTAGCATTAAATTGGCATAAAGTTTTAGCTTTTCAAGTAAAGAAGCAACCCTGACAGATAATATTGTCTTGATATTCCAGGTCTGCATGCTTTCAACAACTTCTATATCTATAAATTGAATTTTACCATGTTTAAATTTAAATCAGATATTATAACTTTCAGGGGTCACAGGAAGTCATTAAGTTGCCATAGTGGTAGGCAAATACATTAGGAGAGGCTGAGACTATGTAAAAGCCAGGGACAAGAAGACCACAGGCATCACATTAAAAGGATTTACTTTTTGTCACAAGGGGCTTTTATCATGAGTGAAAAGAAAAGAGGAGCAAAGAAGAAAATACATGACAAGAATTTAAATCTTTTTCAGTTCACTATACTGCATAATTGACATATGCAAGAAACTGGACTCTAAGTTGGAAATACAAAGATAGTCTTATAGGGGCTCTCGGAATAGAGAAGCTGATGAGCCTCTGTATCCATAAATTAGATGTCATAAAAATTACAAAACATGCACAAGTGCTATGGGAACTGTGAATTCACAGTAGAGAATTATTTAATATAGGAGGAATGAAATGCAACTGGGAAGAGGATGAGTCTTCCCACATAGAGCAGAATGGAAACGGGTTTTGAATGATTACAGATGGGCAATATAAAGGGGGAAGAGATACACACCATTCCAGGCAGAAGAGAGAATGTATAATGCAAGAGGGTGACTGAGTTAGCCATGTCAGGAATAACAAAACAGCAGAGGCAGCCAGAATATGGTGCATAAGGACAAGCTACAACTGAGATGGAGGAACTTGCCAATCATACTAAAGTTTGAATTTTATCTGGCAAACATTATAGAGCCATAGGATACTACAGGAATGAGAATGGAATACAAAAGATAGCCCAGGCATGGCATGACTCCAAATATATCTTTTTTTTTTTTTATAGTTTTGATATTTAGAACCATGGTAATGTTCAATGGGATGAGCGGGGAGATAACTGCTAGGCACCATGGTATGTGCCTTTAGCCCCAGTACTTGAGAGGCTAAGGCAGGTGGCTCAGATGAACCAGGGAGTTGAGAGACCATACTGAGCAACATAATGAGACCATGGAAGAAAGGAAAGGGAGGGGAGGAAAAAGGAGGAAGGAGAAATAATTAAGGTATATGAGTATGTGGGAGGATCCCAAAATGGAACATATAACATAACCAATGAAGATGAAATTCAGAAGAAAACAACTGATCACTTTGGAAACATATGTCTTGACTATAAACACCAAGGACAGGGACAAAACAAAGAATGAAGGAAGACTGTAAAGAACTCTGTGGTGTTAGACTTGAATCAGTTATCACTGTGACTCGTGGTTTTTAAATATGTTAAGACAGAGGGACAAAGACAGATGAAAATATGTATGCACACATTTCCTAGATCTGTCTTCTGAAGAGCCAAGGAAACATGAGACACCCTGGAAGCAATAAGCACATTTAGCACTCAAATAAAAAACATGCAGACCTGGATTACTTAGGCAGAAGAGAGAATGAGCAAAGGCAAGGGGGTGACAGAGACTTAGGAAATTGTCTGGGTGCAAACCAGATGAACATACCAAATGAGTACAGAACATCTCATGGTGCCAAAAAGTAGGGAAATTCTCCAAAAAGATGGGAACTCATCAAAAGTACAGTGGACCCTAGTTAACTGAAGGAGCCAAATCTGGGACAATTTAAAAAATAAAACTGCAAATAATATTGAGATTATAACTGTTAGGATAAAATAGCGCATACTGATAAAAACAAATAAATACAAAAAAAATTAAAGAAAAGACCAAGTTCTTTCTTGTAAGAAAATTTCAATTGTTAAATGTGAAAAAAAATGGTGGATATAGATCGTTAATTGACAAATAACACTTATTAAAGGAGAATATAAGATATTACTATGTTTGATTCTAGATCAGACCATAGTCTAGACCAAAAAAAAAAAAAAAAAAAAACTATGATTGATTTGACAAAACACAAATGCAGTGTGGAAATTAGTTAACAATATTATATCAACATTAATTTTCTGATCTTGGTAATTTTACTAAAATTAATATTTGGTAAAGGTAAGTAAATTGTTTTTAATCATGATATTACTTCAAAATGGAAAGTAGAAAAGAGAAAGAGACAGACAGACAGACTGAGTCATGATCTTCTTAATTCAAAACCTGATCTCTGGCCTTTTTTTCCTCTATGCCAAATATTAAAACTGATAAAGTTTTACATCTAAAAAGAGATATATATGCAAATGTGTATAAATGAACTTTGAAAATATGAATATAGGACTGTAAATTAAAAGAACTTTTTTTTTAAAAGAGAGAGTGAGAGGGGGAGAGAGAGAGAGAGAACTTTAATATTTATTCTTTAATCATCAGACACAACATCTTTGTTTTGTATGTGGTGCTGAGGATCGAACCCGGGCCACACGCATGCCAGGCGAGAGCGCTACCGCTTGAGCCACATCTAAAAAGAACTAGACAAATTTAGAAACTGAAAATAAAGCAAGTTTAAAAAATAAAGTACATAAGTTACAGATTGGATACAGAAGCAGAGTGGACAAATGAACAGGAAGACAGCTGGATTAAAAAAAAAAAAAAAGTATCCAGGATGCTTCCCAAACAGATGGGGAAATGTAATAATAAAGAGAGTTGAAGTAGTCTGAGCAACAGGGCTAACATTCACCTAAAGCAAGTATGAGAAGATAATGGAGAGACTCGCTGGTACAGATGACATCAATTCTTGAATTCAGGAAGGCCCACAAATAACTAGCAAGGGAAAAATCATCACCAAAAGATGTAAGCATGAAACTGCTGGCTACCAAATAAAAAGCAATCTTTTAAGCAATAGAGGAGTAGAACCCTTGCCTATCATATGTGAGGCCCTGTAGGTTTTCACCTACAAATGAAAACCAATTAAAGTGATGGCTGATTTCTCAACTGCAACAATGGAAGCTGGAAGGAGGAGCATTATTACTTTCAATGAACTAAAAGAGATAAGTACCAACTCTGCATTCTATAGTTAGAGCCAATTTCTTTGAGAACAATTAACATTTCCAGGCAAACAAAACCTTGAGCTTACCATGAACTCACACACACTAAATTATAAAGGGGATGACCTTTATGCAGTAGGAAAATGATCACAGATGGAAAACTTGAAAGGCAAGAATAATGGTGGGGGAAAAAAATGGTGCCACATAAAAGATGGCAAGGGTTGGGGATCTGGCTCAGTGGTGAAGTGCTCCTTAACACCTGAGGCCCTGGGTTCCATCCCCAGCACCACAACAAAGAAAAAAGCATAAAAGATGACAACCAAATAAACAGCTAACAACAAATGAATGATGCTCAGCCTCACCATCATCAGAAATGCACAAAACCACAATGTGGTAGCACTGCACAATACAAGGAACGGCTAAAATTTAAAATCATAGCCAGGTATGGTGGTGGACTACTGTAATCCCAGTGACTCAGGAGGCTGAGGCAGAAGGATCCCAAGTTTGAGGCCAACTTCAGCAACGTAGCAAGGCCCTAAGCAATTTAGTGAGACCCTGTCTCAAAATAAAAAGGGCTTGGGTGTGGCTAGTGGATAAGCATCCCGGATTTCCATCTGTGGTACCAAAAAAAATGTAAAACAAAACAAAATCATGTCAGCAAGAATGTGACGTAAATAGGACTCCCTCATACCTGCGGTGGGTGGTAACTATGGCCCTGCTGAAAAACTTCAGTAGCATCTGTTCAAGTTGAGCATATGCACATATCATAACTCAGCAATTCTACTCCTAGGTATACTGCCCACATTATAGGGCAATTAAGTGTGGCAAAAGACATAATGGAGTTCAGTTACCACAAAATATGGCACCTGGGCATTTTAAGAAAACTACAGAAGCAAGAAGTTCTGTCCTTCTCCTGCCCTGCCCTTCTCCCCTGAAGCAAGATAAAAAAGAACTCTCTGGTCTTTTCCTGCAATCGGTCATAAGACCCTCATTCCAGAGATGCTCTCCCTATACCCCAAGGAAAGGAATGCCCTTATCTCTGAAGCACAGGAACACATAGAAGAATCTGAACAAATGGGTTTTGCAAGTTCCTGCCAGTTTATTACAATTATATTACACCCTCTTTGTCCCATTAAACTTCTACAGGACTGTTGACTCATCATCAAATTTAGCATGGTGGAGGACTACTGTGTATTTTCCGTGTCCCTGTGTATTTTCTGAATCTTCCATTTCTGAAGTCTCCCATGTCACGTGCTATATTAAACATATTTGCATGCTTTTCTCTTGTTTATCTAATTTTTGTTACAGTGGCCTCATCCATTAATCTACCAACTGGTAAGAATAAGTAATATTCCTCCTCTACAACATGAAAAAAGGAGTTCAGAACAGTTTAATTCCTAATAGTCAAAAACTGGAAACAATTGCAATGTGTATCCATTGCAGAAAGAAAAAATAACTGAAGGACCCCACACAATAGAATAAAAGAAAAAAAATACCACTATATGTAAGAACATGAATCAATATCATAAATATAATGCTGAAAGAAAAAACCCATATGCAAAAATATATACTAAGTTCCATTTACAGAAAACTCAAAACCAGACAAAAGCCATTGCTGAGATAACTAGGAGGAATCAGACCAGGGGCTTCCATAAGAGCAGTGTTTGATTTCTTGATCTTGGAGCTGGCTTCACAGATGAGTCCATCATTTTTGAAATTCACTGATCTATCTACATATGACCAACACACTGTATGTGTGCCATACCTCAAAACAATATTTATTTTAAAACAGAATGTATAATGAACAAAGCACAGAAAGACACTGCACTTCTCATTGCATCTTATCAGATGGCACAAAATTTTTGTGTTACTACTAATGACATTCATTCTGATTAAGGTGGTATATACTAGGCTTCTCTGCTACAGAGTTATAACTCTTTTTCCCTTTGTAATTAATAAGTGTTTCATACAGAGTTACGTTGAAGCTATGCAAATACTGTGTTTCTCATCAAGCTTTCAATTAATGCATCCACTCATATTTACATTTACATTATTCTTACATTTACTCAGTAGGTTATAATCCATTGCTATCATTGTTTACTATAGTTGATTACCACCATTATGTATTTGATAGTCCAAACTTCCCAGATTTGGCCAGTGGAAACACCTTCAAGATAGCTTATAGCTCATTTTGACATGACCCTCTATTTTAAAATTGTTTCCTTCATTTCTAAAGCTAGATATTTTATAGCCTTGTTTTGTACTTTTTTTTTTTTTGGACTCAGAATTGAACCCAGGGGCACTCCACGGAGCCACATCTTCAGCCCTATTTTAGAGACAGGTCTCACTGAGTTGCTTAGGAACTCACTAAGTTGTTAAGGCTGGCTTTGAATGCATGATCCTTTGCATCAGCCTCCCAAGCTGTTGGGATTACAGGCATGTGCCACTATGCCTGGCATCATTTTTTGTACTCTTTTACCCTTAGAAGCAGTCACTTCTCCAAGGAGACCTGGTTACTTTTATTAGAGAATGGTATTAAAAAGTCAAGATCCAGGGCTGGGGTGGTGGCTCAGTGGTAGAGCACTTGCCTAGCATGTGTGAGGCACTGGGTTTTATTCTCAGCACTGTATATAATATGAAATAAATAAAATAAAGGTCCATCAACAGCATATCTATATATGTCAAGATCCAAATGCTAGATATATTCATTGCTAATGGGGTATTTTCAGGTATATGTACATGCAAACACATATTCACACACACATACACATTTACATCTCTAGTCACGGGACTATTTAAGAGACTTAATAAGCTGATTATGTATAAAATATACATGAAAAATCAAAAGCCTAAGAAGATTCAAGAGTCTCCTTCAGAAAGCAGTGAGGGGACTTGCTTTACTAATTATCAATTATAACACAACAAGAATTGCACATTACATAGAAACACTGGGTTGTGTAATAATGGTACTTACACACACACACACACACACACACGTGGTAGGAAAGCTAAACTTAGGTTTCAATTTCATTTTCTGTAAAAATTCCAATTTAATTGAATGTTTGCATGTAAAAGGCAAAATTATAAAACTTTCAGTTGAAAATAAAAATGCAACTATGGCTTCATAAAAGGTTAACGATATAAAAGGAAACTATAAATACAAATAATAAATTCATTCTACATTACAGTAAAGGATACCATAAAGTGATATGCAACAAATTAGAAAACATATCCCCAACAAAAAATGATTATCCAGAATACATAACTCTACACGTTATATAAGAAAGATAAACATCCCAAGAGAAAAATAGAGAAAGTTAGAAAAGAAAACACAAATGTTATGGTTTGGATGTGAGATGTCTCCCAAAAGCTCACATATGAGACAATGCAAGAAGGTTTGGAAGAAGAGAAATAATCGGTTTATAGCCTTCAGTGGTTTAATCCCTGATGGGATTAACTGAGTGGTAACTGGAGGCAGGTGGGGTGTGACTGGAGGAAGTGGTTTTTTGGGAGTGTGGCTATGGGGTATATATTTATATCTGGCAAGTGGAGAGAGTCAGTGTGTGTGTGTGTGTGTGTGTGTGTGTGTGTGTGTGTGTGTGTCTGTCTGTCTGTCTGTCTCTCTCCCCCCGCCCTCCTTCCTAAACATCATGTGAGCTGCTTCCCTCTGCCACACTCTTTTGCCATGATGTTCAGCCTCACTTTGAGCCTTGAGGAATGGAGCCTGCTGTCTATGGATGGAGACCTCTGAAAATGGGAGACCCTGAATAAACCTTTTCTCCTCTACAATTGTGTAGGTCAAGTCCTTTAATCACAGAAGTGGAAAAAGCTGACTGAAACACAAAAGGTCCTTAAATACAGGATATGATGTAGAGTGTCTTTAGGAATTAGGGAAATATAAATAAAATGCAGCTTTACACACCTGCTTGTTTGACTAAATTTAAAGTTAGCTAATGTCAATGACAAAGCTGTGAAGCAATGAAAATTCTCAGGTGTTCTGGTGGAAATACACCCTGGTACAATCACTTTGGAAAGCAGTGAAGAAGAGGCACATCCTACCATCCAATAATTTTAGTCCTAAATTTATGTTTAAATAAATTACACTAAGAGACATTTACAAATTGTTCATATCCCAGAAAGCTGCAAACAGCACAATTTCCAAAAGTAAAATCAGAAACAGTCAGTGCACTATGAAGCTAAATGTATCAAATTGAAGAATTTAAAGGGACAATGTCCCTGGATATCTTTTCAGAAAGAAATTAGTTGTAACTTAATTTTTAAAAAATGTTTAAAATTAGATTGTGAGCTTAATGAAGGTTAGATCAGTATAACTTAATAGCCATTAAAAACTTTCCACTAAGTTAAAATGTTTTTAAGATATACTATTAAGTCCACCAAGAGCTCCCCATAGCTTTGGATACAATATCAAGCCAGGGAAAATACAAAACAAAGCAGCAGGTCTTATTTGTTATTTATTGAAGGTACTGAAATTCACAAAGTCCAGTTAAAACATTTGAGAAGGTATCATCCATACTGTGGTTTTTCAAAAGGAAAATAAAAAATTATGTATATAAAGAAAATGCAAAAACACACACACACACACACATATAAAATGTCTGTTTTGTGAGCTGCAGGGACAGATGGATTACTTCCCTGAGGCTCATACCAACTGGACTATCAATTTGTTCAAATATACTATACATATATAAAACATTTACTATGTATATGTTATAAAAGTATAACTTTTGACCAAAAATTAAGCTTTTTGGATCAATATAACTGGACTTAAAACATACAAACAAAAAAATAACCTCTTGCAAGTAGAAGGCTCAGCACTAGAGTCACCATTTGCTGATCTGGCACTGCCACAGTTAGAGAAAAGTACCTAGAAGCTTAGTCACCACCCTCAAAGCAAAGTTCTCCATGCCATTTGAATTTAACAGAATTTAACAATTTGAAAAAAAAAATATGAGCCATATTTGGTACCAAAGATACTATATTTCTTGGGCTTAAATGTTATATAACAGTGTTTAGAATTTAGACTACTATGGACCATATTTTATATGGTAACAGTATGTACAAAATCTTTAAAACAGATGGTAAGTTACATAGAGACATCAAGTGACAGTTCTAGCTGATTCAGCTCTAATTCATTTTGTTTGCTTTCTAACAGCACTATTGCAAAAAGAGCAATTCCATAACCCATAGAAGAGATTTTCATTTTAAGCAGAGGTGACATCTTTACTTATATAAGAAGCAATTATACAGGTTAACAGAAAAAATGAACTGCTACAGAATACACTAGAGAGATATTTCAGCAAACCATTAGTTTTCATTCTCAAGGGCATGTACTAAGTGTATCAGCCTAACAGCCATTGAATTTATTAAGCCATAATTTTGCTACATGAATTCTCCATTCTTTCCTTCAGAGCATACTGAATAAATCAGAATGCAATGTTTGCTTTCCTCTCTACAGTAACAACTGTGCATTTGGCCTGAATTCTAAATAATCAAGTTCTTTATAAAATTCTTGAAATTCAGCCAATAAACAGCTCTTCTCACTAAAAATAAGTATCAAGGAAACAGGCTCAAATTGTAACTGTCCTATTTAACTAATCAAAATAGAGGAGGATGGCCTTCTCAGGCAAACTGGATAAACACATAGACCACATATATGCTATATCATCACCAGCATAGAGCTGTTTTGGGGTGCTTGATGACATTGGCATCAGTATCTAAACTCTATATGTTACATATAATTACACAGTTAAGCCAGCACTGGGTATGATGAATAGTTTTATGTGTTAACTTGGTGAGACTTCAGTACTCAGTTACTTAATCAAATACTCAGTGATAGAGGGAGTGCTTAGCATGTGCCAGGTTCTGGGTTCAATCCCCAGCACAAGAAGGAAAAGACAAAACACTAATCCTAGGTGTTGCTGTGCAAGTATTTTGTATTTTGATATTAAATAATAATTATCCCCAGTGATGTGGGTGGCACTCATCCAATCAGTTGAAAGGCCTAATGAGCAAAACAAAAGGGTCTCCTGAAAGAATTCCGCTTAAGTCTGTCCTGTCAACTGCCTGAGCTTCCAACTTAACAGGCTGCCCTACAGATTTCTGACTTGCCAGCTTTGAATGCCTGAGCCAATTTTTTCTTTGAAATCAAATGAATCTCAATCTCTTCTACACATAACTGTATGTATTACACACACACATACACACACACAACCCCTAAACCTTAACTACTAGATTAGCTAAAAAAAGAAACGCTGTTTCTCCCACCAATGAACACTAACATCATATGTTGCAGGAGTTATTCCCATTCCAATCAATTCACCAGTTCTTGGCAGATATCAACTACCTGGCATCCATCCTGCAATTTAATTTAACGCTCATTGTCTACCTGGAGTTAGCTTAAGATCCCACAAATTAAGGCTGTGGTCCCAAGACTGATCCCTCTTCAGATGCCTACTGTGAAGAAAGGCCTCTCTACTTCTGATGGAGAGGCTATAAAACGGAGGGTCCTATGACCTCCCTCTTCAGATTCAGTGATTTTTAAAAAATGGTTTATAGAACTCAAGAAGCTACTTACTTAACTGTTCTACTGAAAGGATATAATTGAGGAACAGACAAATGGGAGAGATGCATAGGGTAAGGTATGAAGTGGCAGGGATGCTCTCTTCAGGCATACCACTCTCCTAAAAACCTCTAAGTGTTCATCAGCTCAGAAGTTCACTAAACCCTATCTTTTAGGGATTTTCTTTTTTTTTAAATGGAGGATGGAGGCTTTGTCCCATAAGCATGTATGATTAAATCACTGGCCATAGATGATTAACAATCCCCATTCTGGAGGTAGGGGAAAAAAAAGTTCTAGACTTCTGAGCACATGGTTCATTCCCTTAGCAACTGGTACCCATCTTGAAGCTGGATAGAGTCTTTCAACTATCAGTTATCTTATTAACATAAAAAAGGATACCTGTCCTTCCTAAGAGCTGAATGATCTTGGAAGTCCTGTAATAAAATTCTGAAAGCACACTGAAAAACTGAAGACAAGCTTAATATGTATAAGAAGATGGATCTTCAAATAAATTTTCCTAGCCTAAAAAAAAAAACAGGGTCAGCAGATTCTGGAAGAAGTAGCCTTGAATGAGCCAGGAAATTAAATAGAAAGACACCTACCTTAGTGCCCACTCTGAGAGGTTATAGGTGGCACCAACTCCAGTGCAGGTTGAAGGTCACAGTGATCCTTGGTACTAGAAAAGCTAGACAATGTTCCAGAAATTCTAAGAGTAAATTTAGAGTGTACCTGTACTCAGTAATGAACCCATGCATCTTACAGGAAATTCCACCCTATCCAACCATCATGGTTTCTTGTAATGACAGGTGCTACCACTTGAGTCTCTGCAACAAACTGAACCTACCATTTACTACAAATAAATCTATGATAAATAATTACTAGCATTCCAAGAAAATCAGCAAATGGAAACAAAATATCGAATTCAAGAATACCTAAGGAAAAAGAGTTAATATGGGAAAATAATTACCATGTTATCAAAAGCATAATCAATTTCCCCAAGAAATTCAAGGAAATATGACATTCATAAGAAATAAAAATAATTACTTCAAATCAAAACATAATTCTGGAAAATAAAAATAGTAAGGGTAGATCAGCATCAGATCATGGAAGTCTGCAGCTGGATTCTATACCCCAGTTACCAAACCCAATAATGACCCTGCCATGTTCCATCCATTTTATTTCCTCTCCTCCTCTCCCTCTCCATTCTCTAAGATCCCCTCTTTGGCATCTTCTCTTCTGTCTACAGACATGTACAAATCTCCTTTAAATCATAAGAATCCTTTCCCTTGACCTAGATCACTCTCCAAAATAAAAAAGTGATGAAGTAAGGAGGTATCAATGAGGATTTGGAAGTTCCTAGTTAAAATAAACAGATAAATGGTTCTACTATTACATGAAGGAATATGAAGAAAGAAACAAAGCAGAGTAATGGGAGAGAAGGGAATGGTAGATGACATGATGAATGTGAAGCGCTGTCATGACAAGAAGAGCCTATAAACCAATCTTGCCCCACAGCACACTGTCTTTAGCCCACAAGTATTATATAAAAATTCAATCAACTTTTAAAATCAGGGATGTAAGATGCAAATCAGAACCCCAGCTTCTACTGAGAACCCAGGGGATATGAAATTTTGAGGTTAGCACTCTCAATATGGCAGCAATGGTGACTAGAGCAAAGGGCCTGCACTCTCCCGCCTCTAACATCACCAAGACTCCTCCTGACCCTGGGCTTATGCCGGCTTCCATTTATCATCCCACTTACCCTGTCATTTCTTTACAGTTAAAAAAAAAAGTCCTTTTTTTTACCCAAAGGCCTGCTTTTGCTCATCAACATTGTTGGCAAGGCCCCAGAAGACTCTTGAGTTCCTGAATTTGCAGTAAAACCACACATCCTAGAGGGAGTTGAAAATCGAGACCTTTGGCTGTTAAGAGAAAGCTAAGGAGGGCTAGGGAGTGCTGAGTTGTAGCCTAAGGAAGGTCCGGTATAACTTAAAGTGAAAGAAGACTGAGCTCGCCAAAAAGAATACATAAAAAGTAGATGGCAAGTATGGAAGGAACTTTAGGGAATACCCACAATTCGAGTAGAGAAGAGAGTGAGAGGCTATAGGAAGTGAAAGGAAGTTGAAGGAGTGAGATGTTCAATAATGATTTCAAAATGAGCAAAGTCAGTTTATGACAAAAATTGATCAATTATTAGGTCCATGCTATAAAAAGAGACTGCAGGTCATTTTAATTTATTTATTTAATAACAACAAAATTCAAATATAAACTACCATGAAACTGTGTTACACACCAATTGGTTAGGGTTAGTTAACACAGAAAGATGTGTCTCTTAATTACTGTCAACATAAATGTTATACCAGGGTCTGAAAGTCATTTTTCATTGATCAGAATTATCGTATGACATCTAAATTACTTAAGTTTTATCTTCCATGCTAAAAACATTTTCAAATGAAAATCAAAGGCAGGAATAATATTAGGTACAATTTGAAAAGAAAAATTTCCTCAAATTATTATATGTATCAGAGTGACTTGTGCTGTCATTAACAACAAAAACAAAGAAAAATTTACTAGGTTTTCCTTCAACTCTACATAATGAAGAGTGGAAGAGAGTTCATGTAAGAGTAGAAATTTTACAAGAATTAAGCCATCACACTGGCAAATGCCATCAGACTGTGAATAAGTGGGAGTATCTCTGCACATTTGGTTTTAAAAGAAGATAATTTAGAAATTATATAATCTAAAGTAGATTTCTCTGTTAGGGCTTTTGTACTAGAAATACAAATGGGTATAGAACAGGGACAGAATTCATAAGGAAATACAAATTCAACACTAACCCTATGAGGAAACACCCTCTTAGATTAAACAAACAAACAAACAAAAAAGAACATTAAAGCAAACATGAAGTTGCCATTACTTTAGAATTATTAAATCATATCAAAAATAAAATATTTTGTACGCTTAACAGAAGTAAGCCTGGATTAAAATTGTGTCTGGCCCTGTAAACTTGGATAGCAATTTAAAAGTCAGTAATGCTTTCCAAAGTGCTCATAACCCGTGGACAAGAGACCAATGGCACTCCTAGAACTGCATCTTGTGTAAATAATGCAACAGAAGCAAACGGTTAAATTGAAAAAATGCATTAAAAATGTCTTAAAAACAGATAAAGAATCTGTAAACAAGTCAATTATAAAAGATAAATGTTATATAAAATCATAGTGCATCAAAACTATAACCTATAGCTTATTGTTGTTTAATAGGACAATAATAAAGACTACGCAGACCTGGAAAAAGAGTTGATAACAAGTCAAAGTGGAAAATAATAAAAACATCAAGTTTACAACTAGTTATAAAATTAAAAGTGGTATGGTCAACTAAGACTGCAAATAATCAAAAATGTAGAAGTAATTATTATACTGGAATTGACAAGATTTATAAAGCATTATTTTCATCTTTTAATACTTTCAATTACAGAATAGATGAAATTGGGGAAAATATGGCTATCACAGGATTGCAAGATAGGCAAAGAGACAAAAAAAAAAAAGAAACAAAAGAAAAGCCAAATGTTTTCTCTGATATGTGGATGCTGATCCATAATGTCAAGGGGAGAGGCGTACCAGGGAAGAATGGAGAAACCTTGGGTGGGCAGAAGGGAGTAAGAGGAGGGGAGAGAGTGTAAGGGTGGAAAGGATAGTGGAATGAGATGGACATTATTACCCTATGTACATCACATGTATGATTGCACGAACAGCATGACTCTGGTGCACAGCCAGAAAAAAGAGAAGTTCTGTTCCACTTGTGTACAATGAGTTGAAATACATCTGCTGTAATGATAACTAAGTAGAATAAATTTTTAAAAATTTTTTAAAAGAAAAGAAATTTACAAAAGAAAGTTCTATAGCCACAGTGACACAGATGGGGACAGAGAAAACTACAGAGTCAAATGTTAGAGAACAGTAAAGATGAGTTTTAACAAATGAGGAACTTAGAAAGCTACTAAGTTCCTAGGAGAGAGCAGCCTCTGCAGAATGTTAGGGACACAAATTTCACACAGAGAACTGATTAATAAATAACTAAGACGAGGAAATGTCTCCAAGTGACCCAGGCAATGCTCAGAAAGAAGAAACAGGTGGTACTTGGGGAAGGAAAGAGAGACAACCAGTAGTTTGGGACAGAATCAAGAATGAGAAAATCATTTTCTGGTTTTGGTGTCCTTACTGGGATAGAACCCAGGACCTTAGGGACACTAGGCAAGCACTCCAACGCTGAGCTACTTCTCCAGCCGTGAGAAAGGGGTTTTTAAGACAATAAACTAGGAGGGTGAATGATTCGTAAAAAGAGAAGGAACATTATGAAACTGCTTGTGGAGGCCACACAGGACAAAGACTCCAGTTATATGGAGCACAGTTTGGTTCCCCCTCACACCCATTTTCTTTGGTTAGCCCTCAAAAAGCACTCAAATTCATGTACAAAAATGATAATTCCTTGAACATTTTTATATCTTCTTAAAGTAAGTCAGACTAGCCAGGCACAGTGGCATATGCTTATGGTCTCAGTTACTGCAGAGAATGAGGCAGGAAGATCACTTGAGCTCAGGAGCTCGAGATCAGCCTGGGCAACAAAGCGAGACCTGTCTCATGGGAGAGGGTAAAAAAAGGTAAGACATTGATTAGAAAATGTATCCAACAGTATTTTAGCAAATATTAAGCCAGAGTTCAAATGAATGCCTCTCATATGTTATTTCCAGAAAAGCTGGAGGTCCCAAGTTATACTCTAAATAAATTAACTGTGCCAAGGCAGCAACCGTATTTTGCATGGCTCTAAAATTTGCCTTTTTCTTCATCTTAACCTGAGTGAAATCAATATGTATCTTATAATCAGTGGTATCCCAGTAATCCTAGAGGGCTGCATTTTTATTCTTAATGATAAATAAAATATTGGTGTCTTTTATAATTAAAGACATCCTAAATTCAATTCAAGGACGATTTCATTGGGGTTTTGACCTCAATAAAAAGAAAAGTATTTGAAACTTACAGTATCGAGCACCTTATGGTAGTTACCATAACTATAATTAGCTTCTCCAAACTGATATATAAACTACAAATTTTTAAGTGTTTATAAATAAGAAAACCCAATGTGTCATCCAATAAATTTATTATATACCTGCCTATATAATTGAAAATATATAAGATAGTCAATATAATCAGCATCTTAAAACATTTTTCAGCATAATCAACTTGGAAGAATAGGCCAGCAAATTACTCATAAAACACTTAAAAGTGACTCCAATAATACAACCAGGTTTAGCATCAAACCCCAATAGGTACTCCTACTAGAAAATTTCATCATGCCCATCTAGTTGATATTTTTTAATTTTAATTTTATATAATGTCATTCTTAGGATAAAATGAGCTACACTGATAAATGTCCCAATTCCAGATCTTCCAATTTTTATTTACTTTTCCATATTTTTATGTTGCATTGTAGTTGTACATAATGGCAGGATTAGATGTTACATATTCATAAATTCATACATCATAACAACATAATTTAGCCAATATCATTCTCCAGTGCTTCCCCTTTCCCTTCCCTCCTCCCTCCTCTTGGTCCTTTTCCTCTATTCTACTGATTATATCTTCCAATTTTTGAATAATATTAACCATACCATCAGCAGTTAAAATTGGACAAAATTCATCATTCTGACATACATTAGAGCACATTTTTTCAAAGGATGTCAGAGATAGCTACAAAATTTCAAGATCATCAACCAAGACACAATGTTATATTTTTCAAGAAATTTCACCTTCATCCTATATCAGAGGAAAGGGGACTATGTAACAAGTCAGAACTTCTGGGATCTTAACACTTAAGTCTTCTACAAAACATGGAGGCAATCAACATTTTCTGGCTATTTAATACAGGGAATGTATTATGACAGGAGAAATAAAGAAATGATTCCTGCCTTCAAGAAATGACACTGTGGAATGAAATATAAAGAACATTAACATGCAGTAGAATATGCTAGAGGAGTCCTATGAGAACACAAGGATATTAAAAATCATATAACATGGGGCTGGGGATGTGGCTCAAGCAGTAGCGCACTCGCCTGGCATGTGCAGGGCGCTAGGCTCGACACTCAGCACCACATAAAAATAAAGTGAAGATGTTGTGTCTACTGAAAACTAAAAAGTAAATATTAAAAAATTCTCTCTCTCTTTCTCAAAAAAAAAAAATCATATAACTAAGAAGTACAAAGAACCACAGCCGCATCTGCACTACTATAAATGAAAAATATTCTCTCTAGGCTAAAGGATTACTTCTACCAAGACCTGAACAGCAATTTATTTTAGATCTCTGTACATTTTTTTTTAATATATTGACAGGTTTTCATTTTTAACAAACCATCAAGAAGAAATCTGAAATTTTAAATAAATGGGACAAAAAGGATCCCAGAAACAAATAACAACTCTAAATACATCATAAATAAAATTAGGGTTAAAATAATTTAGATCAATAATCTTTTTATATTTTATTTTGTATTTAAATAATTTCTATTAACATAGAAGGAACTGCTATCCTATTTCACATCCTGAAATGAGAACCAAAAATAACTGAGGAAAATAAAGCTGTTAGACTGATAATTTAAGAGATGGTATTTGCATAGCAAATTAGCGTACTATGATATAATTACATATTCTTCAAACAAGAACTTGTTTGACAGTATGAGGCAGGCAAAGCAGGAAAGTCCTTTAAATATTAAGTGAATCCGATCAATAACACTAAGTAGAAGTTGTGTTTATAATTTACATACATAAAAATAGTCTCTTTTTCTATTTTTATAATCTTCTATTAAACAAGTTTTATTTCTAATACATCTATCAAAATGGCCAGGTGCAGTGGCACATGCCTCTAATTCCAGCTACTTACTTGGAAGGCTGAGGCATGAGTATCACAAGTTCAAGGCCCACCTGGGCAATTTAGTGAGACCTTATCTTAAAATAAAGCTTTTTTCCTTTCCTTTTTTTTTTTTTTTTTTTTTTTAAAGCCTAGGTCTCAGGCCTTTTGCCACCCAGCCCTTAGACCTGGGCTTGTGGACTATGTTGTGCATAGTAGCCTCCTGAAGGGATAAGTCTAACTCTGGGAACTCCCTGGGGCATCCCCCAAAGGGATTGACCACCTGATGCTGGTGAACTTCTCCCTCAAGCTCTAAGATCCCACAAAGTACTTGAGATGGGTGTGACCTGCTAAGATGTCAATCAATCTGCTACAAGACATCACAAAGCAAGACTATGCCCTGATGCACCCCCTTAAATAAACCACCAAAGCTATTTTATCTTTGTCTAGTTCAAGAACCCATGTGGACTAGATCTATTAGGGGCTTTGCTTTTGTAAATATATTTCTTACTGTTTGTGTGTTATTATTTGTTAATTATTTGAGATATTAAGATTTAGGGTGGGGCTGGGGATGTGGCTCAAGTGGTAGCGCGCTCGCCTGGCATGCGTGCGGCCCGGGTTCGATCCTCAGCACCACATACCAACAAAGATGTTGTGTCAGCCGAGAACTAAAAAATAAATATTAAAAAATTCTCTCTCTCTCTCTCTCTCTCTCTCTCCTCTCTCACTCTCTCTTTAAAAAAAAAAAAAAAAAAAAAAAAAAAAGATTTAGGGTGGCTATTTAGGGTGGCTTGGATTCCTCTGGGCAGAAGGAATCCCCCAATCAGATGCTGGCCATCTTGGATTCAATACCTAGTACCAAACACACACACAAACACAGAAAAAACACAAACACAATGAGATGATGAGCATGGGAAACAATGAGTTCCATGACCCATGATTTAAACATTTCTTACATGCACTCATGACTTGAAGAATATACTTTTTCTTTTCACCTTTTAGTTTAACGCTAATAATTATTCATACAGGCCTCCTCACTTGAAGAATTTGAAGAGATTGAAAGTATTCCAACTTTCACAAAAGACTTTTCAACAAAAATATACCATCTTCAAAAACTAACCTAAGCCTTATAAAAATCATTTGCTAACCAATGGTGAGGCAGCACAATCTACAGTACCCTCCCTAGTTTTCTCAATTCCTTGCTTATCAGGAACATTCCATCTGACAAATTCTAATGACCATGTCAAGGCTGAGAAAAAGTAAAGAAGCAAAAAAGCTAAAGGACAAATCACATCAAGAAAAACCTACAAAAATTCAGGGTTGCTCAACAGCACCCTCATACTTTTGAAAAATATTGAGCACATACTACAAGGCATATTGTTTACTCAGCCCACAGAAAATGCATGGTACCTCTAAGATGCACAACCACAGACCCCTCATATGAACTCCATGACCCCAGTTTGAGAAGCACTAAAACAGATATTAGAGAATTGAAGTACTTTAGAAAAGAGCTCTTGGGGCATTTAGTGAGAAGCTCTCCACTCTTCTTTTTCAAACAATTCTAACAGGCTTATTCATAAAAGCTGTAAACCAGAAACGGAATGGGAAGTGGGATGGCAGCCAGAATCAGGCATGCCATCAGCAGAACAATGCCAGAGAAATCCCAACACAGCCTCACAATACCAAACAGTCCTTGAAAGCTTCCCTGTAATTCCAAGCCCATATAACAATTATAGTGTATGCTATGACCTCTGCTATCAGGAAAAGATTATGTTCAGTGTACTTAAAGTAATTTTTCTCAGGAATAATTAACACAGAAAATTTAAAGCTTAAAGAGGACACTTTACCCAAGAGGACAAAAGGGTGAAAAATATTTAAAATTATAAGCCATTGGATAAATGCAAATTAAAGCCATAAAAACTGCTATAAATCTATTAGAATTGTTAAATTAAAAAAAAATACTAGAAATACCAAGAGGAAGCAAGTATGGGAAGCAGCTAGAGCTCTCAAACATCACTGGTGAGCAGACAACACACCACTCCTTTGGTGGGAGGGTGGGGGCAGTGGTGATACAGGAGAATTGAACTCGAGGGCACTCGACCACTGAGCCACACCCCCAGCCCTATTTTGTATTTTATTTTGAGACAGGACCTCACTGAGTTGCTTAGCACCTCACTTTTGCTGAGATTGGCTTTGGACTTCGGATCCTCCTGCCTCAGCTTCCCAAGCTGCTGGGAGTACAGGCATGCACCATCACACCTGGCTGACACATCACTCTTAAAAATGCCTTGGCAGTTTTCTATAAAACACTTACCCTTTGACTCAAAATCACATACCCAAGTATCTATTCTAGAGAAAGGAAAACTTAAAGGGCTGAGGGGTATATCTCAGTGGTAGAGCGCTTGCTAAGCATGCCAGGGGCCCTGGGTTTAATCCCCAACACAGTGAGGGAAACAAACAAACAACCTCATTTTTACAGGAAAACCTAAACACAAATGTTTACAGCAGTTTTATTGATGATTGGTCGGAACTTAAAATAACTCAAAGTACCCTTCAACAGGTGATTATATACACAAATTGATACAATATTTCACACAGTGAAATATCCAGCAATAAAAAGGAATGAACTTCTGGGGCTGGGGATGTGGCTCAAGGGGTAGCGCGCTCGCCTGGCATGCGTGCGGCCCGGGTTTGATCCTCAGCACCACATACAAACAAAGATGTTGTGTCCACCGAAAACTAAAAAATAAATATTAAAAAATTCTCTCTCTCCCTCCCTCCCTCTCTCCCTCCCCCCTCTCTCCCACAACCACAGACCCCTCATATGAACTCCATGACCCCAGTTTGAGAAGCACTAAAAAAAAAAAAGGAATGAACTTCTGATAACACAAACACTTGGATGAATCTCAAAGGTAAGCTAAGAGGAAGAGGCCAGTTTCTGAAGATTACATACTGAATGACTTCATTTATGACATTCTATTTCGTTAAGTTAAAGGGCAGTCTCAAGAGCAAACACTGTGGGAATGGGGAACTGCTCCATGGGAACTGCTCCATGGCTGCTAAGAGCTGTAGTTGAGAGAAGTGACTATACAGCAGCAGCATAAAGGAGGTTTTCAGAGGTGAGGGGTTCTTCTGAATCCTCACTGTGGTAGAAGTCACAAGAATCTACATGTGTTCTAATTCCTAGACCTGAACACATGCATGATAGTTTAAAACTGTATGACAATTTCACAAGAATTCTCTTTTTACTGAACTATCACTGTGCATACAATAAAAAATTTAAAGGGGCTGGGATTGTGGCTCAGCAGTAGAGCATTCGTCTAGCATGTGCAAGGCCCTGGGTTCGATCCTCAGCACCACATAAAAATAAATAAACAAAATAAAGGTATTATGTTCAACTACTTCTAAAAAATAAATATTTTTTAAAAATTTAAAATGTGTCAAACTTCAAATATGTAAAAAGATTATACTATAACATTTTTCAGCTGACACATGACTAACATAATAGCCCTCTAAGATGGGAAGACACACACCATAAATGGTAACCATAAAAAAGCTGGGGGCTGTAGGTATAGCTCAGTGGTGAGCACATACTTGGCTCGTGGAAGGCCATGGGCTCTATCCCTAGCACTACAAAAAAGGAGGGGAGGGGAAGAGAAGGTGCACTGGAGCAGTGATGCTATTATTAGACAAAACATACTTTAAGACAGAGAAAAAAAACACTAGAAAAAAAAGGAGGACAATTTATGATGCTAAAAAGGAGAAAGGTATCAGAATACAACAGTTACTAATATGGCATTATGTAAAAATGTGGATGTGTAACCGATGTGATTCTGCAATCTGTATACGGATAAAAAATGGGAGTTTATAACCCACTTGAATCTAAAGTATGAAATATGATATGTCAAGAGCTTTGTAATGTTTTGAACAACCAATAAAAAAAATTTAAAAAAAAATAAAAATTTGTCAAGGAGATGTAATAATGATGAACATATGTAATCTAACAAAACTCTAAAACAAATGAAACAAAAGTGTACCAAAGTAAAAGGAGAGAGAATCCATCAGTGACTGAAGACCTCAACACCCTACTCTAAATAACTGATACAACAACAGCCAAGAAGCCAGAAAGGTTATAAGCACTATTACCCACACTGACCTAACTGACAGCTGCAGGACACTTCATCTGACAACAGCAGAAGAATTCTCATTTTTTTAAGGTCCAGGATAAACTATTTCTAATGTCACAAAACAAGTTTCAATAAATTTAGAAGGACTGAAATACAATAAAAGAAATTTGGAGAAAACCTCCAAATACTTGGAAATTAAATAATAATTTCTAAACCACCCATATCATGTCTAAGAAAATAATCATAAGCAAAATTAAGAAATATTTTGAACCTAAATGAAAACAAAAGTACAGCATGTCAAAACTTATGAGATACAGCTAACACAGTGAGTAGAGAGTGTTTTACAGTAGGTCCTGTTAGAAAATAAAAAAGATGTCAACTTGTTTCTATGTAAGAAACTGAAGACTAAACTAAACCTACAGCAAGTAGAAGAAAAAGTTTAGGGCAAAACCCAATGAAATTAAAAACAGAAAACCAACAATGAAAAAAATCATTGAAACCAAAATTGGTTTTGTGAAAAAAATAAATAAATGACAAACCTTTATTTAGATTGACCAATAAAAATAATTATCCCCAAAATTCCCATTTATAAAAATCAAAAATAAAAGAGGGAACATCAACTACTGATCCTACAGGAAAAAAGTATAATATGGGGGAAAAAACCCAACAACAAGTATATACCACCATTTTAGTCCATGTTCTGTTACTAGTAACACAATATCAAATTTGGGTATATTATAAAGCAAAGAGGCTTATTTTAGCTCAAGGTTCTGGTCCAAGGTTGAGGGGCTACATCTGATAATGGCCTTCTTCCTCACAGAGTCCTGAGAGGAGCGAACGGGCATTATGTGTCCTGGCCTTCTTCCCTCTTCTATAAAGCCTCCACTAGTATTCAACCATAGGGGCTCCACTTTGATGACCTTATCTAAACCTAATCACCTCCCAAAGGCCTGCCTGGTAACAGCATAGCTTCCAGTCTCTTAATACCTCATAATGGGGATTAAACTTCAAGATGGAATCAGAAGAAACAAATCATATTTAAACTACAGCAGCCACCAAATTAGACAAGTTAGATGAAATCAACAAATTCCTAGAAGAAAAACATGAATAACAAATACTGACCCAAGAAGAAACAAAATCTATACCTACAAAAAGAAACTGTCAATCAGAAGTCTTTCCAGCCAGGCATTTTGGTTCACAAAGCAGGGAGCAGTAGTGCATACCTTTAATGGCAGTGATTCAAGGCCAGCCTCAGCAACTTAGCAAGACCCTGTCTCAAAAATAAAAAGTAAATGGGGGCGCTGGGGTTGTGGCTCAGCGGTAGAGTGCTTGCATTACACGTGAGGTACTGGGTTCAATCCTCAGCACCACATAAAAATAAATAAATAAAAATAAAGGTATTGTGTCCAACTACAACTAAAAAAATACTTTAAAAATAAAATAAAAAGTAAGTGGGCTGAGGATGTAGCTTAGTGGTGGTTCAATTCCTATAACAAAAAGAAAAAGAAGAAAAAATGTCTTTCAGCAAAGAAAATCCCAGACCTAGATGGCTTCACTATAGAATTCATAATATAATAATTCACAGACCCTTCCAGATAATAGGAAAATACTTCCCAACTCATTCTAGGAATTTAGTATTATTCCAATATCAAAGTCAGACAAAGATATTACAAGTGAGTACACACACAAATAGACCAATACCGTCCTTTCAGAAATACACACTTAAAATTTTTCAATCAAAGCCAGGTGTAGTGGCTTAATCCCAGTTACTTAAGGAGGCTGAGGCAAGACGGTCTCAAGCTCAAGACCACAACAATTCAGTGAGACAATCTCAAAACAAAAATTAGAAAGGTGATAATAGTTCAGTAGTAGAGCACCACTGGATTCAATCAATCCCCAGTACTGGGGGAGGAAATTATTAATTAAAAAATTCACAATTAGTAAACCGAATCTTATATATAACATATAAAAAGGATTATACATACACTATAACTGAATGGATCCATCCCAGGAATGCAAGTCTGGCTTAACATCTGAAAATTGATAATAGGAAATAACACAGGAAAATATATTAATTTAATGCAAAAAAATTAGTAGAATAAAGAGGGGGAAAGTCACTTCATCATATACTATATTCAGAAAAAGCACTTGACAAAATTCAATACCAGTCATGTTTTTAAAAGAAAAAACCAAACCCCCAGTAAATAAGACTCAAGGGTAACTTCCCCAAACTGATAAAGGGCATCTACAAAACCTACAACTAACACTGCACTCAAAGGTAAAAGATATGAACAAGATGAGGATGTGGATCCACTCTCAACATTTCTATTCAATGCTCTACTGGAGGTTCTAATTAATATAATATGGCAAAAACCAAACAAAAGAAAAAAAAGGCATCCGGACTGAAAATGAGGTTGTAAAAACAGACAGCCCATTCCAAGACCCAATGTTCTAGATTCTCACTACCCACACACACAGTCAATACCACTATCCAGTCAGAGAACTTACATTTAAAACAAGAGCTGGTATGCTTGTTGTATGGCAAATATAAAACATAGATTTCCTTCACAACATTACCAATGATGAGAAGTACAAAGTTCTTACATAAAATTGACAAGGGAGAAGTGAATACATCAAGTTAAAGGCCCACAGAAGAAAATACTGGCTGAATTAAAATTTATCAACCTAAGAATATCTAACCGCATTTTCCAAATACAGACACATTTTAATCTTATCCTAATCTATCTGAATACAATTATATGGACTTTATACTGTCAGTCTCACTTCTAACATGCATAACCTTTGTTCCACATTTTAGATAGCAAACAATAATCCAAGTTTCCAGCTTCAAGTACAGTTTCAAGTGACAGTTACTTACTTTGTGATACTCTTTTTGTGGAGGGGTTAGGTTTGGTTCTTTGTTTAACACTATGTCCTTGGAGAGACACAGTGAAGGTCTCCACAATCAACCTGGTCAATGAATTTAATTATTTCACTCATTCCTAAGAGTATCACATAAATAGAAAAAAATATATCATTCATAAACATAGCAATAGAACAAGACCTGGCATCTCCCCAAGCAGTTGTTCGATAACTATTTTTGAGTGAGGATTAAAGGAAGGGTATCATAGACATGCTTCTTTGACGGAAACTGAGTTGAAAACTGGAAAACAGTACAGAAGTAAGAAACCGCAGACCCTCCCCTGAAGGATGATAAATTCAGAAAACAACACCTACTTCCCTAAGGAGCAAAGGAAGAAATTTATCTCAGGCTTTACAAGTACATTGAAAGCCATTTCCACACCCCTTTATGGGATAAATAAGTGAAGCTAAGTAAACAAAGGCAGAGGGAAAATGCACCTCAGCACTGACCCACAATTCCTGATCACAGGGACCAACACTTCTTGACTTCCTCAAATGCTTTACTCAGAAGAATGTAGAAGAGCTAATATACAAGCTGGCCCTGAGACAATGCTTACTACCAGAGAAGAGAGATCACCAATAGCTAGAGTTTATTTTAACATGATCTGTATCCAAGAACAGAACTGCCATCAGCCTCAATAGATGTTCACACTGTTAAACAGCTGCCACGCTCTTTCACAGACTTATCTTAAATAAAAGGAACACAATGAAAATGTGGCCTGCAAAACTCACCTCTTGTTTCTTCTTCTAATAAAACATCAAGTTGATCTTTTCTGTGTTGGGAAAACATAATTATATTGAAATTTAGACTTTCTGCACTAATAAAATCAATACCCTGTCTCTAAATTCTCTCTTGCTTCACTGCCCCTTAAAACTTAGAGCCACCCATACTTGCTCCTCCCTGTCAGATCCTTTTTGTAGCTATGCCATCATGTTGCTAGCACAAAAAAAAATAAATATACCACGTTTTTGCACTTCAGCCCTGGTGGTAGCCAACACTTCCAAAAGTATCCAAACAAAGACCTTGTTGTCACAAAAAAGAGTCCATGGCAACACTGGCTGCCTTGGTCCCTTCACCAAGAGACAGGTTTAAACACCATCAGACCACATATGGCAGAACATGCTGACAGATGTGGACTAGCAGAAAACAGATCTTTCCTCAGAACATCAGTTAGGACTTCAGTTTTGGTTTTTTTCCTGTGCTGCGGTTGGAACCCAGGGCCTCACAAATGCTAAGCACACACTCCACCACTGAGCTACACAAACAGAAACATTTACTGAGTTCTGTGTGTCAAGCTCTGCTCAAGGTCGTGGGCCAAGGTCATGGGCATGTAACAGTGAATAAGGCAAAACCACTGGCCCTTAAGGAGCCTACATTCTCTTGGGCAAGAATACTCAAGTCCAAATGTAATACTAGTGTGGGATTAGGGTTGAGGGAGTAGCCAACACCTTTGTGTCCCAGAGTAATACAATAAATGATTACATAATTAATCTCCCTCTTTGTAATCTACTCTTGTCTAAAGTTATCCAACAGATATTCTCATTACACTTAGCATAAAATCTTAAATGCTTGAGAGGGTCTAAAAACCCCTGTATGATAACCCAGCAAATCTTTCCAACTTTTAAGGTCTTGACCCCACATGCATCCTGAATCAAATAAGGATATCAGGCAAAAATCTCCTATTTCTGTATAATTTGCTTTCATGTATGATTTTCTGAAAATGTAGCCTATAAATCCTGACTCTAGCTTCTTGCTTTTTTGTTTTTTTGTGTGTTTTTTTCCATAAAACATCAGAGGCCCTGGCATTTAATTCCCAGAACTACCAAAAATCAATTAATCAACCATAATTAAGTATTATGAAATACTTAATACTATTTGAAAAATATGGTTATACTGCTTCCAGAGTACTTATTACAATTTATAGGTATACATTTACTTGCATCAATATTTCATGTCTCTTCCATTAAACCATAAGCTCCATGAAGATAAGTATAGTTTTCAATTTGGAGAAATCTAATGTCCGCAGAGCCTAGGATGATGCCTAACACATAGAAGGGGCTCAAGGGAAAAAGAAATGAACAAAAGATGATCACCATGAATGGGAACAATGGCAGTTTAAATTTCTGAGGACTGCACCCCAAGATAGCTCAGCTTCCAAGACCCACATTTAGTTTTGCTTGAGTGTTCTATAACAAAGGCTTCACAGCAAAAACAAAGCCAAAGCTAAGTTTTTTTGACTGCTAAAAATCAACTAGTGATTTGCACTCCTTTTCCAATGAGTTAAAAATTTATCAGTATGCTCGAGGGCTAGGCCAACGAAGTGCAGGAATGATGCTGGCCTTATGAGTGTGGCACTATCTCCCTTTGGGATGTGATACTGCTCCAGGTACTCAGTTCCTGACCAGGACTTGGGGCAATAGTCAGTAGTACAGCCTCCAGTGACTCTGTGGTTCTCAACAGTCAATAATGCAGCATACATTTAGGAGATTATGATTTTTAAGGGGATTAAGGCAGGATTAATGAGGATATTTTAGAGACTGCCTATCACAGCCAGATTCTAAAAAACCTTATAAACCACGGTGATAGGTAACTCAGGAACTTTCAAAAGAGGCCTTTTGTTCTGAACCTTGTCTTATTTGGGTTTTGAAACTTACTGAGTCATTTCTCAGGTTGCTGTGATTCAAGCCACAGTCAAAGTTGAAGAAATCCTTGAACAGGCAGACTACCTGTATGAAAGTGGAGGCAGAGGAAAACTTTAGCAGTTGCTAACCCAATACAAGGCAAGTGGAGATGCAGGATTCCTGTGGCGGTTGGCATGGGCATCAGGTAACATAGTTTAGCAGGACTTCAGAAGAAGAGAAAAAGCTTCTTGTGTATGAAGCCCTAGAGTATGCAATCTGCATTAGTGATGTTGGAGATTAAGAAGTCATCAAGATTAAAACTGCAAATGCCTACATTTCAAGGAACATTATGAGAAAGCAATTGAAATGAAACCTGAAAATGCTATCTCAATTTACCTGATAAGTATTTGGAGCTATGCATTTGCTGAAATTCCTTGGTATCAAAGAACTGCTAAAATGCTGTTTGTACCTCCTCCTAGTTTCATCTATGAGGAGGCCTTGGGCTACTTTCACAGGGAGAACAGGTGGATTCAAACTTCTGCAGCAAAAACTTGCTTCTTTTAGGAAAGACATTCTTGAAGTTAAAAAACAAAAAGCTGGCTGCTTTCTGGTTAATGAAAGCCAAGGACTATTCAGTACACATGGAGGAAGATAAACAAATGCAGACAGAAGCTGCTCAGTTGCTTACAGGTTTGTGAAAAAAAAAAATGAGACCTTTTCAGAGAAGAAAATGCATGAAATAACCAGTATACTTTGCCTTTTTATTTAATTATAAAGATAATGTATTAATCATAACTTTATGGCTTTTTCTCAGGTCTTTCAACTTCTTGACCATTTTAACAGAATAAATACACAAAATTCTAGATTTCTTCACAAACAACAAGGTAAAAGACATAATTGCCATATTGTCATCAGAGTGGTAGCAATAAATTTCCATGGCTTAGAAAGATTACTGTGAATCTTGGGACACCAACAATGCAAAATGATATGGGATTTCTAAATATTGGTCACATGACATCAGGATGAGAGTATATCAAGAAAAGAAAGTTTAATGGAAGCAGCAGCATATGGGTAATGGATTTTCAAGTTGATTTGATTCAAAGCGGAGATCTTCCAGAGAAGTACAGTGAAAGTGAAGTGATATTTAGGGCTCTTGGTGTAGATAAGTGGTGTATCTTGAAGACAACCTGAATGGAAGAACTTTCATCAGAAAAGGACTGAAATGGAGTGGCTTCCTTTTTTAAATATGTGGTCTTACAAGCAACTGAATTTGTCACTGAATAAAGTCCACATTTTAATCCCTAATGAGTTGAAAGGTATAATAGTTAAGGGTGAAATGGAAATTAAGATGTTTTAAATGGAGAAGACAATGCTACTTAAATGACAGTGGAGAGTTACCACTGGAAAAAAACCTTAATTTTCGTAAAATGAGCTTCTTCAATGCCATTTATATAAATTTGAGACTGGGTATACATGAATCCCCCCCCCCAAAAAAATTGACAATTATAATGTAGTAAGTAAACTGTGCATATGTGTTGTTTACCATGTAGGTTTTCAAACACAAAAAGTAGTGAATTCTGTATGCCCATCTGACATTAAACAACTGTTACTCACATTTGTGTGTGTGTGTCTGAGTGTGTATGCACATGCACGCAGACTGACTCATTATTTAAACACCCAGCCACCAAAAGAACTTAATAAAAATTTGAAAGATTATAAATTTTAACCACACTAATTTAAATAAGCAATTTTTTCATTATTAGAAATAGTCACCATAATTCCTACTGAACTATTAATTAAAAATGTACTATACATGTACACTATTAGATAGCTAATACTCAAAACCATCTTTTTAAGGAATTTTATTTATTTATTTTTTTAGTGCTGAAGATTAAACCCATGTCCTCGAGTTATGTAAGGCAGATACTCTACCATTGAGCCACATTTCCAATCCTTTCATGTATTTTGAGACAGAGTCTCACTAAGTTGCTCAGGCTGGCCTCAAACTTGTGGTCCTCCTGCCTCAGCCTTATGAGCAGAGAGGATTACAGGAAGGTGCCACTATACCTAGTGAAAATTCTTTATTTATAGATTTAGCGATAAAATTATGATAAAATGACTATAACAAGTATTGTTTTGTTTAAATAAGCGTGCAAAAATTATAAATGCCTCCACAAATATTTCAAACAATGTTACTGTATGATATTTCTATGCTAGTTAGCACAGTGTGATAATCTTGGAGATGTCCCAATGATTACTTGTATAATACAAAAATATTCACAATAGCCTCCTACAGGAAGCACATCAATTACTATACTAATGTGGACAGTATATCCTTTCATAAACAAAATGCACATAAGAATCCCATATTTTCTTTTTTGAAAAGATACTTGTTTTGATATTTTTTAAAAAAATTACAGAAACAGTGGGGTCACAAAATAGTATTTAATTCTGTATTGCTGAAAATACCAAAAGACATAATGTTAAACACTTACATTAGGAGTATCAGTCTCAAAGAAACTTACATACAGGTGTTGGTGAAGATGATAATCATTAAAACTGCCAAGAAAAATAGTGTCCAGAAATAAAAAGAGGTTTTCCTACATACAAATGAATGCTTATTTTACATTTTAAATCATGAGAAAAAAAATAATGCCTTTCAGGTTTTTGATTTTTTAATGAAGTCTAAGTAATTCAATTATTTAAGTTTGCTATTTTGTTTCAATTTTCAACAAAATTTTAGGCAATGATTCAAATTTATCAGTACAAGCTGGCTATATGCTTGCTTTTCTGATTAAAAATTTAGCAATAAACTTTTCCCCAACCCCACCTTTGCCCTATCAACTTTCCTGTTGGCCACATTCTATACAAATCTTAAATGGGGCTTGAAAGAAAACTCTGTGTTTTGATAACTAATTATGCACTTGCATAAATGAACAACTTTAAGTTAGATGATTTCATAAGATGAGTTCCAGCCCCAGGCAAGAGCTGCCACTAATCTCATTTTCTCATCTTTGGGGTTAACATTTATAGTGTCCCCTGAGGGAAATTCTTGTCTCAACTAAATAAATGAAGAATCTATCAATGCAATAGTCTTATCACCTTAAAATTAGCCTGTCAAGATTATCTTCCCATGTTCTCTAACCTTTTATAGTTAAAATGGAAAATATCCAATAAAACTAGTATATACAAATCAGATTCTAGACTATAATGAATAATTTCTCATCCTGTCACAAATTTACTGGGAATAATGAGTACTGATCGAAGAAACTAACATATGGCCTAAAGTCTGGGTCCCAGATTACAAGAACATTGGCTTCATCTAGCCTCAAGTGCACACTGCCTTTCAGAGTCTAAAATAGCCATAAGAATTATAAGAGTCTATCAGACCCCCAAGTCACAAATGCACCAGAGGTCAGTTTTCTAAAGGCAATGTCTATTTTTAAATGAATATAAGTTGGTTTCTAAATTTGATCTGCATTTAAATTATCATCTGTGAGGAATGTCTGGCTGGAGCAGTTTTAAGCTGCTTAAGGAAGGTCCAAACAAAGTTCATTTTATGTGCAACAGACAAAGCCTGCTCTTAGCAACTAGTGTCTTCCACAAGTCAAGGAGCAGCAGCTGGGAAAAGAGTGCCATCCTGCAGCTAAGGGGCTCTGGAATTTACTTCTTCACATAAGTGATAAAAGCAGGCCATTCTTTACTTTATGGTGACTTAGGAAAACCAATTTCCAATCGCTCAGAACAACAGAATGAAGTAATAGAGCATATCTTCAATGATGAACAGAGCATAGGGACACCACCCCTAAGAAGATGCCAATAGAAATCTATTTAAGCTTCCTCACAGTACACTTATCTTCAGAAAATACAAGTTCACAGGGTTACATTTACCAAAATAGTCTTATTGACAATAAAGGAGGAGCTTTCTTTTGAACTTTGTATTCAGAAACAAGAAGATAAAAGAAAACCACAAAATTCCTATTAAAGCATCTATTAAACAACTGTGGCATGGGCTGGGGATGTGGCTCAAGCGGTAGCGCGCTCGCCTGGCATGTGCGGGGCGCTGGGTTTGACCCTCAGCACCACATAAAGATAAAATAAAGATGTTGTGTCCACCAAAAACTTAAAAAGATATATTAAAAATTGTTTGTATCCCTCCCTCCCTCCCTCCCTCCCCCTCTCTCCCTCCCCCCCCCCCTCTCTCTCTCATAAATAAATAAATAAATATGGCATGAACTGGTGATAATTTTGTAAATTTTTACCATGCTCAATTTGGAGGAAGCCTCAAGTCACTGAGAACTTTCAAGGACTTTTTTTTAAAAATTATCCTTCAAAGGTACTGCAGCGGCTCTGTACTGCTACCACTAAGGAATAAGTAGCTCCACTACTTCAGCAACGGTGTCCTATTGATTTTAATATCCACATTAGGAGAACCACCACCAAGACATAGGTGAAAAGCTAAAACAAATCACCTTTGGATAAAAATCTATAAATAGAAATACATAAATTACATACTTCCATAAGCCAAGATAACAGTAATTTAGTTAAACCCATTTAAGTAAACTATTAATAATCAATAATGAAGGCAAAAATAACAGGTGTATCCATGTGTTTATGCCACCAACAAAGCTTATTTCCTTTCATCAGCTTTTAATTCTGGCTTTTGATTCTGGCCAGTCCAGATTCTGGTCAAAGATAAACTAATACTATGTAGCAGAGGAGGCAGTAAATCCAAATATTTCACTTTCTAGATATCTGAAAGATATGATTTTTAATACCATCTTTTAAAATAAATCTGATTTTAAGAGTTGAAGAGATCACGAAAAGTGAAAGCACAGCATCTGAACTAAAGCCTTGATTCCACCCTGCCTCACTCACTCACCTACTCACAACACTGAGTGATCCATGTGCTGCCCAATATGCACACCCCTCCAGTGCCTACACAAACTCCAGTTCATCTACAGGAAGCAAGACACCTAACTGAAAAACTCCCTCTCACAGCTTGAACCACAAGACTATGATCTGGCCAATGAGAAACAAGCAGATGTGTCTTGAGAAAGCAGCAGAAAGGCTGCTTAAAGGGAACTGACTATTCAGAATTTCATCCATTTTTCTCCTTTCTTCCACTTGCTGGAAACAGTGATGCCCCAGTAGCCATCCTATACAGTCAGCTTAAGGCTGCATGTCTGAAACTCAAGAGGCAAATATAAACAGTATTTCTTTAGTGTTGTCAAATCCAGAGAATTCATGGCCAAAGATCCTGGCACTGTGGGGGCTCTGATGCTGTTTCTGCCTAGTTGTTACTGTCAATAACCCAGTGTCTCAAATGCATAAATATAAACAAGTTTATAAAGACTCTGAAAGAACAGAGCTAAAGGAACATACTTAAACTTCAATAAAGAGAGCTGAATGTTTCAAGGGAAGCAACAAAGTTTAAGAACCAAACTCCCCTTCTCTGTTCAAACCCTCAATCCATCCCTTCAGCACATACACACTGAGGACCAGGTGTACATGTGTATCTGCCTCTCCACCACCCTGGAAAAACTTAAAGGCAAAGACTGCTCTTGTTTACTTCTGCAGCTCACGAACCCAGCACAAATCAGCTACTCAAGTGTTAAATGAAAAACTTGAAGTAAAAGAAGCTCCTAATTTAAGAATCTTCCGATGACAGATAACTGTACAGGCTGGAAGTCTGCCATGGTACCTGCATGTAGTCCAGCTCACTCAGTGTAACAAAACACATGGAAACTGCTGAGCCAAAGTGCCTCACTCTTTACGTCCAGGGCCTAAAGACCTCACTGCCTCAACAAGGACTGGGTAAGGTGGAAGCGGATTCTAGAGAGCTCTTGTCTTCTTTTCTCCTCTTTCTACTCACCCCTGCAGAGATGCCAAGAAGAGCCCTGCTACATAGAGAAAAGCAATTACAATACAACGTGAAGATGGCATATAAATGCATGCTTCCTCTGTAGGGGCAGGCACAGCTGTAGTGCCCGGCATGGACCATCTCATTACCTTATTTACTCCACACCATCGCTGCTGAGCTTCCTTTCTGACATGCAGTAAGCAGTGTAATAAGAATTGTAATGCAAAAAAAAAAAAAAAAAAAAAGTACATATATAAAGGCATGAATTGGCGTGAACATACTCTAAATACAAAGATATGAAAAATTGTACTCTATATGTGTAATAAGAATTGTAATGCATTCCACTGTCATGTATTAAAAAAAATAAAATCAATAAAACTAAAAAAAAAAAAAATACAGAGGCAGAGAACACTCAGCAAGGACATACCACGCCACTAGGCCAGGCAGGAGGCAGGGAGCAGGGAGGCAAGAGCACCTGCACAATGAGAAAGGCTGAGCAGAGGAGACAGAACCTGAATGGGCAACATCATTCTTCCAGGGTGGAGGGGACAGGCAGAACTCACCAGGCCCCTGACACTGGATCAGTGGGCACAGCTGCCCAGGGCACATCTGAACATGTGAGTGGTGGAACATTCAAGAGCTCTGTCTGAAGGATGGGCTGTATGAGAAGGACAGACCTGGTGGTTTCTCATAAATGCTCCTACAAGCTGTACCTCTGGGAGATGCATGAAAGGATTTCTTAATCTGGAGCACACAGTAATTATTTAACACATAGTATTTTAAACCCAGATCATTAATACTGACCATTTATTAGAAAGTATTAAAAATACATTAATAATTTTACAAAAGCATAGAAATGAACTGAACAAAAAAAACCTGCTGAAATACTTCTTTAAAATATCCCTAAATAACATACTTCCCTCTAAATTTTGGAAAGATGGTTAGGCAGATTCATGACTTACAAAATAAATTTTGTATGTGATGGCAGAGAGTCAACTTTTCAAATTTTCAAATTTCCACTCTTCTTTAGTAATAGAAATAAGATTCTATTTAGGCTGGCAATGTGCCCAATGAAACACCACACTTGAGCCTCGCTTGAAAACAGCATTGACCAAGGAGTTTCAAGTGGAAGTCAATGGGTGGAGATCCCACAAAGTCCCTTTCGCCCCTTTCCTTCCCCTCCTATTGCAGACATCTTGTCTGTAGCTCCAATAGTGTCCTGTGGTTTGGAGAACACAGAACTCACACCAGGGATGTGAACGTCCGAGGGTGCCTGAGTCCTTTCTTGAAGACTCTAGAACCACCACCCAATAGGCAGTTAATATGAGAAAATCAAGCCCTGTGTAATCAGATACCTGTTTCTGCTAGGCAAACACAAACTTAACTGTAGATGCTAGAGCATATTAAAGTACACAGGGTAAGATACGGCAAATAGCAGCATCAAATACATTAATGGTATGAAAATATATTTCATGATTCACTATCTTTTCTAAGCAACACATCATTTTATGATTATTAAACATCCTTTGTAATGAATATAAATGTTTTCCAATATTTTCTGTGGGCACAACAGATATCTAGTTCTTGAAACATTTTATCTACTCTGAGCACTAAACTAGGGAGAATGAGAGGCTAGGCAGAAAGAAACCTGGGAAGTTGGGATACAGGCAGTATGTAGAAGGTACTGGAAAACTAAACAACATCAACACAATGAATACAAGCTCTTTACAGAAAGCTTCGTGTTGTACAAGCCAGGTGAACTATAGGTAACAGTCAATTTGGGGGATCACAATCTACACTAGTCTCTGGTTGCCACTGCCTACCATAACAGAATCACACAAATTTAAATGTAATGCACTTGATACCAGCTTTATTTTTTTTTTTTTAAAGAGAGAGTGAGAGAGGGAGAGAGAGAAAGAGAGAGAGAGAATTTTTTTAATATTTATTTTTTAGTTTTCGGCAGACACAACATCTTTGTTTGTATGTGGTGCTGAGAATCAAACCCGGGGTCGCACGCATGCCAGGCGAGCGCGCTACCGCTTGAGCCACATCCCCAGCCCCCAGCTTTATTTTTAAAAGGAATAGTTGCTTTGTAGCTACTCTCAACTGATACAGATTTTTACTTGGTTTTCGTGGGAATGTTATTGTATTCCTTCCTCTATCTCTTAACCACGAAACAGTCATGCCCACCATGAACATAATAATTTCCCAGGGTTGGGATGTGTTGGGGAGAACGCCAACTCTGAGCAGGATCAGTCACTTACTGCAGGAAAGCAAAGTCAGGATCACCTCCTCTGCTGTAATTTAACTAATTGTACAGGTTTTGTTTAAAGCTAAAAACAAATCTGAATATAGATGCTTAAAAAATAATTCTACTTCCATTTTTTACCTCTGTTCACTTTTTAAAAAGCAATGATTCCTTTCTATTTCAAATATTGTTGGCTGAACTAACAATAAGCCTACCATCAAGTCACTACCACCTAACAACCATGGAAGTCCTACTGTGTAGTAAACATTACATGAACATCAGTTTTCTTTCTATAAAGTGGTAAACTGAAATGTACATAATGCCCAAATTCAAGCCTGGATTATAACAATTACCAATTGTAGGTGAAACTTTGGGCAGACTAATTTGCTGCTCTCTGGCCTTAGTTCCTAAAATTATGAATGAAAGTAATGCTATTGTTCCCCCTGTAGCATTATTGGAAAAAAAATAAGTGCTAATGTACATAAAGACCCTAGCAAAACGTTTGACACAAAATAGGTATTTTGTAGCTATTAATATGATGATAATTACCAAAAAGTTTTAAAACATTTAAGTAACTAGAATACTTATTTGACAATCAAAAATGAAGTAAAAGAGAAAGTTAAAAGCATCATAAAGAGAGACAGGGTGGGAGTTGAGCAAACTGTAAATAAGAGTACTTTCAGTTCACACCTGAGATACCTGGCCATTTCATCACCCATTCAACCTTTCCTTAAGACACAACAGAGACAATACCTTCTATGTGTTGGTTTCTAAGACTTGAGGAACACAGAAAATGAAGACATGGTCTTCTGCTCTCAAGGAACTCACAGCTCCCTAAGTAGATAAATTTAGCACATACTAGGCAAAAGACAGGTAAGCACCACACAGAGTACTATGGAATGCAGAGGTGGGGCATACAGCCCAATCCATGGTGTGAGAGGGAAGGAACCCCTAGAGTACAATCTTAGAGAATAAGAAGGTAGTGAGGCAGGCAGTGAAAGGGAACAGTACAAGAACCCCGAGATAAGAGTGCAGTGTATTCAAAACACCAAGTTCAAAGCAGGGAACAGTAGATGATATGGATGCCCAGAATGGCAAGCTTTCCATTACAGGGGTTGAAGGCCACATGGATAATACTGGACTTTCTTCCACAGGCTGTGAGGATCCCTGAAGACATTTTAAGGAGGAGGGTGACATGGATAGACATCCCTTTTATATAAAAGCCCTGATGGTGACGTAGTAAAAGTATTAAGGTGGTATGGAATGGTAAACCAGTAGCCCAGGAAAGCAAAAATAAGGTATGGAAATAGAATTCACATTTTAAACTCCTTTTAGCTACTATAAGATTTTTCAAAGGAATTAAAATTAAGCTAGGTCTTCTTGAGTTCTATGTAGGTTTTGGACATATGCAATTTCCCAATAATTATCAATGGTTTCAGAAGAAGTCATTGGTTTGACTTTAAATTCTCACAGTGCCTGATTCAACATTACCCACAACATTGTGAATGAATAGTGAATTGGGAGATACTGCAACATGCAATTTTACCCTAAAATCCCACAGAGCACATTCCCTACTACCAACTTCACACCCAAATTCTTCTACTTATAATCAACTGTTATTCATATGAAGAAAAACTGAACCCCAAATACTTCCCACTTGTTTGTGTGATGAGCATAAACTACCATCTAAAACAAGTATTTAGATTTAGGTAAAAAATAAAATTCTTAATAGCCCTCAAATTACAAACACTTTTAAGACTTTTCCTCCCAAAGACTTCTGTATGTCCTTGGCCTACAATTTTAAAGTCACTTAGCAAAAAGAAAGCAAAACAGCTCTGTGGGATCATAAAAGGACCTTATCTGTGCTTGGCTGACAGCTGAAATGTTCTCAAAGGGAAGAATACCACACAAGTTGTTTGGATGACTCTTACTTGGCTGCTACCTACATATTCACCAAGAAAAATGTGTATAAACATCAACATGCAGGCACAAATATCCATCTGCACAGGATGTTAGTACTGCTCCTCAATTCCTGAAGGGTTCTATTCTCTTTTAGAAGTATAAAATCTGCTTTAAGCAGGAGAAAAGATGGAGAACCAGCAGCCATCTCTTTTGAACCCAAACAAGAAATCCTCTCTCCATAAGATCATTTGGGAAGTTTAAGAGGTTAAATGCACTTCTAAATGAAGTCTAAATCATTGCTATGAAAAAACATAGCACATTTTTCTCTTCTTGAACCCAATCTATTAAGTCTTCCTTTGGATTCAGTCTTCTGTCACTGGGTTGAGGCTCATCTTGGCCTCAATGCTATTGAAGGAGATGCTCTTGGGGAAAGCGTGACAAGAAAAGGCAGTTACTAATGTCAAGTTGATGTAGGTGTAGGGACATTGGCAAGAGAAGTGTTCTGATGCTGTAACAACTCCTGAACTCACACCAATCCCATTCTTTCTTTGGTTTAAAGAAACTGGAATTTTGCAGGTTCTACATACCTGGTTAAAATATCCTTTGATTTGATTAAAAAAAAATGCAGAGTTAATTATTAGAATTTAATTTGGTCTACCCAATTCCTTCTCTCCAAAAATTTTACCCCATTCAACTATTTAGTTTTTTGTTTCTTTGTTTTCTGGCAGTGCTCGGGATCAAACCCAGGATCTCGCACATGCCAGGCAAGCTCTCTACCACTGAGCTATATATCCTCAGCCCTCAACTGGGAGGGTCTTATGACTAAATAGTTAAGAGCAAGTTTTCTAACTCCAAGCACTTGATGCTTTTGTGTCTTTTACTCTCCTGTATACCAGGCCAGGCTCACAGGTTCTCAACCTATGAAAGGCACTCAGCATAGAGAGTGGCACATTGCTCTATCAATGGTCTCAACTGTTATTAGCTGAATTAAGAAAAGCACAGCCAACACCAGAAAAACTAACTAATTACCACTATGACAAATCTATACAGGGCACCACAGGATTTTCAGTTTCCATCTTTATACTTTACTATCATTTTCTGTCATTTATATGCCAAGTAAGTTATTCTTAATTACCTTATGCTTCCTAATTTTCTATTCCTATATCCTTCTGTGATTCCATTAACATGGCCTCCTAGGGTGAAGTGAATTTCAAGGGATTTATGATCACCTACACTTGGTTCCCCTTCACTAAATTTTTAATGGTTTTCTACTGATAAACAGTAACCTAAAATAAATTAATTTCTAGACCATGTTGTTGTTGCCATTAGGAATTCACTGAACTATATTTGTTTTTCACCAGCTGTCTGGATAATTATATTTAGTTCACTTTTTAAAAGTCAGTAGAAAATGAATATGTTCATCATTAGCCTCTCTTTTTTTGGATTTCCCTATATTCTCTAATTCCCCTTAAAGCTTACGCAAGGTGTTCAGAGTGAAGACAAATCCACTCACATCTCAGAGGCAACTCAATAATTAGATACCAAGGGCTTAAAATCAGACAATTCTTAATGTTACAAGCAACAAGAACCATAACATAAAAAACAATAAATGACTAAAGACATTCCACATCTAAAATCAAATACTACTAAATGCAAATTTCCATATGGCTGCAAAATGCTTACCTTAAATTATCCCTTTATGGGGACAGAGAAGAAAAGAGCTTATTGTCATTTTAACACAGAAATTCTACAAGGATTCCTCTACTTTGTGCATATATTTTATACAATGCAAATCAATTCAGCCAAGGCAATATTACTACTTTTTTTAAGAGTCTAAGAGAAACAATTGTCCACAGAATATCTATTATCTAAGGATTTAGGCAACTTGCCCAAAACACTACTCTGAATTTTGTGTTTAAAACAGTAGAGAACTGGGCTGGGGATGTGGCTCAGTGGTAGAGTGCTTGCCTAGCACATGCAAGACCCTGGGTTCGATCCTCAGCACCACATAAAAATAAATAAAAATGAATGTACTGTGTGCATCTACAACTAAAAAATAAAGTATTAAAAAAAAAAAACAGAAGAGAACTGGTTCCAGAGTAGGACGAAGGAAGAATAGACCATATAGTCTCTCCCCAGAATGCAGCCATAATACCCTGACAGAGTTCATGAAATAGCTGTCTGAGGGTTCTGCAAAGTAGGGGCAACAGGCTGATTACAGAAGGAGACTGAAACTCAAAGTGCCACCGCACAGGCAAACCATTTTTCTATTGTCTCCTGTACAATCCTGCAGCCTAATCTAAGGAAGCCCAACACCTAGAAGTGAGGACAAGGGAGCAAAACTTTGTTTAGAGCTGGAGGAGTTGGAAAGAAGATTCCTCAACTGGGACAGAGCAGTTCCCCAATTTTTCTTTTTCTCCAATCTATTATTTCCCAACAAAGGCAATGTTAAAGTGGTGGAAGGCAGCAAGAACCATGTCATGGAGAAATTCCAAAGAAAAGGAACCTTTCTCTTGGATCAGAGAAGCATTATGATTCCAAAACACAGGAGCAAACATTGTTGATTTTCTCCTCTGTCTTCCTGCCTCTTGGCCCAGAATAGCAGCAATCAAAGGAAATGCACTGGCCCATTTTAAAGTCTCATCTTAAAGCCCTATCTTTGTGGCTAGAGAACTATCAAGGGGAACCCCAGAGAAACAGGAAGTACTGAAGAAATCAACCCACAAAAATATAATCAACTGACTTTTGGGAAAATTGCAAAGGTAATTCAATGAAGAAAAATCATCTTTATAAGTGATGACAGAACAAGACATCCATATGTGAAAAAGGAACTTTGACCTAAACCTTAAGACTTACACAAATATTAATTCAAAATAAATTAAATATATTTAAACGTAAAATATGAAACTTTTTAAAAGAAAATCTTTACAACCTTTGCAATAAGTCAGAGTTCCTAGACACTGATACAAAGCATGAGTTTAAAAAAAAAAAAAAAAAACAGAAAAGATAAACCATGCTTCTTCAAAATTAAAAATTCCTGCTCTGAGAAAGACACTATTAAGATAATGAAAAAATAAGAATGTAGACAGGAAAAGTATTTGCAAGTCACATAGGCAAGAAAGCACTTGTATCCAGGTTTAATAAAAAAAAAAAAAAAAACCTCTGAAAATTCTACCAAAAACCAAAACAGCCCAATTAAAAAGCAGCAAAAAACCTAAACTGACTCTGTGTCCTGTAGGATACACAAACAGTAAGAACATGAAAAACTGTTCAACATCATTAGCCATTAGAGAAATGCAGATGAAAACCACAATAAGATGCCATTACACAACTACTAGGATGGCTGAAAGACCACCGACAACACCTAGGCAACACCACGAATTGACAAGGATGCCCAACACCTCTGAGTCTCCTACACTGCCGATGGGAAAGCAAGATGGCCCAGCTCTTCTGAAAATGGTTCAAAAGTTTCTTTAAGAAGTTAAATGTAGCTGGGCACAGTGGCTCATGCCTATAGTCCCAGCTCCTGGGGGAATTTGAGGGAGGAGGATCCTCTGATCCCAGGAATTTGGGGCCAGCCTGGGCAATGTAGCAAGACCCCATCTCAAAAAAAAAAAAAAAAAAAACACAATGCATCTACCACATAATTCAGGGATTCCCTTCATAGGTAATTATCCAAGAGAAAGGAAATCATACCTCCACATAAAGACTTGTACACAAGCTTTCATGCTAAGTGTATTTCTAATTCTCAAAAATTAGGGCAACCCACAAGTCCTTAAATGGGGACAATGGATAAATATGCTGTTGTATTCATACAATGGGATCTACTCGGCAATTAAGAGGAACCAACTATCTAACACATAGCAAATTAAATGAATCTCAAAGGCATTATACTGAGTGAAAGAAATCAGCTTCTGAAGATGTTCCACTCTGGGCTTTCACAGAAATGACATCCTCCCAAAGAGAAAACCACAGGGATAGAGAATAGATCAATGGTTGCTCAAAGGGAGAAAGGAGGAGGTGTAACAACAGGCAATTTTTGAAAGGTGAAGCAGTCCTGGGGGTAGTTACCAATCCATACATGTAACATTGAACTATACACCAAAAAAGCCAATTTTGCTTTAATTTTATAAACTAACAACATGAAATATTTCAAATTTATAATAACTTTTGTATAATCAACTTAGATAAACATTGTACTGAATATTGCTGCAGAAATGGGTTTTAAAGATAATCAAATACAGTATTAAGAATTGTTTAAAACAAGTTAATTTATAAAATATTTTACAAGATACCATTGAATCATTCCTTTACAAAGTTAACAGCTCAAAGATGATTGTTTAATAGCAAGAATGTCAACGCTCAACAGCATTCAACAGTTCTAGTTAGAGATGCTGATGTCACCCAGCAGATGAAGCATCAGGAAAACAGATGCATAAGCTCAGAGTCATCCAAAGTCGGCCCAGTACAAGCCCCACTTCCATCCCAAGGGCTGTCCACACCTCCTCCAGTTCCTCAACAGGAAGCACCCCGAACACATTTGTTTTAAAATTTGAAAATTATGTATACAAAAGGAAAAGGGCCAGGAAAGCACTCTACTGGGACTGCCTGCACTTTGTCATCACACCACCACAACTGCAGTGCTCTCACAATGTGCCAGAAACTGGCCCCACTCTCTAAACCCTGGTTAAACTGACATTTCCTTGACCCTGTGAGCAAAGGGGAGAACAGCTCTCAGCTGCACTGTTAGACCAAAATGATCCCACCCAGGTTCAAAACACAGAATTGTTTTCTAAGACACATGCCTGCACTCTCTATGTCAAAATACTGATAGTCTCTCTTACAGCATTTTTTTTCAAAGAAAAACAATAACAACTACTAAAAGGGAAAGATGGACACTGCCCTCATCCCACTTTCACTAATTTGACTTCTCCTTTTTCAAGGATATCCCACATGCTTAGCACTGCCCATTCAACTGCAGAAAATAGTCACAAATGTGTTACTTTGAAAATGACTTTTTTTAAATAAAAGTTTTATTTTAACAGAGCAGTTAGAGATAATTTTTTAAAGTCTTTTCCCTATTTTTCAAAGATTCCCAATACTGAAATATTGAGCTACATGAATTCTGCTTATATTCCTAACATATTTATATTATATATATATAAAATATGTGTGTATATGTACATATATACACATACACACATAATATATATAATATATATTAAGTTAAATGGAATAAGTCAGTATATATAATATATATAATGTATAAATACATATACATACACACATACATACATACACACAACATATATAATGACTATGATTATCACGCTCATTTTTTAAAATGTATTTTTTGTTTTTTTAATATTTATTTTTTTGTAGGTGTACACAATAACTTTTACTTATTTTTATGTGGTGCTGAGGATCGAACCCAGTACTTCACACGTGCAAGGCAAGTGCTCTACCACTGAGCTACAACTCCAGCCCCCTATCATGCTTACTTTTAATACTATTATGGAAATTCTACTTTGTGAGGACATCATCTAATTTCTCACCATTACCACCAAAAATGGGAGTGGAGAAATAAAATACACTAAGCTTTCAGGTAACAGCGTTCTCACCAATTAGTACAAACATAATTTTGTCATGCCTGTAAGAAGGGGTTGGTATCTTTGGATGGGAAAGACTGCTTCTTGGTGCATTTAATTTGCTAGAGAACAAGGCACAAGGACAGGTGAGCCTTTAACAAGCTTGCTTGGATGACAGAGTCCAACCACAAAGCATAAGCTATGCCATTCTTTAGAGTGGTACTTCTTAGGATCCTATTAGACATATATTTAAAATAACAACCTGGCTGGCATTCATGCACAGGTCATGCTGTATGGTGCTAGGAGTCTAAGGGAAAGAAGATGTCAAGTGATGCCATTTCTGAGAGTTTTTCCTCTCTCAACCTAACATGCTCTTGCTTCTATTCGTCTTAGTGGCCAGAAAAGGCACTCTACATTCGAGATAAAAGAATACACACAGAGCCACACTGATGCACACAATTTTCCTCAGAAAACTCATTCATTATACATAACTTAGAACCTGAAATGTAAGGGTTTTGTTGTTTTTTGTTCTTCTTCCAGGTTGAAATACTTCAGCAATGCCTACTGGCAAAAATGCAAGTTAGAAAATGAGGACTCAAATGTAAGTATAAAGCCAAGTGAAGAAAGGAAAAGCTGGATGCCATTATGTGAAGGCTGCTAATGCTAAGGGAAGAGACTCAAGCGGCACACGGTTACTGATAATGAGGAATGATCAGCAGCTGCAGCGTGGCAAAAAGCACCTCCTTAAGAGTCAAAGGGTTGGACTTAGTGACTCCACAGATCCCCCAACACTCCTAAACACTCCTAAACAATTCTCTTTCTACAATTCTAATGCAGGACTGAGACTCTTTTTTAGTGAGCGCCTATAAGGTTTTGTGTTCTTCACCACCCTTGCATGGTGCCTGGACCTAAGAGATAATGAATGATTGATGAGTGGAATGAACAAAAAAATAAATAAAAATATAAAAAGAAAATGAACTACAGGAAAGGAAGGTGACTTCCATTAAGGGATATCAAATAAGTGCCCTTGACCACCGGCATAATCTCCTCTACTTTGGAGGACTTTTGTAACTACATGGTAATTTCACAAAGAGAACTGAATTTTCTTAGGCAAAGTTTACTTTCCAGTGAACTTCATGGTAGATCATAGCTTGCCATGGGAGAAGTCTCAGCTCTGCCAAATTTTTACAGTTCATTTGTGTTTGCATTATCAACATTACCTTCAACCTATGTTCCTCTGCAAGAATCTTTTTTTTATTTGTCCTAATTAGTTATACATGACAGTAGAATGTATCTGCAGGAATCTTTTAAAGCAAGTGTCCAGTGCTGCTTTAATTAAAATCAGTTAACACAATTTATAAGTATGAGGAGCATGGATGGGTAGTTATGTAAGCAGCATGCCACAACAGGCTGAAAGGAAATGTGGGACCATCTGCACTGTGGAGTCTCACATAACTCCCAAGGTAACAGTGTTCCAAATGGGGCATGTGACTTTTTTTTTTATGACAGCAGAATGAATTACAATTCTCATTACACATATAGAGCCCAATTTTTCATATCTCTGGTTGTATACAAAGTATATTCACACCAATTTGTGTCTTCATACACAGAGGCATGTGACTTATGACAGAGGTCCCAAGCAATCCCTGCTTCAGTTCCAATATTAAATATAGACAGTCCCTGACTTACTTAATAAGAGTTGAACTTATGATTTTTTCAATTTACAATGGTGCAAAAGTGATTAAAATTCAGTAGAAACCGTACTTTCAGTGTTGATCTCTTCCCAAGCTAGTGGTAAACGGTACAGTACTCCTGTCATTTGGGGCAGTGGCAGTCAGTCACATAAACAACTGTTACTCTGCTGTGTCATGGAAGTATCATGTTTATTCAGGAAATTGGGTGTATTAAGTACATTTCTGACTTAAGACATTTTCAACTTACTATGAGTTTATCAGGATGCAACCCCATTGTAAGTTGAGGAGTGCCAGTGCTAGCAAATTTTTACTTATTTCTCAGAACAGCTTACTGACATTTCTAATAATTTCTTCCTATACTCTGCTAAATGCACTCATTTTGGAAAACATAGCTCTAAGTTACTTCTGATAGCATTTCTGATCTCAAGTTACTTTTTTCTCCCTTCTCTTTGGCCAATTTATTCACACCATCAAAGAACCCTTTATAAGACAGCAAGCCCACTGAAACATTCCTGTTTCCAGGACAGACTTGTACTCTTTCAGTTTAGTCCCCTATCTTCTATCTATAAGCAGCATCTCAGCTTCCAGTAGCTTCTTTCCATACCTAACTTACTAGATCAGAAAAGCACTGTCAGAAGCAGAAAGATCAATAATTTTAGAATCAGAAAATCTGTGTTCAAATTTTGCCATTCTCAGTTATGTGACTTGGGGTAGAACTCTGATACTATTTCTAAAATAAGAAAATTCTATTTCATTCAACCACTGTGGGAAACAGTATGGAGATTCCTCAAAAAACTAGAAATGGGACCACCATGACTCAGCTATCCCACTCCTCAATATATATCCAAAAGATCTAAAATCAACATACTATAGGGACGCAGCCACATCAATGTTTATAATAACACAATTCACAACAGCCATGCTGTAGAACCATCCTAGGTGCCTGTCAACAGATGAATGGATAGAGTGTGGTATACACATAATGGAATGTTACTCAGTCAAAAAGAAAAATGGAAGTATGGCATATGCTAGTAATTGATGGAACTAGAGAGCATCACACACTAAGTGAAATAAGCTGGACCCAAAAAGTCACAACAAATGTTTTCTTTCATATGCAGAAGCTAAAGTAAAATAAGAAAACAAAAGTGGGATGGGGTAGGCGGTCAGGGTCCATCAAAATAGATGAGATCAGTAAAGCAGAGGAAGGTAATGGAAGGGGAGTGAGGAGGGATGGAAAAAGGAGGAAAAGTGGAATGAATCTGACCAAACTTTACTACGTACCTACATGAACGTACCACAGTAAATTTCACCTTGATGTATAGCCATAATACAATAATTTTTTAAAAAGCTATAAATAAATAAAAGAAAGACTAAAAAGAGAAAGAGAGAGAGAGAGAGAACAAGGAGGAGGAGGAGGAGGAGAGAGAAAGAGGAAGTACTGGGGGAGTGCATTGGAATAAATTTTATTCCTTGCTTGTGTAATTATGACAAAATGAACCCCAATATTATGTATAACTAAAATGAACTAATCAAATATAAAGAATTACATTTTGTTCCACTCTGATAATTATTATAAAGATTAATAATCATCATAAATGATCAATAGATTTAAGACTAAGTATAATTTATTTCTATACTTATAAATGTTAATATGAATCATATAAGCACTCTTATTACACAGATGAAAAGTAATTTTGTTTATACATTTAATTTCAAAGAATTAATAATAGTTATAAAAGCTCAAAGTAATTTGCACTGTTTTTATTCATGTTTTCTTAGTAAAAATCATTTGATACAGTACTAACCCTGAACAGTAACCAAATTCAAAAGCCTCTTCTTAAAATTTTCAGTCATTCATTAATGTAATAAAGATACGATAAACTAGAAAAACAACAACTGACGTGGAAAATTGGAACATTTGAAATACGTATAAAAATATAAATTTGAAGCCATCTATAATCTTCCCATCCAGAGATAAACCCCACTGATATTGTTGCACAGTTCATATAGTAAAAACTCACTTAAAGTAATAGGATATTAATCCAGTTGTTAATTAAAAAGGCTTGTTTAAGCAGAAAACCACAAACATTGATACATAAATATCTAAAGACTTTTCATTTGAAATAAACATGTTGTAGATTTATTTACAAGTTTCCTAATATAAGGTCAAGGCCTTTTCTAAGAATAACTGGTCTTCAGACTGACAGGCTAGTCATTCTTACACAAACCACACCCAAAAATGCGTCATCACAACTTCTAATTTCCCTTTCTTGCTGGTGTGGGGGGGGGGGAGTTTAAGATGTGATCTGGCTATGTTACTCAGGCTGGCCTCCATCTCCAGGGCCCAAGTGATCCTCCTGTCTCAGCCTCCTGAGTTACAGGGACTACAGAAGTTCACCATTGCACCTGGCTGCCCCCATCTCAATCTGAATGCCCTGGTGTTTACCAAGTTCCTAGTTTCATTTCATTAAGCACCCTTGACATAACATAAGGGGTCTTCCAAGCACTGCCAGCACCCACCTTCCTTTACAGGCAGGACAAGACCAGGCTGAAGGACTGTTGTGAGTAAGCCAAATGGCCCCGAGGATCCCGTCCCTACTTATAGGACCGCATCCTCCTCCTGGCTAAGACAGAGAATGACTTATGAATTTATCAATGCTTGATCAGAAGTTCTGCTTAATGCTTGTTTCCATTAGAAACAACAACTAGTTGGCACTTACAAATCAACAAAACAGTTTTTCTATAAACATCACTTCATCTCCTGCTTGTAACCCCACACTGTGACATATATAGCAACATTAGCTTCCTCATTTTTTTCAAGAGATAGTGCCTGGGAAGGGGACCATGTCACAGTGTAGTGAAATCTAGAATTGCACCAGAGGCCTTCAAAAGGAAAGCCTTTCCTCTTTAGCCCAAAGTAACCACATGACCTCTCATGAGACAGCTGCACCATGTGCACATACACATTTCTGCTAAACTAGCAGAGAGCATCTTTGGTTGACTCACTCATTCCCTACAGTTCTACACTGCCTTGTATCAGGGAGTGCAGATGGGAATAGATAAAGAAACAAAGCTTCAGGGAGGGAGAGGAGTGAGGAGGAGTAAGAAGATAAATGGCAGATGAAAAATTACAATCAAAGAAAGATAAGACAAAGTTGCCCACTCACATGTGCACTACACATCATAGTTTGCAAAGCATTTTCATGAAAATTTGGCACCCCCAGAATAATAACTAAATAATAGAGTCATGCTGGAAAAGCTAGGGTCCAGGTTAGGTGATGGCGGAAAACATCTTGGAGATGACTCAATGAATTCTGAAGGATGGATGAGGTCTCAGAGACCCTGCGTTGAGGAGGGGACATTCCAGAACCAGCATGTGCCACAAAGATTGGAAATGGAAAACCTCCACGGTCAGAGGAACCTCTGGGCTGGAGAACGTGATTTCTTAGTGCAGAGAGTAATAGGGGCCACAGATGAAAATGAGGAAGATTTGGGCTCATATACAGTGAATGAGTAGCCTTGTAAGAGAAAATGAACTGACAAGCTTTCTTTCAGAAAGACATACGGTTCTCATAGACATAAAACTGAGAATTCTCATGATGGGTTTTTATAGTTCCTGTCTTCCCATAGTATAAAAGATCAAAATGCATCTTTTATACTTCTTCATCCTCTGTTTTCACTACAAAAGAGTGACATCTTCTTGCTTATACACTGCTATAACACTTTCATTTATATTTATCTTCATTCAGTTCCTATTTTAATATCTCAAGCTTCCATAGTAGGAATAATCCTTTTTGTTTCTTAGCATTTCCCCCAGAGAACTCAGAACAATACTCACCACGAAAATCACCCAATGATATCACTGATGCATGAGAAAACCAAAGACTTGCTTTAATTACAAGATGGAACTAGCTGGGCAAAGTGGCACATGCCTGTATTCCCAGCCACTCAGGAGGCTGAGGCAAGAGGAACGCAAGTTCAAGGCCAAACTCAGCAACTTAGCAAGACTTGGTCTCAAAAAAAGACTGGGGATGTAGCTCAGTATTAAAGTACTGGGTTCAATCTCTAGTAACCTCCACCCCCACCAAAAAAAGAACTGGAGCTAACAGGAAAAGTATCTATATGCCCTCTGCTCTCATCACACACTCCCACCTACCTGTTCTACCTTTTATGGTCTTAGTCATCTATCTTTCCTTTGTGCCAGGCACCAAAGCACTTTATGTATGCAACTTACATAATCCACATAGCAAACAGAAGGTACATACTACTATTATTACTATTACCATTTTGCAAAGGAGGACACTGAAATACAGAAACATTAAGCAACTGGCCCAAGGTCACAGAGTTAGTAGTGGTAGAAGCAAGATTTGAATCCTCAGTCAGGTGGTAGAGTTATGTACTAAAACAAACACATCATATTATCCCTCAAAATGACACAATATACTTGAAAAAGGGCCAATTTGGGCTGCTTCAGTTTTTAAGTTATGGCAGCAATCACACACTTTTTTTGAAAATCTGACACAATGCAACCCACAATTACTTTTTTAAGTCACAAAAATATACAAAAATTTAACATGTGTCTAATGCATTTAGATTTGGGTTTTGCATGCTGTTTTACTAGAAAGTGCATCTGCTCTTGGCATTGAACAGGACAAAATCAGCTATTTGATGATTATGTAATAAGAATGTCAGTGCCATAATCTGATCAAAAGTAAATGACTTATGCTGCTTCAAGAAATTTCTTTTTAAACATATTAAAGTGTACTAGCTAAACAACAACAACAAAAAACTTGATCCAAATAACCTGATACCTACAAAATAGGAATTCTTTATCTTAAAAAAATTTTTTTATCTTAAAAAAAAAAAGGTCAATGCTCCCTTAGACAGGGCAGCATCTGAGGCTGCAATGAAATCTATAAATACCCCTAGACACACACACACACACACACACACACACACACACCATTAGCTCAAAGATGCCTCTGGCAACAGTCATCAATGCTGACATAAAGCCCAGGACTGATGGCAAAGAGGGTTAGTTTTACATGACAATTAAAAGTGTCCAAGGAAAATTAAAACAATTAAAAGTTCCAAGGAAACAGGAAAATGTTTCTGTCTAATGTTTGAGCTATGAGACAAACCTAGTTTGCCATAGATCCCAAGATCACCAACTATTCCATATATTAAAAAAGATTTATAGACCAAAAACACTCAGAACATGGCTTAATTCAATTGAAATGAAGAGAACTACTATGAAAGAGAAAATCATTACCTCAATATACTGAATGAACAAATTGAAATAAGTCCATTAAATTTGGTTCTTGTGAACAAAATACTTCATTAAAAACTAACTGGTCAGCATACTTCAGACTACAAACATCAATTTTAGTCAGAAAGAGTGGAAAACGGGGGCTGGGGCTCTAGCTCAGTGGTAGAGTGCTCACCTAGCACATGTGAGGCCCTGGGTTTGAGCCTCAACACCACAGAAAGATAAATAAATAGAAAATAAAGGTATTATGTCCATCTACAACCAAACAAAATTTTTTTAAAATAGTGGAAAACACTAAGCACATTAAATTCTATTTAAGAAAAGACACTTAATCTAGTTGATAATGTGTACAACCTCTATTAAGGTACCATTTAGAAGTTTAAAAATGTAATATAATTCTGCTAACAGGATACAATTAGAACACAGTGAATTTTATTACTGTGGCTTTCAACACAGCTCTATTAATGCCTGTTGTTTATCTACACAAATAAAAAGCAGCCTGGGAACTGTCCTAGTTTCTTTGAGAGTTATCAACTGAAGCTAATGTTTCCTGAGAGAGAACTCCAATTTGAGAGGGTACTATGAGCTGGCCAGGGCTCCTTGCCATTCACCAGACACTGCTCACTGTGCAGCATGGGCAAGGCCACTTTGTGATGAAATCAGAGGATCCGCAGGGAGTCTCCCAATAATCCACATCACATCCATTCACTTAGCCAAAAATAAAAGGCAGTCTCTACCTTAGGAAACTCCCAGGTAAAGGCCAGTTTCACATGAGTTCTAATGGGTGGCAGTGCAATGACAAAAGGAAGCACTCTTTGGTAACAGCCTTGGCTTCTCTGTACCGTTCATCTTCCAATTCCTCAGCAGGACAGTGTCTTGGACATCCTTGCATTTCACATATGGAGTATCGTTGTCCCTAGAGTACCTCAGATTCAGCTGGACTATCAGGATGTTGGAGTGTTACCAATTTCAACTTGACACTTGTAAGGACTTATAAAAAGCTGTCAATCAGAAGATTATTTACATAGAGAACTGTGGTAGTTCCCTGCCACATGACACCCAAGTGTGTGACAGAGACAACCTTTCTTCACCTCACCTGTAAAATGGGAATGCTGTGAGAAATACCACATTTACAGCATGGTTACCACATACTAAAACTCAAATTATAGATCATCATCAAAGTAATATCTACAGCTTGAGAACACTTTCCAGCCTCAGATGCTGGGACAGTGAGGCTGGTTACTGCAATGTCAGGGGAGAGGCCTCATCACCAAGAATAAGGGATACTCTGACAGAATGAAAACCTGACAGCAATGTGGAGTCCCACACCTCAGCTATTGAGGACAGTGAATTAAGTCAGGTTAACAGTTCAATCAATTTGATTCTTTCACTTCAACTCCTTATCACAATAGAATCAAGTATCTTGACTCCTGTCAGGTCAGTGCACAGAGCATTTGTAATAAACACAACATCTCTGATAACACATATGCACACCAAAGCAGCAGTATTGTTTCGTACTTCATCCTACTGCTTCCATTATGAAGATGAACCCAGTTGTCAGAAGTCCATTCATTTGTTAATAATGATATTTTTATGAAGAGGGAGACGTATCTCAAAAAAGAGATTTTGACCAAAACACTACAGACATATTAGAGTCTAACGTATATCTTCATCTTGGATTATCCCTCAAAAGGATCTAAACTTCTAAATCAAATTTATTAATACATATAATATCTAGAGTACAAAATTCTCAGAGTGCCCAAAATCCTCATTTATAAAAATGAAGGCAACATCTCTTTTAAAGAACTGATTGTCAATACTGAAGCATGCAAAAAATTGTAATTCAAGATAGATCTTCAATATAAAAGCCAAAACCATAAAGCTTTCAGAAGAAATCACAGGACAATATTTTCAGGAAGAGGTGGCGAGGCAAAGGGCTTCCTAAGTCACAAAAATTAATGACCATAAAAGAAAAAAGTGATCAATTGGATTTCATCAATTAAAAACTTTCTATCAACAAATGAAACTTTAAAAAAAGGAACAAATATGCAAGACACACACTGGGGGAAATAGTTGCAAAACATAAATCTGAAGGAAAGAGAACAAACATTCTAGATAGAATGTACAAGGAACTCCTCCAGCTAAGTGATGATGTATTCCTTGCTGTTCACAGGAATAACCTGTGTGGAAGGGCAGGTCAGCAGAGGCAAGGAATGTTGGCAATTTCCTCCAGTGAAGAATCAAGGATTGGTCTGGGGGAGGAGAGCAGAAAGCTACTTGAAGGGGAAGAAAGGAAATGAACATTAGATAGACGCCAGTACAGTTTGAACTACTAAAAAAAAAAAAAAAAAAAAATACTATACACAGTGCCAGTTAAGTCTCCACTGAAAAGAAATCTGGATTTAAGGTGGCAGTTTTGATGTCCTATTAAGTTGCTTTCAGAAAAGCTTTTGCTCAAATTTAATGCAAGACAAAATAATTCTAATTTAAATTTACTCAATTCTCCACAATGGAATATTACTCAGCAATAAGAGAATAAAAACATGGCATTTGCAGGTAAATGGACAGAGTTAGAGAAGATAATGCTCAGTGAAGTTAGCTAATCCCAAAAATATCAAATGCCGAATGTTTTCTTTGATATAAGGAGGCTGATTCATAGTGGGATAGAGAGCGGGAGCATGGGAGGAATAGACTAACTCTAGATAGGGCAGAGGGGTTAGAGGCTAAGGGAGGGGGCATAGGGTTATTAATGATGGTGGAATGTGATGATCATTATTATCTAAAGTACAGGCATGAAGACACGAATTGGTGTAAATATACTTTGTATACAACCAGAGATATGAAAAATTGTGCTCTATATGTGTAATAAGAATTGTAATACATTCCACTGTCGTATATAAATAAGAAAATTTTTAAAAAACACAAAGTTCCTTGAATAAAATTTTTATTTTACTTAAAAAAACTGGGTCCACATCATATCACATATTCGATATTCTGTTTTGTCTAAAAATAAATGTTAACTCTTCTACAATAATAGGCCCTCACTGTAAGAATACAAAGTAATATAAAAGGGAATAGAGTTGCCAATAATTATTAAAGCTGTTCAGCCATAATTCCTTAGCTGTGGTTTTGTGTAACTGTACATTTGGTTTTGTCTAGACATGCTATTCAGTTGGATCCCTGCCCCACAAGTGTTGGCAGGCCAGTATATAATGAACAGTTACACTGTAGTAGTTTAGGACATGAAACTGACAGGGTTGTTTTTCAATATATAAATGTGAACTACTTATAACAATAAGAATTTTTTACTACTTCTTTCCCCTCTATGGTACTGGAGATCAAATCCAGGGCCTCACACATGCTAAATGGGCATTCTACCACTGAGATAAACTTCAAACCCTGAACTTCTTTACCTTTATTGCAGGTTTTTTTAATGTAAATATAAACAGGATGAATGCCATATCAGTGTGTTCCTACTTTCTCATCTGATTTATCTTCTTTTCAACCAGAAATGTCAAAGGTTTGCTTTGCTGTTATCTATACACTATGCCCTAGCAGTAAGCTCTCAACAGCTTGAGATGCTGTTTTACACAGATTTCAGAGATTCTAGAACTCTGTCTCAGAGGACTGGTAGAATCTGTTTAGAGTGAACTGCCACTTAGAAAATGATATCATAAGTAAAATAAAATAACTTCCTTTTTCCCTCTAGCAGTTAAAAAAAAAGAAGAAAAAAAATTTATGATATCTAAGTATAAATGAGAGTTTTGATCAGAGTAGCTAAGATGTCAACCAACAAATATTGCCATCAAGAGAAAGGATTACTGTCAACTAAAAGTATGTTATCTTAAACTAAAAACAAAAATGCATCCTATTACCTTTAATATGTAAGGGGAGAGCCTTCATGAATATTTGGAAAGTACAATTTAGCATAGTAGCTCAGGCGTTGAATGAAGGCAAACACAAGTGTTAAAATCCAGCCCAGCTACTTAGGAGCTATGTGGCCTTATACAAAACCACTTAGCCTTATTTTAACAGGGGCATGTCCATCAACACCTCACAGAATGAGTATAAAGATTAAATGATATAATAGATGCAAAAGTGTTTTATTCAAATTCTGAGTACAAATTAAATATTCAAGAACAACAACTATTATTCACTGGGGGGATGGGAGGATGCTATGATAGGGATCAAATCCAGGGCCTTGTACTCGCTAGGGAAGGCACTCTGTCACTGAACTATATCCCCAGCCCTTTGTTAACTTAAACTTTTCTCAATAATGATTTGAAAAAGCAATGGGAATAAGCCAGTGTTCTTCCTTTTTCCTGTCCAAGTTATTTAAGAAAACAAATGAGAAAAAAAAAAGACAATGATTTGGAAATCAACTATTGTCAGCAATCATTCATTTGATCAAACATCAGCACACATACAGCCTTAGCAAAAGATAAAACTAAACAATTTTCAAGTAAACTTACAAAACTGCACACACAGCTCCTCCTACCTAAAATCAACTTTCTGCGGGTACACTGCATTGATTTTCCAGGATGGCAGGGACCTGTGCCTCATACAGTAGGAACTCAACAAAAGGCATTCTACCTCCTTCTTCATAGAACGCTTTCACTGTGTCCGGCCCTGTCACATATTAACAGGGAAACAGGGCAATGCTTGCGGGAAGAGGAGCATCCATCAAAGTGTGAAGAAGGCATGACAGACCACAACTTGTCTCACAGAACAAGATCCTGAACCTCCACAGTAAAAAGGCAGATAAAAGGAGTAACTGGGGTGATACTAGGCACACAGGGGCAAAGCCAAAAGGGCCCATCCAGTCCTGAAAACTGTGTTCACAACATTCATTATTTTGTTGGTGGTAGGTAAATTTCTCCTTGAATCTTGTTTACAGTACTGTACTCATAGGTTTGATCAGTGTATTTCTGCAGTTATAAAAGACAAACATAGGGGCTGGGGACATAGCTCAGTGGTAGAGAGCTTACCTTGCATGTATAAGGCCCTGGGTCCAATCTCTAGGACCACACACACACACAAAAAAAAGGATAAACTTTAGAGGGTCTTCTTCCCCAACCAGACAGCAATTTCTAAGTGTTCTATATACACACTAGACACTTCAAGGACAATTCTAAGATCACCTTCTCTAGAAAGTTTTTTCAACAGGCTAAAATCATCTCTTCCTAATGAGTTTCTGTGGACTTTACTTCTACTTCCTTCATGTCAGAATTCCCCTTCTACCTATACATCTTAATCTCCTTTAAATTTAGATGCCTTCAGGTCAGGCTCTTGAACTCTACAGGGTTTTCTCTTATTTTAACCCTACATAAAATGCATACATGGTTTTCTCTTATTTTAAGGCTGAAATTAGGCCACAAATTTCTTGAACTTCATCAGCTGCTACTGCAGTACATTTATTGGTACATGTATCTTTAATCAGAATGCATGCTTGAAAATGTTTTCTTAATTTGGGAAACTGTGGATATAGAAGAACTTTCTCCACATAATTCCCTATTTGTCCTTCACCTGAAATCAAACAACTACCACTCCATTTTTATATATGACAGGTGCCCAGGACATCTAAAGAGATGACAGAGTTCTAAACCTACAATTTTCTATCCATATAACCATAAAATCAGGATTAAGGAAGTTCTACCTATTCTTTCCTTTAACCTTGTTATGTGACCTCCTTTAACCTTGTTCAGACCCAATGTCCCCAACATAAAATGGGTATGACACTGCCTGATTCACAGCACAGTTGAGGATTAAGAAAATGTGTATGACAATTTCTGGCCACAAGCCTGGGAACACAGGGCTTGTTAAGTCTCTTGCTGTCTCGGATGGCTGAAGTTCCACTAGGAAGTTTTGCTCTTCTAAGATCCATAATTCTTTCATTTCCAATTTCTTAGTTCCATTTCATGATCACAAAACTTCAGTATTAAAAGCTAGGAACTGTGCTCCAGGATTACAATTCTTCCACAAATATTCCATTTGGTTATTAGACTGAGACTTGAATCTCAATGTACTTTTCTTCCTGCATTAAATCTACATGTAATTTGCTATTCTAGAGTGAGATTCTTTTCCATCAAAGTTACTCTGAATCAAACACAGGATGAGTTATTCTTGGCATATTAGCCTAAGGACAATTAATTACTGCACTAAAGTCATAAAGTATTTGCTTTGGGATTTCTTAGATTGAATTCGCTGACAAAAACTTTAAATCAGTCGCAATGTAAAATGAACAGATAACTTGAAATAGTTCACAATTTCAAACATTTGCTAAATATGAAATTACGTCTTATAAAACTGAAGCAATAAGCACCAAAATTTGAAAACACAACCAGTTTTATCCAGGAGTAACTACTCCACTTAAGAATCAATGTTGGGTCAGGAGATCTGAAGTGCTTACTACACAATGTATGCTCAGTGCCTGAGAAAAATTATGGTTTCTGCAAATACTGAAATAAAGTCAAATTAGCACAGAATGGTTGGGGGAGCCGGGGGGAGAAACCTAAGATTTAATTACAGATGATTTCCCTGGAAGGTAAGTACTTCAGGACCATGATAATCCTCATTAGTCATCAGGGAGATGAAATCTATACAACAATTGGACACATTCCATACCCATCAGCATGGCAAGAATTAAAAAGTATTTGAAGCACCGATGATGATGGGGAGCCACAGCAACTCTCATACACTGGTAATTATGGTGAATTGGTACTATTTTGATAAGAGGCTTTGCAATGTCTACTAAATCTGAACAAATGTATATCCTAAATCTCTGCAGTTCCACTCCTAGGTATAGATACCCAACAGAAATGTACACATGTCCCCCAAAACAAAATCAAGTATAAGAGTATTCATAATAGCATTAGTTGTAATGGCCAAAAAAATCACAAAACAGAAAAAAACTAGATAAACTGTTTAGAACTAGATAAACTGTGGCATATTAACATTATAGGATACTAACCACACAAATACCCCCTTATACACAAAACTTGAAAAACTTCTCAAACATTACACTGAGCAAAAGAAATCAGAACAAAGGTGTATTGCTTTATTCCATATTTATGAAATTCAAAATCAGAAAAAACTAATATAATGGTTGCAGAGGTCAGGACAGTGATCACCTTTGGTAGTATGGATGGGGATGAAAAGGGAGAGGGCTTCCTGGGATATTGGTAATATTCCAAAAAAAATTGATAGTTACACTGTGTTAAGTTTGTAAAAAAATATCATAGGTGAAAACTTAGGATCTTAGGCTTTTCTATATGCAGATTTCATTTTTTTAACTTATAAGGAGAAGAGTTAAGGTTTCTTGACTCTTTTTTCCTCTTGCTATGATCATTTTCCCCTCTCTTAAATATTTGTATTCAAATTTAATTGACAAAATCTGTATGTGTTTATCATGTATAAAAATATGTTGTTTTGAAATATGGATGCATTATGCTGCAACCAAATTGAGCTAATTAACGTGTACATTACCTCACATACTTATTTTTATGTTGAAAACACTTAAAATCTACTCTCTTGGCAATTTTCAAGAATAAATTATTAAATATAGCCACCATGGTGTATTATAGATCTTTCATCTATTAACTTATTAATATTGTCTATCATTTTTTATTAATAAAAATTTTAACTGAAATATATCACAATTTTTGTGTACTAATTGGGTACCATGGGATATTTCAATATAGGTATACATTGTATAATGTTTAAATCAGGTTACATATGTCTACCTCCAGAAATATTTAGCATTTCTTCATAGTGAAAACATCCAAAATCCTTCTAGCTTGGTAAAACATATGGTATGCAAGTTTTATCTATTGTCACTCTATTGTACAACAGCACACCAGAAATTGCTGCTTGTATCTAATTATAACTTAGTACCCACTGGCTAACCCGTCCCCCAACTCTCCCTCCCCACTATTCCTCTCTGGTAACCATCATTCTACTCTCAACTTCTATAAAGTCAACTTTTTAATACTCCACAAGAGTGAGATCATGCAGCCTATGTCTTTCTGCTCCTGTCCATTGTGTATATACACCACATTTGCTTTATCTAGTCACCTGTTGATGGCCACATCGGCTGATTTCACATCGTGATCAGTATTAATAATGCTGTAATGAACAAGGGAGTGCTGATCTCTCTTTGATGTACTGGTTTCAGTTCCTTTGGATACATATTCTGTAGTGGGACTGCTAGCAGATACAAACAAAACACAGAACAAATAAGGAAAGAACAGTAACAGAAAATTGGTGCCAAAAATACAAATCATGCTTAGCTAAGGTAGCTCCAGTACTCTACCTCCAAAACTGAGCCAATGACTAGGACTTAATATCAGTATTTCATGGTTTTCTATTAAAAACATCATGGCTTCCAGGTGCTCTATTATCTGAACAAAAATAAGGACCTATGGACATCCTTGTCACCAGAGGTGTAGCCTTGGGACTAACATTAGCTACATCCTAGAGACCTGAAAAGGGAAAAGGGAATTCAGCTCCTGGGGGACTCAGGGTAAATTATTCACCATGGAATTTTGCCCTTTGTCTCAATTATCCTTCCCAAGAGAACTAAACTCATTTTATTTATTCAGAGAGAACACAAAAGCCCAATCTGATTTACTCTCCCTTCAGTCAAGCAATCCACACCCAACAAAAGCATTGAAATCACAACGAGAAGCCCCTTCCTTCCAAGTAGTCTTTCTCATTAAGTAATTAAAAACAGGGCCTTAGCAAACTAAGGAGGAACACTAGGATCAAAAGTGCAGTAACCTTCAGCTACCATGAAGGTCCCCGGCAATCCTGTTTCAACCAGGGATTCTTCCACTTTGGAGAAGTAGGCTCAGTCAAGGAGCAAGCAACCTCAGATAGTAACCTCTTATCCTCCCAGCTTAACTTGGAAAAAAAGAAGAAGAAAAGAATGTAAACATTACCATTTTTATTTGAACTATTAGATTTTACACAGGCTATTGGAAGAATCTTTTGCCTACATTTTAAAGAAAACAGAACAACCTAATGCAAACACAACATCAACTTTCCCAAATTCCACTTCTTTCAACCAATGTTCTCTTTATCCCAACTTGAAAGTTCACATTTTACTTGCTCTTAAAGTCAGAAGGTCTTAAGAACACAAGATTCCAGTTGCCATTTTAAGTGTGTTAGAGCCTCAGAGCACAGCCAGTCCCTGGGGGTAGTCTTCCAAGCCTGATGGGGGAGCTCACTGGGCCAGAATGAGAGTGGCCACAGTATAAGAAAAATACCCAATCTATAAGGTTAAATATGGTGTCTTGATTAGCTAGGTGATTAAACACTGGAGGGCATAACTAATAACAAATCGAAAGCCCCAGAATCAGCTACCATGCATCCATTGGATGCACCAGCAACAGCAACAGAGCACCAACTATGCATCAGGTCCTGGGGCTGTAGCAGCCAGCACGCACAGCCACTTCCCTCAGTGAGCTCAATGGCTACAAGGGAGACAGCATGGAAGCAGAAATGATAACTGCATATGAACTATAATCATTATAACCACATATCATTTACTGAGAGCTTAGCATATGCTTGGAATTTTACACGTCATTTCACTTAAGAGTCTCAATTACCCTGTGTCCTAAGTATTAACAAAGCTTAGGCAACTTACTTATCCTCTCTGGACCTTGGTTTCTTCATCCCTAAGAAGAGGTCTGTGGTAGAAGTCAATACATGTAAACACTTAGATAACTACATGGTGTATAGCAACTAATCAATAAAAGTCAGTTCATTATTACTACCACTGATGGGATTGATGTCATAACCACTGGAAGAAGAGGAAAATGATGAAGATATCAAGAAAAAGTATGAAGTAAAGGAAGAAGAATGGCAGCTACCACGGAATAGACAAAGAGCATTAGACAAGTCCCCTCAGTATTCTCCTCCATAAAATGGAAATGATGCCCACCTGCTCCACCCACCTTCCTCACAGAGCTGTTCTGGAGGCCACAAGAATATATTTTTAGCCATAAAACACTATACTAATGTCAAACAGTGTCACTGACCAGATGGACACCACAAACCTTAGAAAACAATGAAAGTTTCATTAATGTGTCAAATAATTATGGGCATTAAATGAATATTCTGGATGGCATTCTTATGAAATATCAAGGCTATAAGCTTTTTAAAAATCCCATTGTAGCTCGATGAAAAAATGAAAGCATGCTAAACTATCCACTATATAGTGACACCAAATATCATACCTGGACTCTTGTACTGGCAGAATTCATCAGAATTTTGAGCAATGCATTTGCTACCATTTTTTAAAGACAATCCAAAGACAGCAGAGAGGTCCAAGTACATCTGGTACCACCAGTTAGTTTGGGCACTACAGCAAATACGGCAGATCTGAATTGACTTTTATTTAAGCTATGAATATTTAAATAAAGTGGCTGTTCAACTTTATTCTTTTTTATTTTTAGTTGGATATGGATCTTGTTATGGTTTGGATATGAGGTGTCCTCCAAAAGCTCACAGGGAACACAATTCGGGAAGGTTCAGAGGAGAAATGATTGGGTTTTAAGAGTCTTAACCCAAGCAGTGGATTAATCCCTGATGGGATTAACTGAAGTGGTAGGGTATGGCTGGGGGTGGTGAGAATTAGGGCATGGCTTTGGTATATAAATTTGTATCTGGAGAGTGGAGTCTCTCTCTCAGTTGCCTGATCCCTGTGATGTGAGCTACTTCCCTCCACCACTCTCTCTTGTCATTATGTTTTAGCCTCATCTCGAGCCCTGAGGAATGGAGCTGGCCTTCTATGGACTAAGACCTCTGAAACTATGAGCCCTCAAGTAAATGCTTTGTCCTCTATAATTGTGCTGGTTGGATCCTTTAGTCACAGCAGCAAAAAAGCTGACTAAAATAGACCTACTTTATTTATTTATATGCAGTGCAGAGAATCAAACCCAGTACCTCACACATGCTAGGTAAGTGCTCTACCACTGAGCTACAACCCCTGTTCAAGCTTTATTCTTTATTGTGTCCTAGGAAACTTCCTTTCACTACAATACTAATATAAACATTAAGAGAAGGTAGTTTCCAACTCAGGCTTTTACAAAGTCAAACACAGAGACACAAATCCTTCTGAAACTATTTAATCTTCTGTTAATGTGTAAGATAACAGGCCACAAACTCCTGTCCTGCAAGATTTTCTGAATAAAAGCCATCCCTCTTTATCTATAGGGTCTACTTAACTCCTGGTCAATATACTTTCAAATATGGTTTGTCAGGGGGACAGAAGGAAAAGGCAGTACTTTTATCCCTTAATGAGTCAAAAAAAGGATTTGAGGAACTAAAAGTCATTCAAACGTTCTGACCCAATAACTCCTGTTTTAGATAATTAGCCTAAGAAAACAATCAAGCATTCACACAAAAATATACATACAAAAAAAAAATCTACTGAAACTCTATTGGCAATAAACAAATAGATTAACTATGACAAGATATAATAACAGAGCAATTAGAAATGGCATTTTTAAAAAACAATTTAAATGAAATGAAAAATATTCATCAATATGTTAAATATAAGAAGCAAAATATACAATGATTCCAATTTTGCTATTAGAAAATACAAAATGCATAAAAATATAAGAAAATATTAATATTAGAATATAAACAAGTAATATCTTTTAATCCCCTTTTTTCCAAATTATCTTCTATTACTTTGCTAGTCCACAAAAAGAAATCCTTTTAAAATAAACAAAAGAGCACAGAAAAGAATTTAGTTTTAATTGATAATTCCATTAAGTTACTAATATTTACATTGCTTATTTTGTTGGTACAATGCTAGATTAACTGGGAGAGAAGATGTCTTTATGACAGCATTTCAGGTAAAAATTATTTGCCAACAGTTATAATTTTTTTAAAAAAATTGGAGAATTTTACACCAACGTATTTTATGACTGAGAAATAATTATGCTAAATAATGTTAACACCACATGCCCATCTCCACACAGTACAAACACAGTTACATAATTAATCACTAGTATAACCAATCTGAAATGGATGGTCCAGTCATTCCCCATTCACATCTGAGTACCTGTAGACTCTGCCACACTAAAATCATTCAGAGTAGACACCAACAAGCATTTTCTCTTAATTCTAATCCTAGACTCTCACCAAGGTCTCAGACAACTGAGAATCCTCTAGATAATAAGGAGTATGGAGAAGGTCACATTTTGAAATAAAGAAGTTGCCCTTCTCTCCCCTGATTAGATAACAGAAATCTAAAGTTTCCACTGAGACTTTTAGTTTACTAAATGGATTTTATTTCGAATTTTGGGATAAGTAAAAAGTATCAATGAAGCAATTAGATTGTATGTTGTTTTCCTTAACTGCAGTTGGTTCAAATGAACACATTTTCTCTCTCCAAATAAAATATATACCCATTTTTAAAGTTCATATCACAAATATTTTATATGTAAACTTGCCATCTGCTAACTTTTGATCATCCCTCTAAATTCACATCCTGAGATGGAGGTATCCTTCCACAGTTTAAAACTGAACTTGCAGGCACAGAAAAAGTGCCAGTAGCTCTCGGTACCAGACTAAAACTGTGAGTTATCATTCATGATTCCATCACTTGATACAAAAACACCAACTCTACAATATGTGGAGGTAAAAATTTAAAGAGTCCAACTAAGTTCCCTCGTTACAAACAAGGAGTGAGCAGGGCTCTCCTCCCAGGTCTGGCTCAAAGATGCCCAATGCCAACATCATTCTTCCAAAACCAAAAGAAAAGAAGATAGTTTTTCTTCTCATCGTCATTTTAAGAACATGAACTAAATCACATCTAAATCAGTCTCCCAGGTCAAGCAAAAGAAATAATAACGTAGAAACTATGAATGGGAAATGGTCTCTGACACTGAACAATCTGATGGATATTCATTCCCTATTCTAAGAACCACAAATGAGGAAATCCAGGAACTTTCTTTTTTCTTCTGAAGTTGCTCTAACTTCAAAATGTTCTCTTATAACTCCAAAGAAAAGAAATGAATGGCATACTGTTGGTTTTTCAGAATGAATGCTAACTTGATGAAAATTTTATCCTGGTCCCATTGAAGTCAGTGAAGTAACTCTTTGTGTCCACAGAGAGTCAGGAAGGGCAAAAGCTCACACCATTTGTAAAGGCTTTGGGCACCTAAGCAGTGGCAATGGGTATTACTTTCAGGAGCATGAAATACCTGGCTGTCTCTAATGTACTTGTTAAGTATATGCAGAAACTAGACTCCTGCAGGGAGAGTATCTGAACATAAAAAATGGAATCCTAACACCACTGACATCTAACCTCAAAAAAGTCTCATTCAGCTTTGTTTTAATGACTACAATAGGTTTTTTTGGACAGGAACTGATAACTAAAGAAAAACATGTCCAAGATTGTCTGCATTTCACATGTTATTTATCTCCACTGGGACCAAGAGACATAATGTGTAATTCTAGGCTCTTTTGCCTCCTACCTCTGCAAGTGCCAAGGGCTGTACTCCACAGGCCTGTGAAGGGGTTTTGAATTCCCCAGCAAGTTTTTTTCTGCAACAGGAGAATGTGGCACCTCTGATTTGAAACTGTCCCTACTGACTTCATTTCTTCCTCAGAAAAGGGCTACTGCAACTATGGATACAAATATCTATATCTATTTAATATCTGTCATCTAATATTTTTTAATTCATTTGGGCTCTAAGAGTCTCAGTTCTACATAGTAGAAATTATTTTGCCTAATTGCTTAGCCTAACAAGTGAACTCATAACCATCAAGAAAAACTGTTCCATCATAACAGCAGCGCCAGGGAAGGGCTCCTACAAGCATATTTGTTGGTTTTCCAAGGGTTTTTACCTGCCTACATTGTCTCAAGTATATTAGATATCAGCAACATGCTCCACTCTGACTTGATAGGTAGTTTCCACGAGAAAGCCAATTTCATTTTATACTCACTTTAAAAATCCCATCAGATTATAAGAAACTACAAACAAGCATAAAATGATTAAATTTTACCAGTTTTCAAAACTTACATGTTGATTAGCCTTTAAAAATTGTTTCCTTAGAAACATATATAAAACTACAAACTATCCAAAATACCACTAAGGTCTTGTGAATAATGCATAAATCACCTCCTTCATAATAGATGTTATACTGTAAAATGATAAACTAAACTGTAAGATGCTAAATATTTTCAAATGAGACAGAATAACACTGTGAAATTTCTCAGAGTACAAAAATCCAATCTGAGGACTTTTTGAACTCAAGCACTCTATGCACAGAATTTATATGCCCACTTACTACTATGAACTGGCTCTAATGACAGTGATATGGAGAAGGTTCTAAAGGATATTCTGACAGCTACCTCCATGTGCAACATGCCATGTTACTCTAGATTATTTTCAAAAGTGTGTGAGGAGCCACAGAAACATAGGCTGTCATCCTAATGATGATCAAATTTTTCAAATAATCATTTTTCCTCACATTTCCCTATTCATTTAAATGTTTAAATGTTTATTTAAACAAAATAACAATTTTTCATAATTAATTACTAGAATTAGAAAAATTCCAAGTTGTCGGGGGGGACGGGGTCTTCATTACTGCTCTATGGTTTGGCAAAACTTTGTATACTTCCATCTATACTCTGGGCTTTCAGTCAAGTTAATGAAATCTTGGCTAGAAAGCAGATATAATTTAGGATAGTGACCCCCTTCTAAAGCAAAAGAGAATGTTAATATTACATGCTTTGAATTTTTTAAACTATCCCATGAGATTTACAATAGTTACTTCTGTTCTATTTGGTTATTTTATCTAAAAATAACTAAAGAATGCTACTAATATTTTGAAGCAACATATCAAAAAAAAGGCATTTTAAAATCTTTATCATTAACTAAAACCCATAGAACTGGGAGAAAGGGATCTTAATTTAAAATTTAATCAGTTTTTCCATCAACTATAATGGCTATTCCACAGAAACAATTACCCAAAATCCATCCAGTGTTCATTCAACAAGCACTCACTTGGTACTTACTGTGTCCCTAACACTATACCTTGCCAGGAAGAGATGATGTTAAACAAGACAAACAGTGCCTGACTGCAATGACCGTACAGATGGTGCCTGCACCAGCACCTGCAGGCTCACCTAGAAAATGTGATTCCAAATCAGTCCTAATTAGCTTTGAACAAAGTTTCCCCTAACAAATAGGGAAATTTAGCCAGGCATGGTGGCACACACCTATAATCCCATCTATTCAGGAGGCTGAGACAGGAGGATTGCAAGTTCAAGGACAGCTGCAGCAACTTGGCGAGACCATGTATCAATAAAATAAAAGGAGATGGGGACAGAGCTCAGTAGCAGAGCAGTTTGCTTTAAGCATGCACAAGCCCTTGGGTTCCATCCCCAGTATCACAAAAAATTAAATAAAATAAAATGGAAAATTTTGATTAAGAAGCATAAAAGAATGATCCTTTTCAAATAAAAGTCCGATGGCTACATTTTTATAAATAATCTACACAGCTAAAGGTTCACAGGACCCTTTGGGAACTTCTGGGCAGAAACACAAGGACAGAGGTCACCAAGAAGGTCATCAGAGTTGGCTCTTTTCTGGGACTAAGGAAGCCAGACTAGGGAAGGCCACATGGGATCCCATCTAAATGTTCTGGCCAACCATATGCCCTATGGAAATAACTCCCTGTGCAAGACTCTGAATCTGAAAAAAGACTCATAAATAATCTCCATCTGTGACAGACTTAATGGCAGTCAATATATGTAAAGTTACAGAAATATCATTATTCAAATAGACTTATGACAACACCAGGTTTCCAATCAACTCATAGCTATTAACTCACCAAGCTGACAAGATTCTGAAAACTTTAAAAAAAAAAAAAAAACAGAATTCTAGCCCATAAAACAACTAAGTTCAATGATCTTTCCTAAATGGTAAGCCTAAGATTTTATTTTATACCGAATCTTGACTTTCCTTAGCGATCTCTGTTCAAAAATGTCTTTAAAACTTTAGCTGCATGCAAAAATATAACCAAAGACAAAATTCAAGTTCAGGAAGAGAAAAAAGAAATATCAGTCACCTTTACCTGCCCCCAAACCTGTTTCATCAATTTATCCCTAATACAATTTGCCTTACATTTCCTTGTATTTGTTTCTCATCTTCTTACTTCTGCTCCAGGATCAAAGGCTCCAAGGGACAAGACCTGTATGTGATTAGCCTTTCTTTCCAACTCTTCTTTCATTCCCATCTGCTTAGAATAGGAATTAAATGAATTAAAAGGGAGTGCTAAGTTTCTAAAAATAAATTAGTCATCCATGAAGTAATTCAACATCTCATGGTTCCTCTGCCAAGTGATTCATCATCTCTAAGACTCCAAAGTCATGGTTTGAATAGCTCTAAACAGCTTTCTCAAATCTAGGTATAGATTCAACAACCTCATAGTTTAAAAAAAAGAAAAAAAAGTTTTACCTGAATGAGGTTTTTATTAATGGTAATAAAACAACAGAAAACAGTGAACTGGAACTAAAAATGGGGAGGTGGGTCTTTCTGCACTATCAAACTGTATAATGTCCATGATACTTTACTTTTTTAATATTTTGTTTGAGTTATAATTGGACACAATACCTTTATTTTATTTTTATGTGGTGCTGAGGCAAACCTAGCACCCTGCATGTGCTAGGCAAGTGTTCTACTGCTGAGTCACAACCCCAGTCCCTGTCCATGACACTTTAATATTCTTTTCTCCTCCATCCAAAACTTTTCTGAGAAAAATCATGTTATACATTTCCTACTCATAGATTAGTTATAAAAATAAACTAGCATACATTAGGGTGGATAGTTTTAAATTACTAACCAGATTAATCAAATTAATGAAAGTTCATAATATGTTTTGACCTCACTGCAGTCCACATCATGTGTATATATCATCTCATTAAAACATTTATTTTCTACCTATAATTAGTAAACCTATGATAAAAACTGAATGCTCTGCCCCATCTTTTTTTTCTTTTCTTTTCTTTGGTACCGGGAATTGATTAACCCTACTAAGGATTAACTGGATGGGTAACTGAAGTGCTAGGGTGCTGCTGAGGAGGTGGGAGTTGGGGTGGGGCTTTGGGGTATATTTGTATCTGGCAAGTGGAGATCCCTTCCCCTGCTTTCTGATCATCCTGTGAGCCACTTTCCTCCACTATGGTCTTCTGCCATGATGCTCAGCCTCACCTTGAGCCCAAGGAATGGAGCCTTCTATCCATGGACTGAGACCTCTGAAGCCATGAGCCCCCAAATAAACATTTCCTCCACGTGCATCTTATTAATGAGGCCCATACTCTATGGGAAGTGACCTTGGGTTCTCCTTTTGTAGCACCTTCTGTTACTCTCATTATCACCTTACCTTTTAGTCATTAAATTCTGTTAGAGAAGATGTGAAACTTTGCAGAACTGGTTCATAACCCATGCTGGGCACTTAATTTGATTCTCCACCATTTTAGTTAAAAGAAAATCTCTTCAACATAGTAATTCTTTAGATAAACATGTTGGATCAGTTATTTTTTTTCCTCTCAAACTTAACTCATCACCCACATCTCCCCTAATTCTGATACTCCCCCTTCCCATGTGGAAAGTCACCACTGACCAGTGCAGGAGGAGTGTGCTGGTGATGAGGTGCTGCTGCCCCAGAGCAGCCAACATGAAGAATCCTTTCCTCCACAAGATAAGATTGCCTCTACTCACTTTTATCACCCTTTCATCTGCTCCTCATTCTCTTGAGTGGTGGGGCCTCTTATGTCTCAGAGTCTCCCCCACCTCATATCTTTACAATCTTAATTTCTACTCCAGAGGAGTCCTTCACACAGTAAATATTTATGCACAATATGGTGAAGGGGACATGATAACTTTAGTATCAAAAAGACTCGAACCAAAATTATATCAGAAAACAGAAATTGCTTTGTACAGAGCCCTCTAGAAAATAATTCCCTTCTTTGTCTCAGCATCAGGCTGAAGGGAAAAAAAGAGAGCCATCTGGTAACTGGGCAGTAGGGAAGCAAGGAGGCAGATTTGGCATGTTAAGCCACTAAGTAACTATCAGATTAGTGCCTGGGGTTTGGGTCTTGCTCTTCTGTGTTTCTGCTGCAGCTCTGTACCTCCTTCTTAGACAAGCTGGAAAGTCGTGGGCTGGTTACTATGGGAATTGATGGGTGCTGCTGGCAGAGGGAGAAGGAAAGTTCCTGGAACTGATCCAGAAATCCTAGGCAAGCAGGGCTTTTTTCCTTCTCTGGCTTCCATGCCTGCAGGTCTTCAATTTGATTAACTAACTCCATATTAGTGAGGGAAAACCTTGGGGTCACAAGGAGGATTGAGCTACCCTCACCAGGAAGACTTTCCAAAAGGTGCTAGTGTGACCCCTGAATCTGTGTTAGCAGTTGGCTTCTCAGGCTTCAGTATGCTCAAAATTAAACTCAAGCCTTCTATTTTTCTGTACACTGTCAAGGAATGTGGCGAGACAGGAGTTGGGGAAGTCGGTGTTTAATTCCTACGTCAGAGCTGGGCATGGTGGTATGCACATGCCTGTATTCCCAGCAACTTGGTAGGCTGAGGCAGGAGGACCACAAATTTGAGGCCAGCCTGGCAACTTAGCGAGGCCCTAAGCAACTTGGTGAGACCCTGTCTCAAAGCAAAAAGTAAAAAGGGCTGGAGATGTAGCTTGTAAAACATCCCTGGGTTCGATCCTCAGTATCAAAGATGGGGTAGAGCTGGGCGTGGTGGTGTGCACCTGTAATCCCAGCAGCTGGGGAGGCTGAGGTAGGAGGATTGTGAGTTCAAAGCCAGTCTCATCAACTTAGTGAAGCCCTATGCAACTAAGTGAGACTCTGTCTCTAAATGAAATATAAAAAGGGCTGGGGACATGATCAGTGGTTAAGCGTCCCTGGATTCAATCCCAAATAGGGATTAACTGAGTGGTAACTGAAGTGGTAGGGTGAATCCCAACCATTTCTTCACTGAACCTTCTTGCATTGTCTCACCTGTGAGCTTTTGGGGGACATCTCACATCCAAACCATAACAGGGGAGATGCCAAGTAAAGCCACTACAGGGTTACAGCACATGCATGTGCACATTCTGAATTCTAACAGGTACATTCCTAAATTTTCTCATGAAGATATCACAGCAATACCAATAAGAACTTTAAACTTTTACCTGCTGCATGAATGGCACCGTGCTAATTATTATCGCATATAATAATAAAATAAAAAGACCCTAAAATATGACTCAGCATAACTAAAAGTATAGGGGAAATGGAAGAAAATATATGAAAATATGAATATTTGCTGTGATATCAGTAACTGTCCTTTATTTTATTCATAATGAATCTTTTTATAATAAACTTTCCTTTAAAAGCTGAGAAGATAAGAAATACTTGAGCTATTTAAAAAAATTACCTGGGAGATCAGTGCTCTAAAAAAATCTAAATTGACATGTAAATTTACCACAACCCCAATAAAATGAAAGGAATAGTCTTTCAGAAATTCAAAAGCTAAATCTACAGTTCATATGGAAAAGCAAAAGAGCAAGAATAATTAGGGTAAATTAAAAAAAAGCAGAGTAATGAGGGGGATCTAGGCTTTATAGTAAAAGTGCTGTGAATCTGTAATAATTAAAAAGGTGTGAAAGTGGTTCATGAGAAAGCCATCCAATCAATGGATACATGAAGAAATCCAAATATATCTCAGAGAAGTTGATATAAGATAAAATATAACAATCAATCAAGAAAAAAAAACTCTTAAAAAGTGGTGCTGGCACAACACACAGCCAAGTAGAGGACAGAACAGGCACTGACTCACAGCAAACTAAACCCAAATTGATTAAAATATGTAAACATAAAAACAGAAACCACAAAGGTATTAAAATAAAGCAGGAGACATTTTTCACAATCTTGGTGAGATTACAAACTTTCTAACTAGGACATAAAATCCAAAGTCCATAAAGCAAAAGATTAATAAATTTGTAAATTTTATACCTGTAAAAGTTACCATAAACAACAAAACTCAAACCCAGTGGGAAAAAATTATCAACTCCTATGACAAATTTTCTATTGTTAATTTTCTTTTTACATATAAGCTCATCTCAATAGATAAACGGGCAAAGGAACACAAGTGTTGATTCTCAAAAAGGGAAACTATTCTTAAGCACATAATAATGTGTTTAGCTTCATTTATGGCAAGAGATATGTACAGCAGATGACAGTGAGATTCCATTTTCTGCCACTGAAAATGGAAAGATCAAACAGTTAAATCAAGCTGCATACCCATAGTCTCAGCTACTTGGAAAGGTAGGAAAACAGCTTGAAATCAGGAGTTCAGGCCAGCCAGGCTAATACGGCGAGACTTATTTATCTCAAATAAATCAAATCAAAAGTTAAATCACACACTACTAGAAAGGGGAAAGAAGAAGATATAATTTGTCAATGAAAGTATAAATGTGTATCACAGAATAAAAAATAAAAGATCAATACCTAAAAAGGGAGTCTAGCAATACTTAAAGACATATATTCTTTGATCTAGAAATTCCCACATACAGACCATATGCTTGCAAGTTCAATTATAGCCACTATCTTAGTCTGTTTTCTATAACAAAATGCCTGAGGCTGGGTAATATACAAAGACAAGAGCTCACAGTTTTGTAGACTGAAAGTTCAAGGTCAGGTGGCATCATTACTACAGAGTCTGTTAAGGGCCTTTTGGCCACATCCTAACAAGGCAGACTCCACTGTGATGAGAGCACATGTAAGAGAGAAAGAGCAATCACATGGTAAGACAAGAAGCAAAAGAGATACAGGGGCAAGGCTTGCTCTTTTTATAATGGCTCCCTCCTATGAGAACTCACCCACTCTGCAAGACCAGCATGATTTCCTTCTGAGGGCAATGCCCCTGTGACCTGCTTGCCTTGCACTAGGCCCCCATCTCTTAAATGTTCTTAAATGTTCTCAACATGTCAAACTGGGGACCAAGCTTCCAGCACATCAATCTTTGGGGGACACACACAAGCCATATCCAAATCACAGCAACTGGTAGCATTGTTAATAATATCAAAAGATAAACAACTCAAAGGCCATCATTAAAAGAGTTAATAATAAACAACCATAAAGTGGAAATAGAACAAATATATAGTTTGATATGCTACCATTTGTGTAAAAGTAAAATTTTTAAAGCACACATATATATACACTATGGCATTTCTAGATTTAATCCTAAAAGAGAAAGATATTAGTGGAAAAATTGGTGAGATGCTAATAGCACGTATACAGTTTAGTTGCGTAGTACAACCTTGAAATTGTATTCCATTAGCATATAACAGTTATTTTAAAGCAACAAAGTTTTGGTTAAAAAAAATCTTAATTACTTTTTGATTAAATTACTTCACTCATGGTATTCTTAACCTTCTATAAACTGCTAGTGAGAAACATTAAGAGTCTATGTATTTTGCTTCATTACTTTAAAATTCCTCACTTATTGCTCCTAAATAGCATATATCTCACCTACTAGATTTTAGGTCCTTATTTTAGTCAGCTTTTTTCATCACTGTGACTAAAAAGACCCAACCAGCATAATTATAGAGGAAAAGTTTACTTGAAGGCTCAGTCCATAAAGGCTGGCTCCATTTCTCAGAGATCAAGGTGAAGCTGAACATCATAGTGCAAGAGTGTGGCAGAGGGAAGTAGCTCACATAATGATCAGAAAGCAGAGAGGAAGAGAGTCTTCACTTGCCAGAAACAAATATATACCCAAAGCCATGCCCCAATTCCCACCTCCTCCAGCCGCACCCTACCACTTCAGTTACCATTCAATTAATCCCAATGGGGGAATTAATTCACTGATTGGGCTAAGATTCTCACAATGCAATCATTTCTCCTCTGAACCTTCTTGTATTATCTCACATGTGAGCTTCTGGGGGACACCTCACATCCAAACCACAACACTCCTTAAAGGAAGGAGCTACATCATCTCTGTACTTAAAGACTCTGGAGATCATCTGCTATATGAGAGTTTAACAAATGAAAGCCAAAATTAATATCCTCAGGCCTAGAGTCTGGGGATGTAGCTCAGTGGTAGAGTACTTCCCTAGCATGTACAAAGTACTGGGTTCAATCCATGGGTACCGGAGATTGAACCCAGGGGTGCTTTACTACTGAGTCACATCCCCTGCCCTTTTTAATTTTTATTTTGAGACAGGCTCTCACTAAGTTGCTTAGGGCCTCACTAATTTGCTGAGGCTGGCCTCGAACTTATGATCCTCCTGCCTCAGCCAATAGAGTTGCCGGGGTTCCAAATGGGCATTACCACACCTGGCAAAAAAAAAAAAAAAAAAAAAGGCAAACTTTGTGTTCCAAATACCTAAACAATTTTTCTAAGGTTCCCTTTGATCCTTAGTGAAAAATTACATGGAAGAAAAAAGAAGCAAGAGACAGAGAGGACAGGATGCACACTGAGGATGTGGGTGGGAAAAAAACAGCCATTTTAGATATACTACCCTCTAACTTAACTTCCTAAACAGTTTGCTCTGTGCTGGAGGCAGTGGAAACAGAGTGACAGAGAAGATATAATCCTTACAATAGGAGTTGGGCATAATTAATTCAAAGTCAACACTTGAAAAGGTAAAACTAGAAAACTGCCTCAGATTTGAGAGTGTTTTCTACAAGGGCTAATAAAATGCTTCTCAAAGAAAAGTTCCCTATTTTCAAGAAAAGAACAGGACAAAAGTCCAGTTTTGACAAAGTTTTGCTTTTCTATAATAGCTTCTCAGAAAAGCCTCATAGGCAGCACACTTTAAAATGTCCAAACAAAAGATTCTAGCTTCAAACTCCACAAATAACCTAATTTCCTAAACATCCAAAACCCAAAAGGAGGATTAAAATTTAGGAAATACTCTTTTGAGTTCCCTGAAAGGGTAAAGAAATGCTACTTTCCCCCAAGGCATCACCCTGTACTCAGAGCTCAGGGCCTCAGTGTCCACATTATACTGCAAAACCACCTGCCTTCTATGGGTATCCATTTCCCATTCATAAAATAAACACATCTCAACCAAGGTTCCTTCCAGGCCTAAATTCTATTTCTGCTTCTTTCCTCAAACCACCAGACTGAAAGGATTGTTAAGGTCTTCTATCAAATACACATCCCAACACATGCATTTGTGTATGCTGAGGGGAGGAGATGCCTGTTAATATTTACTTTCTATTTCCATAAGAGCCCAACACAAAAAAAGCAAAATATCTGTTTGGTAAGAGCATTACACAAGCATTTATCAAATAAAAGGGAAAAGAATTTATTCAACAATATGTTGAAGTAAAACTGGAATGTGTATGCTATTTAGTGAAACACTGATTGTCCATACATCCATGGTTAGGGAGATGAAAGCTTCTGAGCTCCCATGTGATTTCATGTAGTAGTCCACATATAAATTCTTCTAGATAGCTTTAGGAATATATTCTGTCACTTGATATTTTCATTTTGTTCCCATGTTGCATAGCATGGAAGAAAGATGAGAACTATAAGAAGAATGCTCACCGTATGTAATGACAGCTGACTTGTCAGTAGACAGTCTTCTTCTAAGTTACTTGATATACCCCTTTAGCTCTAGACTACTGGCTTGCAAGATGATCACATGAAAAGCAGAATAAGAGGTCTGTAAGTAAGTTAGTATGATAAAACATAGTATGGTGGAGATTTAATAATCTCCATCAGCTGAAATTTTCATTCTCAAAACACATAACACTAGAATATTAACAAATGTGGCTTTGTTCTATAGGAGATCTTTTTATGATACAGGCCCTTTGTAAATAATATGAGAATACAGAAGAATTGTGCAGAAAATCTATAAATTAAAGTTCAATTTTCTACAGTGAAAGGTAAGTGTGAGTTGATAAGGATGTGAAATAATATCCATCTGTGAAGATAAACTTTTAAGAAGCCTTCCTGGGGAAATGAATTTGAACACATGTCAAAGGAGAATTAGAGAAGTGACAGGTGGTGGGAGAAGAAGGAAACTACAGGCATAAAAAATGATCTGGGCAAAAGCAGACACTGTGGTTTCTTGAGAGATTTATCAGTTAGAACAACAGAAAGGGGAGAATATGAACATGAGCCTCAGTTTTCCCCTCTGTTACAGAGAGGCTGTACAAAATGGCTACCCCTGGTCCTGTCCAATGACAGCCTGCTCCCTATGAAGCCCTGCACTGTGCACCTGCCTCTTCCACCATCCTGAAGGGCTCGTGGCTCAATGGCCCTATTGGATAGATGAATAGATTAAGGCTCAGAAAACTGAAAAGGTCTCCAGCTAGAGGGTTTTTGAAACAAACAAAAAAAAGACAGGAAAACAACTGTGGAAAAAAGAAGTGGCGTATGAAGAATGCCAGTTTCAAAAATCAGAACTTCTGTACATAATTTATCAATGAAATAAATATTGCACTTTTTTAAGATCTTAAAAGATATAAAGGAATAAAGAATCTTCCCTGTCACACTGTTCAAAACAAAAGGAAACTAAGAGAAGGGAAACTGAAAGTGGTGTTGTGCCTCCTCCCGCCCCAGCAGGACTAGAACTACACCGTGATTCTCTGCTGCAGTGTCCATAATGAGCAGGTATGGGTCTGGACACACACATTACCCAGTCATTAGCACAGACACTGGCAGTTAAAAGAAGAGGCCTTCCAAATTCAGAAGCACTCTCACTCCTAGCAAAGCCTGTGTACGGATTCAAAACAAGGTGCAATTTTATGCAAAAGCTCCGTGGTCACTATAATGATTTACTAGTATTCATTTAACTGCAGAATTCACTATTTCTAAATGTTTTTATGGCTAGCAGCAAAGTACAGTACAATAAATAAAACTAGTCTTGAGGGCTAGAAACACTGCTTAGTGGTTCAGCACTTGCCTAGCATGTGTGAGGCCCCAGGTTTGATCCCCAGTATCAAAAAAAAAAAAAAAAAGGAAAAAAATCTAGTCCTTAAACAATTCAAAGCCAAGGGCTGGGGCTATAGCTCAGTGACAGAGTGCTTGCCTTGCATGCGTGAGTCACTGGGTTTGATCCTCAGCACCACATAAAAATAAACAAATAAAATAAAGGCATTCTGTCCATCTACAACTACCAAAAAAAAATTAAATTCAAAGCCAAGTAGTACAAGTTAATGAGATCTACTTATTCACAAACAAGAAGTCATTTCTTCAAATTTAGCTCTAACCCTTACCATTTCACTACATGAACATTTGGGATTAAAAAAAAAAAATCTATCCTCTCCTGGTGGGAGATGATCTAATAAAACAATTAGAGAATATGATAATAGCCCACAGCCTGACAACTGCACAGAGAAACCTGCCATGTGCACAGGCCAAGAGGCAAGGATGTTGTCTACAGACTCTGTAATCAGGGACCACAGGAAATATCCTGTAATTTTAGCAAAGAAAAAAAAAAATGACAGGAAAGCTATGGCATATCCCTAAATAATCAACAAAATATTAGGCAGCAGTTAAAAAGAATGAACTAGATTTATTTAACTAAGATGGACAGCATGTTACTGAAAGAAACAAAGTATAAATATTAAGTACAATGCCAATTAAGTTTTAAAAATACAAAAATGCTTTTATAAATAAAAATGAAAATGATAAGTCAACAAAGCATTTACATTTGGAAGGCAAGTAGAAGACCAGGAAGGGGAAGGCCTGGAATAAAGAAGTACATACATCTAATAAATGGGTCCACTTATTTTACTTAAAGAGACTTTCTAAAATATCTCCTAAGAACTTTTCAGGGTTATTAAGTGATTTAGGATTCAAAAATACAGTAAAATAAAGATAATATCTCTGCAACTATTGCTAAATTAAAATCTAACCAAAGATCAGATTCTGGGAAGATCAAGAGTAGGAAGAACCAGGGAACTGGTTCCGTACCCAGACAACAATTACACTAAAAAAATTGCCTGATGGAACTATTTTGAGGCTCTGGACATAAGGACATAGTCAATATCAGCTCTTCACATAGTCACAGCTACACATCCCTCATGCCTAGCCCTATGGCAGATAGTTGTACAGCTTGCAGGAGCTAGGGTGAGCAAAAAGGACACGCTCCTCTAAATATCTAGCATCCGTGTTCTGATTTGCACAAGGATGGCCACTGGCTGCTTGGGATCACAGAGATGCAGTGTCAATTTAAAGATGCTGAAAGAATTGAAGATGTGTAAAAAGTCAATAAATGATATATGAAGAAAATGAAAACATCAATAAGGATATAAAAACTCTAATGAAGCCAAAAAGAAATTCTGGAGCTGAAAAAAATAATAATAGAAATGAAAAATTCACCAGAGGCATTTAAAGACAGTTTTGAAGACACAGAAGAAAAGAATGAGCAGCAGGAGATCAAGATGGTGGAACAGAACAGGTCACTCTCCAGGCTGCCCTATGGCATGAAACCAAGAAAGCAAGGAGTCAGCTTCTCAGAAATGTGGGTGGAAAAGGGGAGCAGGGGAGGGCCTTCACTGGGAATTAATACTGGACATTCAAAGCAGATCAGGTGGGAGATAACAGAATAATGAAGAACTCCCCCACCCTACATCCACCACTGCCAGTGCCTGCCAGAGCAGTCCCTTCACCCACCAAGTGGAGGGATAGCAGAATAAAGGGAAACCGCTTTTAGACCTTGTGGCACGTCTTAGTAAGGAAAGACCAGAGATCAAAGACCCTGGCAGAACTGATGCAAAAGGTGTGCTGCAGGATACTGTCTTGTGGGAAAGAAGCCTTGTCTCTCTGGCTGCCCCTGGACGAAAGAGGAAGGAGACATCTTATAGCCGCTCAGCAGGGGCCTGCGGCTGTGGGTGCCAAGTTCTGGCAAACCAGAGCTGGATCCAAAAACAGGCCTGACAAACTCACACCAAAAGTCATAAAACCTGCCTAAAAGGCCAGGAGAAAATCAGATGCAGAGAGAGTTTTACACAGGGAATATGGATCGTGGAAAGTCACCCAGTTCCCCACTCCCCCTTGAGTCTGACCACAAGCAGGCCCAGCGAGGAATGACTTGGTTTGTAGACTGAACCTAAGAGTCCAGGAAAGGTGGAGTCCATGAGTGATGGAGAGGGTGAAGGCTGGCTCCTCCCCCACATGAGTGGAACCCGGGGAAGATTCCTGGAGTGCAGTATCCCAGCACAAGATGGGCAGCAGCTGGATGGGCCCTGGAGATGCGCCCATTTAAAAACTTCAGACCATTCAATGAAGAGCCTGCACCTATGGAGACCCAAACCCTGCCTTCGGAAGCTCCACCTCTGGAACTCTACTCACAGAAAACTACAGCAACCCCACCCTGAGGGTGGAGCAGACATCGCACTCCAGCCCACTCCACCTAACACAGGAGAAGGGAAGCTGAGAACTTCTGAACTCCCACTGGCAACAAAAGGAGCCACTCAAAAAGAGAAAGGATTGACAGCCTGCAGTCACTACTTACATACACAATATATACCTCAAGAAGAAACAGAAAGACAGACATTTGGGAATAGACAAAGAACATTTATTCTCATAGGCAATTTTTGAACACTGCAATAGAAGGAATTCCTTAACTTTTCATTGAGAAGGGTTTTGTTTGTTTTTGTTTTTATTTTTTTACTTTTTTTAAGGAGTTACTGGTTTTTTAAAAAGTATTTATTTTTTAGGTGTAGATGAACACAACACAATGCCTTTATTTTTTAATTTGGTGCTGAGGATCGAACCTGGGTCCCGCCCGTGCTAGGCGAGCGTTCCACCGCTGAGCCACAATCCCAGCCCAGTTTTTGTTTTCATTAATTGCTTTTATTTTTTACATCCATGACAGTGGAATGTATTACAATTCTCATTACACGTATGGAGTACAATTTTTCATATCTCTGTTTGTATATAAAGTATATTCACGCCAATTCATATCTTCATACATGTACTTTGGATAATGATGTCCATCACATTCCACCATCATTGCTAACCCCCTGCCCCTTCCCTTTCCCTCCCACCCCTCTCCCCTATCTAGAGTTTGTCTATTCCTCTCATGTTCCCTCTCCCTATCCCACTATGAGTCAGTCACGTTATATCAGAGAAAACATTTGCCATTTGTTTTTTTGGGACTGGCTAACTCCACTTAGCATTATCTTCTCCAATGCCATCCATTTACCTGCAAATGCCATGGTTTTATCCTCTTTTACTGATGAGTAATATTCCATTGGGTTTTTTTTCCCCCTGTTTAATTATGACCTGAATGGTTCATGGACACTTATACATAAACATATATGTCTCTTTATTCTAATTTCTTGCATTTTTTTGAAGGCAGTTATTTGTCATGGCTTACTCATTTGAGGGCTAGGATGTTTCATTACTATATTTCTCTTTTTGTTTTGTTTGTTTTGTTTTCTTTTGCTTCCCTTAATTCTCCTTCTCTCTTTTCTTTTGCTAACAGTCAAACATTATTGTTCTCTCTTTCACTCCTCCTTTAAGTTTTACTTCTATTTTCTCTTCTTCTCCCTCATAATCATCACATCCTATACCTTTTCTGTTCTCTCCCTCTCCACTTTTTGAAATTGCAAACCTTTTGTAAACATGCTGTTTTTAATGTGGTCAATAACTGATCACATCATTTCTTTATATGTGACAATTAACATGCTAAATGTCACAAAAGAAACTATTTGGTTTTATGTAGTATATCATTGGTGTTGGTTGTTGTTATTATTTGTTTATTGAGGTACTTGGAATCTTCAGGGAAAGTATAAGTTCACGGGGTAGAAATTCTACTGCCTCAGATCCTTACTGTTAGATGGATAGGCACACAAACAATATGAAAAAGCAAGGGAACAAATCACCCCAAACAAGCCAAAATGCCTCAATTATAGAATCCTTTGACACCACAATGAAAGAAATGTCAGAGAAGAAATTTAGAAAGTTCCTAGTTGAACTGATCTGGAAGTTAAAGACCTCTTCAATAGAGAGAGAGTCCAAGGATCAAATGGAAATCCCCAAAATTAAAGAATCAATAAATCAAATTTAAAATTCAATAGAAAGCATCACCAACAGACTATACCACTTGGAAGACAGAGTTTCAGGCAAAAAAGACAAAATATATAATCTTGAAAATAAAGTTGACCATGGAGAAAAGATGTTAAGAGGCCATGAAAAGAAAGTTCACAAAATTTGAGACAACATGAAAAGATCAAGTTTAAGATTTATTGGGACAGACGAAGGCTCGAGACACAAACCAATGGAATGCCCAATCTTTTCAATGAAATAATATCAACAAACTTCTCAAACCTTAAAAATAAAATGGAAAATCAAATGTAGAAGGCTTATAGGACCCCAAATATACAAAAATACAACAGACCCACATCAAGGCACACTACTATGAAAATACAGAATAAGGATAGAATTTTAGAGGCTATCGGAGAAAAATGACAGGTAACATTTAGAGGGAAACTGATCCCCAGATCTCAGCTCATCTCTCAACCCAGTCCTTCAAATTATTGTCAAAATGGACATACTACCCAAAGTGCTATAGAGATTTAACTCAATGCCTTTTAAAATTGCAATGACATAATAGATAAACTCTAGATAGGGCAGAGGGGTTGGAGGGGAAGGGAGAGGGCATGGGGTAATTAATGATGGTGGAATGTGATGATCATTACTATCCAAAGTACATGTATGAAGACATGAATTGGTGTGAATATACTATGTATACAACCGGAGATATGAAAAACTGTGCTCTATATATGTAATAAGAATTGTAATGCATCCCGCTGTCATATATGAATAAAAAAAATTTTTTCAACAACAAAAAAAAACACAAAGTACTTACAGAAAAAAATTGCAATGACGTTCTTCATTGAAATAGAAAAAGTAGTCATGAAATACTTCAGGAAAAATAAGTACTCCTCAATAAGATTATCATATTTCTCATCAGAAATTTTGGAGACTAGAAGATACTTTGCAAATATATTCAAAGTCTAAAATAAAGGAGGAGTGGAGGAACCTGTTAGCTAAGACTCACATGTCCAGCAAAACTGTCCTTTAAACCCAAGAGAGAAATTAAGACATTCCCAGATAAACTAGAACTGGGGAAATGTTGCCAAGAGGAGTCCTGCAGGGTGAAAGGAAAGACACTAGACAATAATTTAAAACTATATAAAGAAATAAATACCTCAATAAAGGTAAATATTTGGGCAATAAAAGCTCACATTATTGTAACAATAATAAATAACTGCACTTTTTCATTTTTTACATGATTTAAGAGACTAACACGTGTTGTGAAAAACAGTCTAAAAGCTATATTATTTAACTCTACTTTTCCCCCCTTGCAGTACTAGGGATTAAACCCAGGTCCTGTGCATACAAGGTGACTGCTATACCACTGAGCTATCAGCAGCCTTTTGTTTTTTTAGTCCAAGTCCTGGTAAATTGTCCATGCTAGCATCAAATGATCCTCCTGCCTTAGGCTCCCAAGCAGTGGTGTGCCATGTGCCTATAAACCCACATTTTGTTTTTTACGTGATTTAAGAAACAAATGTACTAATCTCTTATTAGTTCATTATTAGTTAATACTATTAGGCACACAGTGTATAAAGATGCCCTTTTGTGACAGCAAAACTCAAAGGGATGGGGTCAGAACTTAGAAGAGCTGGGTTTTTGTATGTTATGGCACTTAAGCTGGTATAAATTCAATTAGGGTGTTATAACTTTAGGATGGCAAATCTAATTTCCATGGTAACCACAAAGAAAATAGCTACAGATTATATATGTAAGTCAAAATGAGAAAGAAACATAAAGATTTCACTACAGAAAAAAATCAACTAAATAAAAAAGAAGACAGCAATATAAAAAATGAGAGATAAAACAGCTACAAGCATACAGAAAACAACCCAATATAACAGAGCTGAAGTCCTTCCTTATCAGTAATTACTTGAAGTGGAAATGGATTAAACACTCCAGTCAAAAAACAGAGAATAGCAGAATTGATTTAATAAAACAAAACCAAAAAAAAAAAAAAAACACATGATCAACTACATGCTACCTAAAAGACACACAAAAGTAAAGGAACAGAAAAAGGTATTTCAAGTAAATTGAATACTAAACAAAAGAGAACAGGGGTGACTATACTAACACTAGAAAAATAGGTTGTTTTTTGTTGTTGTTGTTGTTGTTGTTTTGTACCAAGCTACATACCCAGTCCTTTTTCATTTTTTATTTTGAGAAAGAGTCTAAGTTGCTGAGGCTCTCACAAGTTACTGAGGCTGGCCTCAAACTTGAAATCCTCTTATCTCAGTCTCCTGAGTCACTGGGATTACAAGCAAGTGCCACTATGTCCTGCCAAAATAGATAGAATCAAGAATTTACGTGAGACAAAGAAGGATACTGTGGATTAATAAATGGCTCAATACAGTAAGAATATAATTATTAAAATCATATATAATTTTAAAAATTTATGCACCTAATGACACAACAGAAAATACATAAAACAACCCTGACAAACAAGGAAGAAATACACAGTTCTACAACAGTAATTGTGGACTTTATCATTATTTTTTGTTTTTATATGGTGTTGAGGATCGAACCCAGCGCCCCGCGAATGCCAGGAGAGCACGCTACCGCTTGAGCCACATTCCCAGCCCTTCAATTGTGGACTTAATATCTTACTCTTAACAAAGGGTAGAACAATTAGACTGAATATAAGTTTAAAAAAATTTAAAAAGGACATAAGAAACGAACTAGACCTAATAGACATATACAGAACACTCTAGACAACAACAAAGAATACTCACTCTTCTCAAATACACATGACATGATTTCCAGAATAAAACATATATTGGGCCATGAACTAAATCTCAACAGATCTTAAAAGATAGACAGCATACAAAACATCTTCTCCATCTAAAACAGGATGAAGTTAGAAATCAGTTACAGAAGTACAACTGGAAAATGTACAAAACTGCAGAAATTGAACACCATATTCTTAAACAACCAATGAAGCAAAGAAGAATCACAGAGAAAATTTTAAAAATACTTAGAGATAAATGAAAATGAAAACACAGCATGCTAAAACTATGCAGAAATGCAGGACTGGGGGTGATTTATAGCAATAAATACTTACATAAAAACCAAAATCTGAAATCAACCAAGGTACTTTATAATTTCCAAAACCATAAAGAGAACAACAAATTAAACTAAAGTAAGCTAGCAGAAGAAAGAAAATAATAAATATTAGAGCAGAGATAAACAAAACAGCAGAAAAACAAGGGGGGAAATATCAATGAAATCAAAAGTTCACTCTTTAGACAAATCAACATAATAGACAAAAGTTTAGATAGATGTTCTTACAAAAAAAAAAGAGGGAAAATTCATATGACTAAAGTCAGAAATGAAAGTGAGGGTATTACTACTGATTCCCCAGAAATAAAAAGGATTTTTAAGAATCAACAATTGCATGCCAACAAATAGGATAACTTATATTAACAGAATGAAGAGGGGAAAAATCCCCCACAATAATCTTAATTGATGTAGAACAAAGGCATTTGATAAAATTCAGTTCCATTTCAGGGTAAAAGTATTCAACAAATTAAGAATAGGAAGAAACCAGCTCAACATAATGAAAGCAAAACATACGAAACACCCAGAATAAACATCAGCCTCTGGTGAACAACTCAAAATTTTTCTTCAAAGATTAGGAACAAAAGGCAAGGGTGCACACATTTACCACTTCCACTCAGCCCAGTACCAGTAGTTCTAGCCAAAGCAATTAGATGAGAAAAAAAAATAAATGCATTCTATTTGGAAAGGAAAAAGTAAAATTACCTCTATTCACAGACAATACACTCTTATATGCAGAAAACCCAAAAATTCAAAGAAAAAAAAAAAAAAGCAAGTCCAGGCACTGAGGCACACACCTGTAATTCCAGCTACCTACAAGACTGAAGCAGGAGTAAAGCAAGTCCAAGGCAAGCTTCATCAAATTTGCAACACCCTGTCTCAAAATACAAAGAAAAAAAAAAAAGGGCTGCAGATGTAGCTCAATAATAGAGTTTATGCCTAGCATTTGTAAGGTCCCGAGTTAAATTCCCAGTACCACAAAAAAAGATCATCAAATAGAGTAAAAGGGCAGCCCACAGAATGGAAGAAAGTAATTCAAAATCATATCTGATAAGGAATTACTATGTAGTCTATATAGTCAAGAACACCAACCAAAAAAAAAAAAAAAAAGCTCAAACTGATTCCAAAAAATAGACAATGTATTCAAATAAGCATTTCTCAAAAGATATACAAATGACTAATAATATACACATGAAAAGATACTCAACATCTTCAGTGTGTAACCAATACTCACTAATCTTTAGTGAAATGCAAATCAAAACTACAAGATACTATATCACATCCATTAGCAATGTCAATAACAAAAACAACAAAAATAAAGGTAGTTCAAACTTTTGTGCACAGTTGGAAGGAAGGTAAAATAGTACTGATTAAGAAAAAAGGTTCAATGGTTCCTCAAAATTTTTCAAATTACCGTATGACCCAGTGTTACGATTTAGATATGAGATGTTTCCCAAAATTTTCTGGGTTATTGCAGGAATGTTCAGAGATGAAATGATTAATTATGAGAGCTGTAACATATCAGTGGATTAATCCATTTGATGAATTAGTTATTAAAAAGGACTACTGTACTAGGTGGTAACTGTAAGCAGGCGGAGCATGGTTGAACAGGTGGGTCACTGGAGCCATATCCTAGAGAGGTTTACCCTCTCTGAAGCCTCTTCTTTCTTTCTTTTTTTCTCTCTCTCTCCTCCCTCTCTCTCCTCCCTCTCCTCTCTCTCCTCTCTCTCTCTTCTCTCTTCTCTCTCTTCTCTCTCTCTCTCTCTCTCTCTCTCTCTCTCTCTCTCTCTCTCTCTCTCTCTCTCTCTCTCTCTCTCTGATTTCTGGCTGCCATGAGTAGAACAGCTCTCCTCTGGCCACACTCTTTTACCATTATGTTCTGCCTCTATTTCACCTAGAACAATGAAGCCAGACAGTCATGGAATGAACTTCTGAAACCATGAGCCAAAATAAACTTTTCCTCCTTTAAGTTATTCTTGTTGGGTATTCTGGTCACAGCAACAAAAATCTGACTAACACAGAAATTGGTACTGAGAAGCGGAGCCATTGCTATGATTACAACTGACCATGTGGTTCTGAAGTCTCTGAAATTTGTGGGAGGAGTGAGTTTTGCAAAGTTTGGAGATGTAGGCTGGAGAAGCCTTCGAATGTTCTAAGCCGAGTTTAATGAACAACTCTGGTGGAAGTTCGAAAGATCAGAATGTGGACAGGAAACTGGTGGAGGAACTTTTAAGACAGAACAGCATTTAGATGGTGGGATGGATATTGCTGGCAACTTTTAGCCAGGTTTACTGTGATACAGAGACAGAGCAGAAGGATGTGAAAAACTTGTAGTTTGGCCAGATGAGAGGTACATATAAAACTGAAGCCTAGCAAGGTGTCTTTGTTGAAGAGATTACTACCACTAAGGAGTAATTAACTAGTTTGCTTAGAGATGATAAGAAATTTCAGGAATCAACAAAACTATACTCACTGCAGGCTCAAGGATACAGATGTGAAGTCATTTAAGAGATCTTTAGGGCACCCTGTTCAAACAGTGTTCACCGTGCTCAGCCACCAAGGCACGCACAGGCCACTGCAGCCTTGGTCCAAAGAGCCCCAGTCACATACATGGTCTTTGTGGTTTGTACAAAATACAGAGTTAGGAGGTCATGGAGGCTTCCACCAACATTTCACAGGAAGGCCTGGGAGTCCAGGGAAACTGTATCAGGATCAGAATCCCTGCAGGCTGCTCCTGAGATGGAAATGGGTAGAGCTGTGAGAAGACAGCCAAAGCTGCAGTAGAGAACTCCTCCCTCCCTCAAGATTAAGAGATGCCATAACATGAAGCATCTGCAGAAGAAATCTGCTGGCTGTGGAAAGAGCCAGCCTAAAAGAAGACATGTGTGCTGCAACTGACAAGCCACAATAGTGGGGCTGCCCAAGTCCTTTGGAGACCACATCTTGCCACCATGTACCCCAAATGCTGGATGTGAAGCTATAGGATCGTTTGCACAGCTGGTTTCAGTCTTTTTCTGGTCCCATCCCTTCTTTCTATGCCTCTATTTGTCTCTCTTGGAATGGGAATGTTTACTTTGTAACACTGTATATTGGACATATGTAACCTGCTTTTGATCATTACAGGGGTTCATAGTAAAGAGTTTGTCTTGAATCTCAGATAAGACTTTGGTCTTGGACATTGGGGCAATGCTGAACAGTTAAGACTAACAGGACTTTTGGAGATGGACTAAATGCATTGTACATTGCAAGATTGACATGATCTTTCAGGAATCAGAGCAGAATGTTATAGTTTGGATATGAGGTGTCATCCAAAATCTCCTGTGTTAATGCAGGGAGGTTTATATCTGCTGATGACATGATTCCATACTTAGAAGATCCCAAAAAAATCCACCAAAAAATTTCTAGAATTAATGAATTCAGCAAAGTAGAAGGATATAAAATCAATACCCTTAAATTAAATGCATTTCTATACATCAGCGATGAACCATCTGAAGAGAAATTAGGGAAACTACCCTATTCACAATACCCTCAAAAAAATAAAATATTTGAGAATCAATTTAAAAAAAGAGGTGAAAGACCTCTACAATGAAGACTACGGAACACTAAAGAGAGAAACTGAAGAAGATTTTAGAAGATAGAAAGACATTCCATGTTTTTGGATAGGCAGAATTAATATTGTCAAAATGGCCATACTACCAAAAGCCTTATGCAGATTTAATGCAATTCCAATTAAAACCCAACAACATTCCTCATAGAAAGAGAAAAGGCAATCATGAAATTTATCTTGAAAAATAAGAGACTCAGAATACCCAAAGCAATCCTTAGCAAGAAGAGTGAAACAGGAGGCATCATAATATCAGACCTTTAACTATACCACAGAGCTATAGTAACAAAAATAGCATGTTCTACATGTCTCTTTAGGTACAGAATAAAAGACACAGAGACAAACTCACATAAATATAGGTATCTCACAATTGACAAAGGCATCAAAAACAAACACTGGTGAAAAGATAGCTTCTTCAACAAATGGTGCTAAAAAACCTGGAAATCCATATGCAGCAAACTGAAATTAAACCACTAACTCTTACCTTGCACAAAACTCAACTCAAAGTGGATCAAGGACCTAGGAATTAGACCAGAGACTGCGCCTAATAGAAGAGAAAGTAGTCCAAATCTTCATCATGGCAGATTACGTCCTGACTTCCTTAACAAGACTCCTAAGGTGCAATAAATAAAATCAAGAGTTAATGAATGGGATGGATTGAAACTGAAAAGCTTCTTCTCAGCAAAGGAAATAATCAACAATGTGAAGAGAGGGCCCACAGAGTGGGATAACATCTTTACTACATGCACATCAGATAAAGCACTAATTTCCAGGATATACAAAGAACTCAAAAAAAAAAAAAAAAAACAACACCAAAAGAATAAATAACCCATCAATAAATGGGCTAAGGAAATGAACAGATACTTCACCAAAGAAGACATACAAATGATCAACAAATATATGAAAAAATGCTCATCATCTCTAGCAATTAGAGAAATGCAAATCAAAACTACTCTTGAGATTCCATCTCCCTCCAGTCAGAATGGCAATTATCAAGAATACATGCAACAATTAAGTGTTGGTGAGGACGTGGGGGAAAAGGCGCATTCACACATTGCTGGTGGGATTGTAAATTGGTACAACCAATCCAGAAAGCAGTATGGAGATTCCTTAAAACAAAACTTGGAGTGGGGCTGGGGTTGTGGCTCGCAGTGGAGCGTTCACCTAGCACATGTGGGGCCCTAGATTTGATCCTAAGCACAACATTAAATAAACAAACAAACAAGCAAATAAAGGTGTTGTGTCCAACTACAACTAAAAAATATTTGAGGGGAAAAAAAAAACTTGGAATGGAACCACCATTTGACCCAGTTATCCCACTCCTCAGTCTATTCCCAAATGATTTCAAAGCAGCATACTACTGATGCAGCCACATTAATGTTTGTAGCAGCTGAATTCACAATAACTAAACTGTGGAACCAACCTAGATGCCCTTCAATAGATGAACGGATAAAGAAACTGTGGTATATATACACAATGGAATATTACTCAGTCTCAAAAGAGAATAAAATTATGGCATTTGCAGGTTATTGGATTGAGCTGGAGAATATCATGCTTAAGTGAAATAAGCCAATCCCAAAAAACAAAGACTGAATGTTCTCCCTGATAAGTGGATGCTGATCCATAATGGGGCGGGGGGGGGGGGGATTTTGACTGGACAAAGGGGAGGTAGGGGAGGGGACATGGGAGTAGGAAAGATGGTGAAATGAGACAGACATCATTACCTTAGGTACATGTATGACTGCACATATGGTTCAACTCTACATCATATATTACCAGAGAAATGAAAAGCTGTCCTGTACAATGTAGTGAAATGCATTCTGTCATGTATAACTAATTAGAATAACAATTAAAAATTTTAAAAAATGATTAGATTATGAGGGCTATAACATGATCACTGGACTAATCCATTTTACGGATTAATGATTTGAAAAGAATTACTGGATAGTAACTGTAGGCAGGTAGCTAAAGTAATTGGGTCATTGGTGTCATGTCCTGGAGAGATTTATATTCTCTGCAGCCCCTTCCCCACCCCATCTCTGTTTCCAGGATGCCATGAGCAGAGTAGCTGTCCCCTGCCATGCTCTTCTGCTATGGTGTTGTGCCTTACCTCAGGCCCAGCGCAATGGAGCCAGCCAGGCACAGACTAAACCTCTGAAATCATGAGCCAAAATAAACTTTTGCTCAAGTTGTTCTTGTGGGGTATTTTGGTCACAGCAATGAAAAGCTGATCAACACATCTAGCAATTCCACTTCTGGGTTTACAGCCCAATTTATTCAAAGCAGGTTCCCAAAGAGGTATTTGTATACCACATTCACAACAGCATCCTTCAGAAAAGCAAAAATATGAAAGCAACTCAAGTTTCTATGACAGAATGGATAAACAAAATTTGGTGTATACATACAACGGAATATTACTCAGTTTTGAAAAGAAAAATACTCTGATTTATGCTACTATTTAGATGAACCTTCAGGTATTATACCTAGTGAAGTCAGTCAGCCACAAAAAGACAAATACTGTATGATTTTGTTTAGATGTCTTACTTACCATAGTCAAAACCATAAAGACTCAAAGTAGATTGGTGGTTGACAGGAGCTAGGCAGCCAAGGGAAAAGGATAGGTAGAAAGTTTATTGTTTAAGGGGTACAGCTTTCAGTTTTATGAGAAGAGAAGACTTATGAAGACAGATGGTGCTAATGGTGGTACAACATCATAAATGTCTTTAAAATCTATCAGTTGTACACTTTAAAAATCCTAAGATGGGGCTGAGGATGTGGCTCAGTGGTAAAGTGTTTGCCTAGCATGCACAAGGTCCTGAATTTGATCCCCAACAATACAAAAAGAAAAAATGGCTAAGATAGTAAAATTTTATGTTATGTGTATTTCACAATTTTTAAACTGGGAGAAAAATAACAACAAATAAAACAGAAAAATTCTAATCAAATGCAAAAAGACAAACTACCAAGAACAAGCATATATCACAAATGGAATACAAGACTATCTACTTAAATGACCAGATGAAGCTTCAGCTGGTACTATTTGTTATTACTGGTGTAAGCTACACAAATATTCTTTTTCCCAAAGGTAAACAGTTGAAAATAACTCAAAAAATAATTTGCACAGAAATGTTAGACTTATGCTACCATCACTAAATTAAAACAAACATACTCCCTTTTAACCACTAAGAACCCTTTGCCACCAGTGGCCCAGTTGACGTGAAAATGAAAGCTTAACTTCCCATAAAGCTCAGCATATGGGCCCCCATTTTATAGTAAGCCTCCATAAATCTGGGCCTAGGTAAGCATCATTTACTTCTGCTATGTTCTACTGCTGGGTCATAAACCCAGCATAAATTCAGATACTCATCAAATGTTACCTAGTCAATTTCTCAAAACCATTTATCTTCCAACTGACTGGGAGGGATCAGTCAGTAACAAAAAAAGGGTCAGTTACTGAATTAAGTTATAGATTTAAAAAAAAAAAAAGACTCCCTGGAAACACTCAGAAGTCTATTAGCTCTTCAACAACCATTCATTATTTAACCTACTGAAGGCTCATCTCAAGTTCCAATCAATCCATTTTTATTAAGGAAGCTATTACAGGCTGTACACAGAGCTGGTCATAGGCTGAGACAAACAACGGCTCGGAAAACATCCCCTGCTCCAAGAGGCTGCTGTGCAGAAGGGCTGCTCATGGGTTCCTTATCATCTACTCATAAAAGAAAGTGGCATATTTTGGGATACATGAGTAGTAACATTCCTAAAGCCTAGAGCATTCATCTCTACATTTTCTTGCTTAAAAATCCTTTCCAGAAAGGCTTAATACAGCTCTCCCGGGTCTGGGGATGTGGCTCAGTGGTACAGCACTGACCTAGCATGTGAGAGACCCTGGGTTCGATCCTCAGCACCACATACAAATAAGTAAATAAAGATATTTTTAAAAAAGGAAAAAAGCTCTCCCCCCAGAGGCATTAAAGCCTGTAGAACACAGGCTACTGGACTTCCCACATGTATGACTCCATTCTCCATATGGCCTTAATTGTGCATGTATGATTTTGATGAAAGACAATTAAATATAGCAAAGATATTTACAACTTCCTTATACAAAATACACTTAAGGATTGACAAAACATTAAAATAAAGACCAGACTTTAAACAATAACCCCTATCACTAAGAGTTTCAAGTTTCCCAAGCCCTTTGAGAGACATTAGTGTACCATGAAGAACTGACAATACCAGGCTTCACTTCACCTCTGGTTCCACCCTAGACCTGTTGTTTCCAGAGGCCAAGTCTTCAAAAATGTTTTTGCACATGCAGCTGATGAAAGCAGGTAGGGGTAGGATGTGATGAGGATGAGCTCTACACAGTTCCTATATCCAGACGGTTCATGTTCTTTCTTCCTTGCTTTCTGATTTGTTACTTTAAATTTTTGCTCAAATCCACTCTTATTATCAAATTTTAAATTTATCAGACAGTCTAAAAAGTTGGAAACATGATACCAATATAAAACTGCAATGTGATACTACTATAGAAAATCATATCCATATAAATCCAGCCACCCCTCCCCATCAACTGACCAGGTATTAGGAAATGAAGCATCCCTCCAAAGACAGCTTCACTCAAATTCCTACCACTATATGCTCTATTTGTCATCAGAATGAGTTAAAAAGGGGATATCTGATGTGGACAGCTCTTTTATGTTCCGGAGAACACAAAGATTTAGGGAGAATAAGTTGTTCCTAATGAAGAGAAAAAGTGTACAAGAGCATTAGTAAACCTGAAGGAATCATATCCCATTCCTACAGGCTGGTGAAAATGCTTGCTAAGTCAAAGGATTTTACATGACTTTCTTTTTTTAAGGATAAAGGAGAGGGCTTTGAATAATAAATAAGCATAACAAAATGATTCTGAAGTGACCTCAGGATCTACCAACCTCAATTCAAGTTATTCACAGCAAAAGATAAAAAGACAATCATCCCTTTGCTACTACTCATTTTTTATGTTGTTTTTTATATTACAGTCAGCATTGACATTAAAACATTTTGTCTACTATTTATATTGTTTCACTTTTGTGTCACCAATGCCACTGTGAAAGTTGAATTTTGGCTTACTGAAAAAAATCCTCTCAAATCTTCTCAGAGCAAATACCATGAGTTGCTTTCTTCTTAGGGTTAAAATATCCAAGGCCTTACTTTTATTTAGTCTACTGTCTTTGTCAATGGACTATATTTAAGAGAAAACTGCTGGTTGTAAACAGATGCTCTTTATGTCTTAAGGAAGACACACTTTGTTAGAATAACAAGGAGAAAACACATCACATCAGAATATAGCCAGGGTCAGGTCACAAGCCCACAGGATGGACAGCCAAGGAAGAAACATTTCCAATTTTTAACCGACCTCACTCCACTGACCTGCTGGCCAGGGCAGGGTACCATGACTGTGCATTGGGTTTCCTGCTAACCACAACACCTAACTCTAAGAAATGTCTAGAACAACGTGCCACTGTGAATTTTTTTCCTGTTATTTTTATACCTATTGAAGCACTGGGATTTTCCCATAAAATAGTAAAAAAGTACATCTTTATTCTCATTTGTGAAACCAACGAACTCTTTATCAGACAAGTAAATGTGACCAATGGTGTTCTTTTTTATTTAACTTTCAGGAAAAGAATGGAGAGCTTTGGATATTTTCCCATTTGCTCTCCCTTTGAAAACAGAAGGCTGGCAATCCCCCAAAAAAACAAATGCCGAATGTTTTCTCTGATATAAGTTGACTGATCCATAATGGGGTAGGTAGGGCGAGCATGGGAGGAATAGACAAACTCTAGATAGGGCAGAGGGTGGGAGGGGAAGGGAGGGGACAGGGAGTTAGCAATGATGGTGGAATGTGATGGACATCATTATCCAAAGTACATGTATGAAGACACAAATTGGTGTGAACATACTTTATATAAAAACATAGATATGAAAAATTGTACTTTATATTATGATAAGAATTGAAATGCATTCCACTGACATGTATTTAAAAAAAATCAATAAAAAAAAGAAAACAGAAGGCTAGGATGCAAATTATTAAACTGAAATAAAAGAAACATTTAAATAATGCCTCGTTTACCTATGACTACATGACTGTCAATCTAAAAAAGGGAATATTCAAAGCAAAATATAATACTTGGGGAACTATTCAAATGTTTTAATGTGTAAAGCTTCTAATTTAGTCCGAGGTTATTGTCAATAAACATTATGTTTCTGACTGGGTATTTCAAAAAAATATCAATTTTAAAAATTTTAAAGGGAAAGAAAACAGTATGCTCATTCAATTCAATGTTTATATTCTAGAAAGATGTTACTCAAAAAATAAATAAAAGAGACAATGGATTCAGTAAAATACATATAAAACTACATATAAAATACAAGGTTTTACAGGTTTTGTTGATCTTTTGGATTTCTGTTTTGAGAGGAAGGGAACTGCTTTACATAACCCTTAAGGGGTGATGGGGGAGAGAGAATAAGGACTTAGGAAGAACACTTCTAGAAGGCCAAGAGTCAAGTCAACAGCAGGTGTGGAACACTGTTTGACTGTCCTTCTTCCTCTGTTGTCAAAGTAGACTTGAATACATGACTATGGATGCATAGGAATCTCCACCCCTACCTAACAGCTGTACCCACACCAGCATCATCAGATCTCACTGCTAACAAAGCAAATGAATGAAATGACCAGGGGTTTCGGCAACTAAGCAACTCAGTTCAAGAGACAAATTTCAGCTGCTGTAATGTAAAAGCTCAACTAGTTGGCCTTGTAATACCATCTAGAATTTAAGCCCAAGCTAAAACCTGTCATATTCAAGCCTATTAAACAGGAGTTATCGTGTCTAGAATACCAGTGTTTTAGTCAGCTTTTTTGCTACTGGGACCAAAAGACCTGACAAGAACAATTTTAAGGAGGGAAAGTTTATTTGGGGGCTCACAGTTCAGAGGTCAAAGACAGCTGGCTCCATTCCTCGGGGCTCAAGGTAAGGCAGAACATCATGACAGAAGAGCATAATGGAGGAATGCAGCTCAGGACATGACCAGGAGGCACAGAAAGAGCTCCTCTCAACAAGGATAAAATATATACCCGCAAGGCACACCCCCAGGAACCCATCTCCTCCAGTCATATCCTACCTGCCCAGAATCACCACTCTATTAATCCCTAATAGGTGATTAATGCACTGATTGGGTTAAGGCTCTCATAACCCAATCATTTCACCTCTAAACCTTCTTGTATTGTCTTACACAAGACCTTTGATAGGACACCTCACATCCAAATCAAAACAACAAACAGAGACTGTGCTAAAAGTGCACATTTCTGTGGTATATATAGTCCTTAGGAGAGGGGAAAAATGAATCTTAAAAAACCACTTCCAAGACTGAAGTGAAAACCAGAGGATACTCAGCAATTTATACAATAGCCCCCCAGTATCTATAGAAGGATTGGTTCCAGAATTCCCCAAGGACACTAAAATCCACAGGTGCTCAAGTTTCTTAAGGGAAATGGTGTAGTATTTGCATATAACCTACTCACATATTCTGGTATACTTTAAATCATTTCTAGTTTACTTGCAATCTCTAATATGACTTATAAAATGATGACAAGAAAAAAAGGCTGTACGTGCTCAGTACAGATACCACCTTTTTTCCTCAAAAGGGCTGGAGTTGTGGCTCAGCGGTAGAATACTTGCCTAGTACATGCGAGGCTCTGGGTTCGATCCTCAGCATCACATAAAAATAAATAAATAAAATAAAGATATGTGTCCATCTACAACTAAAAAATAAATATTAAAATATATATATTTTCATCCATGGTGGCTGAAAGCCCACATGGATAGAGGGCAAACTATAGTGATTATTCTTCCTCTCAATACCAAAGCAGCAGCTACCTTCATGGAGAGTTCCTGCAGACTGCATGCTTCACCATTAAGCAATTCTTGATGGGTCCAAAGAGGCTATGTTCTAAAAGACCATTTTTCTGTTGGTTGCTAATAAAAGACCTGGACTTTTCAAATGGCTAAAAATTACAGAGATCTAAAAATCTTTCCAGGATTCCACCTCTATTAAAGAAGAATGATGCTCGGAATGGTCAAATAAATGCATCCCGGAAAGTGTCCTAAAGTACTTTAAAAACATTCTCAGAGATAATCATTCCCCAATTTTTCTTACTGAAATTCAAGGAAGGTCAGAAATAAAAAACCACTTTGAAAGCAGTGCTCTAATTACCCGGCAGGCTTCAAAAGAAGATCAACAGTAAGACCTGTGTCTGTAAGTGTCAAAGAGCAGAGCATCCAAACATGTCCCAATTATTCAGGATAAACTTTGCATTCCAAATTTATACCACTGGTGCATCAAAGTTAAAAAGATTCTTATTTAGAACTGAGTTAAGGTATAAACTCCTATCAAATTGTAACAGAAGGCTGGGGATATAGGTCAATTGGTAGAGTGCTCACCTCACATGCACAATGCCCTGGGAAGGAAGGAAGGAAGGAAGGAAGGAAGGAAGGAAGGAAGGGAGGGAGGGAGGGAGGGAGGGAGGGAGGGAGGGAGGGAAGGAAGGAAAGGAAGGAAAGGAAGGAAAGGAAGGAAAGGAAGGGAAGGAGGGAAGGAGGGAAGGAAGGAAGGAAGGAAGGTTGGTTTTCTCAGTGCATTTATCATGGAATGAGAATGTGCTAACAGAAAGTCTTATTAATTTCAGTAACCAGAAAAGTATCTATTTTATCTGTAAAGATGACAATGTTGAATTCAGAAATCAATGACTAACACTGCACAAGCATTTAGCATCTTCTCCTTTTCCTTCTGTCACCAGTAAAACATCAAAGGAGGAAAAGCCAGTGGGGAAAAAAATATAGGGCTCACATTTGATAAATCCAAATCATGCTATAAATAGCAGGTCTTCTAAGAATGAAAGTTTGAGTGACATTCCCTCAACATGACTTGGTGACTAATCTACTAATTCACCTAATTCTGTCTCAAAATTTGAAGTAAATATTGCTTTTGAATCCACTTTGAGGCAATCATTCAAAACCTAGATTAAAATAATTGTGAACTTTAGTATAACAGTTACTTTCAATTTTTGAAAAACATACTTAGTAAGTAAAAGGGAAAAACATCACCACTACCAATCAAATCCCTTTAATATGTAATCTCTTTATGTGCAGTTCAACACATCTCGATCTGAGCTAACTAGCAAACGCTCTCACGTACAATAAATTTGTCAACTTGCCTATTAGATCTCTAGGGAGATTGCTGTTCAGGGCCTTCCCCCAGATAAACTGTTCAGAATGTATGTGGAGAAACACAGGAACCAGAACCTGTAAGAAGCCTCCCTCAGCAGTGATGCTGAGGTATTCAACACATCTCCCTTCTACAGAACCTCCTTTCCAAAGTAGCGGTTCTCAACATGGAGCAATTGTGCACCCCAGGGGACATCTTGCAATATCTAGAGACATTTTTGGTTGTCACCACTGAAGAAAAGGATGTGCTACTGTGGGTAGAAGCCAGGGATGATGTTAAGCACCCTAGAATACACAGGCCAGCCCCTCATGACAAAGAATTACCCAGTCCAACATGAAAATAATAGTGAGATTGAAAAACCCTGTTTGAAAGCAACCAAACATTCTGATTATTCAGAAATTCTCACACTGCTCATTTCAGATAAATAAGCTCCCATCACAATCATAAAATATTCCTATGAACACTATTTCTTATTCATTCAAAGAATATACATGTATGCCCCACAGCAATAACCTCTAGTAATGTACCCATTTCTAAAAATATGAAAATAAAACAGATTATATATGTTCATTAGACCTTTCAAGAAATAAATTTTGAAAGTTTACTGAGGTTAAACAGTATTTCAAACTATGTTAATTGCTAAACACTGTTCCTCATAACATAAAATGGAAGTTAAAAAGAGTAAGGGGAAAAAAAGAATAACAACCACCAAAACTTAAGTGTCACTCACAGATATTTCCAATTCGTGGTGAAACAAGACAGGAAGTGCCTCTTTGCAGCCTGTCATTCTGCTCATTAAGACTCCATATCTTTTATTCAGCCAAATACAAAAGTACTTCAAAATGTTATATTAATTTGTGATGCCAGGAAATAAAACTAGCACTTTGTCCATGCTAAGCAAGTGTTCTTCCTAGCCCTAAACTTACTTTAAATATACATTCAAAACAGGGCTGATCTAGGGCCTATTATGTCCCAGAACTATGATGTTATATAATACAACAGAATAGAGTTGGGTAAGACCCTGCAACAGGTAGTCTTTTTTTTTAATCCCTACCACATTTATTAATTCTTTTTAGTTATATATAACACTAGGGTTCATTTTGACATAATTGTAAAAGCATGAAATATAATCTGCTCTAATTCAGTCTCCAGTACTTTCCCTTTCCCTCCCATCATCCAGTAAGTCTTTTCTATACTACCAGAAGCAAGTGGTACAAGCATCAAAAGCAAACTAAGGAAAAAGAACTGATAAAGGATATTCTGAGAGTTAGATAACTCAGATTATAAAACCTGCAGTTTTTATATAAACATCCTACAGAATACACCCAAAAAATGTGAAAAGATAACCATAATACTCAAAATAGAGGCTCTGTTTAGTTAATTAATTGAGCTATAACTAGCTAATTACACAAATAAGACATACCTGTCAGCTGATTTGCACTAGTAAACCACTTAGGAACATGAATAAACATGCAGATTTTAATGTCAAGAAAAAGATGTGACTTATGAACACAATCAGAAAAATTCCATCAGCATTACTCTATTCCAACTAGACAAGATTTCAACTAGACAATCATTTCAAGATGCAGATGGGCTGACTCTGATTAAAGGCTCATTTCTTCCTGAATCCTCAGTACTCTATAGGAAATCCCCAAGTCAGACTCAACTACAGTAACCCCAGGCAGTGAGTAGGCCATGGGCAGTAGGCAGAGGGGCAGAGACCACAGCTCACATTCCAAAGCACCAGAAAGTTTGGCACTCCAGGCAGAACCTTCGACAGAGGCAGGACTCTAATTTGGGGACATCTGGACCTGGAAGCTTTACTGAAAGCTGTGCTTATCCTACATTGGGATGAAACGGACACATTCTAGATTCAGGTGCCTGTGATACCTGCGTTGAACCCACCATGCCCAACTGCAGAAATAAGACAGCCAAGGAAGGCAGCAGTCAAGAACAAGAAAAATAACAATCAGGTTAAAGACAACTTCTTGATATCCATTAGTGGGTGAGACAACAAAGCCATGCTACAAAGAAAGGGGGACCCAGAAATTACTACGCAGACTCAGAAGTAATAGTGTCCAAGACGAAATTTAACCCTTTTCTGGATCTGAACTGGTCTTTAAATCTAAAATTCATAATAAATTTTCAAGATATAAACACTTCATTTCTTTTTCTCACTCAGCAGTAAAATATATTCTGCTCCAAAAAAGAAAGGTTGTTCAACTTCCTGTCAAAAGCAATCCAGAGATGACCACCTACGCGGTAAAAGCAGTGAGGGGAAAAAATATAACAAAATGCTGAAGAAAAGCCTGTGCATGTGGGCGTGTACTGAGTGCAATGTAACCACCACTCCGGATTTTTAAAAGCTCTTTTCCTTGATCATTCTGAGAAATATGAAAATAAGTGTAACTGCTAAAGAGAAGTTTGTCCACCAATCTAGACAATAAAGCCCTATGACAAATTTTAATCCCAACAGAGAAAGTATGAAGGCCAATTAAGTGTCTTTAACCCATGATTTTCTGCATTCAGGGGAAGGGCTGATTCTACCCAGCAACTTACATGTAATGTCCTCCAGAAAGAAGATTGTTCTGACAGTGAGCCCTCTCTCCAGAGCCACCCTATCCCGCCCAAATTTCTGGCCTCCAACCAGCTTGATCTGATATGTTTAATCTTAAACCTTAGGGGGCTAACCATTTAAACATGAATACTAGATGCCTAGATTATAAATTGGCTACAGCATCATATCTGCCACTCAATCGCTGCTGATATTCTCTGAAAACTGAATTCTAAGATAGGCAACCAACTCATCCAATGCTTTAAAAAAGCAAACTCAAAGCCTACTGAAATATGCTCAGCGTGGAGTTAGATGCAGTGTGGTAAAAACTGCTTATACATAGTTCACCAACAAATTGAGAAAAGAATAGCATACACAAAGCAAGTTAAAATTAAATATAGTATCATCAGTGAATTTTGACAAGTGCCATATTTTGGTAAACCACAGTTTTCACTCAAAGAAAGAGTTTTCACAATGATAAAACAAAAGTGAAGGAAATACATAATGACCCCAGAAAGAGAATATAAATCAGATGGTGATAAATATTAACAAACCAGCATACCACAAGACAAATCAAGATAGAACAGGAAACCATACTTGGTAGGACAATTGTAGTTGCCCACAAAAGCAAACCTATTAAACCTCACAAATGATTTGTTTGCTAAACAAATAATTCTGAGCAACTCAACTAACAGAGGGGTTTATATTTACTTTGCTTTCTTGTGGTTTACTTGATAAGCTGAGACCACCCACAAAAACAATGTAAGAACAATAAAAACAACATTTTGCCCTGAGCTACTTGACTTTAAGTAGCCAACATGATATAGAAAGCATTATTCATGAGTAGTTTCTATACATAAAAGCATTCTCCTACAAAGCTACAGCTTTGACCATTAAAATTCAGGAATTAACAACCATGTGGTGTCATCAACTACTTCACAGACCATGTCTTTCTTCCATTATCCCAATAAAGCCCACTCTGGCAAAAGAATCCAACCTGGGATCTCATGCTAAGTTTTCAAATCTCATTACATTAGTCTTACTTCAATCGGAAGAATTCCTCAGACTTTCTTAGACTCTCATGGTCCTGACAATTTTGAAGATTCCAGACCAATTTTGTAGAATGTTTCTTAATTTGTGTTTGATGTTTCCCTATTACCAGACTCAAGTTGTGAATTTTCAGCAGGAACACCACAGAAGAGTTCCTTTAGAACACCTATACTATTTTTAATTATTTCCATGATTTGGTAATATTCACATATACCACCTCATTTAAAGTACTATCTGCCAGATTTCCTCATTATAAAGTCACCTCTTTTTTCCCTCTGTAATCAGTAAAAAAATTTTAGTTTTCAACAAATTTCCTTTCAGTACTTTCAGAATCCATTGATAATTCTTGGCCCAATTAAGTATCCTCTAGTAATTGCCAAAGTGATTTTCTAGGCCCACTATGGGACCATTCCTATTTCAGTGGGAAAAAGTATTTAGACATCAAGATCTGGGTATTAACTGTATTCACTTCAACTGGCTTCGCACTGTTCCCAAGCCCTCAAAATGAAAAAAAAACTAAACACACATATGTACACATTACTTCTGTATTTACTGCTTTTTTAATGTACGTACACTAAAAACCATGAGTTTATACAGGAAAACACTGAATTCTAATCCAATACCACAAAGTTCACCACCTCATTTTCACCATTCCCTTCACTATTGAATAGTAAATCTGGCTCCCATTAACCTTGATATATCTACTTATTGGTTTCATCCTCTCCACCATGTATCATATAATGCCACCCCAACCTGTAATTTAATAAAGGAAAAAAGCCTATTTTCTCTAATGAAAGGACAAGTGAGGGGGCAACCTAGCAAGACCAAAAAAAAAAAAAAAAAAAAAAACAGTTTTGGACCACAATCACTCTACTTTAGCCACATCACAGAAAAGCACTGCAACCCGACACCCACACCCACCTTTTAGCAGCAAAGACAAAAGACCAAGTGGAGACCTCACAGCTCTACCACATCTGGCTGTGAGGGGCTCCCCTTTTTTATAGACTCTATATGATACCATTTTTATAGAGCCCAAATATGTGAAGCTAAAATGTCATTTCAGATATACATATTTTAAAAAGAGGATGCTGAACTTAAAATTCAGAATAGTGATCACCTCCAAAGAGGGGCAAAAGGATAACCTCTTAGAGGAACATATAGTAAGTAGCAGCTTCAAGTACTGATCATGATCTAGTTCTTAAGTAGAACCTGCAAGTGCTAAGCACAAGTTCCTCCATGTTTAAGGTCTGCCCCTCACCAGACTACAAGGAGTCATTAGAAGAGTCTTAATGCTACATCTGAGATTTGAACCTGAAAGATCACAGGATGATGCATCTAGTAAACATCTGTCTGACTCCAGCCTTTTGTCTACTGTGCTCTCTACAATGCTCAGCACAGAGAAGAAGGCAAACAGACAAGAGAAAGGCAGTCATCATTCTGAACCCAACTGGTGGCCTCTGAGGTGAGATCCTTTCTGTGCTCTGGTAGTACTCTTCCATAGAGTTTTTAGAGCCTGTGCAAATATAGGTCCAAAACTAGAGGAAAATAAAACACACCTTCCTGAAGGAAAGGAACAGGAATAAACACCCCCAAATCTAGGTCACACTGGATACTCCAATTGCAAGAGCAAGGTGCACAACTCTTCATGTTGAGTTTCTATCACATTCCACACACTAAAGTCTGGCCCAACTCAGTCACCAAAGACAATTTCCTCTTTGAGGACCTGGTAAAGTCTTATTACTAGTTGGTTTTGCTTTATTTTAAAATTAGGAGCAGAGAGAAGACCGGCAATCATTTGTGAAATTCCAAGCAGACTAAATAGATAAAAATTATAAACTGTTTAGGCCATAGCATGAAATTGGTGACACATTTTGGGCTCTTTTAAAGAGTTCACATAATAGAATACTAAGGAAGATCAACGCTTCTCTACAGCAAAGACTAGGCATCCGGGGAAGCTTAAACATCAATGTTATCAAGGGATATTTTAAAACTGTACACCAAAAACTAGACAAATGGATCTCCATAAAAAGAAAATGAAAAAAAAGTGAAAGGATGGTGTTTGTCTTATCAAAAAATCAGAAATAATTTCATTATAACTGTAATCCTGGTAGAAATCTCTCCAGAGCTACTGGTCATTAGTGAGGACTCGTATCTCAAAGAAAAGTCTTATGACCAGCACTAATGTTTTGTAACCTTAAGTCATCCTTTCTAAGACTGTCTTTACGGCAGAATTACATTTTTCCATTGTTGATTTTTCACTGAAGATGGAGTACAAATTAAATCATAAATAATTTGAAGCCTGGCCTTCCCCTATCTCAATTAAAAAAAAGAAAATTCTTAAAGAAAAATTGCTAAGCTCCATCTTTCTTTTTCCATCAATCTTTTCTTTCCAAAAAAGGAAAATCTAGTTCCTTAGCCCCACAAAAAAAAAAAAAAAAAATCCTACTGCAGAACAAAAGAAATCAAAGAATATGTGCAAAATGGCAAAATAATAATAATAATTATTATTATTATTCAAAACTCACACAAGTTTCAAACTGCAGCCTAAAACTATTTGGGGTTAAGAAATATAAAATGATTCTTTAAAAATAATAAGCAGATAAGAAGTTTATTACAAAAAAATAATAAATCTCAGTAGATTTTTTTAAAGGAAATATTTAATAGACAATACAGGAGGGGTTTTTTGTTTGTTTAAAAGCTTTTCAGGGTTGGGATTGTGGCTCAGAGGTAGAGCACTTGCCTTTTTCTTTCTTCCTTTCCTTGTAATTCTAAGCATAGAATATCCACATTGACAAAAAGAGCCAAGCAAATTAAGTGGCTGGAAACAGGATGACATGGTGGTAACAGAAATAAGCTCTACTCACATAGTCATTATATCCTTTGCTTCTGTGTACATATATGTGCATGTGTATGTATGTACATTATACATATGTGGAACTTTTATAGGTTTATTATCTTCATCTAAAGGCTTCTCCTCAGAAGAAGTCACCTCTATCTAACCTATTGCTCAAGCCCAAAACCTAGGATTCACTGTTCATTCCTTGCTTTCATACCCCACTTTCATCCTATCAAGACAGACCTATAAATTCTACCTCCTGAAGACTACCTTGAGTTTTTCACTTTTCTCCTTCTCCACTGCCAACACATTGGTCTAAGCCACTATTAACTAGATATCTATCCCAGATTCCCATTAATATCCTTTATATCTATGATTTTTTTTTTTTTTACACAGAGCAGTTGGACAGACTGTTTTAAAAGTTAAACTACATTCTATTGTTTCCCTTCTAAAAACTCTCCATTGATACCTAAGGAGGTATCAAGAGATGTAAAGCATGTAAAAATTCCATCCTGCTTGCAGGCCAATGAGATAGCCTGCCACAGTTATGTGGATGCTGGCAGAAAACATGAGAGATTCTTGGGTGAGAGACAAAGGACTCCACTACTCACAGAAATAGCAGTGACCAAAGAATCAGCATTGTTTCAGTGCCAGTCCCAATTCCTACCTGGTGACACAAAGAGGACCAGATGATACCTGCAGAGCAATGAACTATATTACAGGAGAGTTACCCTGAGCTTACTGAATCAAATCTTTTATAATGGGCAGTAAGCCTGCTGACCTTTATTACAGACAGAGACTCTGTCTTTATTACACTAGAAAATAAGCATGCCTGATCCTGCTCTGAGGGAAACACTCTATTTTCCAAGGCTGTTTTGCTATACATATCATCTTTGAAAAGACGTATTAAAACTACTAGATGAAAGGATTTTTTTTAAATTTAACTCTTCATGTACTAATTCCAAAATGGCATAATTCACTTGAAATGTTTTATGTGAATGCTTTGAACCATTTTAAAATGAAAATAATCAGGTTTGTCTCTTGAACTGACACATTTCCAGAACCCATTGTCCTGGCGCCTTGGAGGAAAATACAGGATCTTCAGACACCTTACAAAGTGTGCCACCTCCTCTTCATACCAGAAAAGCCACTTTAGTACCAATGTGACAAGAAGATATACATTAATGGCAAGCTCATGGCCTAAAATATAAAACAGACCTTTAAAAAGTGGAATCTTAACATTCTTCACACTGAAGAACCAGAATCTGCATTTGAATGATGATTTTGACTACATGGGTAAAAGGCACTAAGTGGAAATTACTGTCATATGCAGGAAACAGATGGGTGGATAATGCAACCAGATAATCAACTGTTTCTCTCTTCTCTTCACTAGAATTTAAGAAACACACAGTTAATGACAAAACTAGAAAAGCAGAAGTTCCTAACTGAAGCAAGACTTGAATATGCATAAAGGAACACATTATGAGCATCAGGGGGTGGCCAGACCTAAACAACAAGGCCTTTCCTTGTTCTCAAAAGTTGAGTGCTATACCTGCCACAGCCTCAATAAAAACTGAGATCCATCTGTACCCTCTTACTTAATCCAAGAGCAAGTGTTTATGTTTATTCAAATACTTCTTGAACATCTCTTGGACATAAGGCATTGAGCAAGAAAATGTGAATCTTCAAAGATCACAATGACACTGATCTTCCTTTCAAAAAGTTTACAACCTAACTCACAGGGAATGATATATAAAAAGCAGGAAATAATCAAAGTGCAGGTAGGCACAACTTCAAGGAATGCAAAAGAACATCGTGTTTAAAAAAAAAAAAAGAAAGAAAGAAAGAAAATCAACTCAAATGGACTATGGGAGAACACCAAGTTAAATTCCAGCTGGCAACAAAGAGAACTAAGGAAAAGCAATTTGGGGGAGGAACCAGAAAGAATAAAGACAGAAAAGGCTGCAGTGTACATGGGTGTGAGTAACATCAAACCACACAAAGAAACATTTTAACTCTAAAATGTGGCATGGAAATGTTCTGTTGAGAGCTACAAGAGATAGAGAAGTAAAGCAAGGAAGTTCTGCATTGGCCTTAACATCCCTTCAGTGTCTGTCATCCAGTGTTGACCCCCACCTTCAGAAAGCTGGGGAGCTGATGCCGACTTCAAGATCATATCTGAAATCAGTGAACTTATGTGGAATCAATCATTACTTGATTACAAAGAAGACCAACAAAACTTAGCATCCCAAGAGTGTCAGTTATCTAAACAAGGTATATTGTTCAGAGTTATTGCTGATGTGTGAACACTAATTTTCAAACATGGAAACATACAGATGAAACTTGGAGGATTTGTATTTTTATGAGGCAATTGAAGTATAAAGGAGAATATTAATGCAAAAGAACCTGCTATAATTCTTACTGATGAGTTTGAAAACTTTTTTATATACATAAATAGTTCAGAACTTTCAAATACTAACTACATTGAAAAATAATAACCTTCAGCAAATTAATCTAAAGAACTGCAATTAAATTTTAGATATTTTAATTCCACTTAGGCCATAAGCCTTTGGGGTAGGGGGATCCATGTAGGAATTTGTCATACCTTATAAGGATCAATTAAAAGCAAACAAACTGTGCCACCTCATACACTAGAAACACTGTCACATGCATATATAAGTCATACAAACAGATGAAAAAGTATGTTTTGTGATTAAAAAAGGGTGCCTGAGGAAAACTAAGTCTGAACATTGCACTTAGCAAATAATGTCAATAAAGCACAAATTGGAAAGCAAGTAGTTTCATCTGCTGGAACCAACAGCAAGGACAAGGAAAGGATGTGGGTGTTGGAAGGCTGGAACCACAAAGTTTTTTTAACCACCTGCTAAAAGGATTAGACTAGCAGGAAATGAGGAACTATACCAAAATGTTTATTAGGGATCATCACAGTTATGTGTGTACATATACATGCACAAACACATATATTTTATTTGTCCCAAAAAAACTTTGACACTTGTGAAAAAAAGTCTAAGAAAGGAAAGCCACTAAATAAAGAAACAGCAGAAATCAGGCTGCAGCTTGTCTAACTAAGAAAATGCACCACCTTAAAATGAATAACTACACCATTCTCAAAAACAATAGTTCTCTCAAGGTTACATTTAACTGAACTTTGAAGTTATAAAAGATCATTTTCAACACAGTCAGAAACTATCCATTAGTCACACAGGGACCAAAAAGCAACACAGCTCTAAATGGGGACTTTGATATTTGTGGTTGTAGTTTACCTTTAAAATCTGTTGGAAAATAATTTAGTCAAAAGATAATATGCAGAAAAAAACATTCCACAAGTGGACTCACTCAAAATTCTTCATCTGAAGAGCATTTACACAACAGAATCTAATTTGAATGCTCCTGTTAATGAGTTTTAGCATTAACATCATTATATCACATTTTTAAGTACAGTAAATCTTTTTAAATGACACATGTAACGTAAGGTGGTAACTTGTACTTACAAAGCAATACAAAATTATGCATTCACAACGTTATTAGGGTTAATGCCAAATACAAGAGCTAAGAAGATAATAATTTTTTTTTTAAAATCTTATACCATTTTTAACTATACTGCCTTCATAATACTCGAAACTAAAATAACTGGTCACTTAAACCAAATTTATTGGTGGAACATGCAAGTTTCTAAAGATTAACAAACTAATCTTGAACTGAGAAAAATACACAAACCCAAGTCCATAATTCAAAGTACAAACGTAAATGAACAAACGAGACAACCATTGCTCAGAGGCATAGTAATTAGGTTAAAAGGAGTGGGGCAAAAGAAACTAACACTTCCCCCCATCCTACACATGTCAGGAAAGAACTGAGCTACATCTCCAGCCCTTCTCATTTTTTTATTTTGAGACAGGGTCTCCCTAAATTACCCTGGCTGACCTCAAACTTAGGATCTTCCTGTATGAGCCTCCTGAGTAGCTGAGATTAAATGCATGCACCACCACATATAGCTAGTTAATGGATATATTTTAATAATGCTGCTCTGACCCAAGTATTCTGGAGAAGATACTGACACTTTAGAAAAGAGAGAATAAATAGGCTAGGTGTGGCTCAGTGGTAGAGCGCTTGCCTAGCACATGTGAGGCACTGGGTTCGATCCTCAAGACCACATAAAAGTAAATAAAATAAAGAAAGAGGAAATAAGAAATATTCTCACACCACTATGTCCCTTATGTAAGGAGAAGGATACCACAGTGAAATGAAAAAATCAGGGCTCTAGTTTCAGACCTGGATGGAAAGACAATCAGACTTACATTCCTTGGATAGATTACCACTCTGTGACTGAAATGTGCACACTCATTTCTTAATCTTGAAGTTGTGCAAAGCCTTATCTAAAATAATAGAGTACCTAGCAAACACCTGGCACATAATTAGTACTTAATTAATACAAATTCTTCCATGTACTAAGTCAGAGAAACAACCCAGTGCACTGACACAGTCTTGGTCTTAAAGATGAAGTTCAAGGAGGGGTCATCAGAGGGAGGTATCTCTGTGTAATCCACAGTGGGACCAGCTCTTGAGTCATCTTTAACCACTGATCCAAAGGCCCAGTCAACACACTATGTTAGAGGCACCAGCAATCATAGGATAATCCTGTGTAAACTCACAGAGGCTGATCACTGTTCATCCAATGAAACACAAAACCACCACCAGTATGTGCTATGTACTTGACGATAGCACACTCGCCAAAATGGTACACATTTTTCTTGCTAATAAGTCAAAGCTAGTTTCTTGATAGTATTTGAAGTGTATTTTATTGACCTAATGAAATTATGGATCATCAAGAATATTCCTTAAAGAAAAACTTCTGAAGAGCCCTCTCTAGATTTCACAGCAAAAAAACAAGACAACCACAGATATGGCTATAATTATACCCATATACATTTTCTCTTACTTCAATAGCATCAAACACAAAACAGTCCAATTATAAAACATGACCAAAACCTCCAAACTTCTTATTCACAATCAAAAGAGTAAAAAGAATTTTTGAATAAGCTTTAATTCAGTTTCTTCAAGTTAATAGTAAAATTAATCACACAAATTATTTTAATTATCTTTCTCCTTACTGCTTATTCATCAGGTGAAATCAATAGCAGGTCACCTTAAATTTATCTGTACAGGGTGATATGAATACATTATTCAACTATAAACTTCAGGAATATCCCAAATGCTTTTTGCAATATGAATCCATTTCACTTAATTCAAACAGGATTCTTTTGGATGAGGTCATTTTATTCACTGCTAATTTTAAATGAACATTTCACAAAGGATGTACGTCACCAGAAGACTAGAAAATAGAAGAGTTCTGGGCAGAAAGAGATAGTCAAACCAAAGAAAGTTTCTCAAGCAAGATGGTTTTTTCTCATAAACAAAAATCTGAATATCATCCACCAAGTCCAGAAAGTACAATGATGGAAGGAGAGACTAATAAGATACAATATCCTGAAAACTTTTTGTCCCTATCTACAAAATAATAGTAACAGGGAGTTCCAGTTATTTGGAAATGAACACTTCCATTTGAATGGAGGAACTAACTAAAGCTAGGGTAGTAGGGGAACACATTCAATTTTGATCAAAATTGTCCAGAAACTATGAGAAACAGGATTAGTGTCCAGTAGAACAACTCCCTGAAGAGATCTAGGATGATATGTTGGCAGCTGACAAAGAACAAAACTTGGGCAGCAAGTCTTCAACCCACATACAGGAGTATCTGATCAGTTTCCACGCTTCACCCGCCTTGGCCAGTTCTGATACCTGATACCCTATCACACCAGGAAGGTTTAAGAAGACATAATGCTGCCCCAGTAATCAACCCAGTGGGGAACAAGATGTGCTTATTTCACTATAGAATACTTATCTGGAAATACATTTCTCATTGCATGTTAACAATTGACTGTCTAGTAGAAAATTCTGTTAAAGCACATCAGATTTCCCAGGGTCTGAGTGGCCCTGGAAACCCAGCCAAATGGTATTGCGGAACTACAAAGTTCTTATTAAAGCAAACTCTGCTGGCATGTGTGTGGTCTGATAACATTTTGCAGATAAGCTTTTACAGACTATGAGCTCCACAGCATTAGAACACAATCTTTGTTAAGTTGTTTGGGGTATACATTTGACTTAACTTGGAACATCTCACCCTATGAATTTTCTTCACTCCCAAATCTTTCTATAAATGCTCATCACTTCTTTAACACAATTACCTAAAAAGTGATGATTTTCAATTGTTCTTTTTAGCCTCACTTCACCCTTTGAGTCTTAAAGTGTGTTTCTTCTTGAAAAGGTATTTACAATAATCTGATAATTGTTAAGGAGTTATAAAAGAAGGTAACCTAAAATTCAAAGTAGTCTTGAGAAAACTAGGAATGCCTCATTATATAATGACATCATCATTGTTGGCATTTTTTAAAAAGGAGTCAAAACTTTACTTCTATACTTTTCAAAGGACTTTTTATTTTATTTGTCTATTTTTCAGAAGAGGTCTCACTATGTTGCCCAGTCTGGCTCTGAACTCCTGTGCTAAAGACACCTTCCCGTCTCAGTCTTCCAAGTAGCTGGGACTATTAAGTATGTGCAACTGCACTGGTGATTTCTCAAAGGTTTTAACCAATTGACCAAAAAGTTCAACTATGCATCCTATGTAAATTCCAAATCAAAAGCCATAGGAATTTTTTTTTTTTAACCAGGGATTGAACCCAGGGGTGCTTACCCACTGAGCACAATATCCCCAACCCTTTTTTTAATACATATTATACTTACAGAGAGGGTCTCACTGAGGTGTTTAAGGCCTCAGTAAATTGCTAAGGCTGGCTTTGAATTCACAATCCTCCTGCCTCAGCCTCCTGAGCCACTGGGATTACATGCATGTGCCACCACACCCAGCTATAGGAAATTATAACTCTGGTAAAGCAAATGATAATTACATTCATTCCCTCAAAAATTATTGAATGTGCTATTTATTGAATGTTTTTAGTAACTAAAAAGCCAAAAAGAATAAACTGTCTTCAAAGATTTTATAGTCTAGAAGAAGCAAGCTAAACAACTAAATAATTTTAATAGTACTAAACCAGACATATATGCCATGAAGTAACTAACTCTAGAAATCCAGAAAAAATAACTGTCAACTTCTAAGCTATAAGAATTTATTCAGCAATAGAGAGTATTTGAGGTGAAGAAATGGGCAGAACCCTGAAGGACAAGAATTCACATCATGAAGAATTCTTCCATACCATAGGAACAAGCAAGTGTCGCTAAGAGAAAGTGATGAAAGAGGAGTCGGTGGTGAAGGAAGAAGCCACATGAAGAAGGGCCTTCTGCCATCTTAACAGTGCTCGGACTTCCTTCTACGGGTAGAGAGAACTTTAGTGTCTGCCTACAGTGAAGCCTGAACACCAGGTATCTTTCTCTGGGATCCTTAGGCCTCTTTTGTGGAAGGCCATCCTCGAATGTGATCTGAGTTACCTCCCTGGCTGGGTGAGAGGCGCTTAAACACAGCGGTGTTAAAAAGCATTCCCCACCCTTTCCCAGGTCCGAGGGCTTGTCTGTGCAGAGGCGTGCCTGGCCACTGACCTGAAGACCCAATCGCCAGCCCTGACCTTGGGATGCTGCCCCCCTTAACCTTCATTAGATGGAATTTTCCCTTGAATTTTTTGTTCCCCAATAAAAGCTCACTCCCTGGCATGCTCTCCCTCTCTCGCTAGTCTCTGCTGTAAACCTCGCCACCACATTAGGTGGCTGGAGGCGGGAGCTAGGAGAAGCCGTCTCAGAGCTGGGGTTAAAGGTAATGAGAGAGTCTGTCTCTTTAATTTAAAACTCACTAGCAATTTCTTATGCACCGAACCTTCTTTTATGAAGCTCACGCTGGTCGCGTGACAGACTCTCTGACCTTCTCTTGCCTGAAAGGTTGAGATTAGAGGGGTCACAGGAAGAATAATGAATGGACACTCTTCATCCACACAAAGGCTATAAATAATCCTCAGAGTCCTCTGGGTATCCATCTGATATCCATTGGCTTCAGGACTCTTAAAAAGCCAGAAACTCCAGGAACCTAGAATGGAAAGGGAACCAGTGGCTCTGGCTCACTTTCCAACTATTTGCAGGAATCCTTCCAATACACTTGGACTATACATACCTCCACACAGTGGACAACGAAAATGCTTTTCCTATGTCTCCTTTTCCTCAGAATCACTTGCTACAGTGTTCTTAGCTAGGTATCACTCAAAATCTTTTCTAAAACATTCTCCACCATGGTTGGAATGTACATATCTTTGGAATGTACTCTAGTTAATCAGAGGTCGAAGGAAAGTACCCCAATGCTCTCCAAACACAGAAGAGCCCTGCAGGCACATTAGGCTCACTGAGTAGAACATTGTACTTCTTGGCTGAATTAATTTTACAGAAGCCCAAGACCTGAACCACTTTAAATCAGAATTAAAAGAAGCACCTGGTCCTTGTTCCTTTGAGTGCTCTCAAAAGCACCATTTGCCTCTCCATCAATCTCTTACCACAGTCATAATATTTGTTTGTGTGATTGAATAATATTTGCATCTCCCCAGTAACAAACTAATAATACTAGTTGCAGACAATACAAATGCTTTTTGTTTTTAATTTCCTTTTCCTCATCACTATATTTTGAGGTCTTAGTATAATACCCATTTAAAGGAAGAATTCAGTAATATTAGATGAAAAATTAGATATTTACATAAAAAATTACATGAAGCAATCAATACATTATCAATGTTATAGCAGCAATAAAACAAACACGCTATGGAACCCTCTAAGAGGAAAGGTATGGGGGACAGGCATCCCATCAGAGACCTCAATGATGTTTCAACTAAATACTAAAACCAAAGAAAATAGCGGGGCACCAAAACCAAAATGGAAACCATGCACAGACAAGTGCACATAATATTAATAAACATGATTCAAAACAGTATAAAATACGGAGAAATGCATAGTTTCCAGAAAGTTAAACCCATAACTCTCTGAGCCATGTCAAACAGACTCCTTGTAGAGCTTATCTTTCTTTCTTCTTTGTGTGTGTGGCAGGGGACGGGGGTGGTAACAAGGACTGAATCTAGGGCATCCTGCATATCAGGCAAGCACTGTGCTGAATCCCCTGCCATGCCATGCCATGCTACACCATGCCAGTGCAAGACAGTGTGTGGTTAAGTTTCCCAGGTTAACTTTCAACTCATAATCCTTCTGCATCAGCCTTCCAAGCAACTAGAATATTAAAGATGTGTGCCACTATTCCTGGCTTTCTTTCTTCTTACAGGCCCTGAGCTTTGGCCTACCCTGTTCCTCTTCTTTTCAGCTACCACCATCTACCCAACCTCTTCTTCCAGCTATCACCATCTACACAACTACTAGTTGTCTGAGGCCTGTTCTCTCAGGACTTCCTGCAAGACTTCCAACCAAGACTTCCTGTCTGTGAAACAATTTTTTTCTGAATACTTTGGAGATTCATAATCACCATCAATGTACAAGTAAGGCAATTTTTTTAAAAAAAAATGACACACTGATTACAGAATGTAGAAGTCTCAGAAAGCTATTCAACAAGAATGTGAAGCCTGGCTGCAATACAGGTAGCACTGGGAGATTTAAAACAAATGAGTTTGGGCAGCTTTAACATCCTAAAACTCCACAGGTGATTCTGGAGTTCAGCCAGGGTTGAGAAACACTGTCACCATGTAGCTTAATGTACTCAAACTTCCACTGCTTTCTGAAGGAAGGACCACAGCACAATCACCCCATCAAAAAGATTCTAAGTTACCATATTATGATTTAAAAAAAAAAAAAAAAAAAGCTAGTGTGATTTTCAGGCCACCAAAAGTGCCTTAAAATCTGGAATTTGGCAATAAAGGGGTTAAATTTCAGTTACTTTAGAATTACATTTACATGCTTTCACAACATTCCTCACGCCATGAAAAGATGAGCTAAAAATGTGTGTAGGAGCTGCTCACTCTTAAATCCCTAGTGCAGCCGGTAGATAATGTATTTATGTGGTTTTGTACATAATTCCTTATGACTGAGTTCCCAAATATGCAAGATAAACTGAAATTAAATTCTTTGCTTACAACTTGGATCAATTCAAATCTAGGCATGGATTCTGTAATGACAAAGACCTTGCATTACTTTTTCAAGTTTGTGGTACATTCCCCAAAATGAGTATTACTGAACAAAATATTTTACAATATCTACTGACTTAGGGAAAGCTTAAAACTATATTTTAAGCTTGTCTTTTTCTCAATAAATGCCATTTTCTGAAAACTAGAGTTATTTCTCACAAATTCAAATATTTGAGCACTTGTATCAAGTTTGTGCTATGTACTGATAACTCAATTAACACACCTTGCTCTGCAGAGGAATCTCTCTTGGTTTCAACCAAAAGGATGCTAAATTGCAGTGTTTTCGTATCATACTGATACTCTAGGAATTAATTTTGATTCATCTTTAGCCTTTTAACCATAGCAAATTGAATCAGACCAAAAGAATCATTTTGAATTTTTTAAAAAATAATTTTTTGTTGGAGATGACCATAATATCTTTATTTTATTTATTTCTATATGATGCTGAGGATCAAACCAGTGCCTCACACATGCTAGGTGAGCACTCCACCACTGAGCCACAACCCCAGCTCCTGTTTTGAATTTTTATTTAAATGTAAAGCACAAGGGCTGGAATTATAGATCAGTGATAGGGCATGTGCCTAGCATGCATGAGGCACTGAATTTGATCCTCAGCATTGCATAAAAATAAATAAATAAAATAAAGGTATTTGGCCCATCTACAATTTTAAAAAAAGTTAAATATTAAGCACAATAAAACCAATCATCTTAATGGCTCAAGAATAAGAAAGCTGTAGAATCCAATAACTGAAGCACTAAAGGTTAAACTGGTTAAGTAGTTCCCTTATGTGTAAGAAACAAGACATTGTCGCACATACCAGACGGAATTCATGACAAATCCCTGCAAGAGAGCCACTACTCAGAGGTGAAATGGTTACAGAGAAGCACATGTGCATACCTTCTCACAAGTTTTTCTATTTTGCCAAACTTTTCTGAACTTTCTGTAATTCTGAAGATCCAAGGACCACCTCTGGCTTCCTTAGCTATTTTGGAAGTAACTCTGTGTTAACAATAATTATTCAGTCTATCTATTAATATCTGTCCATATGTAAGAGCCACATACTGTCCACAGGAAAGAGGACCACAGCCAAGTAAAACAAATGAGAAGATACACAGTAGTGAAAAGAAAGTACCAGACTGGAAGTCCAAAGACTCACATTTGCATCCCGCTTAACCACACCCTCAACCTAGCTAAACCTCAGCTATTGCACCTATAGACTAAGGACTGCACCTATAGACTAAGGACAGCACACCTTGACCTATCTAAACCAGTGTCCTTGGAGTTAGATAAGACATTTAGAAACAAGTTTAAATTAAAAATGTAAGATATATTCAGCCACTGTTCTACTTAGGAACCACTAGCTCACTCTAAAACAAAACAGCATTCCTTTCTTCATTCACCTTTGAAGTCATACCATTTTCTTCTTCCCTTCTTTCCTTTCCTCCTTCTCTCCCTATTTTTCTTCCTTCCTTCAGAGACTGAGACATGCTGTAAATACACACTAGATTTTGAAGACTTAAAATGAACAAAAGAATGTGAAATATCTATATATTTTTATATTGATTACATATAAAGATGACAATGTTTTAGATATACAGAATTCAATAAAAGATATTATTAACAATAATTTCACTTCTTTTTACTTTCTCTTAATATAGCAACTAGAAAATTAAAACTATATAGAGGCTCACATTCCATTTCTACTGGACAGTGCTATTTTAGACCCTGGGAATTTAACATGGAACAAGACTAAGCCCCGACACTGTCATAGAGTTTACGTGTCACCATCTACAGTATTAAATTCTTTGGTAATCAGTAGTGAAGGAAACTAAAAACCAGCCACAGTATATAGAAAATACTCTGGGGTGGGGCCCATATCCACACCTACTTCTCTTTAGTTCTTCACAGAATAATCAGGAGCTATGACCTTGACCATATTGAGGAAGACTGAGTCTTCCCTACTGGGGAAGAACAGGGCCAATTTTAATCATAACTTCTTAGGAAGGAAGCCTTTAATTTGAGACACAGGTAGTTTCAAGGCATCATTTTTTAGTACTTGGGGTTGCACCTAAGTCACTTTAAAAGATTGTTGGAAGATGTTACTTAACAAAGACCCTCTCCTGGATTCCAGCTACTCCTTTATCATGACAGTCCTTTATCACTCTCCTCCACAAGCCTGATTAACCTGCTTCCCCTCAACACCTTAATTCTCCACAGCACAGTCAGGGTGCTTCTAGATAAAGAGCAAGAAGGTGGATTAAACAACACTGAAAAGTCCCTCCTGACAATCAAGGGAAACTCAAGCCAGGCTGATTACAAAAGACATGTCAGTTAAATGGGAGGTTACTTTTGGTTTCAAGATTTTAAAGAATTTCTGGAGGGTATTTTAATTCAGACCAAATGGGCCTACTTTTCAGGGCAGTTTACCACCAAAGGGCATCCTGAGCATTTGAATTTCATATTCGTATGTATTAATGACTTACCTTCAGTTCAAACCACAACATGGCAAATGCTTTACTGACCATGCATCTGATGACTCAAAGAAATCAAAGCTTTGAGGGACTTTCTATGCTGGAAAAGGCCTGTAGCAGGAAAGCCCAGAGGCCATTCCATGTTGAACCCCATCTCCGTCCAGGGTTCAGGCTGCTCTCAGCTGGGTGTGCCCCATCCCTTATGCCAACTCAAATGTTACACCCCTGTGAGGCCAAGCCCAAAGCCCAGGCTACACTCAAAGCCACAACAATCTCCCTCCTTAAAACTTATAGAAACTCCAATCAACCAAAGCATCATGGCATAAATTTTATCTCTTTTCCAGGTATTTCAACGGTAACTTCAGAAGAAAGCAGAGAAATAAGTCAGCATGAAATCTGAGAATTCATTGCCCTCCCTTTCACTCTGGTGACATTTTTCATATCTTCACTCAGGAACAAAGATGTGGCCAACACTAGGGACACAAGAAGGACTCAATGAACGAATTCACAGCCTGACTGAGGAAATACACAAGCAAATATTGATGCTATCACCTAATGGACGTTGTATTGAAGGCATAGTACTGGCCAAAGCCATGGGAACCCACAGGAGTGCTCTTCTTCCTGGGTGCCTCAAAACAGCCTCACAGAAAAGGTAACAGACGAATGAAGGAGGAAAAATTAACCAGGTGAAATAGAAAAGGCATTCCAAAGGCTGGAAAAACTGGTATGTTAGGAGAAACGAGAGAATATGTTTAAAACCCTCACAGAAAACAACTTTTAAAAAATACCTTATCCATCCTGGTATTCATAAATGAACCTCCATGTAGCTTTGCTACATTTCCCAGAGTATAGCACAGTGAGTAGAAATGCATGCTCTGGAACCACTGTGGGATCAAATCCTACTATGTAACTTCAGGGAAGTTTCTAAATCTATCTGTACTTCAATGTCTTTATCTGAAAAATAAGGATGATAGTAGTATTTACCTCATATGGGTCATGTGCTATTATTATGAAGAACTAATATAAGCACTTTAGTGCTCTGGGTGTGGCTCAGTGGTAAGCGCTTGCCTACCATGCACAAGTCTCTGGGTTCAATTCCAAGGACCACAAAAAAAAAAAAAAAAAAAAAATGCCCTTAAAACAATCATTAGCCTTTTAAACATTCAACAAACACTAGCTTTATTACTACTACTACTAATAATAATAAATATCTGCTGGACGCTGTAGCAAGTCTGACGTTCCTATGCCCAACACATGCCGGTGCCTCACTCTAAAGAACTCTTCCTTAAGTCCAAACCCTATCCAGTACAGCAATGCTTAAACACCAACCTCCCCAATGAAACCTTCAGTCTCCTACTTCACCATGGAAATGAGTGTCTTTCTCCTTCAGGCTTTCTCCAGACTCCCAGAGTATTCCACTATGCCTCTCTTCGGATACTCTTCTACTATAATTTGGTATTGGATTTTCCCTACAAAGTTTTAACTCGTCTAGAGCAAGAACAGCATCTTGGTCTTCCCCAGAGAACTGACCCACTGTACCTTTCACACATGAGCACTCAGTATTTGCTGCTCAATAAATTAAAACATTCTCCCCTTTAATTAAGAACAGATTAGACCTTTTAAAATTGCTGTAACATCTATCAAGTGATTCTAATAAAATCCCTCACCCTGAGAAAAGCCCAGAGAGTAACTATATAGTTTCATTGCTTGTGAATCCTAAAGAAAAGGGACGAATGACAGCACCAACAGTTGTCACCTCTGGACCAAAGCTTAGTCACCTCTGGACTGCTGCTATACAAACATATTGCTTTCCTTTTCTTCTAATACTCTGAGCAAGTTCTAATGTAAATTTCTGTTTACATATTTATAAAAGGTGGGATAAAGTCTCCATAAGCAATATCATTTTCATTGCTACTCTGGGTTCTAAAGCCTATACTGTCTGATTACTGCTTTCTAGCCTAGAACAACCCCAAATGTGTGGCTCACCCAATATCAGTGCCAATACCAAACTGCACAGAATCCTTAACTTTTGTGCTCCCTCTCCATAGTAAAAGCCACTGGAAGAGATTTAGGCCTAGAATCACCATTCACCTCCAACACTGATTTAGCTCAATAATAAAATTATGGCTGAGAATTACTTGATTAAAATACTAAACTAGTTAGCAGAAAGAATTGTTAACCCAGACTGGCCTACTCCTACAAAAGAAACACCGGGACAATCAAGCACACTCAAGGACTTAGAGACAGTTATTTACAATAATGATGACTTTTCTAAAAGAACCTCAAAAATTAAGGTCGACAATAACAGAAAAGATAAAGTAGAATTCAAATAGTGCTGCCCTGTGATTAAATTGAATATGTACATGGAATTATCTCCCAGAGTATCACAATGAATGTTGTGAATTCCAAAAGAGCGAACTGGGCATGGAAGGAAGCAGGGTTGTCATATCAGAAATATATTCAGAGGGCTGGAGCTGTAGCTCAGTGGCAAAGCACTTGCCTAGCATGTAAGAGGCACTGGGTTCGATCCTCAGGACTACATAAAAATTAACAAATAAAATAAAAGCATTCAGTCCATCTACAACTACAAAAAAAAAATTTAAAATAAAAGAAATATATTCAGAGAGACAGGGGTACTAGGAATAAGCAACCTGACCAGCACACACAAAGTGTATCAGAAAACTTTAAAATCATCACACTGCAGTTATCAGCAAAGTATCAAATTCAATAATAATTCAATAATAATGCTACCTCATGATAAAGACTATTTTAAACATCTGTAGGACCAAGAAGATCATAAATAAAGGTAAAGATCAAGAAATGCTTCTAAAACCAAAACCCACATGATTTTTTTTAAGGACTAAAGCTATTTATATCTTATGTCAACAAATTTAAAAGATCACAGTTATATTAGTTATATAGCTACAGTTTCTGTTGTTAAAAAAAAAATAAGACAGATCTCTAATGTGTGACTACAATTCATTAAAGGGGAGGAGGAAATTCCAAACTAATTAAATAAGTTATATCAATGAAAGCTTTACACTTTGTCCAAATGCCAACTGTGTTATGCTAGTAACAGCAATTGCTAACATTCCATTTTCCCCTAGATTTTCCAATTAAGGGTAGGAAAACTTTCATTTTCCCTTACTTCTGAAACATACTTTAAGAGGCTTGCATGAGTAGAAGTGTTGCTAAGCTGCTAATACTTAGATCTCTGGTCTCCAAGGGCCATTCATTTCATGCTTGAATATGATGATAACTATATAAGTACTACAATGATTAAGAGATCAAGCAGGGCTGGATCTAAAAGAACTGAATAGCCATATTATCCTGACTTTACTAGAGACCATCTCTTAGCTAACCAAGGCTCACAGCTATTGCTATCAAAACCATCCACAGATTTTAGATTTGTTCAACTCTCCTGTACAGAAAAAAAAAAAAAAAAAAAAAACCTAACTGACCTGTATCTTATTTCTTAAAGTCCTGTTCTCCTGATACACTAAATGGAGCTGGCATGCCACAGCCAGATGACATATTCCAAAATACCTGGTTGAACATGGAGCAATTTTGAGGTCTGTAAATTCCTGGGCAGCCATTAAGTAACAGCATTTAGGCAGCTGTCAATCCTACCTTCATGCAGGACTAAATCCTGGGCTAAGAAGGAGTTATGAAACAAAAATTGTTCTTCAAAGCATAGAACAAGTTTTACACCACAAAGAATATTCAGCCAAACTCAACTACCAAAGAACATAAACACAACTCAATTCCTAACTACCCAAGAGTATAACAGTCAGTACATCACCTTATACAGGTTATATTCTACTTTATAACTTTTGAAACACTTTCCTATTATCTCAAAAGGTTGATGACTTTAACAACTGTAAAGTTTACATTTTCCATTTCCAGGTAAAGAATGGGGTAGTGTGTATACATGACTCACCCAGATTAAAAAAGTAATAACTCAGTGAATCTGAATCCTAGATCAAGGAAATTTCTATTCTATATAATAGGCCTAACCTAATATGTTCATTTTCAAATGAATATACCTGAAATAATACAGTAATAAAAATTCTCATAATACAAAGAATAGTTAATTGGCTATAACAACATTTCATGGGATTGTTACCTCCACAACAACAAAAACAAAAAAGTGACAATACTATGAAAACTACAAAATTGAAAATGTCTAAATTACTATTTAATGTCTACCAAACCAAGCACAAAGAAAGTAAACATCTTTTTTCTGTTTTGGGGGTTTTTTTTGGTTTCTTTGGTACTATGGATTGAACCCAGGGACACTTCACCACAGAACTATATCCCAGCCCTTCTTAGTTTTTATTTTGAGACAGAAATAACAATAAAGAACATAAAAATGAGAGAAAAGATAAAAACATATAAGACAAATCAACAAAATTTGCGAAAGAGGAAAACCAATGCATAACTGGAAACTGATTTAGCAAACCAGACAAAGCTGAAACCTGTCAAGGACAGTGGGGAGGAGGTCCCCAGGAGAAGCAGGTCTGTTCCTGAGGCACAACTCCAGAACGGCTATGAAACTGAGATACTAATCAAGGCCAAGGTGTGAGGTTGGAAACTAGGGGGACCAGATCAAAGGAGACTCCTAATGACAAGGCAGGGTCCATGCTGATTGTGCAAAGGAGAAATACCAGCACCATCACACACACAGAGCTTCTAATTAACTCTTAGTATTACCAGAGAAAAAGAACATTTCATTTACATATAAGAAGGACAATTCATCATAAGGACACAGCAATTATGAGTGTGTCTGTGCTCCAAAATACATAAAGCAAAAACAAACATAATTAATAGAAGGACAATGAGACAATCATAGAAGATGTCAATATCCCATCTCAGTAAATGATAGATTAGACAAAAAAGAAAATCCATATCTGAACAACACTATCAACTACATTTACCTAACATTCAGAGAAAATCTAATAGAGAACATATATTCCTTTTAAATGTCCACAGTACTCTTACCAAGACAGATCATATGATGTGCTACAAATATATCTCAGTATATATAAAAGAACTGAAGCCCCACAAAGTATATTCTTCAACCACAACAAAATTGTATTAGAAACCAGCAAGGATAGGATATCTAGCTAAATCCAAATCCCAAATGTATATAAATTAAACAATATACCTTTAAGAGATCACTAGTCAAAAGAGGTCAAAAAGAAACTTAGAAAATACTTTGAGCCCAATGGCAACAAAAAGAAAACGCACTGGTCTGAAAGTGTAGCTTAGGGGGTGTTGTGGAATGCAGCTAAAACAAATGCTTAAAGGGAATTTTATAATTTTTAATGTTAAATTAAAAAAAATAAGATTACCACAATCATCTAAGGTTCTTTTTTTTTTCCTAAGTTATCAATGGACCTTATTTATATGTGGTACTAAGAATCAAACACAGTTCCTCACACATGCCAGGCAAGTGCTCTGCCACTGAGCAACAACTCCAGCCCCTCCCCTAAGGTTCTTAAGAAACAAGAAACAAAGCATTCAAAAAATTAAAAAATAAAGAAGTCATTGAAATAGCTAATAAACTAACAAGAGAAAAAAATTAACAAAGCTAAAGTCTGGGACTTTAAAATAACCAGAAACACTGATAAGCTTCTGGTAAGACCATTCAAGAAAAAAAGAAAGAAAATATCAATTGTTAATATTAGAAATGAAAAATAAATAGATAAAACAAAAATCCTCTAGAGATCCCACAGATATTTAAGAAGAAAAAATAACTTTATGCCAACAAATTAAACTTTTATGAAATGTACAAATTTCTTGAAAAATACAACTTATCAAAATTGACACAAGAAGAGAGATAATCTAAGTAGCCGTATATCTTTTAAAGAAATTGAATCTGTTATCAAACGTATTCCAAAAATGAAAGCTCCAAGTCCAGATGGTTTCACTGGTAATTTTTTTTTTTGATTATTGGTAAATTCTATCAAGATTCATAAAAGAAATACACCAACATTATACAAACTTTTTCAGGAAATAGAAGGATCACTGCCCAAACCATTTTATAAGGTTAGCACAATGTCTATAACAAAACTTGATAGAGATTACAAAAAGTGAAAATTATAACCCTTATCCCTCACAAATATAGAAACAAAAACTTAACAAAATTTTAGCAAATTAAATACATGATGTAAAAATATGCATCATGAGTAAGTAAAGTTTACCCAATGCAAGATTGGTTCAATACTTGAAAATCAACCTAGGTAATACACCACATTAACAAAGAGGAAAACCCTCAGGATCAGTTCAATAGATATAGAAAAGGTATTTGACAAAATACAACAACTATTCATAATAATTTTTTTTAAAAAAATACCCCACAAATCAGGAAGAATAAAGAACTTCCTGAAACTAATGAACAAGGTGGGGCGGGGACTAAAGCTAACAAAATACTTAAAGGTAAAGAAGAGAATTATTTGCTCCTGAGGTGAAACATAAGGCAAAAATTCTGACTTTATACTCTCTAGTGATTGCAGTAAGGCAAGAAAAATAAATACAAGGTATAAGGATCAGGAAGACAGAAGAGTACAGATGATATAGTCATTTACATAAAGAACCTTAGAAAAATCTACAAACAATTACTAGAGCTAATAAATAAATTTAGCAAGAATGCAGGACACAAAATTCAGGAAAAAAAAATCACGTATGTTCTTACATACTAGTAATTAGAAAATAAATTTGTTTTAAATCCCGCTCATGGGAAAATGAGGATACATACACACAGGTGTACATATTTATATAATACATATACTAATTCTAATACATACACTAGAATACTAATTTATATAAGAAGTATATACACATATATTTAGAGAGAACATTTATTCCAGAAAGGGAGAGGTCCAAGGCCTTCTCCAAGGTGGTGGCTGTCTCACAATGGCAGCTCTGTGGAAGCCAGAAAGCAAGCAGTCTAGACACAGCTGGATCCGAATCCTGGCACCAAAAGAAAACCAGAGCTGAAGAATATTTTACCATTTGAGATTTAGAATTCCATCATAAAACTCAAGAGAAAAATGAGTGCTTGATAAGTAGAAAGCTAAGCACTTTAGGACAAAGTACCTTCTCTGAGGAGAAAAGTTAGAGTAAGAGAAAATGATCACTGAATCCTCTGTGACCGCTCTTATCGGTGTTCAAATGATAATTCTGTAGATAAAGAACGCTGACTTAACCAAAATTAGATGAAATTATCATTGGGAGGATACAGAATGGTAAGTGGAAGGGGCCTACATCCTCATCACCTGTGAAAAGAAATCAAAAGATAATATTTACAGTTGAAAACATAGGTATATTAGCATACACAAGGTCCCGGGTTCAATCTCCAGCACTGCAAAAAGAAAGAAAGAAAATGCAAGCTACAGAAGTTATATTATTTAGTTAGATGGTAGTAAATGCCAGAAGAAACAGGTTTAAAAAAAAAAAAAAAAACACAAGAAGGCGGCTTAAACATAGTCGCCCCTGGAGAGACGTAGGAAAGGCAGAGCATGGGGTTCTTTTTGTCTCAAGCCTTGTGTTTCAACTTCACTTACTATTTAAACCTGATATCTGATTATTTTGCTAAACCAAAAAACAAATATTTCAAATAAAAATCTATAATGATCACTGTCAAGAAAGTACTTTTAATTGCATTTGGTTTCTCTATATTTACCATCAAAATCAGTTTGAATAAAACATATGAGAAATGTATTCAATTATAAATATATATTGAAAAGTCAGTCCTTTAACAAATGCATTTAATAAAAGTTAAGATTATAGAAACAGTCCTATATCAAACACATATAATTTTCTTCTAAGTTCTGCAAACAGCAAGTAAGCAAGAAAAAAATTTTTTCAAATATACTCATTTTCAAAAAAATACAGAGTATCCCCCACAGGCCCTTCTTCCTACTTGCACAGGCATTCTATTTCAGCTCTTCAGCTATCCAGAGTAACATTAAGCGTTTTAAATACTATTCAGGAGCTCCAAAGACGTGTTTCTTACATACACCTAGGAGTTGGCCTTGACTGGGCACATTACTAGTAATTTCAAGTAGAATGACTCTCCACTCCACACAGTCCCTACAGGGTGAATTACTTCAGAGGTATTACTTCAGCAAAACAGCCTTCAAGTGACAAAAATACCAGGAAGGGATGGAGGAAGGAGAGAAGGAGAAGAAAATACAGTAAAAATGTGCCCATTCCCAATATACACTGGTCTAAGAAAACCCTCAAGGGAACTCTACAATTGTTTTTAAAAGTAGATTCCAGGGTATGAGGCAATTTCTCCCTGAAGATGCATGTGGCCCATGTACTCACTCCTGTGTTTGTGTAGCACAGTCTGTGATTATGCAATTGAACATACAGTCACCTCAGGCCATCCTGTGTTTAAGAAGTGTTTATGTCCACATCTTGCCAAACAACCATAATACCACTTAACCTCAGTTCAACCACAACTTGAATGAACTTGTTATGGTTGCACTAAAACACAGATACAAAATAAATAGTAGGCTAAGGAATGTGATGTCCACACAAGGATGGAGGAAAAAACTTGCCCAATGCTTCTCAGTCACTGCCACAAATTATACATGAGTATTCAAATTCCATACACTGAAATTTTTCATGTAGGACATCAACAAAAATATCAGATTGTAAAGTCTGGAAACGCAAGTGAATTCTTCTAAAAGGTAGAGAGTGTTATCTTAAAAAGTAGCCTCACTTAAGGGACAAAGTACAATGCTATTTCTGGATCTATTTAAGTAACTTATGAATATAAAAATAAGAGAAAAAGATAAAACAGTATTTTTTAAAATGTATTCCTTAGAGAAGGCTGCCCTAGGTTTGATTTGAATCTACATATACCAGCAGTGACTTAAAGTCACAACCACCCAGTGCTTCCTGGGACCCATCCTGTGTGGTGCCAGACTAACAAGCCCACACAGGAAGGGGAGCCAGCACACTCGTGCTCTCCTGTCAATCACCAAACCTGTATCAGCCAAAAGTATTTCTTAACCTCTTAACAAAATAAGGAGTTCAGCAAGTAAGTCTGAGACTCTACCAATAGATTTGTTTCAGCCATTCACCCACCATATTTCAAGTATAAGACACATTAAAGAAACTGAATAAGGGTCAGGAAGATGACACCACTTAAAACTATTTTATCATTCAAGTGAAATGTGACATAAGCACACACAGAGAATATATGTGAAAGTTCTCTTTGCTGAATTCCAATGACAGTGATCATTTTTGAGAAATAATCAGCCATAGCTCCTGAAAACACTCAATGATGTCTATAATAAAATATGAACAGTCATTTCAATGAACCTAAAAAACTCTATGAGATGCCTTGGTGTCACTTTCATCTACGAACCATTTTCACCTTTTATTTGTCATCAATAACCCCTTTCAGAAATGTTTTCCTTATTACTCACAGTACAGGAAAATAGTTCTAGAATTCCACTTGGCAATTCCTCTGGATTACCATTGTCAAATGTAATTTCTTCTTCATTATGTTACTAGAGATGACAACTGGTTAAGCCAACTATTTAATCTATACTACTTAACCAGTGAGGAAACAGCACCATTTATCAAGGTTAGTTAATACACAGAACTCAACATCAATTCCTCACTTTTCACTCTCAACCTCCATTCTTATCATTAAGTTCAGCAAGTAGTGTTTGCTTTTATCATCTTATAGTAGTATATTGCTTTTATTATAAATACTTTATACAAAATGAATACTACAGAGAATGGATTCTTCCTGTATCTGTTCAATTATTACTAGTTTTACTTGTTAGTAAAACATATAAATATAAGTAATTTAAAAAGAAACTGTGATGTAGGTGCTGGAATTGTGGCTCATTGGTAGTGTGCTCGTCTGGCATGTGTGAGGCACTGGGTTTGATCCTCAGCACCACATAAAAATAAATAAAATAAAGGTATTTTGTTCACCTACAACTAAAAAAAAATTTTTTAAAGAAACTGTGATACAAAAGATATGAGATACCATCTTTGATCCAGTATAACCTTGGAAATAGTTTAGCATCCCAATTAGAAGCAAGATTTTTGGATCCTATATCCATATCTAAACTTGGGCAAGAGATTTGACCTAAATTTCCATTTCTAAGTGCTTAATTTGGGTAATAACATCAATTTCACTGGGTTATTGGGAAGAAGTAAGATCATAGATACTAAACTGTTGGCACAGTGCCTACCATAAGTGGACACTACCATGGTTTGCTGTGATTATTAAAAGGCAATCATACAGTAATCACACTTAAAGAAATACACTTTTTTAAATATTTTTTAGTTGTCAATGGATCTTTTTATTTTATTTACTTATATGTGGTTACTGAGGATCAAACCTAGGGCCTCATACATGCCAGCAAGCGCTCTACCACTGAGCCACAACTCCAGCCCAAGAGGTACACTTTTTAAATTTCTTTTTTAGTTGTAAAAAGACAGAATAACTTTATTATATTTATTTTATTTTTATGTGATGCTGAAGATCAAACCCAGTGCCACACTGGGTGAGCACTCTATCACTGAGCCACAACCATAGCCCTAAAGAGGTACACTTAAGCAATACACACAGTCTGTAAAAGTCTATCCAAACAGTGAAATAAGAGTACCATACAAATAAAACCAATAAAACATTCAAAAACTTTATGAAAAAGTTCTCTCAGAAAAAGTCTAGTATGTCTTATAACAATTAAAAAGTCTAAGTTCTCTTGTGCAGATAAAAGGGCTAAGATTTCAGATAGAAGACATTTACTACTTCACTCCCCAATATCTTAGAAACAAAACTGATCTTTTATTTTTTATTTTTTGGTATACTTTGTGGACAGGTGATTATACACACACACACACACACACACACACACACATATATATATACACATACATATATGACAGCAGAATGCATCATAATCTTTTGGTAAGAATTAATCAATGTTTTAATAAGAAAGAGCTAAGAAAGTTCATTAGTATTGTGGTAGTAGGAGCAAATGTGACTCCATTTTGTTTTGACTTCATCCTATAAAACAACCATGCCAAGTAGAAGAGTCATGACTGGAGCAAGATGTTCTTCTCCTTTTGTTATAGAAACCTTTAAGAACATGGAACTACCTAATGGGGTATTGTTTCTGTAACTAGGGTAATGGGGCTCTGTTTCTGTAACTGGGGTGACTGGGCTAACTGTGATTGGTTAGGCTTCCCTCCGCTTGACTACATTGTCCCGCTTCTGTAACCTGGCTTGCTTGCATTGGCTAGACCCCCTGAACATCCCTTTTGCGGTTTTCAGGCTTATAAGGAGTGCCCTTGCAATTGTTCAGGGCTGATCAGGGGAACAGCTTTATGTTCTGATCAGCCACCACTGGTATGCTTCAATAAAGGCTTGATTCGATTATACGTGAGTGGTCTGGAAGTCAGTTTCTGAAACCCTGGGACAAAGCTTTAACTATAACAGTATTTTTATAAATAAAAAATAGAGGTGGCTGGGGTTTGGCTCAGTGGTAAAGCACTTGCCTCTCATGTGTGAGGCACTGGGTTCGATCCTCAGCACCACATAAAAGTAAACAAACAAAATAAAGATACTGCATCCATGTACAACTAAAAAATATTTGAAAAAAAATAGAAACAAGCTGTCCATCAATATGAGAATATATGAAAAAAATGCCACTACCAAAAGAACTAGAGGGATTTACAAAATATCCTAATATGGAATTTGTAAGATCTGCTGTTACTTAAGAAAAAAAGAAGGAACAAAAGTACAAAATCAGATTCTATATATGTTAAGACAGCCCAAAAGAATTCTTTATATGCACACATATTTATTCACTTAAATGCACAAAGGATAGAAAGTATACAACTAACAGTGACCTCTAGGTTTTAACTTCAAATAATTGTGTTCTTTGACTATTGCTGAAAGGCTGTATTTACATTTTACTTGTGTAATTTATGAAACTCAAGCAAAGTTAGTCAAAAAAATATATGGAAAAGCAGGCTGAAAACAAGTAAGTTTTATAGTTTACAAACTCCTTTAACACATTATCTAATTTTATACCCACAAAAGGCTTCTAGAATTTAAGGAAGTATCTTTAAAAGTGAAACAGATTCAAGTATTTATTAACCCACAGTTAATGAATGCAAAGCCAAACCAGAAATGGGTCTTCTAATTCTAAAATCAGTGTTCAGGTCTGAATGCTATGGTGTCTCCATAGAAGCCTGACATGTAAACCAAGGCTCTCTAAATCTGTGTACTGCTTCTGGGCTATGAAAGTTCACAGTGTAGAGGGAAAGGCCCTAATAAAGCAGCACTCAAAAGACCTGGGTTCCAGTCTTGAGTACTCCATCAAGACTTGAAGGTATAACCTGCAATAATGATTCTATGATTTAACGATGCTGCTTTTACAAATATAAATTCCCAGGCATGACCTCCAGAAATTAGGATTTAATTGTTCTGAGCATCAGGACATTGATTAATATGCAACTTGGTTAAGGACCACAGCTTTAGGACTTGTATTTGGTAAAAATAAAAGCTGCTCAACATCCCTTGTGCTACTCACTTCACAGAGCTGAAATGAAGGGTAAATGTAACAATATATGGAAAAGCCCATTAAAAACAATCAAATGTCTGGTGAAATAACCTAAAGGAATTGTGTTTGAATGAGTAAACAATATTCTAAATCTTCTGTGTGCCAGGTAGGTCCTCAGTCAGGACTGAGAGAAAACATTACCCTCAAGAAGACGGGAAACCACCAAGTCCTCGAACTACTGCAGAGCACTGGGAAGAGGCACAGCAATGGCACAAGGATGGCCATGATGATAAAGAGCCTCAGGAATTAATAGTGTAGGCATAATAGTGGGAAGAAAGTTTAGAAAGGCATGCGCAGGAGACCCTTGAGCTAGACCGAGCACATCACACTCAGGCTAGAAGACAACACGGAAATGATATGCTATAGGCCATATCATTCTCAGAGGTTCTCAGAGAAGTCTCAGGACCCCAGGGAATTCTTGAGACCCTCTGAAGGGTCTGCAAGGTCAAAACTATTTTAATAATAATACTAAACACATAACCACCCCAAACTAGAAACAACCCAAATGTCCTTCAGATGGTAACTGCAGTATGATGGAACAGGTTATTGGTGTAACAACACAATTAAATCTCAATTGCATTATGTGAATGAAAGAAGCCAAATTCAAAATACTACCTCTATTATAACTCCATCTATATGATATTCAGAACAGGGAAAACTATGGGGACAAGAAATAAGTTAGAGGGGACTGGCTCTGTGGTAGGGGAACATTCTGGGGAGATGGAAATGTTCTATATTTTCATTGTGGTCATACAACCATGTGCATTTACTGAAATCCACACAGAACTATACACTAAAAAAGGTGGGTCTTGCTGTATATAAGACCTTGATAAATCTTACATTCAAAAATAATGTTACTTGCTATTTCACTCTCATTCTCTCATGAGTGTACAATGTTTTCCAGAAGCCCCAAGATTGTGCCAGTGTCATCACCCTGCAGCAAACACATATGTACTTATACATTCTGATATTTTTCTCCATTTTAATTTCTAATACAAGTAAATTGTGATGGACATATAATAGACATATACAAAAAGTCTCGTAATTTCTCATTCACTTAACAATATAAAGAGTTTCTAAGACCAAAAAGTTTGAGAACTACTGCTATGGTGACAGGGAGGCCCTGGAGTGTGAAGAAGCAAGAAGAAGAGTGTAAGAAGTTACTATAGGATCTGAGTAAGGGCAATCTTGGGATGGATAGAAAAGAAATTAGATCCACATCACCTGGTTCTTGCTATAAATTCCAAACCAGTTTCTCTCTACTGGGCTCTCTCCTTGTTGGTATATTATAGTTATGCAAACTAATTTCTGTTCACTGGTGTATAATTAGGAAGTGTCTACAAGAGTCAGTGTCTACAAGAGTCCTCCTACAATGCATTATTGAAAAGTAACTTTTAGACTACTTCATTCATTTGCCACTGTCCTTCAAATGATCCCAACAATTTTAAACTTTACATACTCTAAAATTGAAAAGTAGCTCTCCTATAGAAGTACAAACACTGGTGAGTGAATCAATATCTCATGATCACTTAGATAAATTCAGCAATTATTTTAAAAACTGGATACAGGTTTTCACTTGTATCCAGGAACATGATAACAATCCCAACTCAGCACAATTTTTTCTATAAAATGTGGTTTTCTGGACTAATGGGGAGGGAGATGTTTGATTGTTTCTGGTACAATTACCTTTCTACGTGGGGAAAATTCATTTCTAAATACTAGTCTTATTAATTCCAAAATATTTGAGCATAAATCTTTCTCTGTAATCCCCTTGTGTCCAGAACTGTTTACAGTACTTTGGTATGCCAAAGAGGTAGAGAAATTATTTTTAAACCATCCATTTGTTAAGCTTTAAATAAATAGGAGATAGATAGATGAAGGGATGAATGGGTGATAGATTGGTCAATCAATCAGGCGACAATAGATGACAGGTATTAGAATAAAGGATGATTCTCACACTAAAAAAAATTTAAAACAGTTTTAAAGCAATTTTAAATGAGTATGAATATATGTGTTTGTGTTTGGTGTTTTTGTTTTTGTACCAGGGATTGAACTCAGGGGCTCGCAACCACTGAGCCACACACCTAGCCCTATTTTGTATTTTATTTAGAGGCAGGGTTTCACTGAGTTGCTTAGTGCCTCTCCATTACTAAGGCTGCTTTTGAACTTGCAGTCCTCCTACCTCAGCTTCCTGAGCTGCTGGAATTATAGGCATATGCCACCACACCAGGCCTGTGTGTTTTTTTTAATTGCCATTGTATACTGTTTCTCTAATTGTTTCAAGTAGTCAATCACATTGATACCTCTTAGCTAATATCAAACAGATGAGAATCTGTCTGGAGAATTCAAGTTACTACCATTTTTAAAAATTCACCTATACTTCTATTCCAGAAATCTGAGAACTTAAGAGTTCTGCCAAAGTGGCTATATATTATCAAGATCAAGTAAAATCAGATCCTTACCTGAAAGTATAGTCCTTTTGAGTCTACCTTTATAAAAATCTTGGAAATTAGGTTACGGTCAGTACTGTAGGAAAGCCAAATATGAAATTTCACCTATGGATTAAAAGGGAGAAAATAATTAATTTAAAACACATGCACAAGATAAAATATCATTTAATCAAAGACAAAATTTCCAGACACTTTTTAATGCCAAATGGTTTCTACAAGAAACCTGTTTTCTGTGATTCAAATCCAAAATGGAAAACGTGGGTGGTTCTTCCTGGCTTACCATTCAGAGTCAGCCAACTGGCTGGCAAAGTTTCCACACAGCTTTAGCTCAAACTCTAGCCCGACTTCTGCCCTCATACTGCCACACCTTAAAAGAAATGAAAGAGGAATATGGGCTCTCTTCAGCCTCAAAGTCAGTCTTTACCAGGAAAACTTTCAATCATTTGAATAAACTACATCAAGTTTTTCAAAACTTCAAATCCAGAAGATATAGAAAATAATGAGAGCTAAACTCTCAGAATAATTCAAGGACTTTAAAGCTGTCTCTAATTCTGGAGCTATGGTTCCTGGTGGTGGTTGGTGGTGGTGCTGTGCAATGCTGGAGAACAAACCCAGGGCCTTGGGCACGACAGACAAGCACAGAACTGTGATTTCTAAACAATGACAAACAGCTTTCTTAGATACTAAGCCTCAATAACAACTTAAATGAGGAGCAGGAGCTTCCAGACAAGTTATCTTAACACAACTGCACCTCTTCCCACCTACTGGGCACTCACCATTTGACAAGACACACCTGCCAACAGGTAGTATCTCTGAACTTCTAAACACATGGCTCTACCAGGATAGGATGTAACTCCAATCTGCAGGATATTTCCACAAATGCATGTAGAGTTGGTAAGCTAGCTAGTGTGTGACACAGACTTTAACTGAAAACAACACACCACAGCATGCCTTCAGTGAGATAAAGGTCACAGGTGCATGACACCAGGACAGTAAAGCAATAGTACCCAGACTACTGCCCGCTAAAACTGAAAACCTTACATCAGTGGAAAAGCTGAAAACACAAGACAATAAAAATTCTGACAAGGACTTTTAACATTAATATAAGGATTCCAAGTAACCAACTGCTCAAGGATAGCTACTCTCTGTTCCCAAAGATTCCAGACCCAATCTGAAAACTGCTCATGTCTCAGCAGGCTCTTTCTCAAAATTCTAAGAGGCTTCATACCATTCACCTGCTTAGCAGAAAAAGGACCTCCATGGGCCCCTGGTAATGGCTTTGCATGATGATTCCTCTGCTAGTCACACAGGGAAACCCACTGCCTAGGCCACAGTGACGGCCACCCACCTCCAAGAGATCATTTCAAGGGAACTTTCATATACAGATACTAAAATATGAACAATGCACACCATTTGTACATTTGAATTTTATTAAATATCTATATGGTGCAACTAAGTCTATCATAAGCAAATTCAGATCAAAAGACAGTCCCACTGTACTCCTCCTCCTCCAGCTGGGGACACCTGAAAAGTTTTCACTTCTTAATCTTTTCTATAAATTGTTTCTTTTGCAATACATTGTTAAATGAGATGCTTGTCATGCACCTGAGGTGTACCTCTATTTTAATATGCTGAAAAATACAACTTTTGCAATAGCAGATCTAACAGTAGGTGCTCTAGGTTGGCAGTCAGGAGGTTTTGGTTTAATTTTATCTGTAAAGCTGAGGGTATTGCAGTGGTAATGGGATGTTGCAATCACTCTTCCAGTTCTAAAAGCACATGATCTATATTTGCTCATTCTATGCCTAGTTGTGTATTTACCATAATGCCCTAAAACTCAGCTTAACTAAATGAAAATTTTCAGATAAAACACAGATCTCCAAACAAACTCATAATCGTTCCCTAGGTCATCTCCTGGCTTATATGCTCCTTTCCTATTAAGAATCCTTTAGTGAAAATATGTGATAGAATTAGTACCAATTCTGCCATTAACTGGCTGCATGAAAAAAGGCAAGTCATTTAGGCTTTGAACTTAAGTTCATATAAAAAATGTATTTGATTTTCAAGTTTCTTCCCCTCTCTTTGGTACTGGGGACTCAATGCAGGGGCACTGAGCCACATCCCCAGGCCTATTTTGTATTTTATTTAGAGATACGGTCTCACTGAGTTGTTTAGCGCCTCACTTTTGCCAAGGCTGGCTTTGAACTCATGATCCTCCTGCCTCCTGCCTCTGCCTCCCGCGCATGCGCCACTGTACCAGCAATTTCCAGGTTTCTTAACATCGTTCTAAGATATCATTTACCACCTTTATCCCCCTTGAATACTAAATGTCAAATATATCTTTAAATAATAAAAATGAGCATTTGTAAACTATCTTAATGCCTCAGAACTGAATTAAGCTAAATGAAAATTTTGAAACATTATAGACTTAATCTTCATTTAAGTGTTTTCATGTTTTAGCTCATCTGTAAAGGGTTAAATTAACAAAAAGAAGTGTACTGGCACATTGGGATGACTCTGCTGAAGTATCTTCCAATTTCACCAAGAGATTCCTCCTGCTTCCCTCTGTCTTCCTTCCTCATCCCTTCTCCCTCCTCCATCACCCCATACTTTGAAATTCAACTTTTGTGGCCACAATATTAATAGTGAAAGTCTTTTACACCAATTATATTTAAAGGCAGCTAAGTGTTCAAGTCTATATCTGAGAATCTTTGTGTTTTTAACACTTAGTACTCCACATGTTAATGAGTTTTACATCTGAGTTCTTTATTTATTGCCAAATACAGTGATCCCAGAAAACTAGACATCACAAGTCACACACAATTTATATGCTATTCACACCAACTGATGAGTTTGCCATTCATAATAAATTAATGAATAAAACAATCACTGGAAATGAGAATCTGTCAATTTACTAAAGAAATCCTAAAAAAGAGCTGCTTTTATCAAGTCATTTATTTAACACATATTTATTCTCTACTATTTATTCCTGATGCTGGGAATGCACAAACTGACCAGTCTCTGCCTTCAAAAAGCTCCTATTTTAATGGAGGAGATACACAGTAAGCAGTAAAGTTAATAGACAAATTATTTGGGGAATATATACACAATGTTTATAAGAGACACTGCTATTGGAAAGAAAAAGTGCAGGACAGCAGTGCATGAGGGGCAGGGGGGCTACAACATTAAGCAGGGGAGGGCTAGAGTAAGACTCACTGCAAAGGCAGCATCGAGCAAAGATGTGAAGCACATGCCAAGTTAGCTAGGCTGAAGTTCCACAGTAATTCTTAACTACTATTGACTATGCATGTAATGGCAAAAGCCTCAGCAAAAGAGTTGTGTCTGAACAAATTCATGAATCGCCCAGAAGAGTAAACAGAAAAGTACTACGCAGCTCATTTTACCAAGGAAAACTTACATCTTCAATTAGGCATGTGCGGTGTGCTTCCCCCAAGTGTTGTTTTGAACAGTTCTTACTTCTGCAATTCATTTTCCTCAAAACTCAAGAACAAATGTCTAAGTGTTCATCTGTTACATAAAAGACCACCAGTGTTATCCAACCAACATCTCCACTAAGACATCCTGACTATTACATCCAGATTCAGTTCTCAGTGTGGGGCTCCAGCAGGCACTGAGGCTTCCTTGCAGTGTGGAGAAGTTCTACTCCCCTGCGGGCAGGGAGAACAGGCTATGCAACCAGGAAACCAGGAGGCCTTACCACCTACCAACAACAGTCTTGAGCAAATCACTACACCTCCTGGGCTTTGGCTTCCTGAACTATAAAATCAGGGTACTAACTACATGATTTCTAAGGCCCCTGTAGAGCTAAGTTTATATTAAATAAATAAAACCTATAGGGGCTGATGATGTGGCTCAGAGGTAAAGTGCTAGCATGCACAAAGTTCTGAGTTCCATCTCCAGCACCACAAAAAAAAAAAAAAAAAAATCTTTTTAATTATTTAATTTTTTTTACTCTAGAAAAACAACCATATATTCCCAGGCACAGTAGCATATGCCTGTAATCCCAGCAACTTGGGAGGAGGATCATGAGTTCAAAGCCAGGCCCTAAGCAATTCAGGGATATCATGTCTCAAAATAACAAAAATAAAAAGGGTTGGGGATGTGATTCAGAGGTTTAATTTCCAGTACAGAAAGAAAGAAAGCCAGCTAGCCAATCAGCCACATATTAAGTTTGCTTTGTAACTCTGCTATCTCCCACCATCACACATTCATACTAACTTATTCTCCTAAAAACAGTAATGAGTTTATGCTGACCTACTGATAAAATTTCTGATCTCTGATCAAAGGAATAAATTCACAAGAATGGGTCTTGATTTGCAGTGTTATCTACTAATTACAAAAGAATCTAAAACTGTTCTTGTCTTTGTCTCTTTATCAATACAATCTTACTAGATTAACAGAATTCTAAAGTTATACAAGCATGAAACCACTGGGGTTTTCAGCACTTTATACACTATTCCCCAGTATAAAACTTTGTTAAAGATCATTCTACATAACAAGTATAAGGGTTCAATACTTGGTACTACAAAAAAAAAGTAATATATAATTTAATTTTATATTACTGATTCCTAGATTACTTACAATTCCATTACTAAAATTACTATATTATTTTAAATAAGTACTATAATGAGCATCTGTTATATTCATGGAGTTCAGCATTATCTTCATTCCATTTTCACTTCAGTTTCCTACTATGTGAAGTTCACCTTCCCAATACAGAATTTTAAAGTGGAAGCAAATAAACAAGTTGGGAGTAGGAGGCTTATGTTTCCTGCCTTCCTCGCCCTGCAGTACAGGCAGATGTGTAAATCAGGTGCCTTTACCCAGACACAACATGTGGAACTCCTTCAGAACAGAGTCATGTGGAAGCAGCAGGGTGGCAAGGTGTGCAGCACCCACTTTGCTAAAACAAAGAGTTGGGGAGATTCTACTGCTGGTTTCCTGATTTGGGAATTCTGACCCTGGCAACTCCTTGCCAGGTCTACTGTGTGCTACTGACAAGACTCAGAAACTCAGTCTACAGTCTCTTTCTTCAGCCCTCTAGATGATTATCCAAACTAGCTATCACCCTCAATAAATCATGGATTTTCCTATCTGTAACTAAAACCCAAACCAACACACCTAGCAATATTCTTTTCATTATTTCAACATAGTAAGAGGTGAAATGGAAACCAACATCTCCACAGAGAACACTCCACTATCAGCCAAGAGTTCCTGGTCTCCAGCCAGGGCTCACATCCACCATTGACACTGGAACCCTTCCTTATATAGAGTGCTTCATAAATTTCCCTTCTGCCTTGCAGGGAGAAGAAAATGGTTTTGCCTAACTAATTTTTTATCAATAAAGAGTGTGATGACAGTAATTTGGCAAAATATTTGAGAACAGGACATAATAAACATCATTTTCTATACCAGTTCAAGTTTATGGAGAATCCTGCAGAGTTAGGTAGCATTTTCGGAACATTCCCAAATTGCAGGCAAGGTGATCTAATGCTGAGTGTGAATGCCAAAATGATCAGCACTCTGTGCCAAGGCATAACTTAATTCACAAAGCAGCAGTGAACTTTTCACTGATTTTCTCCATCCCTCAGGGGACAATAGTCATATTAAAACCACTGACACATCAGGTATCTAAAATACAACACTATTACCCAACACCAAAAGCAGACTGAAAACACCGAGGAGTGATTATACATGTTAAAATTCTCTTTTGCTATAAAGACATTAAATGCCATAAAATCAGTTGGCAAAAATGCAAAAAATAATCAGCTATTAATAACACTGTTCTTTGAAGCAGAATCTTACAAAGAACATTCAGTGTCTGAATAATCAAATTACTCTGTGCTATCAAACTGCACAAAATATTTTTCAGGTAATACTCAAAGGCAAAACTTTCTAAAAGATCATTTACACACTTCTGAAGTCAATTAGTGTCACTGATACTCATACAGAAGGCATCTCAATGCTCTGCCAAATAGAAAGTAGGTGTTTAATTCAATGGCAAGCCCAAGTATGATTCAACCGAGTTACTCAAGACAAGCCTACTAATGTTAGTGCCATCTAAGCTCTGGGTCACCGAGCACTCAGAGCAGCTCTGCTTTTGTTACTATGTACCACATCTCCCACTCCTGCTGCTCTGGATTGCTGTTATCAAAGGCTTTACAGTGTACTTAGCTTTAGCACTGATGGTGGGGAGAAGAGGAAAGCAAAAAGTGAAAACGTAAAACTATATTTTCCCCTAAGGACAAGTCAAATCAATATGCTAAAGAAAACTTAAGAGTTTGGATACTCCAAAACAAAATTTTGGAAACAATCATTTCATTGAGTCTGTCAGCAAAGAAGTTACTAAAATGAGCATCAAGCTTTACTATGATTACACGTGTACCATATGTGTCCTTCCAATGCATCTGGCCCTCTCTGCCTTTTAAAGTATTTCTAGGCTAGCAATGACACACAGCCTATGTTGAAGTTTTTGTTTCTTACAGACTAAACTCAATCTTACTGCAAGCTTAAGGATATGATGCTCATTTATTAATAGTATCAAAATCAAAGGATACAAAAATACTAAAGTGATTCCCAAAATCGGTTTTAAAAACAATAACTGCATTTGTGGATCCTCAGAAAAATGGGAACAAAAACATGCTTGATTTTTTCATAAAGCTAAGTTTATCCAATTTAAAGGATTACCCTTTATTTTAACATTACACACTTCCTATTCTTTTAATATTCAAATAGCTTTTTGGGAGGGGTAAGAGAGGGTACTGGGGAAAACCAGGGGCCCTTTACAACTGAGCCATATCCCCAGCCCTTTCTATTTTTCATTTTGAGACAGAGTCTCACTAGTTTGCTCACAGCCTTGTTAAATTGCTGAGGCTGGCTTCAAACTTGAAATCCTCCTGCCTTAGCCTCCTGAACCACTAGAATTACAGGCATGCACCACTGTGCCTGGCCTTTCTTTATAACATGTTGAATTTTTTTTAATTACATCCATGAAATGCAAACACCTAAGTACCACTGCTCCAGATCTTCTGCACCTTCCCTTTCTCCAACATCCCAATGCCCCTTTTTCCAATCATTTATGCAAATAATAAAAGAAAACCAAACAATAAGGGCTGGGGTTGTGGCTCAGTGGTAGAGCACTCACCTAGCACATGTGAGGCCCTGGGTTCAATCCTCAGCACCACATATAAATAAATAAAATAAAGGGGGCTGGGGATGTGGCTCAAGCGGTAGCACGCTAGCCTGGCATGCATGCGGCCCAGGTTTGATCCTCAGCACCACATACAAACAAAGATGTTGTATCCACCGAAAACTAAAAAATAAATATTAAAAAAATTCTCTCTCTCTCTCTCTCTCTCTCTCTCTCTCTCTCTCCCCCCTTCTCTCTAAATAAAATAAATAAATAAAGGTGTTGTGTCTATCTACAACTAAAAAAAAATTTAAAAAAAAAAAACTAGGTGCTGTTCTGAATGCCTGAATGCCTCTCTTTCACACCTCACCTTCCAAACCATGAGCACCTGTCAGCTTTACACTCAAAAATACTAATACTCAACCACCTCATTTCTCACCACCAATAGGTCCAAGTCACCATCACCAATTTCTTGGAGTTTTACAACAGACTCAGAACTGGCCTCCCTACTTCAGCCCTGCCACGGCAGTCTACTCTCAATGCAGCAGCCTAGTGATTCTGTTAAAAATCAGGTAAGCCACGTCAATCTTCTGCTTAAGAACTCTCCAGGAGTCCCACCATACTCAGAAGAAAAGCCAAAGTTGTCAGTGAGACTCACAGTCTTGAGACCATCTGCTACCTTTAGGCCATTCTGAGCCCATCTCTGCTACCTGTCATTTCATTCTAGGGTCCTGGCCACATGGTCTTTTCTCCTCCTGTCTCCTTAGCCTAAAATGAGTCTCCCCAGATAGCTGCACCACTAGTGAGTGACCTTACTTCTTCAGGAAGTTACTCAAATTCCATCTTTATCTTTGTGGCCATGGAGCATGCAAAATTATCTTAAGCAGGATAACATTAAGAAAGTTGTAAAAGAAAGCCGGCAGCCAGGCATGGGGGCACACACCTGTAATCCCAGCATCTCAGGAGGCTGAGGTAAGAGGATCATGAGTTCAAAACCAGCCTCAGCAAAAGTGAGGTGCTTAACAACTCAGTGAGAACCTGTCTCCAAATAAAATATAAAATAGGGGTGGGATGCAGCTCAGCTGTTGAGTGTCCCTGAGTTCAATCCATGGTACCCCATCCCCCCAAAAAAGAGAAAGCCAGCAAGTAGAACATACTTGCAAAGCACACATCCAAAAAAGGACTCATGCAAAATATATAGTTTCAAAAACTTCCTACAAATCATTAAGAAAACTGGTATTGCTTTCTGCCCGTGGACGCCGCCGAGAAAGCATCGTTAAAGTCTGTCTTCCTGCTGCCGTCATGTCTAAATCAGAGTCCCCTAAAGAGCCCGAACAGCTGCGGAAGCTATTCATCGGAGGGCTGAGTTTTGAAACAACTGATGAGAGTCTGAGAAGCCATTTTGAGCAATGGGGAACACTCACGGATTGTGTGGTAATGAGAGATCCAAACACCAAGCGCTCCAGAGGCTTTGGGTTTGTCACTTATGCCACTGTGGAGGAAGTGGATGCAGCCATGAATGCAAGACCACACAAAGTGGATGGTAGAGTTGTGGAACCAAAGAGAGCTGTCTCACGAGAAGATTCTCAAAGACCAGGGGCCCACTTAACTGTGAAAAAGATCTTTGTTGGTGGCATTAAAGAAGACACTGAAGAACATCACCTACGAGATTATTTTGAACAGTATGGGAAAATTGAAGTTATTGAAATCATGACTGACCGAGGCAGTGGAAAGAAAAGGGGCTTTGCTTTTGTAACTTTTGATGACCATGACTCTGTGGATAAGATTGTCATTCAGAAATACCATACTGTGAATGGCCACAACTGTGAAGTGAGGAAAGCCCTGTCAAAGCAAGAGATGGCTAGTGCCTCATCTAGTCAAAGAGGTCGAAGTGGTTCTGGAAACTTCGGTGGTGGTCGTGGAGGTGGTTTTGGTGGAAATGACAATTTTGGTCGTGGAGGGAACTTCAGTGGTCGTGGTGGCTTTGGTGGCAGTCGTGGTGGTGGTGGATATGGTGGCAGCGGGGATGGCTACAATGGATTTGGTAATGATGGAAGCAATTTTGGAGGTGGTGGAAGCTACAATGATTTTGGCAGTTACAACAATCAGTCATCAAATTTTGGACCCATGAAGGGTGGAAACTTTGGAGGCAGAAGCTCTGGACCTTACGGTGGTGGAGGCCAATATTTTGCCAAACCACGAAACCAAGGTGGCTATGGCGGTTCCAGCAGCAGCAGTAGCTATGGCAGTGGCAGAAGGTTTTAATACTGCCAGGAAACAAAGCTTAGCAGGAGAGGAGAGCCAGAGAAGTGACAGGGAAGCTACAGGTTACAACAGATTTGTGAACTCAGCCAAGCACAGTGGTGGCAGGGCCTAGCTGCTACAAAGAAGACATGGTTTAGACAATACTCATGTGTATGGGCAAAAAAACTCGAGGACTGTATTTGTGACTAATTGTATAACAGGTTATTTTAGTTTCTGTTCTGTGGAAAGTGTAAAGCATTCCAACAAAGGGTTTTAATGTAGACTTTTTTTTTTTTTTTTTTTTTGCACCCATGCTGTTGATTGCTAAATGTAATAGTCTGATCATGACGCTGAATAAATGTGTCTTTTTTTAAAAAAAAAAAAGAAAAGTGGTATTTAATAATTAGATTAACTGAGATATAATTTGCAAACAGTGAAATTCACTTTTTAAGGCACAGTGCTTCCATGCATTACAACAGTTGCATATGGTTTTGCAGGCAACACCAACCACAATGAAGATATAGAACATTTCCATCATCCCAAAAAGTGGTATGAAAATGGCCAACAAATATGACAATCTGCTTACATGCATTAGTCTTTGGCAATGCAGCATTTGTACACACACAACCCAGAATAGCTAAAGTCAAATGGCAGGCAATACCAAATGTTGACAGGAACTTGGAGTTCTCACATGCTGCAAACTGGTACATATAAATTGATATAACCACTTTGTAAAACTTTCACTCTACCAAAGTGAATGTGCACTATACTCTATAGCCTAGCAACTCCACTCCTAATTATTTCCTCTAGAGATGACTTTACTAAAAAAAATACAAGAATGTTGAAGGCAATCTAGCCATTAAGCATAGGTGAAAAATGGTACACCGTGGTATTTATTGTCATATAATGTAATTCTACAGCAACAAAAATGAAAAACCTACAAATATTTGGAAAAACATGGCTAAATCTCACAAACACAAGGTTAAGTAAAAGAAAAAAAAACAAAGGACCATCATACACAGGGCTACATTTACATGGAGCTCAAAAACACACTAAGCTAATGCTTTGGGAGGAGGAAGGAACCAGGCCTTCCCAGGGGTGAGTTAAGATTCTGTTTCTCTTAATATTATCAGTATGCCATACTACCAAAAGTGACATACAGATTTAATGCAATTCTCATTAACATTCCAAAGACAGTCTTCAGAGACATAGAAAAAGCCATCATGAAATTCATCTGGAAAAATAAGAGACCAAGAATTGCTAAAGCAATCCTTATCAGGAAGAGTGAAACAGGTGGCATCACTATATCAGACCTTAAACTATACTGCAGAGCAATAGTAACAAAAACAGGATGGTATTGGCACCAAAACAGACTGGTAGACCAACGGTACAGAACAGAGGACACAGAGACTAACCTGCACAAATACGGTTATCTCATACTAGACAAAGGTGCCAAAAACATACACTGAAGACAACCTCTTCAACAAGTGATGCTGGGAAAAATAAAAATCCATATGTAGCAAAATGAAATTAATCCTCTATCTTTCACCCTGAACAAAACTAACTATTCAACTCAAAGAGGATCAAGGACCTAGCCATTAGATCAGAGACCCTGCGCCTACAAGAAGAAAAAGTAGGTCCAGATCTCCATCATGTCAGCTCAGGAACCAACTTCCTCAATAAGACTCCTAAAGCACAAGAAGTAAAATCAAGAATAAACAACTAGAATGGCATCAAACTCAAAAGCTTCTTCACAGCAAAGGAAACAAACAAGAACATGAAGAGAGAGCCTATGGAATGGAAGAAAATCTGCCACCTGTACCTCAGAGCATTTATCTGCAGGATATACAAAAAACTTAATACTAAATAATAATAGTAATAACCCAATCAATAAATGGGCAATGGAAGTGAACAGACATTTCACAGAAGAAATGCAATCAATCAACAAACATGAAAAAATGTTCAACATCTCTAGCAATTAGAGAAATGCAAATTACAACTATATTTAGATTGCATCTCACTCCAGTCAGAATGGCAATTATCAAGAATACAAACAACAATAAATGTTGAGGAAGATGTGGGGGAAAAGGCACATTCATACATTGCTTGTGGGACTGCAAATTGGTGTAACCACTCTAGAAAGCAGTGTGGGAAACCATTCGTGAACTACGGAGGGTCTTCTCTCAGTATGGTAGCCAGGGAGATGTAGGTTTGGCATTGCGAACTATCCATGGCTCTACCATGGAAATAGATCACCCAATGCACATGACCTTTATCTCTGCTCTGCTAGGAAGATACCTCGTAGTAGCTCTGGAGATGGGCATAAGCCATTGGGAACTGAATAGCCCACCTTGAACCTTGTTTAGTGAAGAAGATTCTACAGAAGGCCTTTGATGTTTCCCGATATAAATAAAGCAGGCACAGGCTCCATTTTGCCCTAGTATAAAAGCTCAATCTGTCCTTCCCCAGCTTTTGAAACTACTGTGTCCTGTGGGGTTTTTTTTTTCATCATTCTATTTTTCCTAGCTTTTATTTCTCAGCCAGTTCATTCCACCAAGGGGAACTCCATTTCTACCACCTGCAGAGATTCCTCAGGAAATTTGGGGAACCACCATTTGACCCAGTCTTCCCACTCTTCAGCACATACCCAAAGGACTTAAAATCAGCATATTATATTGACTCAACAACATCAATGTTTACAGCAGCTCAATTCATAATAACTAAGCTATGGAACCAACCTAGGTGCCCTTCAAAAGATGAATGGATAAAGAAAATGTGGCATATGTATACAATGGAACATTACTCAGTCATAAAGAAGAATGAAATTATGGCATTTGTCAATAAATGGATGGAAATGGAGATTATCATGCTAAGTGAAATAAGCCAAATCCACAAAACCAAAGGCCAAAAGTTTTCTCTGACATGCGAATGCTAACACACCATAAGGGCAGGAGGAGGGAAGGAAAGAATTTCTTTGGATTAGACAAAGGGGGAATGAACAGAAGGAGAGGGGGGTGGGAATAGGAAAGACAGTATAATGAATAGGACATAACTTTCCTATGCTTATATATGAATACACAACCAGTGTAATTCCATATATTGTACAATCACAAGAATGGGAAGTAATACTCCATGTATGTATAATATGTCAGAATACATTCTACTGTCATGTATAACTAAAAAGAACAAATAAAAAATTTTTAAAAAAAAGACTGTTTCTCAGTCTGAGTGCTGACCACAAAACTACATTTACTTTGTAAAAGTTCATCCCAAGTAACACATGCTTTTTGTACTTTTCAGTATGTTTCTTATACTATAAAACAAAGCTTATTTTTAAATATCACCTTCTCAATGACACTTGCTCCAGTAAACTTCACTAAAATTTCCAGTACCTCCAATATTTTACATCTTTCTTTGTCCCCTTAATTTGTTGTGTATTAAGTCCCCAGAGCCTAAACGGATATCTGGCAAACAGTGGATACTCAAATACAGAATTAATTGATTTATTAATTACACAGCATTGTCCAACTTACTTATGTCTAATTATTGTGTATTCAAGCCACAAATTCTTGTAGTTGGTGTATTTTAAACAATACAACAGAAGCTGTTCTGGTTGAACATTTCTCAATATGGTTTTGAGACCTCTCACCTGCCTAATCATCCCCTGGATGCTCAATTTTTTCCCATTTCCAGATCTGATTCTAACCAGTTTATATGTAGTATAACACAACACTGTGTATTAAATCTTTTTTTTTCTTTAATAAATGAAGCCTGAAGTTACTTTAACCTTTTTCTCAGTCATATCCACTTTACAGACTGAGTTTAGAGTTAAATAAAATCAACAGAGAAATTCAATCCTATTTATTTGTTTTCCTCACATTAAAACACAAATTAAGAAATATTAGACTGGGGGTATAGCTCAGTGGTAGAGGCTTTTCTGGCAATGCTGGAGACTAGGGTTCTGAACAGGAGAAGATGAGAAGGGAGAGGTAAAGAAATGTCCCCACCATACAATGGTGCCTTCGGTGACTGGTCGTAAATGAGGACTGTTTCAGGTATCTTCACTTATTCACACTGTCAATTTTAGCTCCCACAACACTGTTTAAAGCATCATTTCTCTACCTTTCCACCATGATTCCCCCAAGGTGACTTTAGGGCACTTTTTTCTTAATTGCCCTCCCTCACAGCTAATTTATTTGGTATTGTTTTGTAAATTCCAAATATGCAAGAAATGCTTAAGTATATTTACTATCGATTATAATAATAATATAATAATAATGTGTATCTAATGATACAATCTAAGCTTATTTGGACAGAGTCTATAGGAAATCGATTCGTTGGGAAAACTATATATGTGCTCCATGTTGTACTTGGGGAAAACTGTGTTCTCTTAATTTTTGAGCTCAGTGGTTCCTGAATGTTATCTAAACCAAAATTGCTATCTACATCATTAAAATATTCTACGTATTTATTTTTTTAAAAAAAAGTTAGTGTCACGGATATATTGTACATTGGATTATGCCTTTATTTATATGCACTGTGATTTTCTACACAAAATGAGTAATATTTCTGCCACCAGGCTCCTCCACAAACCCCACAGGGCCACTTTCACCTCTGAAATGCATACTCTGCCAAACATCACATTACCTTACATTTCTAATTTTACCTCCCATGTAAATTTGTCAACATAAGACCATTTTGATGAAAAATAAACCACAAATACAAAGTGACAGCATAGAATGAAATGCTTACCTCCCAGCTGATGCATAGCCATGCAATTCACTGTTTCCAGGTATACTTGTTAATGAGCTACAAGTCTACCTAATAATCACTTCACTCTGCTCCATCATTTTTATAAGAATAGCATTTTGTTACCACTTTGTTTTGTTTTGTTTTGTTTTGCCACACAGGGGCGTCCAACCCAGGGCTCCCTAAACATTTTGTTGAAATAAAAAATCAGCAGTCCTTCTTTCCCTTTCATATAATCTACTTTTAAAAGAAACAAGATTAGCAGAATGACATATTTTAGACTCTTCTAAAACCCTCTGGAATTTATTCCTTTCCCTGGCCTCCTGGAACCTACTACTATCTCAGTTCAGGGCTTCTGTAATTCCGAACTTCATTCTTTTAAGTTTCCTGATTCCCTAAGTTCAGATCAGTCCTTTTTATTTTCTACATTATTAACAAACTTTTTAAATGTAAATCTGATCATTCTTCTCCTGGGATATTTAAAATCTTTCCAGGGTTCCTCCAGGCCTCTAAAATAAAAGACTCAATAGCTTTGCATGATATGCAAAGCCTTCACTATAAAGCCAATAAACAATTATCATGAAGCCAATCCTCCCACTTCTAGAAATTATTTTCATAATCAACCCTCCCCCAGGTCTGGCAGAGTCTAGTAGAAATGTTCTTACACCCAAGCCTCTCTCCCCAACCTATCCCAATATCCCTTGGCTCTTCATATTTTAGAAGCATATTTTAAAAGTCTTCAAATACTTCCTATTCTCTTCCTTCCTTGCTTCCTTCCTAGTCACAGGAGCTCTTCAATACTAGCTTTCTAGGCACTATGCATACCTCTGGGGATTACTTGATAATACATGTTTCCCCCAATATAAAGCACTTCCAAAACTATGTGAAGGAAACACACTAAAGGATACTTATTACAAGCTGACCTCCTAAACTGGGAACCTGACATTTACAACCTCTGGAATTTGTTCTCTCCCTGGCCTCCTGGCACTTACTATCTCAGTTCAGGGCCTGTACCCATGGGCCAGCAGCACCAGGAACTTAAAAGGAATGAGAAACCAAATAAATGCATTTTTAAGTACTCAAACTATTCTGGCTCTTGGCAACCACTACCTCTTACTCTCAGCCCTATCAAATCACCTGTTTAAACAAACACTAGAATTCTGCCAGAAATCAAATGAAACTTAATCCATTTCCTTTCTTGGGGGGGGGGGTGCATTTCTTCTCTATCTTCTCATTCCTCAGTTTCCCAACTGGGCTTCCTCAGAAAACTATAGAGATTTCGGTATTCTGGGACGCAGTTAATTTAACCCTGGAGATTCTGATTAATGTTAAATGGGTAAGAACTCTCCTACCCTTCTGTTTGACTTTTCTTGCTAGAAAAGATAGCAGGACTATACTACAGCGCAATAGTAACAAAAACAGCATGGTATTGGCACCACAATAAACATGTAGCCAATGCTACAGAAGAGAAGACCAGAGACAAATCCACATAAATACGGTTATCTCATACTAGACAAAGGCACCATAAACATACATTGGAGAAAAAAACAGCCTATTCAACAAATGTTGCTGGGAAAACTGGAAATCCATATGTAGCAAAATGAAATTAAATCTCTCTCTCTCTCTCACCCTGCACAAAAATCAACTCAAAATGGATCAAAGACTTAGGCATTAGACCAGAGACCCTTTGCCTAACAGAAGACAAGGTAGGCCCAAATCTTCATCATGTCGGCTTAGGATTTGATTTCCTTAACAAGACTCCTAAGGTACAAGTAAAATCAAGAATTAACAAATAGGATGTATTCAACTAAAAATATTTTTCTCACCAAAGGAAACATCAAGAACATGAAGAAAGAGACTATCAAATGGAAGAAAATCTTTACCACACTCACCTCAGATAGAGCACAATATATGGGCTAAGGAACTGAACAGACACTTCACAGAAGAAATACAATCGATCAACAAACATAAAAAAATGTTCAACCTCTCTACAACTAGAGAAATGCAAATCAAAACTACTCTAAGATTTCATCTCACTCCAGACAGAATGGCAATTATCAAGAATACAAGCAATAATAAGTATTAGTGATGGTGTTGGGGAAAAAAGGTACACTCAGACACTGCTGGTGGGACTGCAAATTGTTCCAACTACTCTGGAAAGCAGTATGGAGATTCCTCAGAAAACTTGGAATGCAACCACCAATTGATCCTCAGCATATACCCAAAGGACTTAAAATCATCATATTACAGTGACGCAGACACATCAATATTTATAGCTGCTCAATTCACAACAGCTAAACTATGGAACTACCTTCAGCAGATAAATGGATAAAGAAATATATATATACACAATGTACATATACACAATGGAATATTACATATACACAATGTACATATACATTGTGTACATATACATATACAAAATGTACATTTACACAATGGAATATTACTCAGCCATAAATAAGAATGAAATTATGGCATGTGCCAGTAAATGGATGGAACTGAAGACTATTATATGATAAGTGAAATAAGCCAAACCCAAAAAAATTAAGGTCAAATGTTTTCTCTGATAAGTGAATACTGATCCATAAACGGGGGGTGGAGGGGTAATGAAGGAACTTTGAATTATGCAAAGAGGAGTGAGGAGATGGGAGGGGGTGGATGAGAATGGGAAGGATGGTGGAATGAGGTGGACATAATTACCCTATATACATGTATGATTACACTATCAGTGTTACCCTGCACCATGTTCACCCAGAGGAAGAGAAGTTGTGCTCCATTTGTGTAAAATATGTCAAAATGCATTCTACTGTCATGTAGAGCTAATCAGAACAAATTTTAAAATTAAGAAAAATAGTAATAGCAAAAAAAAGCAGGAAAAATAAGTTAATTACTCTGTACTTCCTTTTTCTAAAATTAAAGTGATCTAGCTTCTTTTTTATTCCTCACTTTGTTTTATAGGGTGAAAACTAATTTGTACACACTTTAATAAAGGTGAATGTAAATACACTTTATGACACAGCAAGTCCACTCTTGGTCATACACCCCACAGAAATGCATGCCCATGGGCACCTTGAGACACATACAGGAAATAATAGCTAAAAACTGAAGAGTGAAACTCAAATGTCCATCCAGAGTAGAGTGTACAAACAGTTGGATGTTCATAAAAAGGGAAATTTATAGAGCAACAAAAATTAACAGCAACAAGAAACACAAGGATGACTTTTACACAGTAAGCAAAAGAAAATGTGCTATTATAATCCCATTTCTACAAATTTCAAATCTATGTAAAAACTCATCCACAGCAATAGAAGTCAAAAGACTCTGGGGAAGAAGGAAGGCTAATAATAACTACACAAAAGTAGTAGTTGGGGGCTGGTAATGTTCTCTTTCTTGACACTACATTGTAGTTACTTATATGAATTCATTTTCTGATAATCTACTGAGCTGTACCTTTATGATTTTTGTACATGATATGAATCATACTTTTAAAAGTTTTTCAAAATCCTTATGGGTAAGATTCAAAATAGTGGATTAGAGAAAGGCTATATTTCTAGTTGCTCTGTAGTTCAGGATTCAAGCAGCAGAGTACTGCTTCTCAGCAAGGTGAGTGAAAGAAGAAATTCACTGAAATTCTGTACCAGTCAGTCTCTTAGAGACTCAGAAATTCCTGGGCACTGAACAAAGAACAAGAAAGAGTACATTGGAGCCAAGCTGGTTGTTGTAGCAGCAGCATCAGGGACACTGGTTCACCACAGAGGGAAGGGAGTAACATAAACAGAGACAGACATACAACAGACAAATCTGGCACAGAAAAACCTATAGAACAGAAAAAGCAGCCTGAACGTAGCTGATTCAGAGGCTGCACAGTGAACAGGTTTTAAAAAGTGCTCTGTGTTTTTCAATTTGGCATGAAGAGAGCCGAGGTGTTGCCACACTGTCCCAGCAAGCATCTATGGTGTGGTTTAGGGGTACCTAGCAGAACGTGAGTGAAACAGGAAAGAGAAGACTATACCCAGGGGATTCAAGATAGATACAGAAGGGAGTACAACCCACTCTGAGTCTGGTGGCTCATATGACCAAATGAAGAGGTTGGAAACCGAACAGGTAGGTGTGATTACACTCAGGGATTAAGCCTGGGAAGGCTGTATTCACAGGTAGTGGAATGTTCAAGACCTGTGAGGGCTGGCTCCCCTGCCCTGCAAGTAGAATTCTTAGAAGGCTCTGAGATCCAGATTCCCAGCAGAGATGGGCATCCCATCTACCTAGGGATGTGTGTTGATCTAATCTCTCCAGAACTGATACCCACGAGGAAGTCCCTAAGGCCCAGATGAACTCCCCACTCAGAACTCCAGAGTAGTCCACCTTGGGAATGCCTTCAATCTTGTCTATATAGATAAAACTTCAATCAACAGTCCTTCCCATCCCACCCTTCCTTATAGTGTTGAGGAGGGAAGCTGAAAGATACCTCAACCAGCTTCAGTTTTGGGTCACCTCACCTGGCAGGCCAGTGAGCAACACAAAAAGAGAAAGGGCTTAATGATCCCTAGATCCTTTGTACTCACTCACTTTCCCTCTCTCTCTTTCTCTCTGCATATAACCAAAGAAAACATGGAAAGGACATTGAAGCATAAGTGACCATCCATACTGACCGATAGTTTTGACCACCTCAGTGGAGACAACTCTTTAATTTTTCATTAAGAAAAATTTTTTATGTTCTTGCTGAGCTGATTCATGAATATATGTAACATGTACAGATCTGCTTTTTTCTCACTGTTGTTATTTTTCCTTGTCTTTTGAGGATTAGGGATTTTGTTTATTTTGTTTTTATTTTTCTCTTTCTCTCCAAAATCTCTTGTTCTTTTTCTCGTTAGTTTCTTTTTTACTTATTCTTCTTCTCCTTTATAACCATCACTCTATAACCATCTTCTGCTTTCACTCTGTTCACATTTTGAACATTCTACTTTCTTTGACCTTCCTAATGCATTCTTTTCAATTACTAACTGAATTTTTACCATCTTTTAGAAATATTTAGTTTATATAATTCCTGACCCATCATTCATGTTGTTGCAGTTATTTAGTACTGTGAATGGTACAGTTGACACCTGCTGTTTACTTTAATGCCAGATCTAGCACACACAGCTATTTATTGTTTTTGCTGTTGGCAATTGCTGACCATACCATTCCTGTTTGTGTGGTAATTTTTATTGCGGATGTCAGACTAGGCACCAGGGATTAATTTTAGTGCTGTATATTGTTTGCTTCTATTATCACTATTGTTCATTTTCCCTTTTTCTGTGAGGTACTGGGAATCTACTGGCATACTACAAGTTCACAGGGTGACTCTGTTGCTCCGCTAAACCTGCCAAGAGACAGTGCACCTTCCTTCATGCATAATTTACTACACTCAAACTTCAGAGATAAAAAACCCCAAACTAATAACCAGGCCCCAAGTACGTACAACTATAAAGGGTCTCCTGGTCACACTCTCTACATCCACTCCTATAGCAAATACAAATTAACACAAAGGCTGTGGACACCAGACCTACAAGGGGTCTCCATCTGGATAACTCTACCACAGTTTGGCAAGAAAAGGGTATGCCAAAAAAAAGGTCTACATGTAAGAGTAAAAGAGAAATCCATCCCAACAGATGTATAAAATCTAACATGGGAACACAAGAGATATGAAAAAAACAAGGTAACTGACAAACTGTAAAGTTCATAACTCACCAGCAACTGACAAAAATACCAAACTGCATGAAATATCAGAAAAAGAATTTTTTAAAATAATTATAAAAATGACCAAGAGAACACAGAAATCAACAACTGAATGATCTATAGGAAATAAATGAGAAGTTCAATAAGGAGATAAAAATACTGGAAAAGAACCAAATAGAGATCTTAGAAATGAAACACACAAAAAAATAAATAAATAAAAAATAAAAATATTCAGTTGAAACTCTCTCTAACAGAGTAAACTATGCTGAAGACAGATTCTCTGAGCTGGAAGACAAAGTATCAGCCTCAAAAAGGTGAGTATTAAAGAAAAGAAAATAAGTAACATGACCAGAATATACAAAAACTCTGGGAATACATTAAGAAACCAAAGTTAAGAATCATAGGAATTGAAGATGGTTGTGAGATGCAGGCTAATGACATGAATAACTTCCTCAGGGAATAACAACAAAATTTCCCAAACCTTGCGAATGATATGAACACCAAGATACAGGATGCATTCAGAACCCCAAATAGACAAGATCAAAAAGGAACCTTTCCACAACATAATTAAAATTAAAATGCCTAACCCAGAGAACAAGGATAGAAGTCTCAAGAGAAAAATGTCAGGTCACATTTCAAGGCAAGCCAATCAGAATTACTTCTGATTTCTCAACACAAATCTTCTAAAATGAAGGTTTGGAATGATGTGTTCCAAGTCCTGAAAGAAAATAACTGCCACCAAGATTATTATATCCATCAAAGCAATCACTAAAAAACAAAAGAGAAATAAAAACCTTCCAAGATAAGTTGAAGGTTAAAGAATTCATGACTATAAGCCAGCATTTTGGAATTTAAAGAAATATTTCACACAGAAGATATAAAAAACAAACCTCAGAGTTCACAAATGAACAAATCTCATTTGAAGAGAAGTTAAACAGGAAACATTATAAATAATCAAAATGGCAGGAATTAAAAAACATCACTCTAAAATAATATATAAATGGTCTCAACTCTCCAATTAAAAAATAAAGGCTGACAGGATGATATGTTGTTTACAAGAGACTCACCTTATAGGCAAAGACAGCCATAGGCTGAAAGTGAAAGGACAGAAATTGGTATGTTATGCTAATGGAGCCCCAAAACAAGCTGGAATAGCTACTCTCATATCTGACAAAGTAGACTTCAAAAATAATCAGGACAAAGAAGGTCACTTCATAGTGGTAAAGGGAGCAATTAAACAAGAAGATATAACAACAGTAAATATTTATGCCCTAAACATTGACGCATCTAATTGTATAAAACAAATACAACTCACATTAAAGCCTCCGGAAGACCCTCGTACAGGAATACTAGGTGATTTCAACACATCTCTTTCACCAATAGATAGGTCATCCAGATATAAACTCAATAAAGTCTCTTTAAACCTAAAATATTATAAATCAAATGGACTTGACAGATATCTACAGAATATTTTATCCAAAAACATTCAAATTCACTTCCTTCAACTGTTCATAGAACCTTCTCTAAAATATAAACCTGATATGAATCCTTATATCTTATCTGATCATGATGAAACAAAATTGAAAATCAACAATAAAAGACCAGAAATTATATAAAGACATTGAGATTGAGCGATACACTTCTAAACGATGAACTTGGGTGATAGAAGAAATCAGGAGAAAAATTTTAAAATTCTTAGAATCAAATGAGAATAGCAATACAATATTGCCAGAACTTCTGGGACACTAGGAAGGCAGTTCTAAAAGGCAAGTTTATAGCTATCAGTGCCTACATGAGAAAATCAGAAAGATTCCAAATAAACAACCTAATGATGCATCTCAAGCCCTTGAAAAACAAGAATTTAAAAAAAAAAGAATTAAAACCAATAGAAAAAATAAAATATTTAAGATCAGAGCCAAAAATGTACAAAGTAGAGAATAAAAAAAATAATACAAAGGATTAATGAAACAAGAGTTGGTTCTTTGAAAAGATAAACAAGATTTATAATCCCTTAGCCAAACTAACCAAAACAGAGCATTAATAGCTAAAAAGCTGGAAATAACCCAAGTGTATATCAAATGATGAATGATTAAACAAAATTTCATATATCCCCATAATGCACTACTACTTAATAATAAAAGGAAATAAAGTACTGATACATATGCTACAACATGTAAAAGCTATCACACTAAATGAAAGAAGCTAGTCATAAAAAGCACATATTATATGATTTCATTTATATGAAACGTCAGAATAGGCAAATTTAGAGACCATAACTAGATGAGTGGTTGGTAGGGATGAGGGGATGAAAAGATAGGGTAGAGAGGTGAAAAGTAAAGGCCATGAGGATTCATTTTTGAGATGATGAATATGTTGTAAAATTAACTATGGTGATAACTGCACATAGATTTGAACATACTAGAAGCAACTAAATTATATACTTTAAATGAGCTAATTACTGGATACGTGAATTATGTATCAATAACTTTTTTTAAAAATCTGGCTTCTTTTCCAATGGCCCTAAAGACTTCTGCTGACTTCTTTGGAAACCACATCTACTTTTATTTGTCATCATTATCTGCAATCATAAAATCACAATTTTTGTTTCTTGGAGCTTCCTTCCCATCTGGAATAAATTCTACTCCTTTTTAGAGTTCTGGTAACCCTGAAGGCATCTTCTTTCTGAGCTTCAAGAGGCCCCATTTCTAAAAATCTAGGCCATTACATTCTCTTATACAACTTCCATCATGACTGAATCCCAAAACCAAATGGCCCCTGTCACCCAAAGTTCCCAACATGAATCAGTCCAATTTTCATCTCCTACCTTCTAAAAATGGAATTACAAAAAAAGTCAAGGACACATCAGATATCTCCATTTATAGGGCTGATTTCTACCAATATACACAGAGTTTAAACTCTGAGGTAAATTCTATGCCAGATTTGAACTGATACATATTATTCAGAGAGGCATTTAAAATTAGGGTCCAGGAATACAAAGTTGCAAAAGTTTGCCAAAAAAAAAAAAAAAAAAAGCCACAGTCGTACCTTTTGAAGTACCTTTTGAAGTCTAATCCGACAAGCAAACAGAGGAATAACTTTTATATTTTGGCAAAACGCTCCTCATTTTTCTGTACTCTGGCACTTATGAATTGTAATTTTTTAATCTATCCATTTGGCTTAATCTTATGGACATAAATGCTCCCTATGAATCCCAAGGACTGGTACGTGCCTGTCATACAGGAGAGCTTCAACAACTGTCTGTTAGTTGAATGAGTGAATAAAAGAGCATAAGTCTGCAAGGAGAACCAAATATTTCCCACAATGTCATCATCTTAATCTCTTAACCTCTGCCTCATGGCTACAAATCCCAGACAAAATTGATGCAGAAAAACACCCAAGTTGATTCTTCTCTCTGTCCCTTTCCCCCTCCTCCACCTGAGAACTCAGTTTTCCTACCATTACCTTTCCCCATCTGATACCCATAGAAACATGTCCAGGATGCCTTTTCAAAGAAAAGAACATAGGATTCCCCTATGTATTGCAGATGAATTTATTTTACATATCCAAGAATCCACCACTATAATCCAAATGAAATGTGTCAGGGTCCTTAAAAATATAAAGGAAAGAAAACCAAAAAGTTGAGAAGGCTTATAAGAACAGATGAGCAAGTACCATCTGCTGGACAGCCACTGTATGCTGGGCACTGTGCCTGCTGCCTTCCAACTGACAGCAAACAGCTCTCCTGTACCAGAATCAAATCAGAAACTGTGAGAAGGTGTTAAGTACAGTGCCTCATTTTACCTTTACGATAACCTGTGAGTTGAGCGTCACCAATGTCCCCTTTTCAAAAATAAAGAAATAGATTAAGGACTTGTCTGAGATCACAATGGTAGGCTGGAATCCAGATCTCTAGATCCAAACTCAGTGTGTGCCACTGGAAATACTGTGGCTCCAGACAAGTAACTCAGTCTCTAAATCCATTCTCTGAATCTAAACCTTTTAGAGTGAAGAAAATTCCTTCTTCAAAGGTTTGCTATGAAAATTAAGTCAAACAACGGATTCCAGAAAGTGATAGCATTTAACAGACCTTTTTTTTTTTTTTACGTGTTTCTTTTCTTGCTTCCCTATTACAAACTCCCCCAACCTCAGATTATGACACACTGCAATTTGTTTAAGTCATTTTTCACATTCTGTCCTAGAGAGAAGGCTCTGCCTTCCCTACTTCTCCAGCAAAGCTTCAAAATGAAACTAATGTTTGAGAAAAGCTGTTGGAATGTAACAACCATCTTACAATGTTTGAGAACATACTTGTAACTCAGAAACTACTCAGAGAAATCTAAACTCAAAGCTGCTTCTAGTTTTGTTCCATGGTGTCTTCAGAGAAATCCAAGACACCCCTTCCCTAAGGCTGCAGCTTTCCAGGTCACAGTTCTCCCATCAAAAATACTACGATTTCCCCATAGCCTTTTTTTTCTTCTTCTTCTTCTTCTTCTTCTTCTTCTTCTTCTTCTTCTTCTTCTTCTCCTCCCCATTAAATTTCACCTTAAAATCCCCTTTTACCAGATACAGCCCTGTGTTTCTTTGGTTGAGGAACCATTTTTAGAAGACAGAAAACATGAAGAAATAAATAGCCATTATTCTTGGATGATAGAAAGATGAATGATTTTTTTCTTCTTCATACTTTCCTATATTTTCCCAATTTTCCACCAGGCCTCGTGAACAAATTCATAATAACAAGAGAAAGAAATACAGGACACTTTTTTTTTCCTTAAATATCCTTTAGTTGTAGATGCACACAATACCTTTATTTTATTTTTATGTGGTGCTGCGGATCAAACATCCCACACATTCGAGGCGAGCACTCTACCACTGAGCTAAACAGTTTCCTTAATTTCCTGCTGGACACTGTCCTCCATCTTTCCTGAGTTTCCCCTGGCTAAAGCATCCTGACAACAGATCTGCACACCGCTCAGCACACTCCCCACTGACAGTCCACATCTGCTGCAAAATAGCTCAGGGAACATTTATTGAGTAAACGATGAATTTTCAAGTAAGATTTAGGAATGGACCTGGTGGCTTGAGGACAGGCGGATCAACATATGACTGCAGCATGTCCTTAATGAACCTGGATTACTGCAGGTACTTAACATTGTTTAAAAGGTAGCTTCCAAAACTGTCTAAGCAGTTACACATGAAAACTCTGCAACCAGAAGACAAGGAGACCTACTAGGTGATTCACTGCTGCAGCACTAAACCACAAAGAGGATGTGACTATCTTGATGCAAATGAGACACCAGAAATCGAATTCATTAAATCATTGAGGCAATGATGAAGACACATCATAGCTATATTCAGTCACTGAAGTTTAACAATACTCTCCAAAATTGATCTTTGTTCATAAGATTAAATGAGACTAAATACTAAAGCAAACAAGGGATTAAGATAAACTCACCCTCACCTGGTTATTAAATTGCCAAAAGTCTTTTCTAATAAACTGAAGCAGAAAATCTTGAGTATTTAACACAAAAAAAGAAGCCTCGAATATTTGGCTTGAAGAAGTGACCTGTACATAACACTTAAACAATGGTATACTGTATTCAGTAAACATGCAAAGCCTACAACTCAAGAAAAGTTAAGGTATTAAAACCACCCTCCTTTTTCACTAAAAGTTATCTTTTTTTTGGGGGGGGGGGGGGGGTGTGTACCAGGACGGGCACTCAGCCACTGAGCCACATCGCCAGCCCTATTTTTGTATTTTATTTAGAGGCAGCTTCTCAATGAGTTGCTTAGTGCCTCATTTTGCTGAAGCTGGCTTTGAACTTGTGATCCTCCTGCCTCAGCCTCCCAAGCCCCTGGGATTATAGGCATGTGCCACAAAAGTTATCTTTTGCTAGTGGTTTCATTTCTGTTTGATCAACCTAATAAGTTTCCTAGAAGCACACTTAAAGAAGCCAAGATTAAATTTACACCTGTTTTTGAACTTTCAATTAACTTCACTTCCATCAACCTCTCTGTAAAAATCTATAGATCCTTCTAATATGCCACCAGGCTCTTAAAAAACATTTGTTTCAAAACAAAGCAGATCCTGAGTTGAAGACACAGGATAATCTGAGGGCAATGGGTGGAAGTCAAAGACAGAATGACAACTTCACATCAGAATCCACACCACCAGAGATGGACAGAGAACATTTCATTTTGGAAAATAAATATCTCAAGTTTCCTGTCTTGCCCAAGCAGGGAAGTAAAATGAAGGTGTTCTTACTAGAAAAATAACTCTGTAATTATTACAAACTCAAGAAGATTTATACTTGCTTTACCTCAACTATAAATATTTACATCCCATCTAGCTATTCACACTAGAAACTTTGCAATAATGGGCCTTAGGCTTCTCTAGCAGGTGTGAGCCGGATGTGTGATCATTTCCCACATCTCAGCAAATTCAGCTGGCCTGAAAAAACATTCAATGACAGCTATTACCTTGACTCACTGCAAAGGACAAAATTAAATATATTATTTTCTCCAGAATTTTGAGATACTTGCTCATCCTCACCTCCTAAAAAATTCTTGCATCTACCACCTAATATTTCTCAGTGAAGCCAGCAATCAGAGGATGTAAGGGAAAATCATGCCCAAGTTCCCTGGGGAAAAAATGCATCTGTGGTTTTCTGCACCTGTTTGGGGTACTAGACCTAGAATCAAGGGGCACTTTACCACTGAGCTACACCCCCAGCCCTTTTTATTTTTAATTTTTGAGACAGGCTCACTAAGCTGCTTAGTTGCCAAGGCTGGCCTCATATTTGTGATCCTCCTGAGTTAGCCTCCAAAATCACCAAGATTACAGACATGTACCACCACACCTAGCTAACAAATGAGCATCTGAAAACAGGGCAAATTATCTCACCTTTCTAAACTTCAGTTTCCTTACCTATTTCAAAGCAATTTCAATATGAAAAAATGAGGCGGGGAGGGCGGGGGCCGGGGTTGTAGCTCGGTGGTAGAGCACTTGCCTAGCATGACTGAGGCACTAGGTTTGATCTTCAGCACCATATAAAAATTTTTTTAAAAAAATTTAATGAGATGGCATTAAAAGAAGAATCTAACATAGGATGAATTTGTTGGTGGAGTTCAGTCAAAGATATTTACTGGACAATGTGGCAGTTGCCTGACAATCAAAAATCCTATAAGAGACTGCATGCCAAGCTCAAAATTATACCAGCAAGACCAGCCTTCATTGGAGAAATGGGTGGAGAGCATATATCATCATCATGGCATAATGTTTAAAACAAATTATCAGTTTAAGGAACAGGGTGGTGGTCATAACTACCCTATTATAAGTAGACAGACTTTCTGGTATTACCAACAATAAAATGCACTCTACTCACACAGCCAAAACATGACTGGAACTACTCTCTTCCCAAGAAATGACTTCACTGTTGCAATATAGCTGCTGCAATGCATGTTATGAAAGAAAAAGCTGTATAACAAAAACTCAATATCCTGGTTCCTACTCAGGTGCAAATGTCTATCTCACAGGCTTGTTATAAAGATCAGCAATAATGTGATACAAAGTGCCTGGCACACTGGGTCCTCAATAGATGGTAGCTAGTGTTACTTTTATTACTAGGAAGCAACAAAATCAAACAGCTGAACCTGCCACAAAACAACTGAAGATTGAGCAGCTCCTTTTCAACCAAGAAATTAAGGAAGATAATTGGATAAAGTACACAGTAACAAGCCCTACAACAAGGAGCAAAGTCAGTAAATAGCCTGCTAATCAGCTCACCTTCCAAGAATGAACACCAAAGTACCCATTCCTCTGGGGCAGTGCAGATATGCTAAATAAGAAATAGTCCCTGTCCAGAGGGGTTAGAGGAGAAGGGAGGGAGCATGGGGTTATTAATGATGGGGTTATTAATAATGTGATGATCATTATTATCCAAAGTACAAGTATGAAGACACGAATTGATGTAAATATACTGTATAAACAACCAGAGATATGAAAAATTGTGCTCTATATATGTAATAAGAATTGTAATGCATTCCACTGTCATATATACATAAAAAATAAATTAATTAAAAAATAAAAAATAAAAATAAATTAAAAAGTAATGTAAACAAGGAAATCTAAATAAATAGATAGATAAATAAATAAATAAATAAAATTAAAATAGGTCAATTAAAAAAAAAAAGTCCCTGTCCTCAATCTATACCTACCTGAAGAGAAATCATTGGCTTTCACATGGTCATCTGCATTCCCATCTAGACTCTACATTCTATGAATGTATAACCAAAAACTTTAAATTGCCTTACACTATAGGTATTCAATAAAAATTTGGTAAACAAATGAGACACTCATAAGATCTCAGAAATAAAAGCCATGCCCAATTCAAAAGTTTCAAACTCTGGCTTAACAGCTCAATATGAACTTCTAATGTGGAAATGGAGAATCTTTGTGCTTAAAATGCTCCCCAGATGCTTCTGATACTCCGTGAGAACCACTAAACTAACTGAGCCTCCTTGAACTGTGTGGATGAACATTACAAGACCCTGTCCAGGAATGACCCAGACGGACAAATGAGCACCTCTAATACCTAGAGACACAGCTTACCATACCTACAAGAGCTGTACTAGAATAGTCCTTTCAGATATTCATTCAAACATCTGTATTTAATCTGCTCATGTGTCCTGCCCTGTGGGGACTAAGAAGACAAATCTCTCCTCCCCTTACATGATAGATTCTGGCACAGGATAACAACTCTTCTGAGTCTTCTTCAGGCTAGACATCCTTGCTGAACTATACATTAACTATTAAACACTAGGTTCTTTAAGTATATAACAGAGTACAACCAAATTTCAGAGAAGGGAGAAATGAGGGTAAGTTATAATAACCAGGCAGACCTCGATGAGGGAGGTGGGTCTTGAAGGATGAGAAAGATACAGATAAAACAAGAGTTCAGGGGCTGGTATGGCATCAAAGGGACGGGGAGGTAAGACACTGATAAGGAGCATGAGTTTCAGGGAAGGGATAACCGAGGGAGGACTTGGTAGATTTCACATACTTTTTAAATTATCTAGAACTGCAACTGAAAATAAACAGCAGTCCAAAGAAATCAGAATAGTTGGTAAGGGAAGAAAGCAGAAGCCCAGCATATGGAGGCAGAGACAGTCCTGAAGAGGCCAAAGAAATCTGATAAACATGAAAGGAGAAAAAAAATCATAAAAGCAAGCAGAGGAGTGTGAGTCTGATGTGGCACTGGAGTCACTGTAGTGCACATGTACAATCAGACAACATGGCAGGAGTCCAGGCGGTCAGAAAGGAGACTGCTAGGTATAAAGTCTAAGGTTCTAATCTAAGATGGTGGCAGTTAAACTAAGAGGAAAGGCTGAAAATGGGAATCAACAGGAAAAAAGGGCAAGTCTAAGGCACAGAAGAGATCACAGATAAAAGAAAGGGAAGATTCAGAGATGACTTCAAGAGGTACCTGGAAAATTCAAGGAAGAAGCAAGACAGCATCAGACCAGGAGAGACAGGATGACTGTGCAATCACCCACTCTGAGCGCACCAGTGCATCAGCTTCAGTAGGTCTTGTTTTGTTTAGGAAAGCTTTAAAGTTCACCTTCTGTTCCACATATACAATAACCAGTGGTTCTGCTATTCTCTTTGGCCCCAGCACAGGTTGTAGTTTCTATGTCAGCAGACAGGGAATATCTGGTTTTAGATCTGAAATTTGTAACATTACTACCAAAGTTAAAATGCTTGGCAAGAAATAATACATGCTTTGATAGAGCTAGGTGGAAGAAGCCAGTCATAAAATATCACATATTGTACGATTCCATTTATATGAAACACCCAGAATAGGCAAATCTGTAAAGACAGAAAGTAGGTTAGTGGTGGCCTAGAATAGGTGGGCAAAGAGAAGGGGGTGAGGTTGGAGAGAAATGGGCATTGATTGCAAATGGGTTTGGAATTTATTCTGGGGAGTGATGAAAAAGTTCTAAAACTGTTTATGGAAATGGTTGCATAACTTTGTGAATATAATAAAACTATTCACTTGCACACTTTAAATGGTAGAACTGTATGTTAAGTGAATTATAACTCAATAAAGTTATTTTAAAAAAACTTCAGGAGCACCTAGACACTGTGACTTCAGCCATTTAGAGAGCATCTGCCCAGGAAAAATGAGTATCACATTCAAGTTCAAATAATAAACCATCAGATGACTTGGAAAACCTAAGACATTTCAGGAAGACTAAGTCTGTCAGCTCCTTACAAGGGGAAAAAAAGTAAGCATGCAAAGGACAGAGATTTAAACACACAAATCCTTTTAAAACTATTTATTAGAATTGACCTAAATCTTCTAATATGTACTTTAAAAAGAAAGGAAAAGGTCTGAGGCCTTCTCAGTAACTATGTCAAGTAATATTATACTGCACACCTACAGTTCAGTTTCTTAGAAGCTGAAATAAAATGACATACAGTAAGCCAATTCCATGAAAAGCAAAAGATCACAGAACTTAATTGCTTGGCAAATGGGCAAACCCATTTGATAAATTTGAGGATCTGACAAAAACCCTACATAAAGAGAGGTACTCATGCTTTTCATATACCCAATATAATTCCTGCCTTCATGGTATTCACTGAAAAACAATTTCTGCTCCCCTTATATCTTCCTTCATTATTAAAGCCATTTCTATTTTTCTATGCACAGAACACCCAGAATACTTAGTACTCCAACAACTGCTCATCAACAGTTAGATTCACTTCATTATGAGGGTCAGGCCCTCAAAGGCACCTTTACACAGTGACACCCATTGGAATCTCGGTGCCTGATGATCAAAATAGGGGGGCAATGAAGAATACTAGTGTTTCTGTACAAAACTGCTTATGAATTTTTTTTTTTGCTTATGAATCTAAAGAACCAACAACAACCTCTAGTTTAAAGAGAAAGAGAAGGGAACAGCTAGCTATTGGGACGTAATAGATTATAAGCAAACACCACGTTTCTAGGATACAAGTCTTTAGTACTACCTCTAAGGAAAGATTTGGTAAATTCAAAATATTACTCATCAAAATAAGACTGATGCTTTTAACATCTATACTCAATCCTATAAGTCAATGTTTTACATATTTCCTCTGCCTATAAAATATTTTAAGTGACCAAAATACCTAGGAGCACATAAATAGGTATTCTGGATTAAGAAACATGGAGAGTAGTCTCCCTAATAAATTTAACCATTTAGACCATAAACTGTTAACTGATCTAAGTTACAGAAAACCTAAAATAATAAAAAATATAAATGAAATAATAAATAACAATTTCCCTATTATGATATCCCTCCACCTAAATGAAATTACTTTAACCAAAAAGCTATGCTTATGAAGGTGCAAGTCTGGGGCCACACTCCCACACAGTGGCCTCTGACAGCCTGATGGGAACCAAAATACCACATTCTCCCAGAAGCTGTCCAACAACTGCAGGATGGATCAAAGAGTGTTTTTCTACCCATTAGGAGAGAAAGCAGTCTTTGGAGAGCAAACACTAACCTTTTCCAACACATTCTGGCCTACAAGTTATATGGTTCAAGAGATCATAAAGTACATAAAATGGTAATCAGTCTTCTTCCTGAAATCATGTCACCACTATAGCACTCAGCTTTAAATTTTTTACCTCTTTTTCTTTTCTCTCATTGGATTTTGAGAATTCTGAGAGGGGTAGATACTTCCCCCATTTCACAGATGAAAAAATGAAAGTTCATGAAGACTGCCAGACCTGCCCAGCTACCTGCTTCACTTCTGCAACTTGCATCTCATGCCCAACTTATACAAATCAGCCCTTAGTTCCCCGCCCAAACCTGCTCCTCCAGTCATCTCCATCGCAATAAATGGCACCTCTATTATTCCAGTTACCCAGGCCAAAAACCTTGGTGTCTTCCCTACTGCATTTTCTCTTGCTCCACATCACCTGACCCATCCGCAAATCTTCCTAGCCCACTTGAGATATGTCCAGAATCCAGCCACTTTCATCATCTCCACCACTGCTACCAAATCTCATCTAGATTATTTCCAGAAATCTGTAACATCTCACTGTTTCAACCTTGGTGCCCCTTCCTATTCTATTCTCTAAAAAACAGTTTGTCCTTTAAAAAAAAAAAAAAATCACACCAAAACACCTCGTAAACAAAACTCTCTGGTGGCTTCCCATCTTGCTGAGTTCTTTGTTGACGTATCCCTCAGATGAGAAGAGTGTCTACAATCTAAAAGGTGTCCAATGAATATTGCTCATGAGTAAAAGAAAGAAAAACAGCCAAAATCATGGGAACAGTATGTAGCTGAGCCAGAACTAGATCAAATCTTCCAGTAAGGAGACCAGATTTATAACAGCCAACAATCTACATGGGAGGAAACTCTTACATTTTACTTTGTATAACTGAATATTTTAATGCATAATCAATACTATGTTAATTTCAAACTAATTTAAATAAAAATATCTCATTATGAAGCCATAAAACCTGACACTAGGTGAATATAGCATATCTGGCTGGCAGCATGGGCAAATGCCAGGTTAATTAGCAAAGCACTGGTACTCAGATCTTCAGTGTGACTCTTCACATTCAGTGACAGATGTCCCATATCTCAAAACTACTACAAGCATAAATGACCAGAACTATAAAAGACTCAGAACCAAGAACCTAGAAGGGGTGATAAGCACTTCTAAAGCTCCCATACTGGTGCTACACCAAAGCAACCTTAAATACTCTGAGTTTAAATGTTAATTGTTTTCTAATCAGAATGAAACTAATGCTCAAATTATTCACATTACAGAATTTTTTCACAAAAATGTTTTTAAGACATAAAAAAATTCTAAATTTATCTTTCTTCAGTTCTTTCAAAAACATTTCTACTATCTATAAAATGCCCTAAATCTCATTATTACAATAATAAATCCATAGAATTTTAACAGTAGGTTTTAAAGGAAACTATTTAACTCTCAACTTCCTCCCTTTTACAGAGATTACTTGATAAACACAGGTGAACAATGAAGATTTGATAAGAGGATTAACTAGTAAATGATTGAATAAATAAAGATCCAGAAAGGTTATGATTATTCCCAGATCTGACAATAAGTAACAAAATCCAGGACCAGGCAGAATGGGTTTCTAGGTTCTCTTGGAGTGGGAAATAGGAGTATAGGAAGCCAAGATTTAAAAACCCTTTATGTTCTTAAGAAAATATCAACCAAAATGCATTAAAACCTGCTTCCTTACTTAGAAAAGCACTTGATAAAATAAATTTTGCAGAGACATATCTCCTTGGAAACCAGCAAGCAGAAATGTCTAGTGTTTCTTTCTTCCTCTATGTAAAGAGTATTTAATATAGGACTATTTTCATAATAAACAACTGTAATTGTTTTGCATTACAAATAAAACAGGTGGCTTTTAACTAAAAGAAAAATCAAATAGAATGAGAGGAACAGAACATTGAAAATGACTACATGAGTCACTAGAAAAGTATCAACTACATGAGAACAGGAATCAGGTATCCTTTGTTCACTAGAAGTAGTCCCAGCCCCCAGCTTGTAGTATGATTCAATAAACACTTAAGGAGTAAGTGAATACTGAACTACTTCACAGACCCACCCTCATGCCCCAGCAAACACAAATTCATCTACTCACCATTAAACTTATCTGGATGACAGGTTAATACATTCAAAGATGCTAAATTTTTCCTCCACAGAAATTCTACTAAATGACCCTTCCAATAATATATCCAACCAAAATATTCTCCATACTTTTATTAAGGTGAAAAAGCCAGGTGTGATGGTGTATGCTTATAGTCCCAGCTACTCAGGAAGCTGAAGCATGAGGATCCCTTAAGCCCAGGAGTTCAAAGCCAGCTTGGCAACACGGGGTGGGGGCGAGGGGTGAGAAAATACATCTTAAGCAGTTTAAATTACTTAATACAGGAGTCATTTAATTTGCTGCTCTGACTCCAAACTCTCTCCATCAATTCAGCCCATACAACCCAGCCAGACTAATTTTCTGTTCTTCACACATCAAGAAAATAGTGTTGTGGCTGAGTATTCTACCTACATATGTGGCCCACCACAATTCAAAAAGCAGACACAGGAAATCAGAAATGACTGGAATGGAACAGGAATGACAAGACTGTGTCAAGGAAATACATTTCAAGTGGCAGCTCTTATAAGAACCAATCCTACTGAAAATTTTGAGATTTCTATTAGAGATTTTCATTAAAGACCTCCCTAAATTACTGTGATAGAAGTTACACAGATGGTGTTGGGTGTTAACACAAACTAAACCACACATTCAATCTTCAAGATCACTCCAAGGTCCTTTTTTGAAGCTTTCCCAAGATACTTGGCTCATTATCTATGAAAATACTTTGCAAACAGGAAATGTTAGACAAAGCTATTCTATACTGCTTTCAAACTAATAGTCTCACATATATTTTGACATTTAAATCACCTTACTTTATTAAATGTCTATTCCCTCAAAAAAATGAAAAATGAATTCTTTTGTGTGTCTTCTCCATCACTCAACATCAACAGCATAATTTAAAAGTGCCACTAATACTTGATTTCAAAATCAAAATAATGTGGTACTGACAGAAACCCAGACAAATGGACCAATGGAATAGATTAGAGAGCCCAGAAGTAATCCCACACATTTATGGTCAAAATATGTTAGACAAGGGTGCCAAGACCCTTGCCACTCAATGAGAAAAGTACTGCCTCTTCCACAAAAGGTGTGGGAAAGCAGGACAGTCAAACAAAAAGAACAAAGCTGGATCCGTGTCTTACACAAAAACTAACTCAAAATGTATTTAAGAACTAAATGTAAGTCCTCAAACTATAAACCTCCTAGGAAAAAAATAAGGAAAAAGCTTCATGACACTGAACTTGGTAATGATATCTTGGCTATGACACCAAAAGCATGGGCAACAGAAGTAAGAATAGACAAGTAGGACTAATCAACTAAAAAACTTTTGTGCATTAAAAGACATAATCAGCCAGGCACAGTGGCACACACCTGTAATTTAAATTAAACAGTGTTTAGATTAAATAGTTTAGATTAAATGGTGTCAATTAAGCCTTAAAAATAAAAAAGATTTTGACACATGCTATAACATGGATGATAAGGATATTATGCTAAGTGAAATAAACCAGACACAAAAAGACAAATGCTATATGATTCCACTTATATGAGGCATCTAAAGAAGACAAGTTCACAGAAAGAGATCAGTTTTCCAAGTGTGAATGTACTTCATACTACTGAACAACACTCTTAAAAATGGTTTAGATGGTAAATTTTATATTTTGAACCACAATTTTTTAAAAGTGCCAACACTGAATTTACCTTTCTACCCCCACTGCAAGAATCTAAGGAGCCTGTTTTATTGTTGGCAGTCATTTCCAGATTTCTTCTTTAAATTCTCTTTTTCAATCAAAGAAGTTTGGGGACTCCTCGCCTATCCAAAATGAAATTTCTACAATCCCCAGTCAGCCACTTCCTGGATTAAACCTGTTACTTATTTACCTGATTGTCAAAAACAGAACTAAAAATTATAAAAATGCCACTATGTTTATAACTGGGTAGGGGTGAAACACAATAGAGTCATCTACTGAGCATCTCCAAAATCCACTTGGTTATCTAGTGTGATGCCCCAGAGTTCACTGTGATTCTCTAGCATCTCTGCCTCCCCAAGAACATTCTGCCCAAACCACTGTAAACTATTTTAAACCACTACCTTGAAAACCGCCTCCAAGGGCTGAGGATATAGCTCAGTCGGCAGCCCACTTGCCTAGAATGCACAAAGACCTAGGTTCAGCCCCCAGCACAGGAAAGATGGAAGGAAGGATGGATGGAAGAAAGGAAAGAAGGCAGGCAGACTCGCTTACTACTCCAAATCAATCCCACCAAAATTGATTATTAGGCTGAGGTTCTTGAAGTTTTAAGCTACCTTCCTATGAATCCTATCTAATCTTCATAATCTATCATTTCCCAACTGAAACATTATTTTGTTGTGCAAGTATTATATCTGGCTTCCTATTATATAAGATCTACACTAAAATCCTAATTTTAATAATGAAAGAAAATAACAGTGAATCTTTCTAAAGAATTACAGGCATTTCTCAAATTGGAAAGGAGACAAGAATTAAGAACCAGGGCTGGGGATGTGACTCAAGCGGTAACGCGCTTGCCTGGCATGAGTGGGGGGCTGGGTTCAATCCTCAGCACCACATAGAATAAAATGGAGATGTTGTGTCCACCGAGAACTGAAAAATAAATATTAGAAAGTTCTCTCTCTCTTCTCTCTCTCAAAAAAAATGTTAAAAAAAGAATTAAGAACCATATTCAAGCTTCCTAAAAGAGACATGATCTGAGTTATTAGCCAAACCCCACCCATGCCCGCTACATACATACACACTGAGCACTTTCTTTGCACATCAAATTCCAACTACTGCCAGGTGCAGTGGTGCGCGCCTGTAATCCCAGGTACTTGGCAGATTCAAGCAGGCAGTTCACTCATTCTAGCCAATCCGGGCAATTTAGGTAAACTATGTCTCAAAATAAAAAATAAACTAAAGGACTAGGATTGTAGCTCAGTGGTAGAGCTCAATCCCCAATACTAAAATCTAAAAAAAAAAAAAAAAAAAAAAAAGCTAGTAAGAACCAGACTCTGGCAAAATACAATGGCACAAAATCTTTTGAGGTCCTCAGTGGAGGAACAGGAAGTACAACTGAGGAAGTATGTGTTTTTGGAAAGTTTTTGAAAGACAAGCAGTATGGTTCCGTAGAGTCACAACCATTTATTTCTTGCAAGATTATGGGAAAATACTGATTTTCTTCCTAGGTACATATAAGTAAACCAAGCAATAAAAGTCAAATTTGGTAAAAATTTTAAAACATCCTGTTAATTTATAGTTTTATCTATTATAGGTATCTCCTAATAAGCAGATACTCTTCTTGAAGATAATGAGATATCATGGTTCAGTTATCAGCTGCTTCTTTAAGAGCATCAAGGACTGAAAAGAAAATTGATAAAAGGTCAATCAACTCTTCGAACTAGAAACTACAAAAAGAAATGGGAGGAATTCACAGTCTATCAAACTAGAATTCCTATCCCGGCAAATAATTTAGAATATGAAAAAAAATTACTTACAGAAACATAATATAGGGACCAAAGTAAAAATCGTCAAGTCCTAATTTACAGGAACATGATCATTCAGCACATAACCTTCTGCTTTTTATTTCTCAATAGCTTTCTTCTGAGCAGACCAAACCTCATTACGAAAGAAAGAAAGACACTGAACCACAAAACCAATCATTGACTATACCAGTGCATAGCTTTGGTAAAAGATTTTATGGAAAAAAGCAGAATGAGAGAGGAACAACCAAAACTCACTTTTGTATCTGGGAAATTCATTTAACCTGGAGCTGCCCCAGGGAGAGACAGGGGAAAAATAATCAAATGACAGCTGTGGTTGGACGTCCTGTCTGCTCAGGTTGCCTTTGAATGACCCTGGTGTTGTGCAAACCAGCAACTCTAACCCCCCAAACCAGCATTCCTCAACAAGCGCGCATGCTCCTGCCTCTAAGTTGGAGAAAGGGAAATCTAACATTATGTAATTGCCTGTTTCCCACAATTTAAAGTTAGGCATACTACAATCCTAATTAGAGGGAGAACTTGGTACAACATGACAAGTAACAAATTAGAAACCTACAGGCTGGAAATTCTCATCCCAGACCTCCAGAGGCAGAAAGAAAGGTTTTTGCCTGACTTTGTAGCACACCCACCAGCACACTGCCACTTACACTGAAGAAGCCTCTTCCATCCTTACCTCTCATTCTGGTATCATCTCTTCAGATCTATAAGAAAATACATTCTCTTTGCATCTAAGTTTATTTTACTCCATCCAGGAGTAAAATAGGAAAAAAAAATGGATGGGAACTGGCAAAGCTTCTCCTACCCTCAAAAGATCTACCTGGATGCTTTTTCTTACATTCCTGATTACAAATCAAATCACACTGTGTCATTCTGACCCTCATTCAAATCATCTGTGTTTAAGAGATCCAAAGCCAACACAATCTTTCCCATGTTTCTGTGACTCACTCCAGAGCTCATCAAAAGCTTACTGAAAGAATAAATGAGGTATCATCTAAGAATAATTAATGTACATATTACTTTTGAAGAACAAAGTACCATGTAAGTGTGTGTGTTTTGTTTTGGTTTTAATTAACTGGCACAGAAAACAACTAAAAAAAATGCAATGAGGCCAATTTATTTCCTATACCAAAAAAAAAAGTACTGCGATAAAGGGCAGTCTCCCAACAGGCAAGGATGATTCTTCTCACCTGGCTCTGATCACTCAAGGGGCAAGGTAGGCTGGTGCCATACAAACCAGTCAACAGGAAGCTGCAACAACCCATTCCTGTTTAATGTCCTTGCTTCTGACTGTACTCACCCCTGATCCTCTGGTAACCCTGGCAATCTAAAAGTTGCCCTCGCTCCAGAAACAAGGAAGGTATAGCTACTTCTTTTTGCAAATTAAAATGAGTTGAAGAAGGGAAGAAAAAAGTGAACTAGAATAAATTGAGCTTGGCTTTTCTAAAGATCAAACAAGTATATTGTACTCTAATAAGGGGTTCTTTAAAACAAACACAATAAGCCTATGGGCTCTATCATATAGAAACTTCAATTCAGTTTCCTTTTCCATCACTGTAGTCTAAGTACATCCAAAGGTTAATGCCATTTTCAAGCTTTCAACCTTATTGTAAATTTGTGTTTTTTCCCTTAGGTTTGCTTCTCCTCATTCTAGTTACTTAATAAGCATTGAACACTTAAGGAGAGGGTCACAAACAAACTTCAACATAAGAGACCCTAAGGGGGGTGGGGAGGGACAGGAGACAAAGGAACACATTTAAATCTGGAAGGCTGCCTTCAAATCACTGCCTGATCATTATAACCTTCAACAAGTCACCTCAAGTGAAAGGCCTCAAGTCTCCTCATCTGTAAACAGAAAAATTATGCTCAAAACACCTTCAATAAATGAATGGAGTTGGAGAATATCATGCTAAGTGAAGTAAGCCAATTCAAAAAATCAAAAGCCGAATGTTGTCTCTAATAAGTGGATGCTGATCCATAACGGGGAAGGGGGAAGCACAGAAAAAATGAAGGAACTTTGACTGGGCAAAGGGGAGGGAGGGAAGGGAGGGTGTGTGGGGGCAGGAAAGATAGAGGAATGAAATGGATATCATTACCCCAGGTACTTGTAAGACTTCACATAGTATAAAACCATAGAATACATGTAAAGTTGTGCTGCAGTTGTGAACAATCAATCAAAATGCATTCTGCTGTCATATACACCTAATTAAAATAAATTAATTAATTTTTAAAAAGAATATAGACAACAATAAATGTTAGCAAGGATGTGGGAGAAAAGACACACTCATACATTCCTGGTGGGACTGCAAATTGGTACAACCAACCTGTAAAGCAGTATGGAAATTCCTTAGAAAACTTGGAATGGAACCACCATTTGACCCAGCTATACCCAAATCAGCATACTGTAGCAGCTCAATTCACAATAGCTAAACTGTGGAAGCAACCTAGATACCCTTCAATAGATGAATGGATAAAGAAACTGTGGTATATATACACAATGGAATATTACTCAGCATTAAAAGAGAATAAAATTATGGCATTTGCAGGTAAATGGATGGAATTAGAGAATATCATGCTAAGTGATCCCAAAAATACAAAGGCCGAATGTTCTCTCTGATAAGTGGATGCTGATTCAAAATGGGGAGCGGGGAGGCATGGGAACATTGGAAGAACTTTGATGGGGCAAAGGGGAGAGTACATGGGAGCAGGAAAGATGGTTGAATGAGATGGACATAGTTACCATACAACTGCACATAGGGTGTGATGCTACATGGTATACAATCAGAGAAATGAAAAGTTATGCTGCAATTGTATACAATGAATCAAAATTCATTTTGCTATCATTATACCTAATTAAAATAAATAATAAAACACTTTCTAGTTTCAACCACCCATATATCTGTTCATTAAAAAGAAAAAAATGCAAACAAGACCTACTGTTTTAAAAAGTACTTAAATACACATAATTTTTGTAGAAAAGGTGTGAAACACGTTGTGTGCCCCACTGCTGCAGAAAAAGTAAAGTTCAGAAAGAAGTTCATTGTTTTTAAGATCACCACAGCCAGAAAATAGCAGAGATGGTATTTGAAACCCACACTTAAAATGGACTACATTATTTCAAACTTTTTAAATAAGTTAAAATTCAAAAATAATTGCCTGTTATGCAAAACCCTAAAAGGGACGTGGGGGTATTGTAATATGAAACCAGAACAGGTTCCTAGAAATAGTCCCACTGGATCAACAGTTCCAGGAGGTCAAGAACATACTCTTGCTCACCAATGCAATCACAGAAACCAGCAGTGCACCTCCCAGATGGCGGCACTCAATAAATATTGCTTTATCCACCATAAATCTCAAAAGGTTAGGAATATATTGATATTATGGGGGGAAAAATATTTTTTATTTGAGACTTTAACTTCTGCAACCTGAGCCAAAACAAAGAAAGGAGCATGCTCCACCAGAGCTCCAGCTTTTTAGTTTAACTTCGAAAGGCTCAAATCTGAAAAGGTCACCTGAAAACCTTCAGGATGTTCATATTTCACTTGTGCAATGATTGGGCTAGTAGAAATAATATAAAATTGATAAGAGTCACATAATCCTATTATCATTAATCACTACAAACCTGCCACAAAATAGGATAGATTCTGAGAATCTATACCCTTAAACCTTTTCAGTCTTCATGCTCCTATTTCACTGCTCAAAGAGATACTCAAAAAGTTTATTGGGCTGGAGATTTAGCTCAATGGCAGAGAGTTTGCTGTGCACAAAGTTCTAGGTCTGATTCCCAGCAATACAAAAAAAAAAAAAAAAAAGTCATTTATTGCCAGACCCAGTGGCACAAACCTGTAATCCAAAAGCTGAGACAGTAGGATCACAAGTTCAAGGCCAGTCTGGGCAACTTAGTAAGACTTACCCTGTCTCACAATAAAAAAAAAAAAAATGTAAAGGACTAGGATGTGACTTAATGGTACAGCACTTGCCAAATACACACAAGGCCCCAAGTTCACTCCCTAATACAAAAAAAAAAAAAGCGCCATTTATTTAAAAGTTCAAACTGCAACTTGAGACAGAACATACACACATCTTAACTCTGTCAACCAAGATTTCCCAAAGCCTACAAAAATGCTAATCTCAAACAATCTTCAACCTATGACTTCAATAACTTGCTAGGTGTGATTTAAAAGCCGTTAAATCAAACTGAGGAGAATATACCAAAATTACAAATGTAATTCAAAGCAAAAATGCAACACAAAAGCCAGAAAACACCAGTGAAAGGATAGAGTCAAAAGAAAAGTTAAATGAATCTCAATATATAATTGCAGGTAGATGCTTTGAAATTACTACCAAGAGTTCAAATCAACCTTGTCATGGAATGAAATCATTACCACTGCCTGACATTTCAAATCTAAAAAGTTCATTGCACTAAAATCATGATTCCAAACACAAGGAGCACTACCAGGAACTGCAGAGAAGCTAACAACAGCAACACCTACTGACTGTCTGCAGCCACTTGCTAAACTTGCTCTTTCCATCAACTTGGAGAAATTTAATAATGATAGTCAATTTCAAGAGCTCTGTACTTAAGCAAGCATTAATGAGAAAAGAAAATAAGTCGTCAGTGATATCAAAGCATTCATCCCCCCAAATCTTATCCTGCTCCTAACCATTTATGTGCAAACCATCACCCAAGTCATTTTAAATGCATTCTTAATTGCTAATGTCTTAATATAAATAATTTATTCCATGGGGAAAATGCTATAATAATAATATTCTAGTTAATAACTGGGATGTCATCTCATATTTGGACACATCAGTGACCATAAAACTACTTTACTTAAACCTTTTAACTGAGACTTCTGCTATTACCACTGTTCTAAATTATCCCATCAGCTTTTTTCCATCCTGGTAAAGGTAGCATAATTGCAGCTTTCAAAAAAGGAAAAAATGTAAGTCGTTAAATCAGGATTCTATAGAAAATACTAAACTGGCTTCAGAGAGCAATTCCAATAGGACTTAATCTTGTACTTTTCCAAAAGAATCAAGAGAATCTTTGCCTTGGAAGACATTCCATATTGGGGGTGGGGGGACGGGAGAAAGTTGACACTTAACTCCCACAGAGTACCAGTATAAAAACAATGGCTTTAAGACTCTGAGTCAGAGTTTCAACATGAAAGGCTTGCTTTATAGAGGAAACGCCAACCCCAGTTCATCCAGATAGACCTGGAACCTGATGAAAGTCGACACCTTCACTCTGAAATTTGCATCGCATCACTGGCTCCACTTTAGAAATACAATCGTTTAGCAGGTAGTATGAATTTCAATGAATGCTGCCTCTAAACTACCCGTCATGAAAAATAAAATCTATAAGGTAAATGCAGTCTAGGAGCTATCCATTACCAAATGCTTCCCTTCGAAAACGAAGGCCAACAATTCAGTAAAACATCACCTTCCTTGAAAAGTGAACTATTTCCCTTGTCTCTCTTTTCCACACGGTGAGTCCCCACGAAACTGCAACCAGCCTACCTAAAAATGCCGTGCTGCGATTTGAAAACCTTGCAAATTTCCTTTGAGGTCGTAAGTTGGAAACAGATAAGGCCGAGGAGGAAAACTTCTTTATGCAGCACCCTCACTCCTCTCCAGCCCTCACGGTTTACTTTTTCCAAAGAAAGCAGGTTAGAGCATCCCTGGATTTCAATCCCCCAAGAACCCCAAGAGGAAATTAACAGTCTTGGGCCCCGAGTTGAACCTCTCCCTCTCCTACGATTAACCACTCGGCCTGTCCTCTCCAACACAACCTGAAAAAAGTGCTCACCCAGGTGACCGAAGGGGAGGGATCGCTCATTGGAGACCAGAGGGGCAGGGTGAGCGTAGTTACTCGGCGGGGGCGCAGGTCACCCTGCCTCCCGCAAAGGCGCCTGCCGGGCAGTAGTGCAGATGTGGATTCGGAGGTGCGTGCGTGCGCGCTCGCCGGGTGCGATGGAGCCCAGACTCGTCCCCGCCGGGCTGCGCTATCAGCACGCCACCAAATAGAAAATCAAACTTTAAGTGTCCTCCCAGTGTCCTGTTCCGGGCCCTGGACCCTATCCTCAGCCAGAGACAGCACAGAGGACTGCCAGTAGCCTTGCATCCCCTCTCCCTGCTGGGACCTGGGACGCGGGGACGACTTACCGCTCTGCCCGCCTCGGGGTGCCGCCGCGCGTCCGGGCGCGTTCGCCGCGCGCTCTCCCTGGGGAGAAAAAGAAACCGTGCAGACTCTGTGCGCGCTCACTCGCCGCCTCCTATGCAGAGAACAGCGGGCGCCGAGCGCCGAGCCTAGGGTTTCTCCGGGAGGCGGGGGTGAAACCAGCCCAACTCTCTAGCCTGGCTCTGAGGGGGACCCGGAATAAGGGCTGCGAGCAACCGGCGGGGACTGCCCTCCGGGAGGAGTAGGGGACGAAGGTGCCCGTCCCTGGGCATCAACTATTGTCTAGGCGCCCGGGCCCCGGTTCGCGCCACCCCCAAAGCTCAGCAGCCCTCATTCCACCCTCGCCTGCACCCGGGAGAAAAAGCTGAAGGGCGGCGGGGCGTCCAGGGTTCAGAGGTCCGAGGTGGGAGCAGGGAAAGGGGAGGTGCGTGACGAGTGGGGGAGGGGACAGGTAACTGCCGACGGGGGCTGGAAGGCCCCGGAGGACTCGTGAGGGAGGAAATAGGGAGGGAGCCACAGGGGGCGGGAAGGGATGGAGTGGCTGGGGGGCGGCCCCAGGGGCCCAGACCTGGCCCTCCCTGGGCACCCTCCTCCCAGGGACTCGGCGCCGCACTGACTTTTCGCTCACTCGCTCACGCACGCACTGAACTCGTTCACAAAGTTGCCGGCGGTGGCGGCGCTGCGCTCGCCCTCCTCCTCCTCTCCCCGCCTCCCCGCCCCATTCCTTCCCCTCCTTCACTCCCTCGCTCCCCGCCAAGTCTCGGGTGAGATCACCGCGGGGCTGCTCGGAGCTGGGCGCAAATCTCGCGAGAGAAGCGACAGCTCGGCCCAGCCTGGAGGGAAGTGAAAGGAGTCGGAGGAGGGAGGGGACCGCGGAACTCCTGGTTGCCATGACGACGGCAAAGCCCTGGATTCCTGTCTCCTGCGGAGAGCGGAGGCAGCAAACGTGGGTGCAGTTTGCACCTGCCCCCTCCGGTGCCCGACGCCCTGCCGGTGAGGAAGGCAAATGCTGGAAGAGGAAGGAAGATTTTAAAACGTATCTGAGAGGGCATCTGTAGACTTGCGTCTTGCTATCTGGCCCAATCTGACAAATGAGACTAATGTTTTAAAGTTCTGCAGCACTAGAAACTAGCGTGTATCTGTACTTCCAAATGTCCACCATATATAGTTTATCAACCTTGCATATAATTTCATCCCCACAAGCCCCTGAACCATCCTCCTCCCTCCAACCCTCCAACTAGCACATGTACACACACACACCCACCAGACTGGGCTGCCTGAGGATCTGTCTGGTTCATCTTTGTATTCTCAACCTCTCCATAGAATTGGAACATAGTAGGTACTGAGGTCTGAAGTATTAATTTAAGGCAAAAGTCCATATGTGTCCTCAGTACTTTGCTTTTGTCCTACCATGGAGGGTTTATAGGTTTCTGCACCACAGTCAAGTTTTCAACTCGGTTAAACTCGCCTCCCATTTCTGTTCACATCATGTCTTTTTCAGTGATTTTAATCCCTTCTTTCTCCATCTTTGTCTCTTAAAATCCCTATTCACTAGGGAAGAAGCAGAGAGAAACAGCATTTTTTTTAAAAAATCTTTAAACATTTTCAGACTCCTTTTTATCTATTTTTCAAAATGCTCCTAAGGTTGAAGATGAAATTGTCTCATCCTGTTTCTTCTTTTAATTGCAAAAACTTCTCTGTGTGGGTTTTATATATTTACCCCAAGTAAAAATGAGTGCTGTGAATAGAAGTTAAGCTTAAACTTTAGATTTCAAAATGGATGAGTAAAACTAGATTCTATAGTAGATGAATTATATCTCAATTATTTCTCAATTAGAAAATAGGATCCACCATATACATTAATATGGAGAATTTGTTATTTAGCTCATTCCCATAGAACTAGAAACTAAAACATGAGCCTAAGAACAGGGAGATGAGGCAGTTAAGACCTTCAGGTCACTAGCAAGCTTAAATTCTCTGGCCATGAATGTTTTTAATGTTAGAAACTTAAGTGGTAGAATGATTTTTTTTTTTTAATAAAAGCACTAGATAAAGTCAGGAAACTAGGGTTTGAGTTTGGTTCCTAATAATTGAATTTCTTTGAGAAGTTCTATAACGTCTCTGATTCCATCTGTAAATTAGGGGTGGCCTATGTTAGACTAATACAGCTTTAAAATTCTGTAGCTCTTAGACTTATAAAAATTTCCAAAAAATAACAGATATTTTCCTTTTACATCAAATAATTTAAAAATTAATGTTTCATATTGCAGTAGGTCATTTTCACTAAGTTTATCTACATGTTGACAATTTTTTACATGTTGATAATTTAAGTTTCTCTTTTCTCAACTACAAAGACAACAAAATATTGACCTTATTATGGTAATTTCAAAGGGAAGCCATTGTTCATTATTTGTTTTTACACTAACTCAAAACAGATTTCTTGTTATTTAATAAATATGCTAATTCATACCAAAGATCCAAACTAAATACATCCACACTTCCACCAAGATAACTATAAGAAAGAAGGAGGGAGGGAGGAAAGGAAGGAAGGAAAGACATGGTATGTTTACTAGCACATTTTTTTTTAATATTTATTTTTTAGTTTTAGGTGGACACAATATCTTTACTTTTTATTTTTATGTGGTACTGGGAGTCGAACCCAGTGCTTCATGCATGCTAGCCGAGCACACTACCACTTGAGCCACATCCCGAGCCCCCACATTTTTTTAATTTTTTACAAAGAAACACAATGGAACATTACCATCAGTCCTATGAATCTGTTGTAAGGATCAATTGTTCATAACATAGCTTGATATTATAAATTAGTTGTTGCTCGTTTAACTTTTAACAGTTTTGCTGTTAAAGGATAGAGGTCAATCTGTATGGACCAACAAAGCACAATCTCAAGGCCACCTGTTTTATGACTCCCAGGCAGGCTTTTGAAACAATTGACCCCACTGCTAGCCAAATCTGTTAACTTTTTCAAGGCTACTTATGAGACTCAAGAGATAGGTATTGGATTTCAAAACCCAACAATAGCAAATTACAAAGATAATTTCCCTAATCTTCAGGCCTAGGAAAAGAATAGAAATTTTAGTAGGGAGCTAAAACTACTCTTTCAAGGTCCTAGGCTACTATTGACCACTCACCGGAGGCAGAAATTCCATAAGCGTTTCTGAAAGAGATAAAAAAGTGAAATCAACCAAAACTGAATTTCCAACTGCACATTGTCTGGGTCAGGTACTCCCACTATATCCTCCCTGGCCTTCCTGAGGCTTCAAAGTAGCAGACAAGGGGCAGCAGAAGAAGGAAAGGGGGAACAGAGAGTTTGCCAAGCACAGCTTAAAACTCAAACCAGTACCTACCCACTCCCTCCCTCTTCATCTCTGCTCAGTCCTCTCCACACACCCAGAAATGAGCTGTAACTTTTCCTGCTAATGAGGAGAACTTCTGCCCACTTACTGTGTTATTCCTTCCCCATTTGCTTCTTAGTTTATTAAGCACATTTCATTTTCCTCTGGCTATTCACTTATGCTCAACAAAACAGGCTAATATATCAAACACAGAATAAGGTTGACAAAGAAGCCTACCAAACTAGAGAGTACACATATTATATACATACATATAAATACACACACACACACACACACACACTATATATATATATATATATATATATATATATATATATATATATATACACACACATACATAAATGCACACATAAGCATTCCTAACATTATATATACATATATAACATATAGGATGTTAGAAACACTGGTTTACATTTGCATGTTTTACAGTTAAAGTCTAGTTTATCCAAATTATTATCATACCCCTCAGACCTTATTGTCACTGGCTATACATCTATGGGGACTACTAACTGGTATTCTAAAAGATGACATTGAATCATTAAAAAGATTCAGAGTACCCTCAAATGTATCCAAGATTAAATGATATCCAAAGTTGTTTTAATCTTAAGGTTTTACTATTATAAACCTATGGCATGTAACTCTATCTGAACAAGAGATTCTCATTGACCCATCCTCCTACCTATGTGTCCTACCTATAGTGTTCTTATAGGTTTAAAACGTAGCATTACAGGGAAGCTATTACACTTCCCTGTCCACTCTCCTACTCTTCAAAGGACTGTTTTGCACCTTTTCCTCCTTCATTAAACCTCTGCCTTTTACTCACAGCTCATGGCCTTGCTTCTTTCCTTGGTAAAAAAGAAGTAATTAGAAGTAAGTGAGCACACCCTTCCTCCTCACCGCTCTATCTACCAACCTACCTGTGTCTATCTGTGCACATTCTTCTCTACTTTCTGTCACTTACGATAAAACTCTCAGTGCTCTTAGCCAAGACTAACCTCTTGCTCTGTGTACTAGTTCCATCTCCTATAAATCAAGGACATTGATTCAGCAACCGTCCCTCCCCCCTCTGTCTTGCATCAGCAAGTTTTCTCTCTCTTCTGAATCATTTCTAAAGGTTACAGGCATGCTGTCATATCTGCCATGATAAAAATAAGACATTTCCTGGACACTCTATCTGCCCCTGCTCTTCTTTTCAACTAGAGTCTTCAAAAAACTCTTCCACATTTCCTGTCTTTAATTTTTCTCCTTCCATTGCCCCAAATCCACTCTGAGCAGGTTTTCACCCCAACTACTCCATGGAAACGGTTCTTCTCAGAAGCATTAGTGACTACTCATTGCTAAGACCAGTGGTCAGTTGCCATCCTCACCTGGCTGGGTACTTGGGCAGCAGGGACAAGATTGAGCAGGCTCATCCCTGAAACACTTTCTTCCCTTGTCTTCTAACTGAAGAGTTCTCCTGTCTTTCAGGTCTTTCAGTCCTGAACCTCTAAACACAAGAGGATCCAGGCCTCAGTCCTTAAACCTCTTATCTCTGTGGTCTCTTCTCGCCCCCTAGTGATCTCAGCACTCTGAGGGCTTTAAATACCATCTATACGCTGATTACCCAAATGCACACCACAGTCATCTCCACAAACCTCACCTGCACCTCCGTCTCCTACTCAACATCTCTAGTTGGTTGGGCACTATATCTCAAACACCACACAACTAAACCTGATGACTATTCTCCCCCCACCCTGAACCAGTGCCCTACTGAGCTCTACGTGTCCCCCAAACCAGTTCACTCCTGAAGTCTTCCTCAGCCCAGTTAAGGTCTTCCTCGTCGCAGAGATGCAGAATTTTGTGCAGAGCAAAGGTCTCATAGTCATCTTAACTCCGCTGTGTCTCTCACATCCCACACCCAAACCATCAGCAAATTCTATCCTCTCATCCTTCAAAAAGTGCAGAATCCAGTCGCTTTCCACGTGCTGCCACTCTACCTCTCTGATTCAAGACATTTTTTACCTGATTATCACAACAGTCTCCCCATTGGTCTCCCTAGCTTGTTTTCCTACTCTCGCCCTTGGATCCCAATAGTTTCTCCTACACACAGGATCCAGAGTATGGAGCATAAGTAAGTCATGTCATATCACTTCACTCCCCAAAACCATCCAGGGCTTCCCGTGTCACTTAAAGAAAAAGCCCAAATTCATATTGGGACCTAGAGAACTGTGTACAGTTGTTTGTCAGTATCGAAAGGGGACTGGTTCCAGGACCCACCACTCCTCCTTCCTGCCAGGGATAACAAAATTCCCATATTTTTAAATATAAAAATGGTGAAGCACCTGCATATAACCTATGCACATCCTCCTGTATACTTTAAATCATCTTTATATTACTAATAATACCTAAAATAATGTAAATTATCTGTAAATAGGTGTTATACAATATTGTTTAAGGAACAGTGATAAGAAAACAGTTTTTGTACATGTCTAATATAGACACAATTTTTAAAAGATATTTTTGATCCTTGGTTGGGGGAATCTGTGGATTTGGAAGCTGCTAACACTAAAGTTCAACTGTACTGTATTCCCTGGCTCCTGTGTCCTTCCTGTCTCTCCTCCTCCTTTCCACCAGCCACAGTGTCATCCCTGCAGCTCCTTGGATATGCCAGGTGTTCTCCTGCCTTAAGGCCTTATATTTGCCTATCCCTCTGCCAAGAAAGCTCTTTCCCCACAAATTTGCATGACTCACTCTGTGAGATCCTTTAAATAGTCTGTACAAAGGTAACTGTGTTGGTCATTTGCCTGCTGACTTTCTGTTGCTTTCCCTTCTCCTACTGTATCTTTCAGGAAGCCTGATCCACATGGGCCATATTTCCCAGGCTCCCTTATTGGGGGTTTTCAGCGGAGTTCAACGTGACAGGAATTTGAACAGGTGCAAGGGGCAAGTCTAAGCTTTCTTCCTCCTCTCTCTCTGCCTCAGGTAATATCTTAATAGCAGGTGCATCTTCTCCATGGTCCCAGGTTTCCACTGAGTTAGGACCATTTCAAGACTCTGGTAACACCATCTGTCGGAGGGTGGTGGTAGCTCCCTGACTTTAAGACCCTCTAAGTTGGGCTGGGGTGTAGATCAGTGGTAGAGTGCTGGCCTAGCAAGCAGAAGGCCCTGGGTTTGGCTGCCAGCAATAGGAAAAAATAAAATTCTGGGGTGTCTCATTATCCCAGTTAACTTTTCAGCCTTCCCCTCACCTGTGTAACATTTCCCTTATGTTAAATTCCCTCTTTTTGAGTCACCAAGACCACCTTCCATCCTCCTATCTGGACCTTGGTTATTATAATCACCTTTATGAAATAACAGTCACCTCCAATTCATACTTCCCAGGGTGCCCACTCGGCTTTAATTTTCTCTAAAGTCCAGTCACTTTTTGACATACTGTTTAGTTGTTGGTTTATTGTCTATCTCCATCTAGAATGTAAGATCCCTTAGAGCAGGAACTGTACTTTATTCACCATTATATTTCCAATACTTAGAATTAGAACAATACCTGGCACAATATGGACACTCAATACATGTTTGTTGAATAAACAAATAGCTCCCGGGCTTTTTGTTTGTTTCAGTGTTCCTCATTTTGAGAGGGGGGTCTCACCATGTTGTCTTGGCTGGCCTCAATGTCCTGAGCGCAAGAAAGTCTTTTTCCTCAGCATCCTGAGAAGCTGGTAGTACAGGAATACCACCACACCTAGCTCTTCTGTTTAGCAACAAAGAAAAAAGGCTAGAAGAGTGTGATAAACAAAATAACCCCTCTCCCAAGAACGCCTAACTTGTGAATTTGTTATCTCATGTGGTGAAAGGGACATTGAAGGGGTAATTAAATTAAGAATCTTGAGATAGGGAGGATATCCTGGATTGGACCTAATGTAATATCAAGGTTCTCATAAGGAAGGAGGAGGGCCAGAGTTGAAGAAGATGTGACTATAGAGATAGAGTCAGAAAGAGAGCTGAAGCTGCTGCACAGCGGGTTATGACAACGGAGGAAAAGATCATGAGCCAAGGAAGGCAGGCAGCTCCCAAGATTTTTGGAAAGGCAGAAGGAATAGATTCTCCTCCTTCACAAGGAATGTAGCTCTGATGACATCTTGATTTTAGCCAAGTGAAGCCCGTTTCAGACTTCTGACCTCCAGAAATGTTAGATAATAATTTGTGTTGTTTAAAGCTGATAAATATGTGGTAATTTGTTGCAGCAGTAACAGGAAACTGATACACAGAGTTTACTCAGGCGTGTAAACTTTGAAATCAGGACGTGTGTTTTATTTGCTCTTAAAAGTCCCTATAGTCTAGCAGAGTTCCTGACACAAGGTAAGCACTGAAGAAATGCTTGTGGAATGAATAAATCAAGTTTAACAGCAAAGCAGAATCAGAGCTGTCGACTGGATGCAGTAGAAAAACCCTCACCTGGCTTCATCTGATCTCAGAAAGGAAAGAAAGCACCTTGCTATTCAGAAGCCTTTGTGAGCCAGTTATGGTAGCACATGCCTGTAATCACAGCAACTCAGGAGGCTGAGGCAGGAGGATCACAGGTTCAAAACCAGCCTCAGCAACTTAGGGAGGCTTTCAGCAACTTATTGAGAACCTGTCTCAAAATTTAAAAAAAAATAAAAAGGCCTGGGGATGTATCTCAGTGGTTAAGCCCCATGGGTTCAATTCCTGTTTTGTTTTTTTTTTTTTTTTTTAAAAAGCCTTTATGAACTTTTTGAGCAATGAAGATACAAGGCAGATGGTTGGTAATCATTCCAGGTCAGAGGCATCCATGTAATCAGAGAGAAATTATGACAAGTCATAAGGGCTTTGTGCAATATATTAAGGACCTTGGGCCCGATTCTGTAGGCAATAGGGAACTATAGAAGTATTTTCAGCAAGGTGGAAACATTAAAATTTGCAGTTAGGATGCACAGAACACTGAAAAGCATGAAATTTTGGAATCTACAGGTTGGAGAAAAGTTCAGAATTAGAGTCATCTATGTGAGAAGTAGTAGATTCTGGTTGCTAATACATTGCATTTTTTTAAATTAAAGTCACATCAGAAAATTTTCTTTCCTTCTCCTAGTATCTTCTTTTAAATAATTTTCCATAAAGCTGCTCAGGCCATTAACTGAGTTCTCAGATCATTTTTCTTATAAACATAAACTCAATAAAATTCCCAGAAACACTAACAGTCCTGGCCCTCCAATCCTCCCACCTTTTCCTATGTAGGCATTAACACATGTTATTCCCGTTATGATGTTTTAAATAAATCTTCTCTGAACCATTTCAAACATTTTTATTTATCCTTTCAACAGTAGTTCCTTTCAGGGAGCTCTTCACATTGTCTTAAATAACTTGAATATTCTCTTAGAGGCTGGAAATTTCCTTTCAGGACTTACCTCTTTATTCCTCTCAGATTCTTTGGTAGAGAAGGTGTTAGGGAAGCAAGGTGGGAAAAAAGACCTCTCTCTACTCTCTTGTCTTCTCTAAATGTCTGGAAATGAAAAAAAGACTTGCTCATGATTTGGATATGGTGGGCTGAGGCCTCCCAGGACCATCTGGCTTGTTCCATTGCCAGTCAGAGTTGAAGTGACTTTCACAAGAACCCAGGAGCTGCAGGGGTGCTTGAGTTGCAGCTGCCTCATGGCATTCAAGGAGAACACCATGGGATTCTGTAGAAGAAATCACACTGTGCCTGTTCCTGAATGTAGGAAACGTGTACTGAGTGTTTCTGTTTGTGGGCATACCAAGGATCTCAACTGGAATAGCAAAACCATCATAGCCTTAATTTAAGAGAAAGGGGGAAAGAATGAATATTCTCTGATAGTTCAAATATATCTAGGACCTGCAATAACTCAGCACTCATCCTGAATTTTACAAAACCACTGATCAAATATGAAGCCTCTAAAAGTCTCTTTTAATTTGTACTTGTTCTTTTCATTTCGAGGGTTATGATAAGAAAGTCTACCCAGGCATGAGAAGTGGCCAGGTGTACTACATGTAATTTCTCCTCCTTCCTTCCTCCTCCTCCCCTTCCCCTCTTTCTTCTCCTCTCCTCCTCCTCCTCTCCTCTCCTCTCCTCCTCCTCCTCTCCTCCTCCTCCTCCTCTCCTCCTCCTCCTCTCCTCCTCCTCCTCTTCTCCTCCTCCTCTCCTTCTCCTCCTTCTCTCCTTCCCCTCTTTCTTCTCCTTTATTCCTCCTCCTCTTCTTTATTCCTTCTCCTTTATTCCTCCTCCTCCTCCTTCTCCTCTCCTTCTCCTTTTTCAGTGCTGGGAATTGAATCCAGACCTCAAACATGCTAAGCACATGCTCTACCACTGAGCTATACCTCAGCCCCACAATTTGCAATTTTTGTTTATCCTATTGCCACATAAAGAAAATATTACCCAACAGAGTTGAAAAAAATTTTAAGACCTTAAGGCAGGCTATACTCTAATTCAAATTCCATCTTTACTAAGTAATTTCAGATAAGACTTTTAATTTTTTAAAAGAGAAGGCTGGGAGCCCATTCCTGCAAACTAAATGTTTGTATGCTAATGAATTACCTTCCTTAAGGGGTCTGTTTTCTCCTGGTCAAGAATCAGAGGCCTGAGCTTGTGATCTGAATACCTGAACCTCTCTTTGCCTTCCTATTGCCCCGGCCCCTTGGTATAATCTCTACTTCCCCTCACCTCTCTTTTCTCCTATCATCACTCTCATTTCATAACCCCATCTGAGATGTCAAGGATGACTGTAATCAGGCTGGTAGGATGGAGAGGTATTAAGTCCTCTGAGCAGTTCTCACTGACAGACACCTCTCGATGTGCTCTCATGGTGACTATGATTGCTAGAGTGAATATCTCTCATTGCTTTTGGCATGGCAGCACATACCAGTTGCTCTTATTGGCAGTGGAACACTCAGGACTGCCACAACCAGCTGCTGCCTCTTAGAACCTCAGAACAGCCAGCCTCTAGGTCCCTGGGCTGCTGGGCAGTTATGCTTTACTTGGGTCCTATTTCCTCTAGAGGGCAGCACAAGTCACAGTCCCTGCCAAGTACATGAAATCGACTACAGGATGCAGGACTGGCTTAAAGGACTCCTTCAAATCCCCCTAGCCTGGCTTCATGATACAGAAGTACACATCACTTAACCCCACTGCTGTACCACCTGTGAACATGCAGTTCATCATGGTGGAGTCCAATACACTTGACCTCAAGTCCAACCTCCATTTCCAGGCTTAGTAGCAAAGTGGCTTTGGGAAAAGTTACCTTACCTTTCTAAGCCTTGGTTGCTTACCTTTAAAACAGAAACAATAATGATAATTTATTTTTAAACACATGTGGTTCTGAAAATTAAATGAGTTAATGCATATTTCTTTAAACTCTATGGATTGTCCACCCAGAAGTCTTCAACAAACTGCTTTTCTCTTGCCCTTTATCTTTCCAGACTTCCCTGGGGCCTCCAGGACTAGCTTAATACAAAAAAAGAATTTTTTGTTCTAAAAAATAAAGAGCATAACTTTATTCTGAATTCCAAAAGATAGATGTCCAGGGGTAGAAACAAAATGTCATTCAAACACTCACTCATTTGCCCCCAACACCAAACTGGCTGTATAGCATTCTTCTCTCTGCAGAACAGTTTCCTCCATTTTTTTCTTGCCCACATAAGGAAAACTCTCCTGGGTTCATTCTGAACTCAAACTTCTCTGAGTTTGCAGATTACTGGGTGAGAAAAGGATCTGGACCAACCAGCTGGGACCAGAGCTCTGGGGGCCATGTTGCGTAAAATGGTTTACAGGAACTATTACAAAACCATGGGGGTGCAGCTCCAAAGGAAAAGGAAAGGCAGATAACACAGGTATAGGGTGGAGGAGTTACATAAGAAGCCTAAGACTACACTTCAGCCCTTAAGTTTATCATATAGTTGGGGGGAAAAGAAATATCATCTTCAGTTAATTAATTTTAATGCTGAGGGGAATAATGTAGGGTGTAGATGGGACAATCAATAGTGACAGAATAAATTCTGTGTCTCTTGAGGTCTAGTCAAAGAAGCCCAGTACAATGGTGGGGACTGTGTAAGGACTCTACAGTGCTCTCTGGAAGACATCTGCTCTTGGGGACTTTCTGCCCTTACAAAGCTCTAGACCCACCCTTTCTTCTTTCTTGGAAGACAAGAAATAAAAGTACTTACTTTAGAATAAAGGATGGCTGGGAGACAGGTCTTGTCAGAGAAAGAAGGCATTTCACTTGGGTTTTCTCTTGCCCTGGGCAGGAACTAATGGAATTAAATTATGAAGGAGATTTCCTTCATACATGAAAGAGGTACAAAATAGGGTAAGACTAATTAGAGTTCATGGAAAAGATCAGGAAGTGAGGACAGCCTCAAGTAGATCTTGATCCACCAAGTTACAGAATGGGGAGAGGGGGAGAATTCTTCCTGGAGGGAGAAACAGCAAACAGAGGAGCTGAGGATGGGGCAAATGTAGCAAATTTATGGTCAGTCATATTCTGCAAAGGAATGCAGCAAACTATGGGATGTGCAGTAAAAGTGCCTAGGATGCTATCAAAATATGGATTCCTGGGCCTTCAGTGCAGAGATTCTAATTTAGTTGATCTGGGGTGAGTCCCAGGTTTGGATCTCAAGAAGCTCCTTTGAGGGTGTGCAGTAGGGTTCTGCAGAGCACAGCTTGAAAGACACGGGTGTCTCCACTTGCACTGCCTATAATGGCTCTCCTTTCCAGAGTATGTATTAGCTATCCACCAGACTAGGAGGTCTCACTCCTGACAGCCCAGGAGAGCTGCTCTCAGCCAGTGCCACTAGGGCCACTGACTGACCAGTGCTACTTCCTGGGGCTCCTTTATACACACCCTCAATCTCCAGACATGCTACTTGATCACCAGCTAGTCTGGCCCTCATCTTATATCCCATGTCCCAGCCCAAAAAGCAACGAGCAATTATAGATGTTGAATTCTTGCATAATATTGTTGTTGATATGTCTTGCTTGTTCATTTACTTGCCTTTCATTGTCTCACCACAGTAATTTTTTGGGGTGCGTAAATAGGGTGTGCTGGGGATTGAACCCAGGGCTTTGTACATGCCAGGCAAGTAGTCTACCACTGATCTACAACTCCAGGCAATTTTAGTTTTTATTTTGAGACAGGGTCTTGCTCAGGTTTGCTTCTAACTTTCGATTCTCCTGCCTCAGCCTCCCCACCGGCTGGGATCATCGGCATGTCCCACCATGCCCAGCAATAAATTTTTTATATAGTCAGCATTTATATGATAGTAAAAGAATGATTTATTTATTTTTTAAAATGGAGATTATATGTTTGAAAAAGGAAAGCTTTCTATTCAAAAATTCTCAAGAGTTGGTCCTATTTAGTAATTGCATATATTTTTTTCTTTCTTTTAAACCACTTTTCATCTCTTCTGCATTTCAACCCACATGATTTCATGAAGGAAGCAGAGTGGTTTCATCTTACAACAATAAGACAGCTAATAAGAAGTTAAATCAGTTGCCAGGTGTTGGGACTGATACTGAAGTCTTTTCATACCCTGTATAAGGATTTTCATATTAAATCATTGTCTTGTCATTATTTTATTCTTGGGTTGTTGTTAGGAAAATTTAAAATATTAGTAATACGTTTTCGAGTGCCTTGGGTCAGAAAACATAAGTACTAACAGAATGAATGGCTTTCACCCACCATCTTCCCTCTCTCTGCTCAGATTTCTCTGGTTCTTTACCCTATCCATATTTCTTAGTTTTTGAAACCACATTTCTCTAGCTCTACCATTGGGGTGAGAAAGGAAATGCATCTACCTTCTGTTTTTATGTTCACTTAATCTTCAACATGAATAGTCTTTGGATCTAATATCTAATTTCTATCTAATCCTCTTCTATTAGATATGTTAGTTCTAGCCAGTGCTTGACTCTTCCCGTAATCAGAAGGGAGAATCACAAGGGTACAGTCCTCTTGAGTCCTAAGTGCTAACATAAGCCTATTTGATTTGTATGTGCTGAGCTTGATCTGGTCCTCCAGTCTACACTGCCCAGCTGCACATAAAATGAAAAACAGCTCCTCTTGGCCACGGCCAGCCAGAGCGAAGAAGCCTAACCTCATGTGACTACCACCCTGCTCTAGTAAGGTGAGCAATAGCTGTGAGTGCATGGGTGAATCTCTGGGGTGCCGAATAGTATGCATGGAGACCCCTAGATTTGTTCTATTTTTTTATTGTTGTATAACAAATTACTCAAACTTAGAGGCTTAAAACAGCAGCCCTTTTAATATATCCCATGAGTTTGTGAGTCAGGGGATTCCAGAAGGTGTTTCTTCTGTTCCTAAAGGTTCTTGGTGGTGGTCTGGAGGCTATATTCACACACTTGCCCTTGGTGGGGATGTGAAGGAAGGCTGACCTCAGTTGGGAGGTCACAACTACCCCAACACAACTACCCTTTTTTTGGGTAGTTGAACTTACAAGTAAAGTTTCCAGAGAAAATGTTCTGAGAGACAGAAAGTAGACACTGCCAGTCTCTCAAGGCCTGGGTCCAGGAATTGACACAACATCACTTCTGCCACATTCTCTTGGTCAAGGAATCATATCACCTGTCTATGTAGTAAAGAATACATAGGGCTGGAGATATAGCTCAGTTGATAGAGTGCTTCTCTCTCATGCACAAGGCCCTGGGTTCAATTCTCAACACCACAAAATAAAGAAAGAATATGTAACCATCTTTAAGCCATCACAGAGTTTATTTACCAAATGTTGGCACTTATTCATGGAATGTTTATAGAGCGCATAGCAAGGACCAGGTCCAGTGTGAGACTCTGGCAACATAGAAGAAGTTAACATACTCCCTGCCTCTAAGAAGTCCACAGCCTAGGAGAGAAGCCAAAAAGTTATATATAGATTTTTTTTTCCCCACAACCTTTCAGTAATTCATCCCAAAGCAACACATCAGTGGAACCTGGAATAAATTTTAAAAAGATTAAACAAAAAAGGGAGAAAAGCCACTAATAATCTCCAGTTGCTCATAATTCAAATAACTGTTTTTCTAACAACACCTGGCATGCAAATACATTGTCATATGGAGCTGAAGCTTGAAGTGTCAGAGGGGAAAATCAGCAGCAGAGATAAACTTCCTGAGGAATGGCTCTTATGCATGCTAAGAAGAAATTGTAGTCGGAACTTAGCGATGGTGGGATAAATTCCAAATTATTTCAGTTCTCATCTGTAAGGTAAGGGGTTAGGTCATTATCACTCTTGCAAAACTTGTCAATCACAAATCAGACAAGTCTTACCCTTTTAACAGAATGTCAGGAACGTAGAAGAAAGGCAGATCACTCATGCCTCATCTTCTTGGGAGTTAAGAGAAGATAATGTTTCCAGTTCGGCAGGCTTCCAGCTACAAGGTTGCCTTGCCCTGAAGCAGAGCTGTTAGGCAAGAAGCCACTTAGCTTAATAGGCTGATATGCCTATTGTTTAAGGTTTGAGATTTCTAGCAAGAATGCAAGAGAACATGGTCACATTGTAATAGACAACTGTATTCATGAAGCAAAAAAAAAAAAAATATGGCAAAGCGTTCAACTGTAGAGACATTGATTTAGATTTTGCATTTTAGGGGTTTTCACAAAGGTACATAGACATCAAAATCACTGATCCAGGGACTGGGGTTGTGGCTCAGTGGTAGAGCTCTCACCTAGAACATGTGAAGTACTGGATTCGATCCTCAGCACCACATAAAATATTGTGTCCGTCTACAATTTAAGAAAAATCACTGATCCACAAGTCATTTCCTGAATGCTACTTTCTTGTTGGCCTCTGGGATCTGTCCATGTTACTTTCTTTGTCTGGAATATCTGGGTCACTCTGAAAAAGTGGGAGAAAAACACAGAAGGTGATTGGAACCAGGGAAGCGTCCTAGAATCCCAACAGTTGGAAGGCGTTGTTCCCAACAGTAATGCAAATGACAAATGCTATTGTTAAGAGAGAGCAGAGGTCAGTGAGGACTCCTGTGGAGTGTGTAAACTTTGGATTAAGAGAGAGGTCAAAGAAAAGAACTTCAGGCAGGTAACATAACACAAGTAATAAATGAATGTGGTTCTGGATGGTGGTTTTTGAGCACCTTCTCTGTGGCCGTCCTTAGCTGGTAATGAGCTCAGTATGGGAATAGGGCACATTCAGGAGACCTCATGGTGACTGGCACAATACCTGTATCTGTGGGTATCAGAGAATGTTGGAAACCAAATTTAGCAGCATAGAATTGGTCGAGTTAGGAAAAGGCTTGAGTCTCCACTAAATCAATGAAGCCAGTATTCCTCATTCTAGAAACAGAAATTCCTTGGTTTGCTTCAAAGAACTCTTGATAAACTCCTTTCTAAAATCAAGGTCTGTATTTCACAGGAAAAAAAATAGCATCTGCAAACTACCTATATCTCTGTTGTCATCATGTTAAACAAAATTAATATGCAGGATCCAATGCTGAGTGTTTCTTGGTACCAGCCCCCATAATATTTACCTTTTCATTCTCATATATTTCTTAGTTTAGATATGATCTGAACTGTGCATTATACAAATGATCTTTAAAATACCAGTAGATTTGTTTGGATGAGCTATTATGAAATATGGCTAAATTATTCCATGGGTATTTTCCTAAATCACATTATTATAATATAATAATATAAAGGAAGATGAAGCTAGGAGAAGAAAGAATAAATAATATGCATAATACCATCTCCTGAGGTATAGTGATACCAGATTTCAAACTGTACTACAGAGCAATAGTAACAAAAACAGCATGGTACTGGTACCAAAACAGGCGGGTGGACCAATGGTACAGAATAGAGGACACAGAAACCAATCCACAATATTACATTTATCTTATATTTGATAAAGGGGCTAAAAGCATGCAATGGAGGAAGGATAGCATCTTCAACAAATGATGCTGGGAAAACTGGAAATCCATATGCAACAAAATGAAACTGAATCCCTTTCTCTCGCCAAGCACAAAAGTTAACTCAAAATGGATCAAGGAGCTTGATATCAAATCAGAGACACGGTATCTGATAGAAGAAAAAGTTGGCTACGACCTACATGCTGTGGGGTCGGGCTCCAAATTCCTCAATAGGACACCCATAGCACAAGAGTTAACATCTAGAATCAACAAATGGGACTTACTCAAACTAAAAAGTTTTCTCTCAGCAAAAGAAACAATAAGAGAGGTAAATAGGGAGCCTACATCCTGGGAACAAATCTTTACTCCTCACACTTCAGATAGAGCCCTAATATCCAGAGTATACAAAGAACTCAAAAAATTAGACAATAAGAAAACAAATAACCCAATCAACAAATGGGTCAAGGACCTGAACAGACACTTCTCAGAGGAGGACATACAATCAATCAACAAATACATGAAAAAATGCTCACCATCTCTAGCAGTCAGAGAAATGCAAATCAAAACCACCCTAAGATACCATCTCACTCCAGTAAGATTGGCAGCCATTCTGAAGTCAAACAACAAGTGCTGTTGAGGATGTGGGGAAAAGGGTACACTTGTACATTGCTGGTGGGACTGCAAATTGGTGCAGCCAATTTGGAAAGCAGTATGGAGATTCCTGGGAAAGCTGGGAATGGAACCACCATTTGACCCAGCTATTGCCCTTCTTGGACTATTCCCTGAAGACCTTAAAAGAGCGTATTATAGGGATACTGCTACATTGATGTTCATAGCAGCACAATTCACAATAGCTAGACTGTGGAATCAACTTAGATGCCCTTCAATAGATGAATGGATTAAAAAATGTGGCATTTATACACAATGGAGTATTACTCAGCACTAAAAAATGACAAAATCATGGCATTTGCAGGGAAATGGATGGCATTAGAGCAGATTATGCTAAGTGAAGCTAGCCAATCCCTAAAAAACAAATGCCAAATGTCTTCTTTGATATAAGGAGAACAACTAAGAACAGAGCAGGGAGGAAGAGCATGAGAAAAAGATTAACATTAAACAAGGATGAGAGGTGGGAAGGAAAGGGAGAGAAAAGGGAAATTGCATGGAAATGGAAGGAGACCCTCATTGTTATACCAAATTACATATAAGAGGGTGTGAGGGGAAAGGGAAAAAAAAACAAGGGAGAGAAATGAATTACAGTAGATGGGGTAGAGAGAGAAGATGGGAGGGGAGGGGAGGGGGGATAGTAGAGGATAGGAAAGGCAGCAGAATACAACAGACACTAGTATGGCAATATGTAAAAACGTGGATGTGTAACTGATGTGATTCTGCAATCTGTATACAGGGTAAAAATGGGAATTCATAACCCACTTGAATCAAATGTATGAAATATGATATGTCATGAGCTTTGTAATGTTTTGAACAACCAATAAAAAAAAACTCCTGAAATGGAATATTATAAAGTAATCCCTTGCTTTGTCTCCATTCTGCCAAGTATTCCCACTCTCTCTATCACATAGGGCCACCTCAACTCCAACTTTCTCTATGGTGTTCTGCTCAACCTTTCCATCCTCAGCTGTTTATTTCTCTCCCTAGTCTTCTCTTGCATGAACAACATTATATTTTCTCATTAGTTTTTTTATTTGTTTTTTGAGACAGGGTCTCATTCTTTTGCCTAGGTTGGTCTCAAGCTTGTGAGCTGAAGTGATTCTCTTGCCTCATCCTCCCAATTATCTGCATGCCAAAGTGCCCAGTTTAGTTTCTAGAAACAAAAATAACAAGAGTTAAGATTAAGAAGTAAGTCCAAAACAGCTTTTATATTGCTCAGGTGTAGCTAATTATAATAATGGCCAATATTTACTTGGCATTTAACTGTGCCAAGTGCTTCACAAGCACTATTTGATTAAATTTGCACAACCATCCTCTGAGGATGTTGCTATCATTACTTTCACTTAACGGATATGCAAACTGAGACTTAATCAAGGTTATATGGACAGGAAGTGACAAATGCAAGATTTGAACCCAGGTATTCTGATTCTAGAGTCCAAATATTTAACTACTTCTCGAAACAATATAAATATACTTTGTTGAATAGTTCCCATGTGTCTTATGCTGAGTTAAATTCATTTCATAGATTATTTCATTTATTTTGTACACATATTTATGATGTCGATAACTATTATTTTCCCCATCTTAAAGATGAGGAAATTGAAAAGCTGTGAGATTTAATAGCTTCGAAAAGATCATATATAATAGGGATTAGAACACAGATTGGGACCAGCCATGACTCAGTTTTGAGCCCACTAAACTTAGCTGTCTAGGGGTAAAGATTAAAAAATTCTGTATCTATGTAGGATGTATCCTTCCACATACCAAGGATTCTTTTGCTAGGATTCTTTTACTTCAATCATGTCTTCTATGACAGCTTTTCAATACCTTAAGAACCTTAGGCTAATCTTAGTTAATGACCATCTTGAAACGTGGTCATCTGAACTAGAACAAACATCTGATCAGACCATGTCCTAAGTCTGCTCTCCTGAATGAAATAAGTATGTCATGTCTGTTCCATCTTCTGTCACACATATGTTCAAGCTCCACTCTGAATGTGAAAGTGGTTAAGATTTCCATCATGAGTGGGAGTATTGGTTAGGAATGCTTCCCATTATGAGTATCAGAGTATCTATCAATAGCTTAAACAAAAGGGGTTGTAATTCTTACACAGCAGCAGTCTTGACATATGTGACTTCCAGCATTAGTTTAGCAACTCCATGATAGAGCTGGTATCTCTGTGGTTCTCTTGATTTTTTTCTGAGCAGTTACAAATCCTCAGGAAGTCAGGATGAAAAGATGAAGGACTGAGCTGGTTCTGTTCCTTTTAACAGGAAAAAAAAAAAAAAAACACCTTTTTTTTCTCCAAAGCATCACCAACTAATTTTCCTGTCTTGTTGGCTACAGTTGAGTCACGTGGCACTTAATACTGAAAAAGAAGCTAAGAAGTCAGAGGACAGGTCTATTATGATTGGCTTAGTCCTTTCAGGATCCATTGCCTAAGGCTGGGCAAATGTGGTCCAGAACAGGGAAGAAGGAAGAAAGAGGTCCTGGATGCTAGAGGGATAAGTAATGGTTTCTGCCTTAATGGAGCATGAAACTCATCTGCAGCCCCCTACCCAATGTCTAATTTCCTTGGAGATGAAATTAGTCTTCAGGCAGCAACATATGCATCCCATTACTGCAGTCCTCCCTAGCCTCAGACAGCTGGTACCCATTCCAAATTCCCACTAGAACTGAAATCCAGCCATGAATTCACCTAGTTTCTGCCAGCCTCTTTCTTCAGACCAAGCCACAATCTGAACAGATGTCCTCGATTTTGGACTCGGACTTGACTCCTAAGAACAAGTACTGTTTGTTGCTCAGAAGCTCTGTTATCACGTCCCATTTTAATTTTCCAAATCCGACTTCTTGATTTTGGATTTGGGCATGGATTGAGTTATGGTCCTAGCTGGTTTAACCTCAAGTCCTCTTCCCAGCTAGAACTCTCAACATGCAACGAAGCTCAAGTCATACCATTGATACTATCTAATAGATTCTAAATAAATTCTTGTTGAATTGCTTTGAATATTTAAACTCCCAGGATGTCAACTGCTGTTACTAATGGCAATTGCCATTTGTCAGAAGTTTATTAAGGAAGTAACATCATTCCATGAAGATTTGTAGCAAGTTAACTTCAATGTATTAGGCAAAATGGCCAAAAATAAATGAAGTTCCATTTTTGAAAAATAAACTTTTGAGAGTGTCATACAGTGCATAATGAATCACAACAACAAACAGTGATAAAACAGGACAAATCTGAATATGGTTTGACGTTGAGCTCTATGAACAATCTACACTGAATATTGATTATTAAGGGTTCATACAAAGAAATAAAAGGAAAGATTCAGAAGACATTGAATAACAAGAAAACAAATATAGTAATATCATGTAGGAGTCTTTTTTTTTCTCTTTTTTTTAATATTTAATTTTTTTAGTTCTCGGCGGACACAACATCTTTGTTGGTATGTGGTGCTGAGGATCGAACCCGGGCAGCACGCATGCCAGGCAAGCGTGCTACCGCTTGAGCCACATCCCCATCCCCGTCATGTAGGAGTCTTGATAGCTGTGTTCCAGGAAAGAGCCTCATCTGAAAAAGTGGGATTACTTTCTTTTATCCAGATAATGAAAATTATTGAACCCATCATTTTTCTCTATAGCGCAGAGCAAAGAAGAATGGTTAACCATAATAACCATTCTCCTACTAAAGTTCTGGTATATGTACACACTTGCATTTCTGCAAACTTCTGATTTTGTATTTTCTTCTTTAATTGAATTCTTGCATATGTGCCCTGTTGAAAACCATCTCAAAGAGTCTTTCATTCAAAATATGGGTTTTTGTTTTGTTTTGTTTTGTTTTTGTTTGTTTGTTTGTTTGGAGGTGGGAGCAGCCCACAAGTGGTGAAATTAATCGGGTCCTAGTGCATACATGGGGGGGGTATCTAGCAGTTGATAAATTAGCATATTAGAATAACCAAAAGTAAATAAATAAGTAGCTAGCACAGCTTTCATACTATCTCAATTCGGCCTTTAACATAGTTTGACAGAGTCCGGGCGGCAATTATATTTAGGTTAAACTCACTGGCAAGGACCTGTTCTGCAGGCCTTGTGCTAATTGAAGAAAATTCAATATACTGTGGTGACTAGGCATGTATATATCAGGGATGATATTTGGCTCTGAAAGTTCAGAAATCCAACTTATTTTCTTGTTGTGCCATGGGTCTCATCCTCTTTAAGTAGGGCCCCAATTTTCTTCTAGGAGAAATTCAAGTAGTTGAATGACTACTTAATTGGGACCTCCAAGCACCATATTCTGACCAGTCAGGCCAACTCTGATTGACTTGTAGTGATTTGCAGTGACACTGGGCACTGCATTGAGAAGCATTCTGAGATCTTATCCAGACTCAATAGGAAAGATACTCAACTTCCTTAATGACGTCTGTCTAAAACAGAGGGGGTGGTGTATAGTGGGAAGCGTGGCTCTATATGCCATCCATGCCAAAGATCAGTGTCACTCCCAAGGGCTTATTAATCCACAGATTTCTGTGTTCTAAGAAGTCTGGGGTGGGGCCTAAGAATTTGCATTTCTAACAAGTCCCCAGTTGAGGACACTGCTGATGATCCACCCCTTGTGAACCACTGCTGTAAATTACAACAGAAATAATTTTAACCAAGATATCTTTAAAAACAGGTTTTAATGCTTGTTTCCAATTGTTTCAACCATAGAAAATCCTTGATATACCACTTGAGGATTTTCTGATATTAAATAACAAATACCTCCACAAAGTCACTTGGAAGAATTAACTGCCCTGGGGTGTGTTGTGTGAGTTGTTGAAAACTGATCACTTGAAATTGAAGGATATGTTAGCTGAAAGTAGCCATCTGGAATTCAGTCTTAAGTAACGTAGAATTGTTCTTTCAGTGTTAATTAGTTATCAGGAGAAGCTGCACATACAGCCCTCTCCTGGTTCTTGGATCATGTAATTAGAGTAAGAAAAAAAAATCTGTTCTCCAGTTTCCCAGGCTGAAGGACACCATCTACTCATCTAACAGTTATTAATAATAGTTAATAACTTAGTAAGTGGCAGGCAGATTATTACCTATATTATCACATTTAATACATTACCACATTTAATGCTTATGTCAATTCAGTTTCCAGACGAGAAAACAGAGGCTCAAAGAAGTTAAATAACTCCCATAAGGTCACAGAACTGGTTAAGTGGCATAACTGGGATTTAAATCCAGGCAATGAAATTCCAGGGCTTATGCTCCTACCCCCTCTGCTAGACTGCAATTTCAGGACAAATCTAATTAAGCCAGTATTGGCTGAAGCAGAAAGGACAAGGACATGGCCTGGTTTCATAACACTTGTGTCAGACACAGGGTATTCAAAGATGATTTCTTTCCACTTTGGTTCTAGAAATGCTATTTTAATGCAACCTGGGTTCACTTGCATCACCACCATCCTTCTTGGACAAGGCCACCAAAATGACATGCATGAAATATGTTTCCAAAAAAGCTCCACATGCGTCATGTCGTTGTCAATCATATCTCCTTTAAACATGCCAAAGGGAATTGGTTATTTAAAGGAATCTATTGGCAAATGCTCCTCTTGGAAAATGAAGAATCTTCTTATAATTAAAATAATCACCCCATGTTCTGTTTTACAAGTCTGATTATATTTTAATGCCAGATTCTTTTCTTGGCAGGTGGGAGGTGTTTGGTTTGAGTGGGAAGAGTATAGCCCCGAGGAGAAGTCAGGATCCAAAGCCAGAAGCCCATTTGCTTTCTTATCCTCCTTCTTCTTAAATCTTAGGGGCAAGATGGGATTTACACCAGGAGTGAAAGTGTTGCACCGAACATGGATTTCTCCGCAAAGAGAAGTTGTTGCTCCAGGCCAGGGGAGAGTTGCCTTGCCCACCGCGACTCCAGACAGTGATCTCCACAGCAGCCAGGTGAGCACTCTGAACCAGACCACCAGCATCTGTAAGGCTGACTAGCATTATTCATTTTTTTGGTAAAGATCAAGAAAATGGGAGAAAAAAGTAACCAGAATTCTCATACAGAAAACCAAATAAATCCTTTGTAAGTTTTCCATATATTCATCCAAGGGTAAATTATTAAAAAGTTTAGTGGCACTAAACAGAGAGCCTTCATCTTGGGAATCTTAAAGGATTCTTCTCACGAATTTGAGTTTGCCTGGATCTGTCTCTGTATACTTATCTTATCTACAGAGCCATTTTGTATTGTGAAAACTCTGGGGCCATGAATAAGGAAGGGGAGGGAAGACACAAATCCCAGACTAAAGCGTGTGCTTCTAGAATAATTGTTCTGCTGCACCAGTTTCCTTATGAATCTTCACTTATTGTTATTTAAATTATGTTTAAAAAGCTAAAAAACTCCCTCTTAATACCTGAGCTATATATAGATTAATGCTTCCCACTCAAGTATCTGTAACAGCTAAAGGGTTGAGCTTTACCTATGCCCCCCGCCCCCATGAGCTCCTGAAATGCATGGGTCATTAAAGAAGCCTGCTCTAAGGCACATTGTCTTCAGAGTCTTCTATTTTTATCTAAAAGATTCACAATTATTTTGCACCCCTGCTTTGGGCCCTGGGATGTGAATTATCCCAGCATGGGAAAATGGGCACAGCTTCTACCTACTGAGCTTTCAGATCAACTCTGGATCATCCAGTTTGGGCTTTGGGGTCACATGTGAGGTCAAATGTCTTAGGGTCATAGATCTATTATAGTTTAATTAAAGCACTAATAGTAATCAGCTTGTGTTCCCAAATTTCAGTTCCTTTCTCGAATATGAAAGTTTTAAGTTTTCATTGATTATTGGTAAAGGCAGAGGAGATGGTAGAGGGAGAGGATGTGTGTAATTTTAACCTGACAGAGGATTTGTAAAAATATGAACATCTTAAATGAGAGAGACAAGGGTGAGAACACGATATGTAATTATTGTATTCTAACACTATAAATATAGAAGGGGAGATTACAGGGAGAACTTGTACAAAAATATTTTAACTCTTTTCAGTGATCATATTGGTCATGGTAATATGGTACTCTCCTTCTGAGTCTGTTATGTCTAAGGGTTGATGAAGTTGTATCATCCAGGGCCTCAGACTTTCAGCTTCCCATGGTACGACTCACTGATAGCCCCAGCAGTCTGAATCCATCCCCCAGCCCGGACTGGGTTAGTATTGAGGCCACGCCTCCTCCACGTGCTTGCTCCCAGCCAATGAATGGGCACCATTGGGTATTTAGTGCAGAACCTCAGCTGGTTGGTTGTAGGACTTGCAACAGATAATATCAGCCCTTTGCCCCTACAGGTTCTTAAGCCTGAGTTGCATTCCAAGGTTCTTCCTACCCCTTCTCCTTCCTTCAAACTCCCTTTCACCGTTAGACGTGCCCTGTGTCCCTGCTACCCTCATTTCCTCACTTTTACAAGTTGCTTCCCCTTCAAAATTTCTTGCATGTTTAATCCCACCTGCTGATTGCTTCTCCGTAGACTGGAACTAACATAAAAAATGGGTAACTTTGGGATATTCTGATTGCTACAACTCTCATGAATGATGGGAAACTAATTTATTATCTTGAAAACTGATAAAACAATGGGAAAGAATCGAGCATTTACTGGCTTTTTTCTATGTAACTTGCACTACTGGATTAATAGATGAGGAAAATAGCTTTTTCCCCCATTTTTTAAAATTGTGTTACAGTGGTACATAATGATGGGTTTCATTTTGCACATGCACACAATATAACACTATAATTTGGTCAATATCATTCCCCAGTATCTCCCCTTTCCTTTCCCTCCTCCCTCCTTCCTGGTCCCTTTCCTCTGTTCTGCTGATTTCCCTTCTATTTTCATGAGAACCCCTGATCTTTATTTTCTGTTTTCCTCTTTAGCTTCCATTATGTGAGAGAAAACATATGACCCTTGACTCTCTGAGGAGAAAACAGTCTTCTATAAAAGTGTTTAAGGCAATAACTGAAAAATAAATGATAGGACTAGAATATCACCATTTTATAATCTCTAATACAATGAACCTAAGTATTATCAACAACTTCTCATTTCCCAAGATTGACAAGCAGACATCATGTACCTGAGAGAACAGAACGCAGCCTACAGTTTTGTCAATGAGGTCAAACTGAAATCCAATTAAGCCTCTGGATCTGGTTGTCAATTTGCAGGGAATACAGAGGATAGAAGAATCTGTTGAACTGCACAATATGTCTACAATCAGCAAAGTCCACACTGCGGGCAATTGTACAGATCCAACAGCCTAGGTTCCTTAACAGAAAAACTTCAAGAAAGGGCTGAACAAGAAAACTTAATATTAAGAGAGGTTTAAAGACATGTTGAATTTTAAAAATAGGTGAGAACAAACTAGAGTGTTTATGGGTACATAGTCTGGTGATAACAAAGAAACATAAGCAAGTGAATACTATCAATAATGGTTCTCAAATTTAGACATACCTGAGAATCGCCTGGAGAATTTCTTAAACTATGGAATGCTGTGCTCCACCCCAAGAGTTTCTAATTTAATTGGTCTCTGATGGATCCCCAGAATCTGCATTTCTATTAAGATGGCAGACAATAATGAAACTTCTGGTTCAGAGACCACACTTTAAGAAATGCTGCTATAAAAAGTCAGGATAAAAGGTTGAGTGTTTTCTCTGATATGGATCTAATTCACAATAAGTGGGGGGCACTAGAGAATAAAAGAGATATTTTGGATTAGACAGAGGGAAGTGAAGGGAAGGGAGAAAGTATGGGGTAGGAAGGATAGTAGAATGAATCAGACATTATTACCTTATGTGCTTATGTGATTACACAACCAGTGTAACTCTATATCATGTACAGTCAGAAGAATGAGAAGTTATACTCCATTTAGTATGATGTGTAAAAATGCATTCTACTGTCATGTATAACTAACTAGAACAAATTGGAAAAAAAAAAAGATTAGAGCTGGGTGAGGTAGTGCATACCTGTAATTCCAGCAGCTATGGAGGCTGAGACAGGAGGATCTTGAGTTCAAAGCCAGCCTTAGCAATGGTGAGGCTCTAAGCAACTCAGTGAGACCCTATCTCTAAATAAAACACAGAATGGACTGGGGATGTGGCTCAGTGGTTGAGTGCCCCCAAGTTCATTCCCCGGTATGCAAAAAAAAAAAAAAGATTAAAAAAGTCAGGATAATAGTTTCTGGGAAGGAAGGGTAAGGAAGGACAGAGGAGACTGTAATAGAGACCGGATGCATGCATGCAAAAGCTTCTGCAGTGGCTAGCCCAAATCTATTTCTTGACTTTGGTGTTGGTTATGAGAATGTTATAAGAATAATATAATAATTCATGAGGCTGTTCATTTGTTTCATGTTCTTTTGTATCTGTTTTAAAATATTAGAGTTAAAAATTAAAATTCTGCAAGAATTGAAAAATACAGACTTTATTATTGTCACTCAGCTTGCAGTGCTGGGGATCAAACGCAGGGCCTTGTATGTGCTAGCCAAGCCTCTACCACTAAGCTACACCCCTAACCCGAGACTTGAATGTTTACAGTTCAATTGAGTGACTTCCTCATGTTCCCAAACCAGGAAGTAGATGTGGTCTTTTTTTCCATGTTCTACACACTCAAACTGTACCCTAGCTTTGGATTTGATACAGGCCATCGTATCCCCTACCACAGAAACAGACAAATCTCACATGTGAGAGACATTTCTGAGAACTTATTCTTAGCTAGATACTTCTCATTCATCTTTCTCAGCAATAATATTTCTAAAGCACCAAGGAAAGGAAAACCCCGTGCTCAGGATAACTGGAAGTTGGAAACAAAACAAAACAAAACATGGACCCAATCTCAAGGCAATTTGGGTTTATTGGAGAGAAGGAGGCTTTTTTTTTTTAAAGTTATAAGTAAAGCAACATAAATTTAGAAAAATTGATATGCTCTTAGTTGCTCTCCTCAATACACTTTAGCTTTTTAAAGTTACAAGATCATCAATTTACAAACCATATTTATAACCCAGTTCTTAAAATCTTTGACAAAATTAAGTTCTAGCAGAGCTTTAATGACAATATCTTTAGACTTTTACTTTATCTTGCTTCCTTCTTAGCACCATCCAATATTTATTCAGTATCTTCTCTTTTCAAGATACTCATATTAAGGGTTTTACAGTATTTTGCTATTAAATTAAAGTCAATAACGTAGGCACATAGCCACGGCTCGGGCAAGAGCATAATGCTAAGTGAGAATCTTCCTATCTTTTGCCTCTCCCTGACTTCAGAATCAGAAAAATGATCATAATGTTCAACTGTCCCTTTTCTTTTTCTTTCTGCCCTTTCAGTTTAGTATTAGGTGACCAATGCAGATATTATGCAAAGGTTCCTCCAGAACTCTTGTTCCTCTGAGGGGTAACCAGAAGTTGGAGGAAGAAAAATAGCAACCCTTTAATTACTCATTCAATACATGTATATTAAGAGTCTCCTTATATGTTTTGTAGCTACTTTGTTGGATCACACCTTTAAAAATTAGATGAGAGCTCTATAGACTTGCACCTCAAGAGAAACCCACATGCACCCACAGGACTTCATGATAGTTCTAGGCTGTTTGCCAGCATATATAGATTCCCCACTGAGTTCAAGGACCAGGTAGAGAACACCTGGTTTCATTATATCGTACCAGGCTGAATGCTGGGAATAAAAATATGTAAACAAATAGTCCTGTTTTCCAAGAGCTTTCATCTCACCAAAGAACAAATGAGACCAAAATATTTTTATTGCCAAAGAGGTATGTTTTAGCTCATCTACATGTAAGTAAAAGCCTTTTGGTAAACAACAATATTATTTTTACATGTTTATATATTACATTTACATGTAAACATATTTACCCTTAATATGGGTATCTTTTTACATGTTTATATAACATGGGTATATTTTTACATGTTTATATAAAACCCTTAATATGGGTATCTTTTTCCAGGTAAATGTCTTAGAGCTTTTCATAAACCATATTATCCAGATAGATCAACAGGGGGAAAGAAAGATTCTGAGGTTGCCAAATATGTCTCAGCAAGTCAGTGTCATACCTAGAAATAGAAATGAGAATCAAAAGACATTTTCAACAGTCTACCTTGAACCAAGCAATCTCTGCATTTGCTCAGCAGTGGGATTGGAAGAGAAGGAACTATGACACTGTACTGGGGGAAGCTGATGAGTTGGTTCAATGTGGAGGCCAGGTTTGGAGAGAGCCCTTCAGTGTGAATGATGCAAAAAACCCTCTGACTTGCCCGTATCAGTGGCACACGCCTCGCAACTTGGGAGGCTGAGAGAGGAGGATTGCAAGTTAGAGGCCAGCCTCAGCAACTTAGCACAACCCTGTCTCAAAATAAAAGCTAAGAAGGGCTGGGATGTAGCTCTGTGGTAAAGTGCTCTGGGTTCAATCCCTAGTACTCAAACCAAACCAAACAAAACATCACCTCTTAGTCACTTCCTTCCTTGTGTCTGGACAGCCCCAACCAAGCTTTATGTAGCTACCCATCCTGTCTCCTGTGTTTTGTTCGATCTGGAGACAGAAACTGTCACTTTGACTTCTTAGAACATCTCTTTGTTTCCTCAGATAGACCAAGTGGGTGGAGACTGAAAGTGAAGAGAGTCCCGTCTTGTAATTGTCCTGTGCAGTCTTTGGGGGAAATTTGTCTTGCTGGCTTGAAAGCTCCAAGACCTCCTGATGAAAAACTTTCCTGAGGAAATTATGTTTCCATCCCTACCACCTTGCCTGGGCCCTGGCTCCTACATGGATACTTAAGAAAGGTGTGTTGTGAAATCGAGTCAGTACTTCATGATGTGTTAGGTCATAAAATCATGGAATCATACTTATCAGAATGCCCTAGAGCTGTGTGTTTAGTGTTCTCTACTAAATTGTGGTTTTTTAAAATATGGCATTTATTCATTTCTATATCCTTGATATTTAACATATGATCTGGAACACAATAGATGTCCAATAAATTAATGAATAAATAAATGAATTATGGGGGGTCAACATGATACTAGTTTTTAGTATGGAAGCAAAAATAAAGGAGTTTCAGAAAGAAAACATTGAAACCAAGTCATCAGGGACATTTTTATTAGAACAGAGTTTATTTTTAAAAATTCACACAGTAACCCAAAGTACAGAGACTAAAGTAATCCACCTAAATTGCCTGAATCCAACAGTAACTATGATTAAAATTTGGTTAATATCATTCCAGTCATCTCTCAAAGGTTAACAAATAATATTTTAAAATATTAAACTAATCCATTCTCATTTCCTTCTTAATTTGTTCCCCAGCAGGCTTCTGGCATTATGGCTGGTTACTGAGTTACAAGGCTCATTGTTCTTGGGAAAGAACAGGTACTGCCTGAACAGGGAATATTGTTCACAGATGAATTCCTTGACCCCTCGATTTCAAACAAGAAAATATTCAGGACAGCCAGACATGATCAAGAGAGAGAGAAATTCTCAAGCTATTTATCTGCCCCTTAAACATCAGAGCTGGACCTGGAGGGTGTTTCTTTCCTAGCATAGAGTGGACCTCCTACTGGGCATGTTTATACCCTGCAGCTGGCATGGAAGAGCCTGTCAGAAGAAGGGCATGGTGCAGATGAAACAGAAACCCCCAAGCCTGCCCTTTTCTGGTTCTAGGAGTTATGGGAGAATGAAGGTCAAACAGGGATTGAGTAAGTCAGATATGAGCTTCTTTAGAACTAATTTTGTGTATAGAAAAGAAAGAACATTCAGATAGCAAAGGAGAGTCCAAGAACTGAACGGCTTCCCCATGTATATACCAAAAAGGTTACCAATTTCCAGAACAGCTCTGTACCCTGCCCCACATCCAACATGGCACAAGGTAATCATGGGTGGGGCCCAGAGAAACAATCCAACCTGAAGCCATGATTCTCCTCCCTCATGGCTTATGAGTGGCCTTCAAGAGACCCAGAATTTCCTGCATGTCTAAGGGCAGGAATGCAGGGTAATGACAGGATTTAGGGAGGGAAGAAGCCTGAATGTGTGAGACTTCAAGACCAGAGACAAAGGGGCAGGGCCATAAACTCCAGTGGAGAGTGTCTCAAAGCCACCAGTTCAGGAAACAGCAGCCAGTTCACTATAGAGGTCACTGATGATAGGATTGAGCATATATTTGAGGACTTTGTCTTCCCCTTTCCACTGAAGCTACCTCATAAAGACAGACTTTACTTTGGATAGGAGCAAGAATGAGATGAGAGAAAATCCAAGGGACTGAGAATTTACCTGAATGAACTCCTTAAATTACATCATTGCATTAACTTTAATAGATTAAAGTAAAATTTAGATCCATCCTTCCTTCCATCACAACTCTTACCACATGGCTGAAGGAAGTTACAAGTATCAGAGCATTTGTTTTTAAAAATAATTTGAAAAAGACAACATCTTCTTCTTTCATGTTAGCATAGTAAATTTGTAGTCTATGACAGATTTGAATAAGATACAAATATACAGGGATAAACAAAACAGTTGTGTCAACATGTGATCCTATTGATGGTTATGATGGATTCAGGACTTAGTTGCGCATTATAGAAACACTCTTGCAGATTAAGTAAAGAGGGAATTAGGTGCAAAGGCAATTATGAAAGGAGAAGGTATTAGGCTTGGCTTTGAGAACTAATACCCAGAACAACACTTCAGAGCTGCTATGTCAGATGTTATCTACCCCTGGACAATCAGGAGACCCAAGAAGCTACTGTCCCACATTCAGATTCCAGTGATAGGCTGAAAATAGCCTTCCAAAATATATCCACATCTTCATTCCTGGAATCTGGGAACATGACATTATATAAATGTGATTGAGTTGAGAATCTTCAGATAGGGGTGTTCTGGATTGTTAAGAGTGGATCCTTCTAAGAGATTTGATGCAGATGGAAAAGAAGAAGGTCATTAAAGATGGAAGTAGACATTAGGATGATGTGGCTGCAAGCAAAGGAAAACTGGTAGCAATTAGAAGATAGAAGAGGCAAGGAACGAGTTCCCATTGAGCCTCTGGAGAGGTGCGAGCCCAGTTGTCTCCTACTGATAATGATTTTGGACTTTTGGTCTCCAGAACAATAAAAGAATGAATTTCTACTATTTTAGGCACAGTGTATTTGATAATTTGTTTCAACAGCCACAGGAATTGAATACATCCCAGCCTTGGCTCAGTGTGATCTGGACACAAGAAGCCACCACCTCAATGGTGGCTCCAGGAACCATGGGGTTGCCTTCACTGTGATCCTGAAATCAAGAAGTCCCCCCAGATCTGTGGGATACAGAGCCACAATGTAACTGTTGGTGCTAAGTACAAATGCCACCCTTGAATCACCTCTTTTTTTTTTCCACCAAACTGCTAAACTTAGTTCTCACATGAGTGCCCTTGACCAGTGGCATCTAAATCCCTATGGAACATGAGGGAGTCTGGAGATACCAATTTTATCATTCAGGCCCTGAAGAACTGAAAGATGCAATAAGATGCAATAGCCTGAGGTTTAACAATCCAATCTACTGTATCTGCCACGCTATGCCTGACATTTTTAGTACACTATTACATTTAGTACACTATTACTCAAAAAAACCAACTGAAGTGTTAAGATGAACATGCCAAGCTTCAGATAAATATAGATATTACCTCCTAAGAGTCCTCTGCAATTAAAAAGAAAAGGTTATTTGGAAAAAAAAAACAACATAATAGATTGGAGTGTTTATAACAACTGTTTCGTTGCCAGGCAAGATATTTTGACTTTCTAGTAAACATTCATGACTTTCTCCAACTTTCTTCCTAATACTATCTGATTTTGATCCTATTAACTTGACCTTAAGGTTTAACATTTGTATTCACTTCCACCACATATATCCCAAGGGATTCAATGGTCACTTCTGATTCTCTTAGCCTGGCTTTCCCATTTCCTTCTTTACTTTGATTCACCTTCTAGTTGCCTGCAATTCCAACTTCAACAATGTTTTCAAGAAGGTCTTATGGTATATTCCCTGAATTCTCCTTCTTTATTTTTTCCCTTAGTACTGGGGATTAAACACAGGGCCCCTTAACCACTGAGCCACATCTCCAGCCCTTTATATTTTTTGAGACAGGGTCTTGCTAAGTTGTTTAGGACCTCACTAAGTTGCTCAGGCTGGCTTTGAACTTGTGATCCTTCTGTTTCAGCCTCCCTAGTTACTGGGATTACAGATGTGTGTGACCACAGTCAGCTGAATTCTAGCCTCCTTGAGACTACCTGTATATTACCTTCATTCTGAAGGATAATCTGGATAAAAATTCAGAACATGGTAAACATTGTCCCACTGTCATCTAACATTGCATGTTGGGACGTCCTTTTATTGTTTTATTTATTATTTATTTTTACTCTGGTTGATTACTTATTCCCTGGTTGATGGTTTTGTTCTTTAGACTTTTCAAAATTTCTGGTAAAACCTTTATATTTATCTCCTTGCTTGGCTGCTGCTAGCGAAGCTTGTTTGTGTGTTGATTGGTGTGTGTGTGTGTGTGTGTGTGTGTGTGTGTTATGTACAGGGCAGGTTTTATTATTTGCATACTAATCTGGGAACCAGTTCTTCTTGCTGTCTTTACCTGAAACTCTCCAGGGACTGGTTTGGTAGCCAGGGCCTGGGCCTACTATTGGTCATAAATGTTGAAGACACAGAAAGGTAGAGTGTCCCTCCAGGATGGTTCTCATTCTGGTTGCAAGTAGCAACTTGAGAAATGGCCCTTGTACATTTGAAAATAGCTCCTTTACTCCTATCATCTTCTCATTTCCAGCTAAGTATTCCCAGGTCTTTCCACACTTCTCCATCTTGATTAAGTTTCTCTTAAAATGCGATTCTCAGCATAGAACACTGCAAATAGGATCTCCCTAAAATAGGGCCCAGTAGGCCTAGGCCCTCCTTTGTTTTGAGCCCTCTCAGTCATTTAATATGGACCAAAGTCATGTTCATATTTCTAGAAGCCATATTTTACTATTTATGCATTACACTGTTTTAGTCAGCTTTTCCACTACTGTGACTTAAAGACCCAACCAGCACAATTGTAGAGAAGGAAAGGTTTATTTAGGTGCTCATTGTTTCAGAAGTCTTAGTCCATAGATAGCAGGCTCCATTCCTCAGGGCTTGAGGTGAGGCAGAACATCATGGTGGAAGAGTGTGGCAGAGGGCGGCAGCTCACATGATGATCAGAAAGCAGAGAGAAAGAGAGCTCTCCACTCATTAGATACAAATATATACCCCAAAGCCATGTCCCAATTCCCACCTCCTTCAGCCACAATCTACCACTTCAATTATCATTCAGTTAATCCCTATCAGGGGATTAATTCACTGATTGGGTTAAGACTCTTACAACCCCATGATTTCTCTGAACCTTCTTGCATTGTCTCACACGTGAGCTTTTGGGGGACACTTCACATCCAAACCATAACACACTCTATAATTATAACTGATAAGACTTTTCTATATGTGTTATTGATAAGCTCTCTCCCATTCTGTAGTTGTGTAGCTGCTTTATTCCTCTGAATTTGTTTTGTTTTTAGACCTTCTGCCATTTACATTATTTTAAATTTGGTTGATTATTCTGGACTGTTGATCTTTTGGATAATGATATTGATGCATTAGTTATCCCTGATAACTTCATGTTATGAGAGTATTACAAAATGTCCTCACTGAGCTAATAGTAATGTTTTTTTGTTTGTTTGTTTGTGTGTGTGTGTGTGTGTGTTTGAAGTCTATAAGACCTAGGTTTAGGTCCTAGCTGACATACTAGTTCTGTGATGTTGAACAATTGCCTTAGATTCCTCATTTATAAAGTAATAATAAAAATAATACCTCCTTTATAGGACTGAATATGAGGTTCCTAACACATATAATTGAATATATGGTGCCTAGGATATACAAAGTACCTATCAGAAAGTAACTATTGTTAGAATTACTGGTTAAAAAGTCAAAATAGAAACTGATGATAAAAGAGCCCCTCAGCAGGCCATGAGAAATCCCTCCTGCCTTTGCATTAACCCTGTAACTAACAACTGTTCTGTATCTACCTAATGGCACCATCACAGAATCTTTGTGAATTTATAAAACAAGATGGTGTTGAAGATCTTGTGGAAGTCCGTAAGAACCATGCTATAGCCTTCCTTCAATAGCATAAGGAACAGGAAGTGAGGTTGGTAGGGCCTTGCTCTTTCCTGAGGAGCCCTTGCTTGCTGGTTCCAGGGTCCTCTGCTTCCTTTATAAGAGCTATCGAAGGCTGTGTTCAGCAGATGTCAACCTAACTGATCTGGAGACATGGTTTCACATTAGGGTTCAACATAGTGCCTCAGAGTCTGTTCCTCCCAGGGGAGAAAGAGGCAGAGGCAGGGGTTACAGCCTTTCCAAATCTATGACACCCAGAACAGCTCTACTTTGACCTATTTTCTATATTTGTAGTCCATATATAGATTCAGATCATATTGTTTAAAAGGGCATCAGGAAGGGTCCTGGAGCCCACATCTGGAAACCATCCATCTCTTTTCAAATTCCACTTTTTATCTTTTGCTCTCCTTCAGTTTAGGAACAACATTCCAGTTGTAAGCCCTCCCCAAACCTTTGGCATTAGGGGTTAAAGCTGGGGGCACTTTAACACTGACATGTATCCCCAGTCCTTTTAAGTTTTTTATTTTGAGAGAGGAGCTCAGTAAATTGCTGAGGCTGGTTGAACTTGCTATCCTCCTGCCTCAGCCTCCGGAGTAGCTGGTGTGTGCCATCACTCCTAGTTAACATTCCAGTCCTTTATGGCCCATCAAAGATCTGAGAACAGAACAGCAAGTTCCTGTGTAACAAGTTCTTTCTGCCTTTTTGGACAGAACTGAACTTGGGCTGAGAGACCTGAAAGCACCTAAGCTGCTCAGCACCCATTGTTCATTTCACCCATGACTTTCCTGTGAATTCCTTGTTGTGCGTTCACCCCTTTCAGGATGAGGAGCTCTCTGCAGCAGAGGCAGAAGCCTGCAGGACCCATGGCTCTGCTTTCTGTTCTCTGCTATCATCACATATCTTGCAAAGGGACAGAGTCTTCCTTTCTCCTATAAATGAAAATGCCCTTTCCAATGTCCCCAGCCTGTTAAACAGAACATAATTTTCTAGGTTTTAGAGTTTCGTGCCTTTCCCAAGTTGTGTGTCACCCCTCCCCCCACCACCAGTTTTCTACTCTTCATGTGTTTTGTTGTTGTTGTTGTTGTTATGATGAGCATCACTCTTATTTATTCCCCAAGTGTATCTGCTGGACTTTTCTAGTTCTCTTTGGACCTTTAGACTTTGTTCTCTTCCTTGTTGAATTTTTTTTTTTGTTGTTGTTGTTCTTATGCCTAAGTTTCTTATGGTGCTCCCTGTATAATCATCTGTGATTTTTGGTTCTCTCCCCATCTTTCCTCAACAGTTTCCTTCAGTTATTCAAAAAATGTTTGTGTAGGTTCAGCTCTGTGCTGTGCAGGGAGCTGGGTCTTGGGGAACAGCACACAGTTGTCATTCTCAAGGAGATTTGTCACAATTCCATTTGTTTATGTATTTTTCTCTCTAGGAGCCACTTTGTTCTGAAAGCCTGAGACCACGGGCTAACTCTGGCTTAAGTAATGGTCTTGACCTTGTAAGAGAACAAGACTCTATGTTGGTAGAAACCAGGGCAGCAGTTTCTCATCAAACACTGGAGATAGACAGGAAGCCAGCTAGCAGGTATTCAGAGCCTATGGCGTGCTGAATCCTATGCCGGGTCCACTAACATACCTTATCTTATTCATCATGTTTCCCCGCAAAGGGGGTCTCCTAATCTCATGTTGCAAGCAATGAAGTTCAAGTTTAGAGAATCCCCAGGTCACACGGCTATAATGGAAGAGGTTGAGATTCATGTTCAAGTTCATTTTTCCACAAAATTGCAAGATTCAACTTTCTTTGAAATTGTGCCTTTGACCCTTCCACATCTCTCTTTCACTAAGTCTACATTTCCCACCCCTTTCTAAACCCAGCCTAGCTCAGAGCTCCCTTCTTCCAGCTATCTGCCTTCACTAAGTGCTCCAGAGTATTCTTGAATTCTATACCATCTGTGACTTAGGCTTTTCATTATTTTGTACCTAGCTGACATTTTGCTTTATAGCTATTTTGACATTTTTTTTTCCATTTTGTGTACGTGGCTGTCCTAAGCCCCCCGGTACTGGAGGACTGAGTTCATCCCACCTCAGTGACTAGTGCCAAGGGTCCCAGTTGTGTATTGTGATCGCTTTCCAATACGGTTTTCATCTTTCCCTCCTCTCCTCCTTTTCTAGACTTTTCTTTACCTCTCATATATTTGTGGGTCTTTAACCCTTTTTCTGCTCTCCTGAAAGTATAAAAGCTAGGTCTCTAGTAGATTTTTCAAGTAAATGACAAAATGGCTTTAGAAGTTGCCTCTGTGGGCTCTTCTTTGTGTAACATGTCCTTGGTTTGAACTCACTAGCTATAAGAAGTGACAAAGACCAGTATTTTTGCTTCTCTCCTTCCCTGGAGATGCTGTCTTCCTTGAACACCACCCAAGGTCACTTAGTTCCCTTGGCTCTAGTTCCTAATGCCCTCCAGGATTGCACTTAGACCTCTGATGGACTCTGAACTCTGAGATCAGCCCTTACCATTCGATGGCAGCAAGAATCTCTGCTTTATTCATGGGACATCTGGCACTTTCCTCTGAAATCCATTAGCTTTCCCCCACCTCCTTTTTTTTCCCATTCCCATTTTCCAGTTGTCCAATGAGCACAGTCATAGTTTACATTGTCTGCATTCTAGGCAAAGTCTTCAGATGGATAGAGCATAGGTATTGGGGTCTGATGTGGGAGTCTGCATATCTCCCCCTCAACCCTGTTTCTTGCACCTGCAAAGTACACATTTCCTAGCTACAGTCTGAAGATCCTTCATCTCAGGCATGAGTCGATAGCTCCTGAAACCATTGTGTGGCAACCCTGCCGTGGTTCCTACACCTGGACTAAATGGTCAGTCCACAGCTAGGCTTGGCATATGCACAATTGTCAAACCTCTTGGTCATTCTCTGCCCCTGCTATATAAGCCCCTTTCCACATTTCTCATTTTTCTCATTACTGACAACCCTGTAAGCAGGTTGGGGATAAAATAAGGATTCTTGGTAAGAAATCTGCTCAGGGACACATGAAGTTATAGCGAGAACCCCACAAGTGGCTTCCAGGATCCTTAGCATGTCTGTCCCATGTATCCGGAAGCCTGAGACCCACCCTGTACTCCCGTCATAATAGCATAACTCATCATCATTAGCAGAGTCCTTCTTATGTGCCATGGAGCTGTCCTAAGAGGTATACATGCATTAACTCTTTTAAACTTTACAGAAACCCAGAAAGTAGGGTCTAATATTATCCCTGGTTGGTGTATGAGGGAACTGAGGCACAGAGATGTCGAGGATTTGTCCAAAAGCAACACAATTATCAGTAGCAGAACTAAAATTTAAATCTTGGCAGTCTGGCCTCAGTCACCTTCAAATGGATGAATGTTCTGTTCTCAGAGTGAACATCTCCTCAGAGAAATAGGAAGGAACCTGAGGCTGGCTCTGTGGGCTGCCTAGAAACCATTCACTCCCCTTTCTTCTTTTCCATAGAGCTTGATCTTGCTCACTCTCCTGAAAGCCCTTGTGCTTCCCAAAGCAGGGCCCATTTTAGATGGTGAACCCTGATTGTCTCACTCCCAGCCCTGATTGGTGGGGGTTGAACTTAGAGGCTGACTAGACATGGGCCTTCCTTTGCTTTTACCAGGAGTTGCACAGGAAGAAGTCTCCCATCTGCCTTTAGGTAGTGAGGTGGTAGGCAGATGTGATGTGTGAAGCTGCTGCGTAAGGAGACAGGCCAAGGTCAAGATCAATGCATGGGATGATGGAGATAAAAGGGAGAAAACGCCAGGTCAGTAATCCTCTGCATTAACCAAACTTGCCTCATCCCAGAGTTTTTAGTCATGTGAGATAGTAACCTCATCATTATTTACCCAGGGTGTGTCCACTTTATTTAACTCATATTTGGGGGTAGATAATTCTTTGTTGTGGGGGGCTGTCCTGTATTCGTTCATTTGTTCTCTCTCTCTTTTTCTTTTTTTAATGGGACTGGGGCTCAAACCCAGGGCCTCATGCATGTTAGGCAAGCACTCTGCCACTGAGCTACGTCTCCAGCCCCTATCCTGTGCTCTGGAAGCTCTTTAGTAGCATTCCTTGCTTCTACTCACTGTATACCAGTAGCACCCTCCTCCCCAGGATGACAATCTACAAAGTCTCCAGACATTCCAATGTCCTTTGAGGAAGTAAAACAACTGGTTGAGAACCCCCAGCTTAAGCTTTTAGTCTGCAAAATGGATTGTACACAGGCGATACATTGATCTATTTGGTTGTAGGAAGAAGGTGTGAGAACTTCTGTTTATAATTATTTCTCTCATCCTCTATTTCTAGTTTGAAAAGTTTTATCATGTATGTAAATTGATAAAACAAAAGTCAAAATGGCTACCAAATAGGGTTTAAAAAAAAGGGAGGGGCTGGGGCTGTAGCTCAGTGGCAGAAAACTTTCCTAGCATGTGTGAAGCACTGGGTTTGCTCTTTAGCGCCACACAAAAATAAACAAATAAAATAAAGGCATTCTGTCCATCTACAACTACAAAAAAAAAAAAAAAAAAAAAAAGCAAAAATCCTTTTTGGAGCCTTGGAGATTTCCTGACTAGAAAAAGATTACTACACAGATATGTCAGAAACTGCATCTGCCAGAAGGGACAACTTTCTGAAATTTAACAATGCCTTGGGAGGTTTGAGAAATACTGGAGCCACCAGTTTTTCTTCTTCACCTGGACATTCCAAAGCATACAAAAGTTATGACCCACCAATTCAATTACTTTCTGATTGCTGAGCTTGATAAGCGCTCAAGCCCACTTCACTGGGCAGGATGTTGGTTCAGTCTAAGTGAACCTGAGATTCCCAACTTGTAGTTCCATTCTGCACCTAAATAAAATTGTCCTTGCTTTTATGTTAACTTCATTTATGATTTTTGGCTTATAAAATATTAATGCAACAATTCAAAGACATAGTTTTAAAATAAGTTCACGTCTTAGCATGTTCAGAAAAGTTCTTTTTGCTGTGGGAACATGTGATTACAAAAATGTGGAAACCACTTGCTTAAGCCACTTCTGGTTTCTATTTTCTGTTACTTGCCATCAAAAGCATTTTAACTTCCTAAGAGGATAATCAGATTAGCTACAATAACTGAGCATTTACTACATGCCAGACACTGTTGTAAACCTTTGCTTCATCCTCAGAAACATCTTAAGAAGGACTATCATTTCCCCATTTTCCGTGTGAGGAACTAAGGCAAAGAGAGGTTAAATAAATTCTAATCCTCACTCCTTTGGGGAGTGAGGATCAGAACCCAGCAGTCTAATTCTAGCGTCTGTACCTTTGACCATCAGGTTATACAGGGTCACAAGCCTCATTTTACAATTTGAAACAGAGCTCTGAGGAGGTAAAAGAATTTTTCCAAGCAAAAATTAGTAAGTTGTGGCAGAAGCAAAGACAGAGTGGAGCATGGGCGGCCCCATGCAACTTGCAGCCAGCTGCTAGGTAGGAAGTGGGTCTGGTTCCATCCTGATGAAGAGAAGGCAGCATCAGGAGTCAGTGACCCCCCCCCTTCCTTTCCTTTCTACTCCTCCTCTTCTCTCAGATGTGAGCACCTCCCCCACCACATATATACCCTCAAGCCTGATCTCCATCCTCTAGAGTCAGTTCTAAGTGCCTGGAATCCGGGAAGCTATCCCTGCCCCCCATGATTATTCTTTACTTAAGTAAGATGAGAACGAACAAAGGAAACTCTCTTTTTATTGGCTTGAGCTAATAATACAGCTAAGCAAATACAGGTATGTTAATACATTCGCTTTCAAATCCCATTTATTTACTGATGGAAATTACCTGGGCATGTTCTTTAAATTAAAAGTAATTTCTTCTGCAGAAGGAAGATAAAAGAAATAGTGCTTCTGACCTTTCATATTAAATCACCTCTCTTTTTCCTCAGAGTGTGGCAAAAGCACAGGCAGATAGAATAGGCTCTCCATACTCTATCATTTCCTCTTCTCAAAAGCCGCTGTAAACTTTACCTTATAAGTGCTGGAACTGCAGCCCAGGGCAGAATGACCAATGTAGAAAGACACTACCAGAAAATACAAATAAATGTATCACTCCGGGCAGTGTTGCTAAAAATAAGCCATATACCAGAGCTATTTTAAAGTTCTTCCACAGATCTTTCTAGGATTCAGAAACTGAATACGTTCTTATGAAGGAATAATACTATTAAGCCAGGTGCTGTTCTGGATGGCAGGAGCCTCACAGTGATCAAAAGAAATGAAGTCCTAACTCTCATGGAGCTCCCTCGATAGAGGAAGAGAGAAAGGCAATAAATCATGGATTGATAAGTATATAATTTGTCATGTGGTAATAAGGGACCAGTGCAGGCAAGGCTGCCCTTTAGGGGGCTCTTCGATGCCGATTTTACTACCTTTTTTTTTTTTGGTATTGGAGATTGAAGCCAGGGGTGCTTAGCCACTGAGCCACATGCCCCACCCTTTTTATTTTATTTTATTTTATTTTTATTTTGAGTCAGCCTAAGTTGCTGAGGCTTGCTCTGAACTTGAGATCTTCCTTCCTCAGCCTCCTGACTCGCATCCACCTGCGTCCGTGTTACTGGCGTCCACCACCACACCTGGCTTCACTACTTTCTTAATGGCATCATATTTGGTAACTTTTTCCAGATGCAAAGTCAGATCTCCAACTCCCACACCTGTGATGAGCACACAGAAGTCCATGCCACTCAACTTCCCATTACGCTCAGGGATGACCTTGCCCACAGCCTTGGCAGTGTCAATAGAAGCAGGGATGATGTTCTGGTCAGGCCTATGGCTATGGGGCCAGTTTCCCAGAGGGGTCCATTCATGGTCTTCTTGAGATCATTGATGGTTTATGCACTATGGTCATGAGTCCCTTCATGATGCCAAAGTTGTCATGGATGATTTGAACTTAGCCAGGGGTGCTAAGCAACTGGTGGTAAGGAGGCATTGCTGATGACCTTGAGGGAATCGCCATAACTCTCATGGTCCATCACCTTTGTAAACATGAGCATATCAGAAGGGGATCACCCTTCTCATGAGCCCCAGCCTTCTCCATAGTAGTGAAGACACCAGTGGAGGCCACAACATATTCAGCACCAGCACAGTCCCATTTGATGTTGGCAGATCTTACTTCTGGGAGATGGAGATGGGCTTTCCATTGATGGTAAACTTCCCATTCTCAGCCTTTACTGTGGCCCTGAACTTGCCACTGCTGAGATCATATAGGGACATGGGGACCATGCAGCTAAAGTTAATGAAGGGGTCATCCATGGTGATCATGTTGACTTTGCTGGCGTTACAAGCAGCCCTGGTGGCCAGGAGCCCAGTACAACCAAATCCATCTACTCCCAGCCTTCACCATCATGTCTCAGGGATGTGCCTCGCACTGCAGGAGAAGATGTCTGTCAAACGGGGAGGAGAAGAAAGCCAGACCCTTGAGTTTCTAAAGCTCTGTTGAGAGGGGAAGTTGAAGCTGAAGGAGGAGGGTGGGGTCAATAAATACCCTCCACTCCTGCAACTAAGTCCCTGAGAAAAGTTTGTGTTATTTCTCTTGATACCTTGAAACACCCCTGATAACATTCTTGGCTGCTTTTATATTTTATGGCTTTCTGTTCTTCATGCTTAGATGTCTTACCTTCCTGGGTTTCTTATCTAACACTAAGATTCCAGGGTTATCAGGGTATTTGAGGAAGAGGCACATTCTAGAAAGTACAATAGGCAAGATGCCCCAAGATTCATCTATCCAACCATCACCCATCCAACACATATCTGCTGAGTGAGCAGAATGTGCAGTGCACTTTCTAGTGCTGGGGAGACAATAGTGAGGACTCTGGGGTTCCCAACATCATCACGATAAGGATTATAAATAACTCTACTGCCAGTTTTCCACTGCAGGTGACTGAAAACTTAACTCAAAATGGCTTGAAGGATCTGTCTCAAATATCAAAGCATCCAGTCATGAGTACCACATAAAGTTCCACATTCTATTCTCTGTAATTCTCTTGGATTGATCCTCCTCCATTATATACTGGCATCCAATCGGGCTAGAGATAAGCTGGCTGCAGCAGTGGCAGCAATCACAGCAGACATCACAATATCCAAAGAAAGAAAGAGAACTATTTCTGTATTGCTTAGAAGAAAGAAAACTATTCTCAAAATTCTCCAGAAGATGTCCCTTACATCTTATTTCCATGGTCTTCCAAAATTCATCACTGGCATGGAGATTGAGATAACCTTAATAGGCCCAAACTGGTCATGATCTTCCCTGGATTCTGGAATGGTGTCACCATCTCCGAGCATCATGGGGATGTGTCACAGTATCTGTCTAAAAGAATTGAGTTCAAAAATTGTGCTCTCTATGTGCAATAAGAATTGCAATGCATTCCACTGTCATGTATTTAAAAAAATAAAATAAATTAATAAATAAATAAAAAGCTAATCTTAAAAACAAATAAATAAAAAATAAAAGAATTGAGTTCTATTTAGAAAAAGGAAAATGGGGTGAAGGCAGTGGGTGGCACACTGTCCACGATGCTCCCTCAGAGGTGTAAGGACGTCTTGTGGTGGAGTTCAGAGGGAGCACTAGGGGTTTTCTTTTTTACTTTCCTGGGCAAGAGAAGTGAGGGAAACAGGAAAGTTTGAAAAACAAGGTTACTTTGGGGGATGGGCTGGGGATAAAGAACATGAGGCTAAAAACCATCCTAGATCCAGACTATGAGGGTCTCATAAGCCCTTCTCCAATGATGTGGTTTAATCCTACTACAAATGTAGAGTCAATACGCATATTTTTAATGTTTTCAAATCACATTTTTAAAATTGAGAAATAGGGAAGGGGAACTAAATGTCTCCTATGTGCTAGATTCTCTCCTCCAGGCCTCATAACAGCCTAATAGAAGGCTACAGTTCGAAGGTCCTTACAAATGAACAGCTCAGGAACCATAGATCATAAATAGCTTAACCATATAACAGAAGCTCTCACTGATTGGTTTTGGCCCAGGGACACAACTGTGGGTCTGGTAGTTCCTAAGCCTGTGACCGACCGATGGGTGAGACAAGGCAGTGTGGTGGAAAGAATGTGTCGTAGCTCTTGCAATCGTGGAGAAGGAAGGTAATGAGTATCTGGACTGGAGCATCAATGGCAGGAACAGAGAAGAAACATGAAAATAGGAGTAAGTTGTAAGAACTAGACACCGAGTACCTGTTATGGGTGAAAAGACAGAGTTTTTAAGACACCATCAATATAGTCAGTTCAATGATAAATCCTTATTTTGAAAATTCAAATTTATTCCAACTTGGGAACACACAAGCCCACACACAGCTATGTAAGTACCTCACACATCCACCAGCCACCTGGTGCACCATGAGCCACACCCATCTCTGCCTAGTGTGACAATTTCCTGTCTCATTCCCAATAATCTTCCTTCTACCACTTCATAATACTCTACATTCTTACAGCCCTTCTGATGCCCATTTCCACCAGCAAACTCCAAGTGTCCCATTTCTTGTATCATTTATGTATTTCTCACTCAACCACATAACATGTAAGATCATACTATTAGGGATTAGGTTCCTACATTTTACTTTATGTTTTGTGTCACTGATGAAGTTTTGAGTGTTGTTCCCACTTTCAGCCTAAGCAGTTTGTATTTTTTTTAAAAAGGTTTATTTATTTCTGCTATCAAAGAACAGAATTATGACAGTGTAATTTAACAATCCTAATTGGCTTCATTTTTAATTTTAAAATCAGGTAACAACACTTCATTCCATAAAACAGAATGAGTTTTCCTATGAGCCAAGAACTCATCAAAAATAATTTGATGAGTTAATATCAGATTATTTATTTTGCTTACACAAAATAAGGACAAGGGAACTTTACTATTTCTCCCTCCAATCCAGATTTCTCTTGGAGGACCAGATGTGTCAGCTTGGTTTGATTGACTCAATGTTGTGTTTCCCCCGCCCCCACACTGGAATATTGTCTCTGTTGAAAAACTGGCTTCACAAAGAAGATAGCAGCAGGAAAATTTCAGAATCCAGAGCTTAAAAATAAGTCTTGGGCAGTGTGGGGTTATTTTCTGTCTCTGGGGAGGATCATCTGGTGTCCGAGGCCTGGGGACAGAGGCAAAGTCCCCAGCCGCCCATCCAGGAGATGTCACTCTCAGTAGTGTCTGGTCTCCTGACCTGTGCTTGCTCAGGATGAAGGTGGGCAAGGAGCAGCAGGTCATAGGGGCCCCCGACCCTCTGGGAGTCAGAGCTCTTCCTGGGCAGACCTTAGGGCTGAGGGTCAGCCGCCAGGGGAGAATCATGTCAATGACTGACCCACCTGTGGTCCCTGAGGTCCTGGGGCAGGGATGCAGGAGGCAGCCAGTGTCACAAGACGTCCCCATCCCCAGCCAGGCCGGGTACCTGGCTAAGTGAGGAGAAAGACGGTTGGCCCCTGTGCCTGGTCTCACTTCCTCCCGGCACCGCCTGGAAGGGGAGGAAGTGACACCCAGGGGAAGGCCAGGAAGTAAGGCCACCGTCACATTCAAGTTCAGGGTGCGACAGCTCAGTCTGCCCCCAACAGGCCCCATACTTGGCTCCCCGTCATGGGCCACGTCCCTTCTGAGAGTCACGCCCTGCCCTTTATCGGCACAAGGACCCAGAAATTCCAGAGACACGTCCATGTTTAGGCCCTCGGATCTGAAAGTTCCTCAGTTGCACATCCATGTTTAGGCTCCCGGATCCGGAAGTTCCTCAGGTGTCCATGTTTAGGCTCTAGGATCCAGAAGGGCCTCAGGAGTCCATGTTTAGGCCCCAGGATCCGGAATGCCTCAGGCATCAGCAGTTTGTATTTTGAGGTTTGTATTTTATCAGTTTGGCACAACCTTATTTATTTATTTACGTAGGTAGGTAGGTAGGTATTGGAAACTGAACCCAGGGCATTTAGAAGAAGAGAAACCAGAGTTCAAGATGAGTCAACAACATCAAATGTTCTAAAAGCTCAGATAGAATGAGTAGTAAAAACAGTTGTCAGGTGAGGGCATTCATTCATGAGTCATTTTTAACAGCAGGGAGGGCAGGCTTTTGGAGTCTCTTCTTTCTCCCAAGACTTTTAGACTTCACCTTGAAACAAAAAGAATGGCATTTGGGGCCAGGTTAGGTGGTGCACACCTGTAATTCCAGCGGCTCAGGAGGCTGAGGCAGGAGGATACTGAGTTCAAAGACCTCGCAGCAAAAGTGAGGTGCTAAGCAATTCCGTGAGACCCTGTCTCTAAATAAAATACAAAATAGGGCTGGGGATGTGGCTCAGTGGTGCATGCTTCCCTGAGTTTAATCCCTGGTAACCGCTGGGGGGTGGGGGGAGAATGGCATTTTGTAAGGAAGTAAAATTTGAAGGTGAAGATTCTGGCCGTCCTGGCCCTGGAACTGCTCTGCTCCGTGACCTGTCTGCTCATTTATGCAGGACTATTTCAAGCCTAGAAGAAATTGCTGAAAAGCAAGGAGACATAATAGTGTACTTGAAGCGACACAATGCCCTGTTGAGTAAGCGGCTGTTGGCACTCACTTGCTCAGACCTAGCCTCTCAGCCAAGTCGGACATGAGAGGCTCACAGGCGTGATCATGGCTGAAGAGTTCAGAGCAACCTCAGACTGAAGGACGACCTGTCCTGCTGCCATAGGGAACCACAGGCCTTGCTGAAAAACATTGTGTAGCGTGTTGGAAACTTGAACTTGGTTCTCACCTGTGTGGCTGTTTAGTAGATGGGGCTTATGGATCATTTGAAAGGCAAGCTCTCTCCCACTGAGCTGCACCCCCAGCCCCCAGGTAGCTTTTGTAGAGAATTTCTTCTCTGTAGGACCAAGGCCTCACTGGGTGATCAACAATACAAATTCTACATTGTTCTGTTCTTCTGAAACAAGATAGGAAAATTACCTGGACCAGTGTGAGCCCAACCAGCAATACCTGTTACCTTGGTAGTACCTTCCATTGGCAAAAGCTGAAAAATTTAAAGGATTTATGTCTTTCATTTTATTTTTGCTCTTCTTCAAGAAGTTGCCATGTATTTCTGTACTAATTATCCTTTCATTGGGTCATTAATTTCAGTATACAAATGGAACCTTCTATGATTTTAAATCTGTATAAATAGAAAAAAAAAGCACTTTATTTAGACTTGGATTATATGTAAAAATTGTGATGAGAATAAAATGTCATATCAGTTTCTATACAGATACTAAACATACCTAGTTTTTGATATAAAAAGTATTTTTGTGAGTAAATGGAATTATTTCTCCATTCTTCCTAACACACCCCTTTAATTTATCAATTTGCTCTCAGTACCTCTACATGCTGCCTTTGATTTTTTTTTTTTTTTTTTTAAAGAGAGAGTGAGAGGGGAGAGAGAGAGGGAGGGAGGAGAGAGAATTTTTAATATTTATTTTTTAATTCTCGGCGGACACAACATCTTTGTTGGTATGTGGTGCTGAGGATCGAACCCGGGCCGCACGCATGCCAGGCGAGCACACTACCGCTTGAGCCACATCCCCAGCCCGTGATTTTTTTTTTGTTGTTGTCGAAGGCTCAGTATGGGGGGAGGAGATATTTGTGATTATGCAGTGATTATGTGTAGTCAGTAGATGAATACTGTGACTTGACAGCTATCCATAGCTTTATAGGAATGTTTTGGATGACCAGATACGAGGAATGTGTTCATTGGATCTGATACATATGAGAGCAGATACCTGTTTCCTTTAGATACAGCCATTGCTGGGGCATCTAAAATTTTTCTACTAAGATAAGTATGATTATGTGTCACCTGCAGGTAAATACAGTTGAATCCTCAAAATAGTGACATTCACAAACTGAAGCCAAATTGTATTTTAAAATTTAGATTCTAAATTCCCAGCCGGGTGTGATGGCCCACGCCTGTAATCCTAGCAGCTCAGGACGCTGAAGCAGAAGGATTGTGAATTCAAAGCTAGCCTCAGCAACTTAGAGTCCTGAGCAACTCAATGAGACCCTGTTTCTAAATAAAATATAAAAAGGGCTGGGGATGTAGCTCAATGGTTAAGCACCCCTGGGTCCAATACTAAAAAAAAAAAAAAAAAATTAAATTTTAAGTTCCCTCCCTCTTCCTTTCTTTTCTTTTTAATAGGTGTCTCAAAGCTATTGCTTTCTCTGGAAAATTGTTTCTACATTTTGGAAGAGCCTATAACCTTTGCATCCAGTTGTTTTCCTTAAAACACCAGTGGTTTTGAGCCAGGCTTGGTGACACACACCCATAATCCCAGAGATTCAGACACCTGAGGCAGGAGGATCACAAGCTAAAGGCCAGACAACTTAGTGAGACCCTTTCTCAAAATAAATAAAAAGGACTGGGTATGTAGCTCAGTGGTAAAGCACCCCAGGTTCCATCCTCAGTATGGGGGGAGGGGGGCAATGGTGTACCCCACTGAACACATTCCCAGCCTTTTTTATTTATTATTTTGGGGCAGGGTCTCATTGTCACCCAGGCGAGGCTCGAGCTTGTTACCTTCTATCTCGGTCTCCTAAATTGCTGGGATTACAGATGCATGTCACTATGCCTAGCTCCCATCAGTAATTTTAAAGATATAATATTTATTTTAAAATGCAGTTTGGATATATTCAGTTTCTGAGATGTACTTGATGAACAGGGTTTACAGGGAAAGGTATGATAAAGTTGGGATGCTCGGGTCTGATATGAAGTCTGTATAATCACTAACACTTTTCTAAACTCAGTAAGGAACATTTCAAACAATAAACAAAAGTAAGTCTCAGTAATAGCAGAATGGGAAAATGGACATAAATGTTAGGGATTCTATTCATCAGACTAGTTTTGTGCTAGCATTGTGGATATAAAAAATTAAAACCTGGCCTGCAGTTTACATTCTAAAGAAGGTAATGATTTCTAGGCTCTTCTAAATGCAATAATTGCAGTAAGCCCTGGATATAGGTGCACAGCTGGGTACAGTGGCACAGGCCTGTAATCCCAGCTACTGGGCAGGCTGAGGCAGGAGGATCACAAGTTGGAGGCCAGTCTCAACGACTTCTTGACACCTTGTCTCAAAACAGGCTGGGGAATGAAGCTCAGTGGTAGAACACTCCTAAATTCAGTGTCTGGTACTGAAGAAAAGATAGCTATAGGAACACCGAGTCAGAGGATACACTTGGGTGGTAGGTTTTAGGAATTCCTGGCAAACTAATCAGTAAAGAAGCAAAGCAGATAGCTACAAAATACCACAAGCACATTGTATAGAATGCATTGTATAGAACTTGAAACGGAGGGTCTTCAGGTCTTGGAGGCCTTGATCATATGCTGAGGAGCTTGCACTTATTATATTGATAATAGGATCCACTGAAAGATTTCAATCAAGGAAACGATATCACTTTTAGGGGGATCTGATTGTAGTTTGAAATGGAGGAAAGATGGTAGCAAAAAGATATAGCCCTGAACAAGGGCAGGTATAAGAACATTTAATTGTGATTATATATGTGTATATGTAAATATAAAGATGTACATGTGTGATCCAAATGACAATAGCATCATGACATAAAGTTAAAAGCTTGTTATTTTTTAATGGAGACATTGAAAAATATAAAGAAAAGCAATGATTTGAAATTCTACCAAGTATTTATACCTATTTGGACCGCTATTTTTTCCTACCCTGTAATCAATTGTGGCTGTTGTCATTCTGTAATCCCTGCCCATTGGATGAAATGTTTCAAATTGCATTTCTTCAAACACTAATGAAACTGAAAAAAAAAATTTGAAGGTGAAATTCAAAGATGTTTTTAGAGCTAGGAGTAGGGTTAGAAGAGACAGGGAGACTGAAGCAAAGAAGCCAACAGAAGGTGACAGAAGACGATGGACATGGTTAAATTGGGGGAAAAAAATCATTCCTTCTTCCCCTGGGACAGGGATGAATAAGGTGGCATTAGCTTAGACAAGGCAGAGTTTATACCTCACAGCCTCTACTCTCCTTGGGAAGTGAGGGAAAATGAAAATAGAATCACAGCAACTCAACCAAAAAGGGACTGATTTTTCTGGCATAAGAGAAAGTGACAAGAGGCAGCCAGGGCAAGGTGGGTGCAGAGGCTCTGCAGTGTCACCAAGGTCCCAGACCCCTATATTTCTATCTTGTCAGCTTAATATGTGGCTTTGTTATCATAGGGACAATATGGTGCCGACACTCTAGATAGCACATCTTCATTTCAAGAGGAAACACACAGGAGGGTAGAGAAACTGCACGCCAGTTAGTTTTGTCTTTTTATATAAGGAAAGCAACCGCTCTCCTTAAAGCCCTACCCACTACGCTTCCATTTATATCTCAATGGCCAAGACTATGCAAGAGAATCCAGGTAGGTTGATATTTCTAACTCCTACGAGGAATAAAATGGAGAATGGATACTGAGTAAACAACTGGCTATGCCCATCGCATGAAAATAAGCAGGAATAAATTTTGCAGCAATGTAAAGGACAGAACATGGTCTTGGAGAACATAATTTCATAATCAGCAGCATTTTGTATGGCTTCTATTATCTTCAAGCCAGGGGGAGTTACTTTATTTCAGTGACCTAAAATTTTCTCATCCATGAGAAAAGATAGTTAAGCATGTTAATCCTGAGGTATTTTTTCTTCTACACCCTGCAATTCTAAGGCTTATGTAACATCCATTTCTAAAATAGCAGGGAACTAAGACTGACTTTCTTGGAAGCTTGAGAAACTTGTGCCAGGAGAGCTGGCACCCTCTCCTTTCAGACTGACACAGTGCGGGCCACATGGAAAATGTCATCAGCGGGTATGTTGGATAGGGCTTATTAGGGCTCCCAAATTCAAATTTTTCAGAGTTCAGTGTACACTTATGAACAGTCTGTGATACAGACACCTGGAAGAGGAATGCCAGGCTTACAGTCCGTGAGATTTAAACACTTTAACAGAAACTATTGAATTACCTACCAAAAGGCTGTACCGGTTTATATTCTCACTAGCAACATACCAGAGTAGCAATTTCACTAGCAAAAAAAAAAAAAAAAAAACAACGTAAACATGCAGAAATAAATAGTAGCATGAGTTCTTTTATTCTTTGCCAGATACTATCATATGCTCTTTACAATCATTGTTTATGAAATTCTTCTGGCTACCTTATGAAGTATGATCATGCCCATCTTGGAGACAATGAAACTATGGCCCAAGAAGGCTAACTAGTGTGTCCAAGGCCATAAGCTTAATTACCAGCAAAAGTGAGACTGAAACTTACTCTTGTCTGACAACAAGCCGGTTCTCTTAAACCCTGTGCTTTACTGCCTCACAATTTGTTCCTCCTGTCTTTAGTCTCCATAGAAAAAATTCTTAATCATGCCTCAGAAGGCTTAACACTGCAAATGCCAAAATTTGGCAAAGAGTGGTATTTCTCAGAATAAGTTCTGGGCACCACAAAACCACAAAGTAGTATTACCCACTAATATAGCCTTCAGGAACCATGGAGAAGTCTGTCTCTTATGGTTTTCAGCAGAGAGAATAACACGGGAGAATAACACAGCCAAGTTATTTTTGCCTATCTGTGTCTTCCGATCTCTAAAAGAAAATCCCCAGACTTTCTTGTTCTTTGTCATGGACCTAAGATGAGATGCTCAGAGGTCCCAGTCTGTGTCTATTTGATCTTCCTTGAATATGTGTCCAGTTGCACAATCAGATACTGAAGTCCCTTTTGACATGACATATAACCACAGCAGGAAGGGGGAGGAAAAAAAAACCTGAATGAATAACCTGTGCTCCTAGTGAAAGTTTTGTTGTAACAGGGACAGCAAACCACAGTGGCTAGCCATTGACTTAAATTTATGCATGATTCAAAGTTTTAAATTTTGAACATACTTTGCCAATTGCTATGCTAGATGTCTGTTAGTGGATTCCATCTCACTCAAGGGATCTACCTCTATAAAGGACACACGAGCTTCGTCTAGGCTGTGAACAAAGCAGCTGCCCCAGAGCTTGCAAGGCCAGAGTGGCTGGGGTACAATGGTCCCACAGACTCCAGGTCCCACCTATTGGAAGGAGCAGCAACTCATCAAGGCTTGCCCTGATGTTTAAGTGTTTAAGTGTTTGGTGGCGTGAAGTCATAGCAAAGGTCATGACTCATTTTACCCCCGAGGAAAAACTTAGGTTCACTCTTTGGCAGGAAGATTTTATAGTGAACACCTCATGCAGATTAAAAACCACAAGTCACATAACTGAAACTAGTCTTACAACCAGGTAACTGGGTAATGCATTAGCAAGATGAGCCAGTTAAGAACTACACGCCCCTTGTTGGTTCTTTTGTATTCTGAGTTCTCAGATTCCTTTTTTTTAAATATTTATTTTTTAGTTGTAGTTGGATACAATATCTTTAATTTATTTATTTATTTTTATGTGGTGTTGAGGATCAAACCCAGGGCCTCGCCCGTGCTAGGCGAGTGCTCTACCGCTGAGCCACAACCCCAGCCCCTCAGATTCCTCTTTTAAAAGTGAAGTTCCTTCTGCAAAGATTAAGAACTAAACATTTTGAGGAGATAACAGCTGGGGCTGGGTTTGTGGCTCAGTGGTAGAACATTCATCTACCACAGGTGAGGCCCTGGGTTTGATCAGCATACATAATAAATAAATAAATAAAGGTATTGTGTCCAACTACAGCTTAAATAAATAAATAAATATTAAAAGAAAAAAAAAACTAAACATTTTGGAATAAAAACATTAAAAAAAAACTTTCCTCCTCTAGAACTGTGTTATATAGTAACATGGGATTATCGGGCACAAGTGTTTGTTTGCCTAGAAAAAACTGAGTTAGTGATGTCTAAGTTAGACTAGACTTTGGAAAAAACAAACAAACTAGTTCAGATGATTCTAAATCAAGATTTAGAGGGAGTCAAAGAGAAAAATATTTGGCTTCTCCAGGATAAATTGAGACCTTGACTGAAGGATAGAAAGGACTTGAGTCAATTATGAAAATGTCATGAGGTGGAAATAAGAGGGAGGAGGTAAAATACAAATTGGGAGTCATTCTAAAATGCCACAAATGTTTAAAGTTCAAAGTCTCGTGCTGTGTTATTTTAACTGGTCGGTATCTTATTGCTGACATATTTTTAAAGTATTCTTTAAAAATTTTAAGTGGTAAAATATGCATAACAGAATTTATCACTGTAACTGTGTTTAAGTGTTCCATGGCATTGAGTACATTCATACTGTTTGCAACCACTGGTTTATTTTGAGTATTATAACTATTATGGTGGCCCTATAACAGCAGTTCCTAACGCCTGCTGTCTCTAAGGCTAATGGTTTTTCCTTGAGGAAAGAGCACCCAGGAGGAGACATTGCTGATTGATGGGTAAGAATCCCAGGGAGGAAGAATTTGGCTCAACATGAGAAAGAACTTTCTATTTTAGATCTGACCAACAGGAACAGGAGGCCTGTGATCTCCTCTTTGAAGGTGGAGAGTGACCAACAGGAGCCCTTATGCCACCTGTTGGGTGTGTTGGGGAAAGGATTCCTCTTCTGGGTGGGAGAGGGACCTCTGGGCTTCCTTCCAACTGTGAGATTCTGCAGTCAAACTGACTTCAGAGATTGCTGTGCACTCAGGTTTCAGATGAGCTTGCTGGAGTTCAAGCATACTCAATTTGGACTTTAAAATAGTCACACTTAAAACCACGCGTTGACAGATTTTTATCCTTTCCTGGAACATTCTCTGCTATTTTTGTCTGAACTATGGAGAAATCATTAAAAGTAGGATACTGGGTCTCGGGCCCAATGCAGCCAGTTATAATCCAAGTGATGCAGGGCAAGTGATGTTCTTCGGGAACCAGCTCCCACTTAGGGCTGTGCTTCCTTCGGATTTGCTCCTTTCCTGTCCCAGCATAATTCTCTAAGATGCAAATCTTCCTCTCCCATTAAAAAAAAAAAAAAAGAAATTCTTCTGTGGCTGCCCTTCATTTTCAAAACAGTTCAAATCTTCTGCCTGGCATCCTGGGTGCCCCTGCTCATGAGATAGGTCTCTTGCTATTCCCTCCCTCCAACTCTAATCCCTATTTGGACTGAATTACTTTCAATTCTCTGGTGCTTATTTGTTTGGCTAATTCCTACATATCCTTTAAGACTCAGTTTTGGTGTAGACTCATTTTCCCTAGGGCATAGTCAGAGTTCTTTATAGCACCCTTATTTTCTGTGACCCAGACCATAGGCATCCTAGAAAGTGCATCTTTGGTGGCTTCTAAGATCTGGGCCTGGGTGGGGGAGGTGGGGGTGGGGCTGTGGATCCCTGACTCAGTTCATGCATCACAATAATCAAAAGATTGGGGAATTAAAAAAATAATCTTGGACTGGGACAGTTCTTTGTATACATGACATAAGACACAGAAGCTATAACTTTAGAAAGACCACTAAGTACAATCATATACATTTTTTTGAGTTACCCACGCCAAAAAAAAAAAAAAACATTGCTCACCAACTCAAAATACAAACGATAAAAGAGGAAAATTTGAAATCTATCTTATATAAAGAGCTCCTATACAAAATAAGAAAACAAATGCATACTAATGGTCAAATCATGTATACAGTAGGCATAAAAGAGCTTCATGTGGCTTTTAAACCTGTGAAAAGATAGGCTTTATTAGAGGTACAAGTGAAGACGACAGTGGCCTACCATTCATCATCACTCGGGTTAGGGAAAACTAAAATATTTTAACACATTGTTGGTAAGAGTATATGGAGACAGGCATTCCATTCGTACACTGCTGGTGAATGGGCAAATTGCCACATATTTATGGTAACATGATGACAATTACAAGTGCATATATCCTTGATTCAACTGTTTAATTACTACTGACATTTTATCCATAAATTTGTAAATGAATAAAATGACAAATTGAAGACAGAATGTTCCTTCTTTCTCTGTTCTCTGAAAAAAAGTTTAAAATGAAGGAATGATTATCTGTTCCTCGAAAGTCTCCTAAAGCTTTCTGTAACACATTTGATGTTTGGGGGTAGGAGTGCTGTCCTTTTAAATCAGTCTAATGCTTATTAGCTCATCTAGATTTTTATTTTTACATATAGTTTTTTTAGTTGTAGATGGACACAATACCTTATTTTATTTATTTATTTTATGTGGTACTGAAGATCAAACCCAGTGCCTCACACATGCTAGCCAAGCACTTTACTGGCTGAGCTACAACCCCTACCCCAGATTTTTTTTTTGCAGGGTCAGGGCTAGGTTAATTTTAGTAATCGCTTCTTGAGTTAATTTTTGTAGGAAAAAATCATATTTTATCTAAGGTTTTAATCTTACTGGCAATGTTTATTTATATTATTTTCTTATCATTTAAAAATATCCACTGGGGGTTGGGGACATAGCTCCCTTGGTAGAGTGCTTACCTTGCAGGTACAAAGCCCTAGGTTCGAACCCCAGCACCTAAATAAATAAATAAAAATCCACTATGCCCATTTTTATGTTTTTGTTGGTATTGTTTATGTGGATATTTTATTTCTTTCAGTCTTTTTAGGTGTTTTATTTCTTAATTTTTCAAAGTACAAGTCCTTGATTATGTTGAATCCACATTGTTCATTTTAAATTTTATCACAACATGTCTGCTTTTCATGTCGGTTTGTAGTCTTTTAAAAATTTGCCCTTGTATATTAATGTCTCCTGCCCCACCCCACTTCATTTTTTCCACCTTTTCTTGGGAGAAGGTAGTTTGTTTAGGCATGTGTCTTACTAGCTATATTTTTCTGGATTTTACACTAAGGATGAAATATTTGAAAAGGAAATTAGGACAATAATCCCATTTATAATAACATTAAAAAGAATACAATATTTAGGAATGAACTTAACTAAGGAGAGAAATATTCATATACGGAAAACTACAAGACGTAGAGGAAATGAATGAAAGAAGCAACAAGGTAAGCAGAAAACACCCAGGTTCATGGATTGGAAGACCATGTTAAACTGTCCATGGTATCCCAAGTGTTTGATAGATTCAATGCAATCCCTATAAAAATCCTGAGGCATTTTTCTTATGGATATAGAAAAGATACTTCTAAAAATTCATGTATAACCAGAAAGGACCTCAAATAACCAAATTAATCTTGAGAAAGAACAAAGCTAGAGATATCACACTTGCTGTTTTCAAAACATATTACAAAGCTATGGTAATTAAAACAGTATAGTACTAGAATAAAGACAGACACATAGACCAATGGAACAGAACAGAGAACCAGAAATAAATCTGCCAATACATAATGTATTAGCTATAGCAATGAAATACCTGCAGCAGCTAACCTTATAAAGAGAAAAGTTTTATTCAGCTCAGTTTTGAAGGCTGAAGGTCCAAATGGCATAGCACAGGCATGTGGCCACCCCTTGGCTGCCTCACCTCATGCCAAGATGGCAGAGGTGTCAGCAAGCATGTGATCACATCTTGAACCAGGAGCAGAGAGAGAAAGAGAGGCATGGGGCCAAACTTTCTCTTTTTACAAGAATCCTCTTGTAAGAACTCAATGGGTTGGTGTAGGAAGGATAGTAGAATGAATCAGACATTATTACCCTATGGACATAATACTGGTGGGATTCTACATTATATACAACCAGAAGAATGCAAAATTATACTCCATCTATGTATGATATATCAAAATGTACTCTACTGTCATGTATAACTAATTAGAACGACAACAGAAGAACTCAAAGGGTTATACAGAATTATCAAAGGGGTTACATGAGAAATGCCTCATACCTCCAGGACCTACAGACCCCTATATTAGGGCCACCTTCCAAAGGTGTCAGCACCTCCTAACAGCACCACCCTGAGGATCAAGGATTTAATCACAATGCACCCTTCAGGGACACAGGCCATACCCAACTATAGCATCCAGTCAGCTGACCTTTGACAAGGATGTCAAGAATCCACATCAGGAGAAGGATAACAACAAGCAGTGTTGGGAAACTTCATGTGCATATCCATATGCAGAAGAATAAAACTGGACCCTTACTGCATATTGTAAATAAAAGTCAACTCAGAATGAATTGAAGACTTTTAACATATGACCTGAAACTGTCAAGCTCCGGAAGACAGAGGGGAAAGCTTCATGACCTTGGTTTTGGCAATGATTTTGTGAACATGCCACCAAAAGCAGAAGCAACAAAAGCAACAGTAGCTGGAACTACCATCTAAAAAACTTTTGCACAGCATGGGAAATAACACAGGGAAAAGGTAACCCATGGAATGGGAGAGAGGATTTGCAAACCATAAAGTTAAGGAGCAGTTGATTTCCAAAACATACAAGGAACGCCTACAATTCAATAACAAAAAACTAAACCCAATTAGAAAGTGGGCTAAAGACTTCAATAGACGTTTCTCCAAAGACAGAAAGATGCTCAATGTCACTAATCATCAAGGAAATTCAAATCAAAATCACAATGAGATATCTTCTCTCCTTTTAGGATGCTATTTTGTGAGTATGTATGTATGTGTGTAAATATATGTACATATATTTACTTATATATTTTTGAGCTAATTAGCTTACATTTATTATGATTACTAATTTACATATTTGGAATATTTTCTATCATTTTTCATTTTGTTTACTACTTTTTCTTTTGCTTCTTTCTAATTTCTGTGTTTTTTCTCTCCACATACACACTCACACACACACACACAAACACACACATACACACAGCAAATGTTGGCAAGGATATGAAGAAACTGGAACTGTTCTATGTTGTTGGTGGGAATGTAAAATGTTACAATCACTATGGAAAACAGAATAGTTTTCTCAAGAAAATGAAAAAATATAACTACCATAAGATCCAACAACCTAACTCTAGTTACTTATCCCAAATAATTGATGTCAGAAATTCAAAGAGACACTAGTAATTCTATATTCAAGTGAAGACTATTTATAATAGCCAAGAAGTTGAAACAATCTAAATGCCCAGCCGAGTGCGGTGGTGTATGTCTGTAATCCCAGTGGCTCAGGAGCATGAAGCAGGAGTATCATGAGTTTAAAGTCAGTCTCAGCAAATTGGCAAGCCCTAAGCAATTCAGTGAAACCCTGTCTCTAAATGAAATATAAAAAAGGGCTGGGGATGTTGCTCAGTGGTTAAGTGTCCCCAAGCTCAATCCCCAGTACCAAACAAAACAACAAAGAAACAACTAAATGCCCATTGACAGATGAATGGATAAATTGTGTGGAATACACGACACACGCAATGGAATATCATTCAGACTTGAAAAGGAAGGAAATGCTGTCACAGGCTGCATCCCGGATGAACCTTGAAGACATCATGCTAAGTAATACCAGCTGGTCATAGAAGGACCATTACTGCATGATTCCATTTAGACGAGAAAAGCAAAGTAGTCAAGCTCCTAGAAATAGAAAGTGGAATGGTGGCTGCCAGGGCAGGGGAGACAGGGAAACCAGGAATTGTTAAATCAACTGTCATGAAGTTTTAATTATGCAAGATGAGTGCATTCTAGACATCTGCTCTATGATATTATGCCTATAGTTTACAATACCATATTATAAATTTAGGAGTTTTTTGATAGGGTACCTCTCATATTAATTGTTCTCACCACAATCAAGTTTCTAAATTTTTAATATACAATTTGTTAACCCCCATTTTAATTGTCGAGATGATTCGCTAACATTTATTATGATTACTAAAACACTCAGAATAATTTTCTTTTTATTTTGTGTTTTCTTTTTTCTTTTCTACCTTCAGTGGGATATGACCAAGTTCAGGATAATTTTCTCTTTTCTCCTCTACTGTATTGGAAACTACAGATTGTATTTCTTTCCCTTTAATGGATGCCATTGTTTCTTCTCCAGTGACTTCTTTTTGTCATCAGATCCTGAAACTATGCCACACACCTGAACTCAATTGCTACCACAACCGGGTTCAAAGGCATTGGCTGCCCACTGCAAGTAAGAGAGCCCAGAGTTCCTGCCACAAACGGTAGGTTTTGTTTCTCGTGATGTCAGCATGTGTTGTATTCTTTTGCCTTTCCTTTATTTTCTCAAGGACACCCCTCCTTTGTCTCGTTTTAGGGACAGATATCATGTTCAACATATCTTTGTATTTGTTTATAATTTTTTAGTGTACGACTTGATAAGTTTCACTAAATGCATACACCCCTGTAATCTGCATTTCCACCAAGATAACAAATATTTCCACCACCCTTGTGCCCTTTGGTTTAATTTTTTTTTTTAAATCAGATGAGTTTTGCCTGTTGAAACTTCATATAAATGGACTCATACATCATGCACTCCCTTGTCTCTGGCTTCTTTCCCTAACATAATGTGCATAAAATTCATCCATGATTTTTTTGTGTGTTTCAACAGTTGTGTGTGTGTGGTGTGTTTCATTTTTTCTTGGTGAGAAACAGGGCCTTGCTGTCCAGAATTCCTGGGTCAAGTGGTCCTTCCTCCTCCTCCTGCAGCATAGCTGGGACTACAGATGTGTACCATGCCCAGCAGCTCTTTAATTTTGTTTTAGGTCTTATCTTTGCTGAGTGGTTTTTCACTGTATTAATTACAACACTTTGTGGTGGTGTGAATTGATAAATACAATCAATAAGAGTGTAAGTTATAGGTTATGGATTAGTAAAAAATATAGATTACAGATATAAGAGTTTGATAAGTGAGATAAGACTATTATAAAGCAAGAACTGGCATAGGCAGGCCTAAGACTCCATCTTGCTGCCTTCTATAAAAAACGGTTATAAGAGCTGTTTCTGGGAAACTGAAATGAAAGCTGTTTTCTTATAATATATTGTTTTCTGTACTTTGTACCCCACAAAATGTACTCAACCCAGGAGATGGTGGTCTTGGTGCCCAAGACTTTAAAGTAGATTCTTGCCCCTGCTAACCACCTGCATGAACTCAGGATACAGTTGTGTAACACCTGCTCAGACCCAAGATGTGGTTAACTGAGTTGCTGTGCTAACTGCTGCCTTAGCTTCTGTGATTGGCTTGCTTGCTGTAGTTTTTGTCCTTAAATTTTCAAGACACAGGCCTGGAAATCACTGTTCTCCCACAGAGCTTCAGTCTCTATAGGTGGGTGACAGTCACTGGCCAGGTAAATAAAGCTCTCTATGATTTGAATTCGGACTCAGAGTGTTTTCTGAAGTGGCTCCCCATAACAACTTGTCTGTCTATTCTTCTCCTGATAAACATTTAGTTTACTTCCAATTAGCCTATTGTGAATAAAATTGCTATGAACGTTCTTGCATGTCTTTTTGAAGACATATGCTTTCATTCTCGTTTAATTGCCTGGAAATGGGATTGTGGCTCAAAGATAACAATATGCTTCCCTTTCTAAGTATCATTTACACTTGGTATGTCTTCCTTATGAATTACACTTTCATTGTTATGACATGTCCTCTTTATTTCTGGTAAAATGCTTCTTGACGTCTATTTGTAATTAAGCCATGCCAACCTTCCTGTGTTTACTGTTTGTGAGCTGTATCTTTTTTACCATTTGTGAGCTGAGCCTTTACTAAGTCTCTTGTAGTCAGTATATGAGAGGATCTTTTTTTTTTTTAATTCCAGTTGGATCATCTTCATCCTTTAGTTGGAGCTTTCAGTCTATTGACTGTTTTTTTTTTTTTTTTTTTTTTTGGTACTGGGGATTGAACCCAGAGATGTTTTACCAGTGAACTACATTCCCAGCTCTTTTTATTTTTTTTAGACAGGGTCTTCTTAGGCATTTAGGGCCTTACTACGTGTTGAAGCTGACCTTGAACCTGTGATCCTCCTCTCTCAGCCTCCTGAGTTGGTGAGAGTATAGGTAGGCGCTACCGCCCAGAATATTAACTCTTGGTACACTTATGGATGTGATTAGATTTAGTTCTATCAATTGTGGTTTTGTTTTTATTTATCCCGTCTGGATTTTGTTGCTGTTGTTCTGTTCTCATTTTAGGCTAATCCACTTTATTATTATTTTTATTGTTCCAGTTTAATTCATCTCTTGGTTCTTTAGCTGTAGTTCTTTGCATAATTTTCTGTAATGACTGCTCTAGGGCCACAAGTTTGCACCTTAAACTTATCGTAGCCTACTTAGTGTTAATATTCTACTACTTCATGTAACACATAATAATTTTTCCATGTAGTTCCATTTATTTCCTCATCCTTTGTGGTTTTATTGTCACATATGTTTATCTATTTACACAATAATCCCACAATACATTGTTTTAATTCCTACTTTAAAGGACTATGTGATTTTTTTTTAAAAAAGGGGGGAGGGAACGAATAAATATATAGCCTAATGGCATCTATGAAGGGTTGTTGCTTGTAACTCCCTTCAAGAAACCTGCTGTAAGATCAGCAGTTGATGGACATCTTCCAGGTTTTGCCCTTGCAGGTCTGCTGCAGAGTTCATGCTAAGGCCATGCTCCCCCTGGGCTGCCCAGCCAGTGACTGAGCACAGCAGAGGGCTAACGCCAGGCTATTCTTGCCTGATATAGGACTCTGATCCTGGGTGGTCTTTGCTCTAGAGATGCTGGTTGACTTGGTCAAGATTTTCTCAGAGCTGTAAATCCTTCTACAAAATTCTCCTTGCTTCCCCCTCCCCTTTCACGGGTGTCTGACAGTCCTGTATTGAAGTCTGAAGCTCTCCATCCTCCTCCTTCTGCTTCCCTTTTTCCTTTGAAGATATTTCCCTAACAAATCTAATGCATGTCTGTTTTCATCTTGACATCTGCCTCTTGGGGGATCTGAACTGATATGAGTCTTTCACATGGACCTCCATATTCTTATTCCTGGTGCTGGTCATTCCTTCCTGTAGATTTGAGTTTTCCGCTTGTGTCATTTTCTTATAGTTTGAAAAAAAAAATCTTTCTTGAAGTGCAGTTCTGCTGTTAACAACTTTGCTCATAAAAATAAATCTGAATGTTTTCTGAATTCATCTCAATATTTGAAGACTATTTTTGCTGGATATAAAACTCTGGGTTGACAGTAGTTTTTTTCTTTCTGCCTTTCAAATCTTGCTCCACTGAGTCTTGCCCTCATTATTTTTTATGACAAAGCTGACATCATAAGTATCATTGTTTCATTATGTATAATGTCCCTGGAAGCTTTCAAGATTTTTTTTTCCATCTTCAGTCACTAAATTGATTGTGGCTTACTTAGTGTGGTTTTCTTTATTGTTATCCTGGGCTTCTTATATTTGAAAATTTATATTTTAAAACAAATTTGGGAGTTGGGGCTGTAGCTCAGTGGTAGAGCGCTCAACTGGCATGTGTGAGGCACTGGGTTTGATCCTCAGCACCACATAAAAATAAATAAAGTAAATGTAATATGTCTATCTATAACTAAAGAAAAAATATTTTAAAAAATTGGGATTTGGGGGGACCATTATGTCGTTAGATATTTCTTCTTCTGCACATTCTTTCTTTTCTTTCCTTCTGGAGCCTTGATTAGATTTATCATAGGATAGTTACTATTATTTCTACATGTTACTAAGATTGGGAGGGGGATTAATCTTTTTTCCTGCACCCATCAGATTGGATAATTTCGATTGATTAATTTTAAAAGTTTACCGATCCTTTCTTTTGCAAACCCATTTGCTGTTAAGCCTAGGCAGTACCTTTTTTTTTTTTCATCAGATGTTATACTTTTTTGTTGAATTTGTATTCCATTCCTTTTTATGGTTTCCATTTCTTTGCAGAGACTCCCTATTATTCATTCATTAGGATTTTATCCTTTAAACTCTCGAATGTATTTGCAATAGTTGCTTTCAAGTCCCTTGTTTACTAATTAGAAAAACAAAAGTCAATTGTTTTCTCTGATATGTGGATGCTAATTCACAATGGGAAGAAGGGCTAGGGAAGAATAGAGTTACTTTAGATTAGGTGGAGGGGAGTGAAGGGAGGGGAGGGGCTTGGGGGTAAGAAGGACAGTAGAATGAATCTGACATTATTACCCTATGTATGTACATATATAACTATATGACAGGTGTGAGTCTCCATCATGTACAACCAGAGGAATGAGAAGTTATACTCCATTATATATGATGTATCAAAGTGCCTTCTACTGTAATGTATAACTAATTAAAGTAAATTTAAAAATTTAAAAAGATACATTCAACTTGTACATGTAATCTAAATTATCAAACATTTTAACCTGATAAGGTACATATCAGTAAAGATTATGTTGGTTGATTTTTTTAAAGAGATATATGTATGTCTTTATGGAAAAAAAACTGTATGGAAAAAAAAACTGTAGAAGTGTGGAAAAGATTGGTTATGGTGGCCTCCTCTGGGAAGGGGAACTGTCTGGCTGAGGCAAAGAATAGAGAGATATTTACCTTATCCTGTGTTTTCTTTTGCTCTTCTGATATTCTGATATTAGTCCTCCTACCAAACAATTTTAGGAGTGTACACGTTTAAAAAGAAGAAGGACCAAATTCTATGATTTTGTCATTTTTTAATGCAGAGTAATACTCCATTGTGTATAAATGCCACATTTTTTTTATCCATTCGTCTATTGAAGGGCATCTAGGCTGATTCCACAGTCTTGCTATTGTGAATTGTGCTGCTATGAACATTGATGTAGCAGTGTCCCTGTAGCATGCTCTTTTTAGGTCTTTAGGGAATAGACCGAGAAGGGGAATAGCTGGGTCAAATGGTGGTTCCATTCCCAGCTTTCCAAGAAATCTCCATACTGCTTTCCAAATTGGCTGCACCAATTTGCAGTCCCACCAACAATGTACAAGTGTACCCTTTTCCCCACATCCTCAACAGCACTTATTGTTGTTTGACTTCATAATGGCTGCCAATCTTACTGGAGTGAGATGGTATCTTAGGGTGGTTTTGATTTGCATTTCTCTGACTGCTAGAGATGGTGAGCATTTTTTCATGTACTTATTGATTGATTGTATGTCCTCCTCTGAGAAGTGTCTATTCAAGTCCTTGGCCCATTTATTGATTGGGTTATTTGTTATCTTATTGTCTAATTTTCTGAGTTCTTTATATATTCTGGATATTAGGGCTCTATCTGAAGTGTGAGGAGTAAAGATTTGTTCCCATGATGTAGGCTCCCTATTTACCTCTCTTATTGTTTCTTTTGCTGAGAAAAAACTTTTTAGTTTGATTAAGTCCCATTTGTTGATTCTTGTTTTTAACTCTTGTGCTATGGGTGTCCTATTAAGGAATTTGGAGCCCTACCCCACAATATGTAGGTCGTAGCCAACTTTTTCTTCTATCAGATACCGTGTCTCTGATTTGATATCAAGCTCCTTGATCCATTTTGAGTTAACTTTTGTGCTTGGCGAGAGAAAGGGATTCAGTTTCATTTTGTTGCATATGGATTTCCAGTTTTCCCAGCATCATTTGTTGAAGATGCTATCCTTCCTCCATTGCATGCTTTTAGCCCCTTTATCAAATATAAGATAAATGTAATATTGTGGATTGGTTTCTGTGTCCTCTATTCTGTACCATTGGTCCACCCGCCTGTTTTGGTACCAGTACCATGCTGTTTTTGTTACTATTGCTCTGTAGTATAGTTTGAAATCTGGAATCACTATACCACCTGATTCACACTTCCTGCTTAGTATTGTTTTTGCTATTCTGGGTCTTTTATTCTTCCATATGAATTTCATGATTGCTTTCTCTATTTCTACAAGAAATGCCGTTGGGATTTTGATTGGCATTGCATTAAACCTATAGAGAACTTTTGGTAATATCGCCATTTTGATGATGTTAGTTCTGCCTATCCATGAACAGTGTAGAGCAGATTATGCTAAGCAAAGCTAGCCAAACCCTAAAAAACAAATGCCAAATGTCTTCTTTGATATAAGGAGAGTAACTAAGAACAGACTAGGGAAGAAGAGCACGAGAAGAAGAACAACATTAAACAAGGATGAGAGGTGGGAGGGAAAGGGAGAGAGAAGGGAAATTGCATGGAAATGGAAGGAGACCCTCAGGGTTATACAAAATTACATACAAGAGGAAGTGAGGGGAAAGGGAAAAACAATACAAGGGGGAGGAATGAATTACACTAGTGGGGGTAGAGAGAGAAGAGGGGAGGGGAGGGGAGGGGAGGGGGGATAGTAGAGGATAGGAAAGGCAGCAGAATACAACAGACATGAGTATATCAATATGTAAAGCAATGGAAGTGTAACTGATGTGATTCTGCAAGCTGTATACCGGGTAAAATGGGAGCTCATAACCCGCTTGAATCAAAATGTGAAATATGATATATCAAGAACTATGTAATGTTTTGAACAACCAAAAATAAAAAAAAAATAAAATAAAATAAAAAGAAGAAGGAGAAGGAGAAAAAAGAAAAACAAAAAACTCACCTGTGGTCTTGTTCCTTAAAACTTCTCCAGAATCTGCTTCTTGTTCTAGCACCAGCAGAATAAGCATCACCTCCATGCCTCAGGTGAGAATGCAGGCTGGCCCAGACCAGGTCTACTGGGTGAGACTTTAATGAGATCCCTGGGTGATCTGTATACAATTAAATTTGAGAAAGAAAGTTATAGACCTCATCTTACTACTAATCACATTATGGCAGTGTTTTCTTTTCTCCCCCATCTAGGGTGTGAGCTACCTAGAAACATCACCTGTTCCAACTCCATCCCCTAAACCCGCACAGTAATTAGTACAGAGTAGACGCTCAATAAATGCTTATAGAATGAGTAACGTGGGGACAATGACACACCTCCTAAGAGGGTGTTTGCTTTTGGGAGAGGCTGTGCCTGGGGCCAGCTGGCTGTTTTATTTCTTGGTTTCCATTAACTCTCATCCTCTGTTAATGATGGGAACCATCCCATCGTGGGCCCACCCATACTCTGCTATTTCAACCACATAGAAAAAGCTTTTTACTCTTCTGATGGGGCTCTTAAGGTGGTTATTTGATAAAGATTATTAAAAAGTCAGAGATCAGAGAGTAGTTCGTTTGATGGCTTATTTAGGTTAGGATGTTGTAAATAACCCAGGAAATTGTTCAAAATAGGGTCAAGGAGAATGGAATTAGATGGGGACACAGGCATGTCTCCTTGTCTAGAAGACCAGGTAGGCCAAAGAACATCTGAAATTCATCAGGAATAGAGTGAGAAAGGGAAGAAGAGAAGGGAGAAGGATGGCAAGATTGGGACACAAGAGAACAAAGAAAGATCTACGTGGGAAGCAAGGGAATTTGCCAACAGCATCAGGCCCACAGAGAAGGAAAGGAAAATTTTAGAGTCCTTAGAGTCTCCTCTGGAATTTAATGCCTGATAAGTACCGACAGAATCCAACACAAATGCTTTGGCCTCACTTTCAAAACTTTCCATATAATGTCCAAATCTCATCTGCAGCCACCTTTTCTGTTATCCCTCTGTGTGGGTCCCACTCCATCCAAGCTACATCACTTAATATTTGTCCTTACTGATCTACATCATTGCTCATAATGTCCTCTTGACCTGGGTTGTCCCTTTGTCTGACTTTCTTCTATAAACATCCCACCAATCCTTCCAGGTTCTTTCAAAATGCCCTTCTTCTTTACTTTATGCTATTTTTTTTTTTTTTCTCCAGTGGATACCCAACTCTCTCACTCCTTCTTTGTAGAGAATTCTTTTCGGTGACTTTTATGCTCAAGTCTTGTTACTTGTCTACTTGTCTCCTCCTATTCAACTTCGAATGTCAGTAACTTTTTTGTCTCTTCCAATTTCCTGGAGCAGAGCCCTAAATGCAGGTCAAGGCACGAGACATTTATTGGACATGATAGGTGAAAAGCATTTTGTTAATTAAATCCGCCGTGAACCAATCTGTACCTTACTGGAGTGGTTCCCTTCTAAAGCAATTATCTCTCAATCTACTTTCAAACTTTGAAGACATTCTTGTCAGGAAACGAGCTTCCTTTTCTATCTGCTAATCTTCACTGAACCGCATCTTGGTTTTATGGACATTTCTTCCTCCATCACCCAGTGCCCACAGCTCATCTTCAAATATACATTTAACTCAGAGTACCAACATAGCAGCTGTCGTCACCCATAGTTTAACCATCACTAGTGGCCTAGGAGGTAGATGATAAGTCATAATTCATAATCTTATTGACACATGAATTTGTGAGCACCATCTGGTACATAAGAGTGACTCACTCGTGGGTGAACATGCCTAGCTGACCACCCACCACATCACAACACAGCTTTCTTGCTTGCTACCCAATTTAGAAGCCTGGTGACATGGGAAGTAAAAACCTAGAATCTCAAAGAGGCAACTTGTCTTAAATAAGTTTGTTGGGTTCACTTTTAGCTTATATCACATTTAGAAAAATACATTAATTATCAACATTTGGGGGGATATATTTTAACCAAAGTCCCCGGTTTACCTTAGTGTTCACTCTTTGTATAGCATATTCTGTGGATTTTCTGAAACACCTATCATGTATCCACCATTAGGGGGATCCTCTATTTTCTGCCTATTCTTCTCTTCCTCCCTTTTCCAAGACCCTGGGAAAACACTGATCTTTTCGTTGTCTCTCTAGTTTTGCCCTTTCCAGAAAGTTACATAGATAGAACCATAAAATATGTAGGCTTTTTAGATTGGCTTATTTCACTGAACAATATGCATTGAAGGTTCCTCCATGCCCTTCTGCGGCTGAATGGCTCATTTCTTTTTAATGTTGAATAATATTCCATTGCATATATAAACTGCAATAGATCAGTTAATCATTGACCTATTGAAGGACATCTTGGTTGCTTCTAGTTTGGGGCAGTTAAAAACAGTTACTTTAAACATTTGTGTGAACATAATTTTTTTTTACTTCATTTTGAAAAATAAACTAAGTTTTGCTTGCTAGATCATAGGCAAGTCAAGGATTATATTTTTAAGAAACTGCCAAACTGTCCTCCAAAATGGTTGTGCCTTTTTAAATTCCTACCAACCGTTAATGAAAGTTCCTGTTATTCCAATCCTTGCCAGCCATTGATGTTGTCAGTGTTTTTTATTTTAGTTATTCTAATACATACGTAGTGGTGTCTCATTATTGCTTTAATTTGTAATTCCATTATGACATATGATGCTGAGCTTTTTTTTTTTTAAATGCTTACTTGCCATCTGTATATATTCTTTGGTGAGGTGTCTATTTTTCCTTTGCCCATTTTAAAATCAGGTTGTTTGTTTTCTTATTGCTGAGTTTTAAGAGTCCTTTGTATATTTCAGGTTACAAGTCCTTTATCAGAGATATGTTTTGCAACCACTTTCATTCAGTCTGTGTCCCGTCTTCATTCTGTTAACTGTGTCTTTCACAGAGCTCAAAGAATGACGTGTCCATTTTTCTTTATGGATTCTATTGTTGGTGATGTGCAGCATCTGAAGAGTGATTGCCAAACTCAAGGTCATCTGGATTTTTTTCCTAAATTAGTTTCTGGAAATTTTATAGTTTTTCACTTTGGATTTCACTCTGCAGTGCATTTCACACTATTTTTATGAAAGGCGTAAATTCTGTGTCCAGCTTTGGTATTTTTTGCCCAAGCTTGTCCGTCTGTTGAATAGACTCTCTTTTCTCCACTGAATTGCCATTGCTCCTTTGTCAAAGATCAGTTGACTATATTTGTATGGGTCTATTTAAAGGCTCTCTATTCTGTTCCATTGATCTATTTGCCTCTTCTTTCACAAAAACACTCTGTCTTGATTGCTGTAGCTTCATTGTAAGTCTTGAAGTTGAGTAATGTCAGTTCTCCAATTTTTGGTGTTTTTTTTTTCTGTATTATATTCGGGGTCATTTGATTTTTCATACAAACTCCAGGATCAATTTAAAAGAGCTTGCTGTGGGTTTGATTTGGGATTGTATTGAATATAGATCATGATGGGAAGAACTGACATCTTAACAATATTGAGTCTTCCTGTCCATGAGCATTGAATAGCTCTCTTTTATTTACATCTTCATTGATTTCTTCCATCGTTATTTAACAGGGTTTTTTTGGTACTGGGGATTGAACTCAGGGGTACTTGACCACTGAGCCACCACATCTCCAACCTTATTTTGTATTTCTTTAGAGACAGGGTCTCACTGAGTTCCTTAGCACCTTGCTGTTGCTGAGGCTGGCTTTGAATTAGTGATTCTCCTGTTTTAGGCTCCCAAACTGCTGGGATTACAGGTGTGTGCCACCACGCCCAGCAATTTCACAGTTTTTAACATAGATTTTATGCATATTTTGTTAGTTTTATATCTAGGTATTTCATTTGGGGGTGCTAATGTGAATAGCATTGTGTTTTAATTTCAAATCCAGTTGTTCATTGCTTATATATAAGAAAACAATTAACTTTTGTATATTAACCTAGTATCTGGAAAACTTACTCTAATTATTTATTAGTTCCAGCAGTTTTTTCTTGTTTATTCTTAGGGATTTTCTACATAGACAAACAAGCATATAATTTACAAACAATGACAGTTTAATTTTTTCCTCTCAATCTGTATGCATTGTGTTTTCTATTATTATCACATTAGCTAGAGCCTCCAGGATAAAATCAGAATACTTAATATGAAAATCTTTATTTCTGGATTTTTCTGAAAGCAAATCAACAAATCAGAGAACTGGGCATGCAACCCATCTTGGCAAATTTTGGAATTGAGTAATGGTGGACCCCTTTTTTAAATATATATTTTTAGTTGTAGATGGACACAATATCTTTATTTTATTTTTATGTGGAGCTGAGGATTGAACCCAGTGCTTCATAGCATCCTAGGAGAGTGCTCTATCCCTGAGCCAGAACCCCAGCCCCAATAGTGGTAGCCCTTTTAAAATGGGATATCTACTTGTAGTTCACTTCAGTCTCCACCAATTCCTTGCAATAAACACTTTATCTCTTTGTGAAAAAATGGAAGTTGAGGATAAAATTTCTATTAAATGAAAAACATGATAAAGGGATACCATGAGCATATGATTTGGAAAAAAGCCAGGACCCTCTTTAGACAATCTCCAAATATTCCCTTGTGAATGTCAACGCTCTACTCAATAGGTAGCCCACACTTCATTACTACCTTACTCACCACTCCCCCCTTCTATTTCCAGATGTTAAGACTCAGCTCTTATGCTCTGCCTTCAGTCTTCAACACATCAGTGCTTACTTTTGAGCTTGATCCATTCCTTTCCCTTGCCGTGCATCACTGCTGTTATGTGATAATGCTACATGCATTTCATTCTTCCCCTCTGCCATTACTACACACAGAACACTGGGCGTCCCAGGACTCCAGTGGGGTGGAGGAGCAACGTTGCTACTTCTCTAAATCCACAGTGATTGTTTTAGAGTAACTTTTTATACTTCAGTTCAGTTGTATTATGGGTTAATAGGATGTTTATCACCACGATGACACCATTTCTATGACAACATGTATTGAAGACCCAAACAAATCACTTAAATGGAATACAGCCTGTCATCAAATTGAAGGTTCCTGCAGCCCAGCAAGGGCAGGAAGAACATTTTGACAGACATCAGCTACTTCAGTAGCAGATGGGCTGAACCAGGAGTTTGCAGAGCTACATCACATCAGTGTGTGTGTGTGTGTGTGTGTGTGTGTGTGTGTGTATTCTCATCTGCACAGGTGGTAGGAGTGGAAGTTATAGTTAAAGTTCTTTCAACGTTCAGATTGGAACATTTGTCTTCTAAGAATCTTAACCCATAGAGGGTTCTAGTGTTACATTTCCTTTCTCCTTCAGAGCTAGGTGTCATTGGCTGCAGATAGCCAACCACTTGAATTTCAGAAGAAAGATGCCCAGTTCATAGGGCAACAAAGCCAGTCATGGGTAAATTCCTCAAAGCTGTAAGAAAATGTTTTTAACCTGGATGCACATAAGAATAACTAGAGAGCATTTAAAACCTACCAGTGCCTGGGAGCAACCTCAGACCAATCGAATCAGATCCCCCAGGTAGAGGCCAGAGGGTCACAAACCCCAGGTGATTTCAATATGCTAAATGGACTGAGAACCACTTCTTAAGGGTATGATGTTAGCATCTGATAATCTCATCTGAACAAGGATGGTACACCCACTCCTACAGAGGAGGCTGTTTATAGACACTTTAATTTTATGACATTACAGGCACCTGATATACTAGAAGAGCTCTAGATTTCCTTTTTAATAAACAATGTTCTCTCTTTCAAGGGAAGAGGAGGAGGCAAAATTGAAATATACCAAGATAATTGAAGTAAATAACTCCAGGCACAGATGACAAAAAGTTCTTCCACATATCCATTAAATAAAGGCAATTGCTGCTTTTAAAAGAAACATAATTTGTGCTAAATCTTCTCTTCTTTGGAATTACCTATAAATTTCTAACTGAACTTCTGGTTGCTGAGACATTTCTCATTGCAAGAGAATAATGTCTTTTTTTCCATTCCCTTTCTCCAATATCCTTTTGATTCTACCTCCCCACCCCCTACAACCCTTTTTTCTTTTTACAGGTTGGAGGGCAGGAGGACAGTCCTTTGTGGGTTTAAAAGGAACATGTGAAATCTGATCAAATCAAGAATCCAGTTAAAAATACTTTCTGGCCCATTCAACTGAGGGGAGGAATTCATAAACATTAGTTCCCTTACAACAGATTGGTCAGTGTCTAGCATACCTATGATGAATCAAACCACCAGGAACCAATACCAGGGTCCTAATCAAAACAAGGGGCCATACGGGGTAACTGTCTCATAGGGATTCAGGAATGAGGACACTGACCTGCTCAGGTGCTAGGCAGGGTTTCTTCTGGGGTAGCAAAATGTGCTCTGCCCCTTGCAGGCTGGGATACCTGGTCGAATGTGCCGATTCTACCAGAGTCCTCGGGTGGGGGCTCTGGAGTTCATGGCTCTGCAGTGAGAAGGGTGGATACCCTAGGCAATGTGGGGACGTGGAGAGAGACAGCTACGAGTGAGAATGAGAGGCTGGAGGGGGAGTCCACATAAAGGTCCATACTTAGCTGGGTGTACGAGGCCAAGGCAGGAGGCTCGTGAGTTCAAAGCCAGCCTCAGCAACTTAGTGAGGTCTTGTCTCTAAACAAAATATAAAAAGGGCTGGGGATGGAGCTCAGTGGTTAAGCACCCCTGGTACCAAAAATAAATAAATAAAGGTCCATGCTTCTCAGATCCTGGTTGTACTCCATTTACTCATATTGTGTGCTGACTCATCGCTGAGTTAGGAGAAGCTTGCCTGGACTGCAGAAGGTTGGCTCTTGAATTTAGGGTGGAATAGTGGCCTGTCATCACTCGCTGGCCATTGACAAGCATGGGGAAGACAGTGAGGCTATATTAACTGGTCAGCTGGACTTGCCATCGCTGTTGATACTGTCATCATGGCAGAAGACAGATGGCCTTCTATGTTTTCATTGTCACAGCTTCTGTCAGACTTGTTTCCCCAGCCTCTGGCTGCAGGGACAGGTCAGGCTCGGTGGTGGGGGGGGGGGGGCATGTAGAGAGTCTGAGGAGGGCCCACAATGCACTGGCAGGAAGAGGAGCACGGAGAGGAGCAGGAAGACCAGGAGACATGGTCCCTAACACAAGGCCTAGTGTGGCAAACTTGTTCCTGATCTACGGGGAGTTTGACTTTCCAGAACTTGACTTTCGGTTTCTGACAATAAAAAAGTAAAATAAAAATATCCATTTAGCCAAGCATGGTGGTGCATGCCTACAATACCAGCAACTTGGGAGGATGAGGCAGGAGGATTGTGAGTTCAAAGCCAGCCTCAGAAACTTAGTGAGGCCCTAAGCAACTCAACAAGACCCTGTCTGTAAATAAAATAGAAAAAAGGGCGGGGGAAGTGGCTCAATGGTTAAGCACCCTGGGTTTAATCTCTGGTACCAAATAACAATAATAATAATATCTATTTATACCTATTCATGTAGTATGTTCAGGCAAGATAGCAACCACTCTGGTTATTCTTTGCACACCCTGCCCTCCCACATCTGTTCTCTATTCTTTTCTTTCTCTTTGGATTCCTACTGTTTCACCAAGGTGGCTGGATAGTAATGAGAGGCTGAGAGGAAAGAAATTGGGGGTATTTGTTATCCTGAACCATGGTCTTACAGAATGTCTCTTTCATTGACATCAACACCATCTTTCCCAGAGGAACTCATATGCCAAAGGAAGTATGGTGGAGATGGGCCTAAATGCCCAGCATTGTAACTAGAAAATGGAATTAATAGTCAAACCAAATCTAATTCTGAACTCCTTGCTATTTCCACTAAAATGGCTACATCTTCTAGTTTCATGGGAAAATACCCTGCTTGGAACCTTAACTAATCTAATTTAAAATGTTATCAGGAAAGAGCACTAGCGAGTGGTGGAAAGGGCCCTGGGTTGAGTCAGGGCATCAAGGATTGAAAGCTGTCTCTTTCTACCTGAGCAGCCTTGGGTGTGTCACTTCACTACTTCTGGCCTCAATAACTTCTCTTGCTAAAGTTGTCCCCAGAAGACATGGCAGAGAGCCAATGGAGTGTCTGAGCTAACTGGCTCAGGGCTACCTCCAGCTGCTTCTATCCCCATAGCCATTAACCAAAGCAATTCCACATGTAGTTGGGGTCCTCAAGCCTTCCTTTCCGCAATGCGTATGTTTCTCAATTATGTTCATCCCCATCTGAATGGCCCTGTGCTTAAGGGAAAGGCCCCACAGAAGGAATCTGTGTCAGTCTCCTTCAGTCCATGGATCTCATTTCCCTTACCAAGAGATGGCTTAGGCTGTGGAGGTATATAATGCAATTCTGGCTGAAAAGATGTAAGAGAAAGTTGCAGCCAGTGCTCCTAAGAAGTTACCCAAGCGAGGGGCTTTCTTTTTCCTCGCTTAAATAGTATGTCTGCACTGAGGGCTAAAATTGCAGAAGCCATGAGGAGAGCCCTCCTAAGAGGACTCCACTCGAAGGAGGGGAAAACAGATGGACAGGAGGAGTCTGGGTGCTTGTTCTCAGCATTGACCTCTGACTTAAGTAACCCTCACTGCCCTGGTTCACCTGACTTCTTGTTTTATGAAAAAACAAGCATTCCTATAACATTTGGGTAATATATCCAGACTCCCATGGACCTTCCTGTTGTGTCTTCTATTACCTATAGTCACCATGAAGATAGATGGACTGTAGTTCTCATATGCATTTCTGATAGCCAAGGATATTGTCTAAAGGAAATAATTCTGTGCTGGTCATTTTGGATCCTCTTATTCTGTTGTCTTTGTCCAAACTCCTAGGTAGTCCTTGTAAATGGCCACCCAGCCAAGGTCATGTGTCATATAAAACGAAATCCAGAAAAATGACACCCACCATCATTGTTCTGAAAGTGCTGCTCGACTCCTCCCTAGCCTCACTTCTCCCACTGTGAACTTCTCTGTTTTCCAGTATTCAACTTTCTTTCCTCCTCAGGTTTGACTGAGGGTACTGCCTGCTCCAGTATGCTTTGACTTCTCATTGGTTAAGATTCAGGGTCTTGGGCTGGTATTGTGGCTCAGTGGTAGAGCGGTGGCCTAGCATGTGTGAGGCACTGGATTCGAGTCTCAGCACGACATATAAATAAATAAAAAAGATTAAAAAAAAAAAAGATTCAGGGTCTCCCTCTAACTAAATTCACTTCATTTGACTTTGATAAATGTCCCTGGGATTTTTTTCTTCCCATCTTGTAGCTCAGTGCTGTACCCTTGATTCAAATTTGGGTCATCTCAGGATCTTTGCCTCCAATCCTCTTTTTGAGTTTTTTCTTCTGGGCTTTACTGCCAGCATGTATGTCTCCTGAGGTCAGAGTTTTAGGCCAATTGCTGAGACTCCTTCGCTTTACCTGTCTACCCTGGCTCAAAGTTCCTCGCCTTTAAATTCTGAGTTGTTTTCAACCGTTTCCAAGGAGGGTTGAGCCTCTGTGGTGTGGAATTTATGGAAAAAGCCAGCTGCAGCTGTAACCTGGGGAGTTTCTCACTCTGCATGGTTCTCTGCACAGTTGTCTCTCCCACTTCTCAGGCATATAGGAATTTAGAACCTGCTCTGGATGTTTGTAATGGAAAGAGAAGCACTCAGACTGGACACAGATCTGGTTTGTGCTGCTGACTACCTTCTCATCCTGGGCCTAGCAGTTGGATTTCCTGTTCAATTTTTCAGGCCCACAATATGAGAGCTCTATATTAGGAGCTGAGAGGTAAGCAGAATGCACAGAAAGTCTCCAAGCCCTTATTTTAGTAAGAGATGCCTGCCTACCTCAAAGGTCCCTTCCAGCTCTTAAATTCCATGCTTCCAAATAAGACAGTAAAACATTCAACTTATGGATTGCTAACAGATTCTTGGACTGAAGCATGAGCTGCCCCCAGCATGCCTGATTGGATAACAATGCACAGTACAATGGCATAACATGTGCGATGCATTCTTTCCTTTTTAAAAACTCGTTTTATAAAACTCCTTAATTGAATCAGGCTTGAACTTCCTGTGGCATAAAACCAAATAGAATTACACTGATGCTAAAAATGTAAATGTATCCCAGATACCACCGACTGATGTATTCTGGGGAACATTTAAGCCTGAGGACTTGCTTGCGCACACTGTGATGATAAGGCAGAGCCCTGGGATCAGGCATTTGAGATATAAACATTTTTGGGTGAAAAAAAATTTTTTTTTCCAATTTCTTGCTTTCTTAGGATTGTAGAACCAGTTTTGACTTTCTAATTCTCGAATGTCAGACCTGGGAAGACCTCTCCGAGATCATTAGTTCATTCTCCAGAGGGTGCAAAGGATGCCTGGAGAGCTAAAGAGTCACAATTCAAAGACGATCAAAGTATAAATCGAGCTGGGGTCAGGTTCTGTTCAGGGCACCTGAATGAGCATCTCCTTTGCATCGATCACTGCCTGGGGCATTGAGATCTAGAGGTAAAGAACAAATGACCATCGTTCTTGAGGGAGCCCTGAGAGTTCAGATGTCCAGATTTTTTTTTGTTCTGATTTATTCTTCATCTGAATGGATATTTTGAGAAATAGGAAACTATATTTTAGCATTGCATGCTTAGGAGACTGGGAAAAGATAAAAACGAAGAAGGTCTCCCTCCCTCCTCATCTTGAGCCCCATCCTATACTGAGTCACAGAAGGTCAATTAGCTCTGCCTCTTGCAGCTTCTTCTTGTACCTCTCATAACATTGTAGAGGCTCAATTCTTATTCATTCATAACAACACATCCATGGATACCATAGCCTGGTGACACTGCAGCTCATCACATCTTTTGGGGGGGCAGGTTAGGGGATAGCCTTTGAATATGCACATATTAAAAAGCAAGAAAAAGTAAGTGTTTTAATGGGAGAGTAGTCAGCCCACCACAGAGGAATATTGTGCAAGGGGATGCTGCTCTTGCAGTGTGCAGATTTTGACTCTGATATTGGGGCCTGGGATCTCTCTTCCCTAGTGCTGTTGCCAGGCAGACTTGTTACTGACACAAATTTCCTCCCTGATAAGTTGAACTCTTCCCCCTCCCAACTTCATTATGCCTGCAGCCGGAGCTCTGCTGTAGAGGAAGCCATGCCAGACACTCTGATTCACACGCCTAAAATATCAACCGGCCTGGGTATGCGAGTGATGCGATAAATCTGGAAAACATAAATCAGATCATCGGATGCTATATCTGTTTGTGTGCATAGGCTGCAGCAGGCATGGTGAAATGCCCTCCAAGTCTGTACCCAGGAGGACGTTAAAGGATGTAGCTTCCAATCTGGAAAAATTTGGGCAAGAAGGGTAGGTGCTGACGTGCAGATGAAGCCTTAAAACAATGGACATACATTGCAGACAGCAGGCAGGAGACTGTGGTGGAGCTCAGCCTCATAGACTGTAGGGAGAGATGGGAAAGAAAGCTTACAGAAGGCCCCAGTGTTAGAAAATCTAATGTAAAGAACCTGGGCCAAGGCATAATCCCAAGTTTGGACATCAGAGAGAAGTTGGGTTCAGTTTCACTAGGAACCCCATCAAAGCAGAAAGTAGAATATACAGAATCTGGCAGGTTTGGATCTTCTAGCCAATCAACAAGCTCTTCCTTTGGTGAATAGAGGTTGAGCCATTTAACTCTTCCAAAACATAGAAATGTCTACATAGCTGAGTTCAGGCCATCAGATCCCAGGGGTCTGGGTCTGGGATCCAGACCGACGGTTTGGTCACAAATGACAGCTCTCCTTTGAGTATGATGTGCTTTAGGGCTGGGGTTGTGGCTCAGCAGTAGAGCGCTTGCCTAGCATATGCGAGGCCCTGGGTTCAATCTTCAGCACCACATAAAATAAATAAATAAATGAAGATATTGTGTTCAACTACAACTATAAAATAAATAAATAAATAAATAAATATTGCTTTAGAATCATATGAAAGGAAGTGGGGTTCACACTTCAGATTTCCAGCCCTCAAGTATCACTTCTGCTTGGTTGTGCTGGACTCTACCCTAAAATCAGATCAGACTCTTTAGACTTCTGTGCCTGGGAATTCAGGAAAATAGCTAGGTGGGAAAAAGAAATTGGTGGGTGGGATGATGTGGAAGCTGCCATCAAGGATCAGTATTATGAGTACAAAGAAATTAAGCAGCAATGACTGTTACACCCAAAAGTTCCCAGGAGTTACATCCTAGGCAGCCAAGAAGGACCCATACACAGATTGAAAGGTGCTGAGGCCAATGGTTTCACCTGACATCATGGTACCAGATGAGCAAAGCCAAGTACCCTGGTCTCCAGGCATCAGGGAGTGAGACCATCAATTGTAACAAGGTGAGATATTGAGAAATTAATTGTAGCTTCACTTTTTGGCTACTCTGACTTATCAGAAAAAAACAAAGGACAGATAATTTTCCCCCTTTTCCTTTTAAAACAGGCAGCCAGGGCTTTGTGTTCCCAGACCTGGGTGCCCTGATCCCAGGCAGGGAATTTCCAGCTCTTTGTGAATCAGGCCCACCTGGAAAAATTAAAGAGGCTTCCAAGAAGGGAAGAGGGTAGAAACTTCTGTGCTTTGTGAGTAAAAGCATGTCAGGACCTCACCTCCGGGAGGTGGTTGGAGATTCCGGCAACTTGGAAAATGAGAAGGGACAGCTTTGTGGGATTTTTCACATGGGCTCTTCCTTATATTTTGTACCCCATGCACAGCCAGATGAAGGATGGCTGTGGATGCTCATGGATCCTAGACACTGTTGTGGCTTTCAGTTAAAGATCCTCTTGGGGAGCCTGGAGATGGGAGAGGAGCCTCACGGGTTAGGAGCAGAGGAATCCAAGAGAAGACAGGGGACCAGCACACGGCAGAGGCTTCAAACACCAGGAAGAGCCATATGACAAGAATGACCCACACTGAGTGGCAATAAGCAGCTGAATGAATTGAATTTGAGCTCTCCCAGGTCCAAGACACATAAATTTATATGGCTTCTGTCTCCTTTTCATAAGCTGACTCTCCCTGATTCCTGCCCTCATCTCACAACACAGAACAACAAATGCAGCACCCACAGACTTCCAGTTCACAAGCCCAGCCTGTTCTTTCTACCTGGACCACAGTAGCTTATACAGTGGTGCACCACTTGAATGCTACCATCTAGAAATAAGTCCATACATATGGGTATTGGGGTAAGACATGTGTTGCAGATTGGTTAAGTCCAAAATGCTGATAAGAAACATTACATAAGCTTTGGATTTAATGGGAAAAAAAAAAACAAAACAGAAACCTTCTTTTCCCTCCATTGTGAGAGTGCACAGTAGCAGGCACCAACATGCAGGGGGCCAGTTCCTTGTTTGCACAGGAAGCTCCAGTGTGCTCTGTATTTATCTAGAATCACACCGTTGAGATGGCTCAGGTCTCCATGTGGCTGTGATCAGTGGTTGGCTTTGACTTGGCTTTTCAGCCCACTTCTGGGTCATCTCCCAAGTTAAGACAACTGTGCCACATCATAGCCTGAGGTTGGCTTCCTGCCAACATTCAGCTGGGCATGTTCAATGCTCAGTGATGCCCTCTGACTAGCCAGGGCCCTGAGTGAGGGGGACCTGTGGGTTGGCTGGCTTCCTCCTGTCCCTACCCTCTCTCTCCACCTTCTAACGTGGCTCTATGCTCACCCGCTCTTCTCCATTAGTAACCCCTAAATGTTCTTCAAGGTTCAGTTCAAACATTTTCTCTAGGATCCTTCTCAGAAATCCAGGCAGAAGTCGTTGCTTGTACCCCTAATGCACCCGTTATTTCATTTTATTGTAGGTTATAGTTACTTGCTTACCTTTTTCTTATTAGATAACAAATGCCTGAAGGAAAGGAGCCATATTTGTTAATTCCCTAAGCCTCTTATAAATACAGGTGTAATAAGTCTTTTTCCTAAGTCACAAATTCATTTTAAAAAAGCAATACTGTGTAGATAAAGCTCAAACTGAAGATACACCTGGTTTCCAAGAGATCATAAGCTCTCCAAGTCAAAAATGCTGGTAAAATTGTCTATGGAAAGATACATTCCTTAAAAAATTGTGTTAAAATACACATAACCTAAAATTTGCCATTTTAACCACCATACTTCTTCCTGTCGGTGCAAATTTTACTACTCCAGGTATCGAATATAAGTAGAAACAGACAACATCTGTCCTTCTGTGATTGGCTTGTTTCACTTAGCATAATGTCTTCCAGGTTCATTCATGTTGTAGAGTGTGTCGGAATTTCCTTCTGCTTAAAGTTGAATGATGTTCCATGTATGTGTCTACCACATTTATTCATTTATCTGTCAACAGGAAAATGCGTTCATCGTTTTTTTGGTCATTGTGAATAATACTGCTACAAACATGTTCAAACAGTCCTCAGATTTCTCTTTTTAATTCTTTTGGGTATATACTCAGAAGTGGAATTGAATTACTGGATAGTTTAATATTTCTATTACATGTTTTAAATTCTATTAAATATTTCTATTAATTATGTTTAATTTTTACAGGATTCTCCATACTATTTTCCATGGTGGTGGTACCATTATACTGTCCCACCAACAAGTGCTCTAACTTCTCCACATCTTCATTTCTACGGTTTAGATACAGTTTGAACATGTACCCAAGAGGTCTTTGTGTTAGAAGCTTGGTTCTCAATGTGGCAATGTCAGAACTGGTAGAGCCTAGTAGTGGGTGATTAAGGTCACTGGGGACAATGACTCTCAGAAGAGATAAGTAGTTCTTCTGGAACCCTGGATATCTCTTTATAAAGATCATTATAAAACAATAGAACTGACCCCTCCTTACTCTCTGAATGACTGCCTTGCCATTAATCCATCCCTCTTGCACAGGCTGTCATCATGATACCATCCACCATGATATTCTGCAATAAAGGGGACCCTCACCAGAGGTCAAACCATCGGGGCTGCAAAGTCTTGGAATTCAGCCTCCTTGTGAGCTAAATAAGCCTCTTTTCTTGATAAAGTACCCATATTTCGGTATTTCTGTTATAGCAACAGAAAACGGACTAATATACTAACACTTGTTATTTTCCTTTTCTAAAAAAATTATAGCTATCCTAATGGTATGAAGTGGTATCTCATATTGGTTTTGATTTGCATTTCCCTAATGATTAGTGATGTTGATAAAAAGACAAATTTCTTCACTATATATATTCTAGATTATTAAAGAAATACATCATGTACTATCAAACATTGTAATACATGCTGCGCTATATATAGTACATGCTGTACAGAAATAAAATTTAAAGTATAGGGGAAAATAGAAGAGGAAAAACATCTTCAATTACCTAGAGATAAATACTATTAATATTTTTGGGATATCCTTTCAGTCTTTTTTCCCCATGTAAATAATTTTTTGGAAAAAATTAATTTTCTTAGTAACTGCTTCACACCTAAACCTGCCTACAGAAGGGATTTTTTTTTTTGCCCTTTTAAATCTTTTTTTTTTTATTGTTGGTTGTTCAAAACATTACATAGTTCTTGATATATCATATTTCACATTTTGATTCAAGTGGGTTATGAACTCCCATTTTTACCCCGTATACAGCTTGCAGAATCAGAAGGGATCTTTTTTAAAAATATTTTTTTTCCTAGTTGTTGATGGACTTTTATTTATTTGTGGTGCTGAGAATTGAACCCAGTGCCTCACACATGGTAGGCAGGTGCTTTACCACTGAACTACAACCCCAGCCCAGGGATCTTTTTTGTTCAGTGAATTGCTTGCTAAGTTCCTTGAGGGATATATGCTGAAGGAGAACTATCTCATTGGTTTTTGGTTTACCATCAGGTTTTTGTTTTGCAGAGTAGGCATGAAACAAAGGGCAGGAGCCCAATTGCTCAGGCAATGAGGCTTTTCGGGGCTATTGATGTTGGAAGGGAAGGGCTCAGCCAGAGAAGAGCAACAGGTGAGGTATGGTTGCTGGCAAGGGAAGAGAGCTTTGGAGGGAAGAACAGATGTCCATGGAAGAATTTGATTACATTTCTGTAATCACACAAGATCTTCAGTAAAATCTTTATTGCTCACTAGTGCATGGTGGAATGCATTTTCTTGCTGGGAACATTGAGAATGTGCCAGAAATGAAATAAGGTTGGAGAAGAACCGTACAAAGGCTGGCCACAGGGCTGAACAGAAAGAGATGGAACTTGTGCCCTTACAGATATGGGCCCTTAGAAAACTGATTCTATGCACACTGCTCTGTTAGCATTTTTCCCTGTATAATTTAATAATCTCCAAAAGCATCCTATCTGTAGCTAAGACTGTGAACTAGTTATCCAAAATCCACTCTTTCTTCCTGTTGAAACTGGATGTATCCATGTTGCTTGAGTTCTAGCTAGAGAGAATGAATTTGGTCTGCATCATTTCTGGGGGAAGGTTTTTCAGAAGCAGGTGTGCCCCTTCATCCTCCTTCCCTCTGCCAGCTCAGTGTGGATGCCGACACTGTCCGAGGGGAAGAGGGAGGTGAGAGATGGATGAAGGCTGCAGTCATATCAAAGAGATTCATCTGGGGCTGAGGTTGTGGCTCAGTGGCAGAGCACTTGCCTCACACATGCGAGGCACTGGGTTCGATCCTCAGCACCACATAAAAATGAATAAATGAAATAAAGATATTGCATCCATCTTTAACTAAAAAGTATTTTTAAAAAAGATTCACCTGCTGACCAGGATCACTTCACTTGCTTCAGAATGTTATGTCAAAACAAGTTTATGAAAAGTGAGTTTCTATTGTTACAATGGTCTAGTCTGCCGTAGCTAATATACCATGAATGGGTGCAATTTAATTGCATGAATTGCTGTTGTTAAGACATTTAGAAAGAGAAACTGTATTTTGAGGTGTACTATTGTGTGTTTGGTTCAACTGGGTGCACTACATAAAATGCTTTGGCTGTAATTAATGGACCATCTAACTGAAACTCATCAACAAGAAGGAATTTATTGGCTCGCTGGGAGTCCAAAGTAACAGTGGACTATGTTGATGGCTATAATGATTCTAGGACTCTCTCTACTTCTCTTTTGTGCCAATGCTGGTTGCCCCCTCAGGCTTGTTCCCTAGTGATTATAGGATTGGCTACATCAGGCCTTATGTTCCCTTGTTCCCTGCAACAGGAAAATGTGTTTCCCATAACTGACCAACAGCAGCTGAACACTGTGCTCATCCTGGAATCAAACTCTGTGACCTCAAGGGTTGGACTGCCCAGCATGGTCCAGACTGGTGAGGGCTATCCACTGGAACCATACAAGTCTGGGTCTCCTATGAATACACAACTTCCAGTACTGATGCTTGTTCTATATAGGGACAGAGAAGCTGGGGTTGCCAGATGTACAGAGGAGAAAGGCACTTGATCTCAGCTTTCTCTGACACAGAAGTTCTTCAGGAGATGCTAAAGGAAAGTGAAGTAAGTGCCCTCTTCCACAGATTGAAATATGTCTTTGGAAAAATTACTTTCTGAAAAAAAATACAAGAGAATTGGAACTGTGAATGAGGTAAATGATTTAAAGACAAGGACACAGAGTCAACAACCTGGGGGAAATTAAATGCCTTGGAAAAAAAGTTCAGGTATCTCAGAAGCACTTTAAGAAGCACTTTCATAGATGGAACAAAGCAAAATTAAAAAAAAAAAAAGATGGTAGTATATCCTGATGTCATGTATGGAATATTTGAGTTCAAATTTGTTTCTCAGACTGTTACCTCAGTGTTATGGAAATACCTTGCACGCTTATCATGTGCATTAAGCCACATCTCTACGCTAAGTTGAAGCTACACATGCCAACCTTAGCTCTTTCTCCAAATGGAGTAAATTAATTTTCCTGGATATAATATCATGGGCTAGAAATAAAAATGAGGTGCTTAGGTGAATGCTTTTCCTCCTATGCTGCCTTACTCTTTCCCTTTAAGATAAGAATTAGATAGCTTTTACTCATTCAGAGAATTGGGCCAATTATTTTAACGCACGCTAAAATAATTTCTTTTTAGCACAGATGCTCTTTGATTGACTTAAAACCCCTGCCTGTAAAATATGCACAAACAAAAGAAATGTGAAAAGATCTGCTATAATAAGATTAAGTTCAACTGGCAAAGCAGGTGTTGGATTTAAAATTAATTGGCAATGCCAACCACAAAATGGTCTAATTCACCTTTTCTGTGCTGAGAGAACAAAGCACAGGAGCCTGCTCTGTTTGTTTTTCTGCCTTCCCTCCTCCCCAATGCAATCCTCGTTTTTCCAAAGCAATCCTCAATATCTAGCTCAATTTCTTCTTCCTTGGAAACTTTCTGCTACTCCAGCCTTATCTCCCACTTCCTGGCACTAATTGAAAGAGCAGTAAAGAATAGGCATAAAAAGTGCAGATTGTGAAGCAGTCAGACTGCAATCCACTCAGACATCAGTGTGCTAGCTTCAAAATGGCGGCAGGTTAATGGTTCACACTGAGCTTCAGTTTCCTCCTCTGGAAAAACTGGACTGAGAGAGTAACTGGGAGAATGTGATGAGATAACGCAGGATAACTACCACTACAGTGCCTGGATAGAAGCAGTCAATTACTGCTAGCTATTATTAATATTCCTATGTAACTTCCTCCCCTCACTTGGAGCAGTACAACTCCCGATAGGTGGTCTAGTTGGACGGACACCACTCCTCCTCTTTCACTGAAATGAAGGAAATTAAAAATGCTTTTCAAAGTGGAGTGCTTGGGGGCCAGGGTAGGCCAGGAAGACCAATGGTTGCTGCGCGAGGTCACACAGGCTGAGTTGCTTAAGTCAGGGCCACAGTGAGTCCTCCATAAATGTGGCATGAAGCAACCACAGAACTCTGAGCAGCTCGAGTGACCGAGAAAACTTCTGGGGCTGCTGCTAGAGGAAGAACCTGAGAAGGTCTGCAAATGTGGAGCTCCCTCCCCAAGGCCAGGCTAGTCAGAACTTTTTGTCGGATGCCTGTTCAGACATTTGGATCACGCCAGAACTTAGAAATGGGCCACGCTCATGCTAGGGCTGTAGCTCAGTGGCAGAGCACTTGCCCAGCATGTGTGAGGCCCTGGGTTCTATCCTCAGCACCACATAAAAAAATAAATAAAATAAAAGTATTGTGTCCATCTACAATTACCAAAAAAGAAAAAAAATTTTAAAAATGGGCCAAGCTCATGTATAAAAATTTATTTCTTAGAGTCTGCCTCAGTCTATCTGCTATAACAAAAATACCATGATCAAGGTTGCTCATGAACAACCGAAATTTATTTCTCACAGTCCCAGAAGCCAGGAAGTCCAAGATCAAGGTGTGGGTACATTGGACGTCGAATGAGGGCACACTTCTGCCTTCCACTGCGTCTTCACATGATGGAAGGGGCAAGGAAATGGTGGGGCACTCACCCCATTCATGAGGGCTCTGCACTCACCACTAATTGCTTCCTAAAGCCCCATCACCTATACCCTCACCTGGTGGCAGGGGTGGGCAGGAGGCAGTGGAATTTCAACATAAGAATTCAGGGAGGACACAAACATTCAGACCAAAGCTGAATCTAACTGGGTGGATGGAAGAGGCAACACCTGGCATTTATTAAGAGGACAGACATTTTATGTCACCCTTAAAAAAGTTAATGAGCCTCTTAGAATCTTTATGAATTTGTTAATTCAAACAAGTCTGTTAAGCCCCAGATTGAGCCATGCAGGCTAAATGGCATTTGCCTTTGGAGTGATGGAAGTTTGTTTATTTCTCAAATACAAATATCCATTGCCTCTTCATGGCCAGGGTAAGAGGTGGATCACAGAATTATGGGAACCAGCATCAAGTTCTGACCACTCCCTGTGAGGACTGTGATCTGGAGTTAGTTACAGATGCTCTCCAACTGTGGACTTCCTCATCTCCGAAACCAGAACGTGCAATGATGCTCCCCACCTAAAACATTCTGCTCTGAGGATTAAAAGAGCTAATCCACACAAAGAACTCAGATTAATACCTGCCATTGCTCACTCAGTAAATGTAAGCAATCGCGATAATGACTGTCCCACAATTCAGGTTTCTTATCACCTTTCTTGAGTATTATCTTTAAATGCTCGGATTGAAGTTTGTTTAACCACAGTGTTTGCACAAAATCTGGAGACAGCACTTTGCTGTTTTGAGGAACTGGCAATTTTTAAGCCAATAAATCTTCTAAATAGTGCTCTGTGGATATTAAGAATGATAAGGATAAAGATTGCAACTGAAAAAAAAAATCTGTGTAGGAAATGAGAACACTACACCCAAAGGTGAGGGAAGTAGATATAACTTACAATTATGTACCTGAGAAATCAGCTCTTCTTCCATATTGAGTTATTTTCTGACCTCAGCAAAACATGCTTCAATTTCTTCTCCGACTCCCCAAGGCGTCTACAAATCAAATACCCACCGAATCATCTACGCCCTTGAACTGAACCTTGGAAACGCTGTTATGATATTTTATGCACCTAATAGAGCAAGAATGATCTAAAAAAGTAATTCTCCTCAGAGAGCTTTGAAGAATAGGGTGTCCTTTGTATGTGTTCTGAGGTGATGTCATTGTCTTGCTGTCACTGGGAGGGAAGGTGCCAGGAGTTGTGATAGGGCTTGGCCTGGCAATGATGGATTGCCCTCTCACCTGGACCCCTCATGAACAATAGCTCCTTTGTGAGGCTGCGGGCCAGGCCTTTCTGCTGATGAAAGGAAGCCTAGTCACATGATTTGCATGAGGACCGAAATTCCCAGGTCGGCCATATTTACAGAGGGTTCCACCATGAAGGGTAAATGCCTCAGCTTGGGACAGGCACTGGGGATGTAGAGGTGGCTGTAGGCATGGCTGCTGACTTCCTGGAGCATACAGTCTAGTGAGAGAGTCAGCAAGTAAACATGAGTTAATCTCCAGTGTAAGGCGTGCCTTGTAGCACAGAGTAGAATTGGGTTTTATTTGGGGACCTAATGGAGAGGGGAAGAGAGAGGTAGGCATGAAACTGCAAACACAGTGTTGATATTAAAGCAAGCACAGCCAGCTGGTCTCAGAGACTCAGGAGACTGAGGCAGGAAGATCACAAGTTTGAGGCCAGCCTCAGCAACTTAGTGAGAAGCTGTCTCAAAATAAAATAAAATGGGATGGGGATACAGCTCAGCAGCAGAGCACCGCTGGGATCAGTTCCCAGTACTAGGGTTGGGTGGGGGACAACAAGCACAGACACAAGATAGAGAACACAAACTTTGCTCTAGGTTTAAGAAAAGTTGAGACATACTGGCTATGCCTCATCCTCTCCAGCCTTCCAGTTCCCAGGGGTAGCTGGCCAGGGACGGAGCACAGGGGCACAGAGAGCTTGGGATGCAGAGGTGGCGTCCTCCAGTGGTGCATCTCTGCTAAAGCAACAAGAAGGACACCTGCTGGACAGCTGGAGGGCAGCCCACGGGCAAGGAGGCAGGTTGGCCAGGTTGGCAGCCGCCAGCACCCTTAGCTGCCATGACATTCTCCATGTCTTCAGAGCCATCTCAGCCCAGGCTGTGCCTCTTGTTTTATGTTGCCATCTTATCTCCCCTCAGGATGTTGGTGTTTGTCTTGGGACATAAAGGAGCTAGCGTGTGTGTGTGTGTGTGTGTGTGTGTGTGTGTAGCATGTGTGCACAGAGGGGAGAGGAGAGAAGATATCTGACCCCTCTCCTTTCCTACTACACTGTTCATCTTTCTTTGGGGGCAATTGTCAACTCATCCGCAAGTTTATCTGCTTTTAACTCCACCCCCTTAGGACCATGTCATGACAGCCATCATTGGAACACTCCTCCCACTCTCCACCCCCAGCCCAGGCCCTCACACTTCTCTGTCTAGACTTTGCTGTGAGAGGCACTACTGAGGCACGGGGAAGGGGCAGCATGGGGATGGAATGAGAGACGGAGAGAGAGGGAAGGGGAGGTCCAGGGGGCAGCGGCCATGTGACACAGTTGCAGGGGAATTAGGAAAGCGCGTGACACAATAGAGCTTGAGTGTGTCAGGGACTCACCCCAGGACTCATCCCAGAATTCTTGGACATTACCAAATCTAAAAAGCCCTTAGGTGAAACAGTAAAGGATAATAGAAAATTTTAAATGATCCCTTCAAATCTTTACTAATTCTGTTGCCGCAGGACTCTACTTGTTCCTAATGGTTTTCACTGTGCAATGACGCTCCCCACCTAAAACATTCTGTCAAGATCCCTTGACATGCATCATTAGTGTTACCTTGCTGTCAGAATAGTTTGTTACAAACAAAATATTTTTACCTTTGTGAGAATAATTACAGAGGGGCTGGGGTTGTAGCTCAGTGGTAGAGTGCTCGCCTAGCACGTGCGAGGTCCTGGGTTTGATCCTCAGCACCACATATAAATAAATAAAGGTATTGTGTCCAACTCAGCTAAAAAATAAGTATTTAAAAAAACATTTAAAAAATACAATAATTATAGAGCAAACTAGTGTTGATACATGGATGCTATTAGTTCATCTCATTTTCTCTAAGAAGTGTGCTTCTATATGCTAGCTCCACTGTAAAATTTGATGCCTTAAGATTCTAAATACATATCTTTTTTAAAACCTAGAAAACTTAATTTATAGTATGCTATGGTTTGATTCATGAACTTGATGCCTAATGTGAGTGTTGGGGCTTAGGTCAGAAGGGATTTATCCTCCTGATTAGGTTAAAGCCATTATAGAAAGGGTTTGGAGAAGGGGTTCACCCTCTAGTGCTTTTTCCCTTCCTCCTTCCACCATGTGGTGAGGCAGTGAGAAGACCTTTGCCAGGGTTGACACCTTGGACTTGCCAGCTTCCAGAAGTGTAAGAAAATAAATTTCTATTCATTATAAATTATCCAATCTTGGGTATTCCATTCTGGTATCTCAAAATGAATTACAACATGGTACATTTCAAACCAGTTAGAGAAAGGATGAAATAGTCAATAAATGGTGCTGGGATGATCTGCTATTCATTTTGGCTCAGAGAAAAACTAGACTCCCCCACCCCACTTCACACTGTGCACAACTATTCACTCCTTACCATAAAAGAGATAAACGAAAAGCAAAACTAACAACTTTATATATAGAAGTACTTAAAAAAATAATTTTGAGATGAGTAAAGTCTCTTAAAGCAAGACTCCAAACCTAGAAACTATAAACAATATAACTGACAGATTTAATTACATGAAATAGCAAATTTTGCATCTAAAAAATGCTGTGAACAAAATTAAAACAAAATGAGCAGACTGGAAGCAGAGGTCTATTGCACAAGTTGCCTTCCCAGGTAATTTTTTTTCTCAGCAGAACTTATCTTTAACATTCAGACTCCATAGAATGTACATATTTTTATTTATTTATTTATTTATTTGTTCTAATCAGTTATACATGATAGCAGAATTCTCTTCAATTCATTGTATGGAGCACAATTTTTTACTTCTCTGGTTGTACCCAAAGTAGGGTCACACCATTCGTGCAATCATGTATGTACCTAAGGTAATGATATCTGTCTCATTCCACCATATTTCCTACCCCATGCCCCTCCCTTCCTCCACTTTGTTCCATCCAAAGTTCCTCCACTCGTCCCATGCCCCCACCCCATTATGGATTAGCATCCACTTATCAGAGAAAACATTCAGCCTTTGCTTTTTTGGGGATTGGCTTACTTGCTTAGCATGTTATTCTCTAACTCCATCCACTTACCTGCAAATGCCATAATTTTATTCTCTTTTATTGCTGATTAACATTCCATTGTGTATATATACCACAGTTTCTTTATCCATTCATCTATTGAAGAGCATCTAGGTTGGTTTCAATTTTTTGGCTATTGTGAATTGTGCTGTGATGTACATTGATGTGACTGTGTCACTCTAGTATGCTGTTTTTAAGTCCTTGGGGTATAAACCAAGGAGTAGGATAGCTAGGTCAAATGGTAGTTCCATTCCAAGCTTTCTGAGGTATCTCCATACTGCTTTCCAGATTGTCTGAATCAATTTGTAGTCCCACCAGCAGTGTATAAGTGTGCTTTTCTCCCACATCCTTAACACTTTTGTTTGTATTCTTGATAATTTCTGACTGGAGTGAAATGAAACCATACAGCAGTTTAGATTTGCATTTCTCTAATTACTAGAGATATTGGACATTTTTTCATATATTCGTTGATGAATTTGCATTTCTTCTGAGAAGTGTCTGTTCATCTCCTTAGCCTATTTATTGATAGGTTTTTTTTTTTGATGTTAACTCTTTTGAGTTCTTTATATATCCTGGAGATTAGTGCTCTATCTGATGTGCATGTGGCAAAAATTTGCTCCCAAAATGTAGGCTCTCTGTTCATCTCATTGGTTGTTTCTTTTTCTGAGAAAAAGCTTTTTAGTTTAAAACCATTCCATTAATTATTCTTGATTTTATTTCTTGCACTTTAGGAGTCTTGTTAAGGAAGTCAGGGCCTAATCCCACATGATAAAGATTTGGGCCTACTTTTTCTTTTATTAGGCACAGGGTCTCTGGTCTAATTCCTAGGTCCTTAGAGTTGATTTTTGTAACATGGTGAGACATAGAGGTTTAGTTTCATTTTGCTACATATGGATTTCCAGTTCTCCCAGCACTATTTGTTAAAGAGTCTATCTTTTCTCCAATGTGTTTTTGGGGCATCTTTGTCTAGTATGAGTTAACTGTATTCATGTGGGATTGTCTCTGTGTCTCCTATTCTGTATTATTGGTCTATATATCTATTTTGGTACCAATACCATGCTGCTTTTGTTACTGTAGCTTTGTAGTGTAGTTTAAGGTCTGGTGTTGTGATGCCTCCTGCTTCACTCTTTTTGCTAAGGATTTCTTTGGCGATTCTGGGTCTCTTATTTTTCCATGATTGCTTTTTCAATATCTATAAGGAATGAAATTAGGATTTTTTTTAAGGTGTAGATGGACACAACACAATGCCTTTATTTTTATGTGGTGCTGAGGATTGAACCTGGGCCCCGCCCATGCTAGGCAAGCTCTCTACCGCTGAGCCACAATCCCAGCCCCAACATTAGGATTTAATTGGAATCACATTGAATCTGTGTAGTGCTTTTGGAAGTATGGCCATTTTGACAGTATTAATTCTGCCTATCCAGGAGCATGGGAGATATTTCTATCACCTAAGGTCTTCTTCAATTTCTTTCTTTAGTATTCTGTAGTTTTCACTGTAGAGGTCTTTCACCTCTTTTGTTAGATTCCCAAGTTTGTTTATTTTGTTGGGGTTTTTATGTTTTTGTTGTTTTTGTTTTTGAGGCTATTGTGAATAAGGTAGTTTTCCTAATTCTCTTTCAGAGGATTCATCACTGATGTATAGAAATGCATTTGATTTGTGGGTATTGATTTTATATCCTGCTACTTTGGTGAATTCATTTATTAGTTCCAGAAGTTTTCTGGTAGAATTTTTTGGATGTTCTATGAGTAGAATCATGTTATCAGCAAATAATGATAGTTTAAGTTCTTCTTTTCCTGTGTATCCATTTCTTTTTTTAATTGCTCTGGCTAGTGTGTCAAGAACTATGCTGAATAGAAGTGGTGAAATGGAGCATCCCTGTCTTGTTCCCATTTTTAGTGGGAATGCTTCTAATTTTTCTCCATTTAGAATGATATTGGCCTTAGGTTTAGCATAGGTAGCTTTTACCATGTTGATATATGTTCCTACTATCCCTAGTTTTTCCAGTGTTTTGAATGTAAAAGGGTGCTGCATTTTGTCAAATGCTTTCTCTGCATCAATTGATATAATCATATGATTCTTTAAGTCTTTTGATGTGAATTATGCTTATTGATTTCCCCATGTTGAATCAATCTTGCACCCCTGGAATGAACTCCATTTGATCATGGTGCACACTTTTTAAAATGTGTTTTTGAGTTTGATTTTCCAGAATTTATTGAGAATAAATTGGAATTTTTCCATCTATGTTCATCAGGGATAGTGTTATGAAATTTTCTTTCCTTAATGTGTCTCTGTCTGGTTTTGGTATCAGGATGATATTGCCTCATAGAATGAGTTTGGAAGGGTTCCTTCCCTTTCTATTTCATGAAATAATTTGAGGAGTATTGGTATTAATTCTTCTTCATAGGTCTTGTAGAACTCAGCTGAGAATCCATCTGGTCCCGGGCTTTTCATGGTTGGTAGGCTTTTGATGACATCTTCTATTTCCTTGCTTGAAATTGATCTGCTTAAATTGTGAATGTCCTCCTGGTTACATATTTCTTTTTAGGCCAAGGTCTATATAGAAAATTTGGGAGTCCCCCAAATGCTATATAACATTTTAAACAAAGTAGTATGTGCATGGGGGAGAGGGAAGGAATTTTCCAGTTTCTTTCCAAATATAATTGTAAAAAATGTCAGAATCACATGTAGATATTTTGAAAAGCATCAAGTGTCAACAAAGGGATGTGGGTGGGGATGTTGGTGGTCCTCAGAGGCTGCACCAAAGTCATTAACTGGTGATAGAAAGCAATGTTTTATGCATCTTACATATTTATTAATTTGTCACATAGACTTTTTTTGTTTTAGAAAACTGGCTGATAGTGTTGGGTGGACAGGAAAAGTGCTCCTGGCCAGCATTTTCACTCAGCATCTGATCTGAGGAATGATATCCTGATAGAATCAAGATATGCTTATATTCATAACAAGCAAAAGTTTAATATTAAAAAAGAAAAGATCAATATTACTAAAATAGGTAACATAACTCAAATCTGAAAGAAAAAGAAAAAATACAGAGAGGATAAGACAATCACTAGAAAATGGGTGAAGACTCCTTCACATAGGTGTTGGCACCTACTTTTTGAACAAGACACCCAGAGCACAAGAAATAAAACCAAGGATCAGTAAGTGGGATGCCATTAAACTAAAAACTTCAGTACAGAAAAGGAAATGAGTAAGAGCATGAAAAGAGCCTACAGAATGGGAGAAAATTTGGGCCAGCTACCCATCTTGGATAAGGGATTAATATCCAGAATCCACAAAGAATTCAAAAACTTAACACCCAAAAAGCAAAACACCCAATCAACAAGTGGGCAAAAGAACTAAGCAGATACTTCTCAAAAGAAGAAATACAAGTGACTAATAAGTATACCAAAAATGTTCAATACTTTTAGCAATCAGGGAAATGCAAATCAAAACTACACTGAGATTTCATCTCAGTGTAGTCAGAGTAGCAATGATGAAGAACACAAATGACAATAAATGCTGGCAAAGTTGAGGAGAAAAGGTTCACTTGTACCTTGTTGGTGGGACTGCAGACTAGTACATCCACTCTGGAAAGCAGTATGGAGATTCCTCAAAACACTGGGGCTGGATCCACCATATGACCCATTATCCCACTCCTTGGTATTTTCACAAAAGATCTAAAGTCGGCATATACTACAGTGACACGGCCACATCAATGGTTACAGCAGCACAATTCACAATGGCTAAATTATAGAATCAACCCAGATGCCCATCAATAGATGAACAGAAGAAACTGAGGCATATACAGACAATGGAGTATACTTTTATACACTTATTAATCGATCTACTCAGCCATTAAAGAGAATGAAATCATGGCATTTGCTGGTAAATGGATGGTAATGGAGAATATCATGGTAAGTGAAATTAGCTGAACTCAGAAACTCAAAGGTCTAATTTTTTTCTCTCATATATAGAAGCTAAAATAAAATAAAAGGCAGAGGGAAAGGATAAGGTTACATAAAGAACCAATCAAATATAAATTAATAGACAAGTGAAAGGAAGTCTAGTAGGGGAAGGAGAATGGGAGGGGGAGAGAAAAGGGGTGGATCATGAGCTGAAATCATTTTCTATGTGCGTATGAGTTTGTCAGGATGAACCTAACTACTATGTATAACAATAAAGCTCTAATAGTAAAAAAAAAAAAAAAAAAAAAAAAAAAAAAAAAAAAAAAGAAAGAAAGAAATAAGGAAGGAAGGAAAAGAAAAAGAAAGAAAAAAGAAAATGGGTGAAGAAAGGAAACAATTTATAAAAGAAGAAAATTTTTAGTTAAAAAATACTCAGTCTCACTGTAAGCAATGAAATGCATTCAATATATTAAAACAATGAACTACCGTTTCAAAAATCCATCAGATTGACAGAAAAGAAAAATATGGATAATATTAAGAGTTGTTGAGGATTTGGGAGGCCAATCACTTTTATATTTCTGGTGGCTATATACAGTGATGAAGGCATTTTTCAAGGTGACTTGGCAGAATCTATTAAAAACTGTAATATATACAAACTTGACTATTTATTTCTAGAAAGCTATCATTCAGAAATATACACATATGCAGGGCATGGTGGCACATGCCAGTAATCCCAACAACTTGGGAGGCCAAGGCAGCCTCTATGCAAGGCTATAAAGAATTTATACCCTGTCTCAAAATTAAAAATAAATAAATAAATAAAAAGGGTTGGCGTTGTGACTCAGGGATAAAGTGCCTCTGAGTTCAATTCCCTAGTAGCCGCCCCCTAAAAAAAAAAAGAAAAAAGAGAGAAATACATACATGCATGAAGATATATGTGTGTACATGGATAAATATCATTATATAATTTGTAATTGCCAAAACTATTGAAAAGATCAGGAATTTGTTTTTATACCGATACATAAAAACATGTATTGTACATGTACGATATGTACATATTAGTGGGGTACCATGGACTGTTGCCAGAATTTAAATATATTGTGGTTTGAAGTACCATGTAATTGTTAGAGTTGGGTAGACTTTTACATAGTGGGGTGAAAAGTCCCAAAGGCACTTTAACAGAGCATATTGCAGACTAATATGTACAATACGCCATATTTGTGTGCATGCATATACAAACACACATATATTACATACATGAGGACAAATACCGAGGAGACCTCTGAAAGGCTGCACCCTGCACTTATGAGAGCAGAAGAGTTGTAGGGGTAGATGGTCTCATTCACCAAACATTCCAGTTTCTTGCCTGCAGTGCCTCTCTGTGCAGGAGGATGTACTGTCGCACTGGTAACTTCAGGAATGGCCATGTGACTTGCTTTGGCTAAATAAGTGATGCCAGTCACTTCATGCAAAGTTTTAGAAGTCAGGGTTAAAAAAAAAAAAAAAGAATAGGACAAATTTTTACAAGTAAGAAACACAACATCCTTCCAACTCAGAACATAAATAATGTGATGATGTTAAAACAAAGAAAAAAAAGAAGTGAAGAAGTCTGGGCATCATTTGTCTCGTCTTTTTCCTTTACCAGGTGACTGGTGATGTTCAGGTAGAGGTTAAGTTTTGTATCCGTTCTGGATTGAAGAGGGTAAGAGCAGAGCCAGAGCTGACTTATGAAAAATATATACAGTGTGAACAAGGAACAATCACCCATTATTATAAAGCCACTGAAATTTAGGGATATTTATTCCTGTGGTACAATGTGGCCTACCCTGATACAAATAAAGGAAGACTTTACAGAGTTTTCTCAGCATATTTCTCTGTTTATGTGCATTTGTAATACATAGATACTTATGCATTACTAATAATCTAACTTAAAAAAATTTACTTCTTTGCAAAATGACAAATTATTGCAAGCCAAGGACATCTAAGATTATTGACAAATAGAAACTGCAAAAGCCTGGAATTCCAAGGGCCATGTTGAAGTGTTTGCCTGATACCTACCCCACAGGCCAACCCACCACGGCTACATCCTGAAATGCTATGAAAAAAATAAGAGGAAGCCTGGTGTGGAGGTGCACACCCAGCAACTCAGAAGGCTGAGGCAGGAGTATTGCAGGTTCGAGGCAAGCCTGAGCAACTTAGCAAAACACTGTCGCCAAATAAAAAATAGAAAGGGCTGAAAATATATAGTTTCAGTGGTAAAGTGCCACTGGGTTCAACCTCCAGTACAAAAATTCTAAAAGAAAAGAAAAAAATGAGAGCTATGTTGTATGTTGGCAGGTCATGTTTTACTAGGGGTAGTCAGGGCAGTAAACATTCCCACCTGATCACAGTGCTAAAAAGCATCCCAATAGATGGTGGACCGCAGGTTTTATTTTATTTTTTATTTTTTTCTGTAGACATTGTGAGACCTCATTCTTCAGCAGTAGGAATTAGGATGCAATCACTGTTTATTTAGTATTGTGTGAATATGCCAGTCCCTGCAGATGTGCCCTGAACACAAAGACTTTGAGAACTGATGCAGGCCACATTGACTCTTATGTCCTGGTGGCTGCTGCCCCTGGCTCTAATCTAGACTCTCAACACTTACTCTCACTGGGCACCTCCTCTCTGTCAGGCACTGTAATTGCCATTAGCAAGAGAAATGTAACCCTTGCTCTCAAAGCCAGCACAGTGGAGATAATGCACAAGGAGAGGCCCTTGAGGGACAGTAGTAGCTAAGCATTTCTAATTCGTAGAACAAAACAAAAACACCTTACCACCACCACCACCACCACACATACACACACACACACACACACACACACACACACACACACAGGCCCTGCATAATTAACCCTGCTTTTTTTCAGATGAGGAAACTGAGGTGGAGAGAAGTGAATTATCTTTCTGAAGTTCTGACAGCCCATCTGGAGAGCTTCCAATTAAGCAAGTTCTTTCTGTCTCTATACCAAGTCACCTCCTGTGCAAAAGGGTGAAAGAATGAGGCCTCCCAGTGCAACAGAGGCCTAGGAGCCACAGCAGGGGCACATCTAAGCCTTGAATCAGAGCATTATCCTTCAGAACAGGATGCAAAGATCCAGTTTCTTGTTCTCATTATCCCCCCCCCCCCCCAGGGTGAGGCTGAGCCCAGGTTCCAGGAGGCCTGGAAATCTGACTTAGGTTAGTTATGGTTTGCATTCCTTCCATTTCTGCCCACACCCTCCCCCTTCTAGCTCTGCAAGTAGAACTCTGACTTGCTCCAGGCTGGGGGTGGGGTGAGGAACACCCTCACAATAGCTCTGCGCCAAGAAGTCTAGAAGATCAGATCTAGGTGGCAGCAATTCTTAGGGCCCCTCTGAGGTCCAACAGGCTCAGTCCCTTCTGTAGCTAAGGCTGGGGAATTTTGGTCATGCAATATCTGCCATCAGCTCATTGCTATTAACATTCTTGCTGGGTAAGCATTCAGCACCCAGAAATACCCCAGGAGATCTAACTCAGATCTGTTCCTGGTTACTGAAGAGAGTTTACTCCGAAAAAGGATATAGCAGGGCTGTTTTCTCATGGGGCCCATTTCCATACTCCGCTGGGTGAGCTGAGAACAGCGAGTGTGGGAATTTTCACCAAAAGATCCAAGTTGAGGTGGTCTCCTTTCCAAGAGGCCTTGAAATGGTCTACTTTAGGGCTAGGGTCTTGCAATTCAGCTGGCCTTTGCATCTGAGGATCAACAAGACACGGGGAACAGAGCCAGGGTCTTGCTGGACAGAGAAGAGCAATCCTGGACCAGCCATGGGAGGGTGAGTGAGGTCCTAGCTCTGCTCTGGAGCATGAGTGAAGTCAGGGGAGAATGATTCATGAAATTCTTTCCTCGGGGGCCTCAGGTGGTGCTAAAATGGCAAATAAATAGAGAAAACAGTGAAAAATGAGAGGCAGCTACCTTGTGGTGTGAAGATATGCCTGGGAAGGGCTTCTCCTTGGAAAGCAAGAAATCTGATGAAACAGGCAGCAAAGGTACCAAGTTATGATTCAGTGAACCGTGGCATCGAATTTATATTCGTGTCAGGGTTTATTTTAATAGTGTTAGTAAGGACCTTAAGCCTTAAATCATTAGAGTCAGAAGGGTCACTTAGCTTTTCCAGTTGGATTCAACTGAACTTCTCAGGGGAAACTGAGCTTTGTGTTCCTATAAAGTTGGCAATTGGGGTTCTGAAAACTAGGGGTGTACTGGGTTTTGACTTCCTAAGCTGTGTGTGTCTTAAGAAGGTGACTCCCCCACCCCCATCCTGGGGATTGAATCCAGGGGTGCTCTAACCCTGAGCTACATCCCCAGGCCTTTTAATTTTTTATTTTGAGACAAAGTCTCCCTAAGATACCCAAACTTCTTATCCTCCTGTCTTAGCCTCCTGAGAAAGTGACTTCTTTAAAAAAAAATTAATCTTTTGTTTCCTCTGTGCCTGGAAGGTGCCGAATGTCAGGGGACACCCGTCTCAGGGATGATGAGCTCCTCCTGAAATTCTGTGCTCTGGCCATCTTGCTAGCCTCAGCCTAGCCCTGGCCTTGAGGACAAGCCCAGCACGGAGAGGTCAGCAGGATAAAGGAATGAACAAATGAAGCGTTCAGGGAAGAACAGTCATTGGAAATCTCCAGATACCGGGTGTGTTCACAACCTTCCAACAGCCTGTTTCACAGAAGTTCACCATGAGCAGATGAACAGGCCTCAGTACTGTGCTTGTCTTAGCTCAGGCTGCTTCAGCAACAGAAGATAGGCCGGCAGCTTAAAGATGACTGATCCATAATATGCTGGGGGTGGGGATGGGAGGATTAAATGAACTCTAGATAGGGCAAAGGGGAAAAGAGGAAAGAGGGGAAGGAGGGAGAACAGGGGTAGGAAAGATGGTGGAGTGCGATGGTCATCATTACCCTGAGTACATGTAAGAAGGCACGAAGGATGTGACTCGACTTTGTGGACAACCAGAGAGATGGAAAAATTGCGCTCTATACGTGTAATATGAATTGTAATGCATTCTGTTGTCATATATAAAATATCAAAAATTAAAAAAAATCTGTAACACCTAAAAATAAAAAAATAAAACATTTTGATTTCTCACAATTTGGGAGGTTGGGAAGTTCAAGAATCAGGGTGCTGGTAGGTTTGGTTCCTGGTGACAGCCCTCTTCCCTGGCTTGCAAATGACCATCTTTTTATTGTGCCCTCACTTGATGGAGAGAGGAAGACACTGATCACTCTTTCTCTTCTTATAAGGACACTAATTTCGTCTTGGGGACCCCACCCTCATGACCTCATTGAAACCCCATTACTCACCCTCCCTGAATCCCCCTTCAAATACTGCTACATTTTGGGGGATAGGGCATCCGCATAAGGATTTGAGGGGGACACAAACATCCAGTCAATAATGCAATATGTTAAAATTACATGCTTGGGGGTCCCTGCTTTTGTACAAAAGTTTGATCCCTGTTAGAATTCTAAGATGGCCCTGAAGATTCCTGCCCCTTGGTAGCTGAATATGGTGGTGCATGCCTATAATCCCAGTGACTTGGGAGGCTGAGGCAAGAGGTTTACACGTTGGAGGCCATCCTCAGCAGTTTAGAAAGGCCCTAAGCAACTTAGTGAGACCCTGTCTCAAAAATAAAAAGGGCTGAGGCCAGGTGCAGTGGTGCACGCCTGGAATCCCAGTAGCTCAAGAGGATCATGAGTCCAACACCAGCCTCAGCAACTTAGTGAGGCAATAAACAACTCAGCAAAACCCTGTCTCTAAAAAAATACATTAAAAAGGGCTGGGGATGTGGTCCAGTGGTTAAATGCCTCTAGGTTTCATCCCTGATACACACACACACACCAAAAATAAAGATTCTGGCCCCTGGGTACATATGCCCTGTGCAATCTCATCCCTTGAGGTAGGTAGGCCTGACCTGATCAGTCAAACTCTTTAAAAGTAGGTGTCAGATCAAAGAAGCCAAAGAGATTAGATGCATGAGAGGCGTTGGGTCTTACAGGAGCTCACAGCTGTGCTGTGAGAAAGCCACATAGTGAGGAAATGTTGGAATGGGGGTGACAGCCAGCAAGAAATTGAGAACCTCAGTCCTACAACGGAAGCAACTAAATTCTGCTGGTAACCATGTGAACTTAGAAAAGACCCTGTATTTTGGATGAGACCCCAGCCTGGCTGACATTTGACTTCAGAGAACCCAGCCACACCACGCCAGCCCTTCTGACCTACAGGACTGGGTGAGAATAAATGTGTGTTATTTTAAGCAGCTAAGTTTATGGTAATTTGTTATATAACATACAAAGCTAATAAAATCTCCTTTCTACAATAGATCAGTCCACATCTCCTGGGTCTCTTAAAAACAGCTCTTATCTGGTAGTTGATGACATTTTCCTCTCGCATTCATACATAACCTCCTTTCTTGCTCCTTTTCCATCTTCTCCCCTACTGTTTCCTCTGGGAATTTACATAGTGATTCAAATCTGCTCCACACATGACTCTTTGAACACTCCCAGAACAATACATTATCTCCTCCCCGCCCTCCACAAAGTGTTTCCAGGGCACTGTCATTGTGAAGTCACCGTTTGCCTCCTTCCAACCAGCATTCAGGGCTCCCAGACCTCAACAGCGTGTTTATTACATAACAGCAAGACATACACCAAAACAACTTGCTGCCGGGCTTTAACTATAGCTGCAGCAGGAGCCGCTTTCCTGGGCTTGAAGATAAGTCATTTCACGTCTCTTAATTGCTATACATTTCTATAAAATAGAAAAAAAAAAAAAAACCAAACTAAAAATGGCTCCAAAGGTATGAGGTTCTCAGAGGAGAAAGGAAGGGCCAGGAAGGGAGCCCTTTAAAGTCAGCACCAGTGACTCAGTGGCACAGAACTGTCTCTTCCTTGGGTCCCCTTTTCTAATGAAAGGGGAAGGATTATTAGCAAGTGTATTCATCTGGAGGCTCTTTTAATTGTAAGCTTTCAAAAAAAAAAAAAAAAAAACCAACTTGGGCTGGGGCTGTAGCTCAATGGTAGAACACTTGCCTGGCGTGTTTGAGGCCCTGGGTTCAATTCTCAGCACCACATAAAAATAAGTAGAATAAGATCATTGTGGCCATCTATAAATAAAGAAAAACATTAAAAAACAACACCTTGATCCAGCATAAAAACAGGAGTTTTTTGTTGGTGGTGGTGGTGCTGCTGCTGGGAATTGAACCCAGGACCTTGTACATACAAGGTAAGCACTCTACCAGCTGAGCTATCTCCCCAGCCAAGTATAGGGGATTTCTTATTCAACTAAATGAAGGTTGGCTGTCTCTCCCCTTCTCCCCCCACCTCATGTTGGTTTCATTCTCAGGTACCAACTCTCCATGTGGTGCCCCTCACTTCCCCAGGTCTCTGGCTCACCCTATGGGAAAAGGGTGCTTCTTTTCTCCAGTCCAGTCACCTCTCCTAGACTGAACTGTCCTCTCTTGAAATCAACACTGTGGCCAGGGAGATGGAACCCACTGTTTGCCCAATACAGGGGCTTTTGTCCTCTTTTTGGAGCAGGATTTGGGGTCCCAAGGACTTGGAGTGGGGGAAGGATGGGTCCTCCAAGGAAAGCCAGGGTGCTGTCACCAGAAGAGGGTGGAACAGATGCTGGTGACCAGAACAGAAGATGTGCTTGGCAATGACACCTGTTCTCATGTGGAATAGAGTTGGGGACACTTGAGGTAATGGGGAGCAGAAGGTTGTCACCACCTGTGTGCTTGGGAAAAGGGTGCTTCTTTTCTCAGAATCCCCCATGTCCATCTCTGTGTGTTTGCCCTTCATGAAGGTCACCAGCCTGGAGGTACAGTCAAGGTGGAAACAGCACAGTTTTTTCTCTTTCTTGGACCCTCTTGCTTCCTCTCTTACAAAGTGGTTGGAATTTCTGTGCCCCTGTCCCTGTGTTCCTCTTGAGAGTGAATGGCCTTCCCTCACTACACAGAAAGGCTGAGGGCCACGTGAGGACTTCCCATTGGAGACCTGGCCTATTGTGGGTGCAGCAAGAGGGGGTGGAAGGGGCTGGAGGACTCCTGGGTCCCAGGCTTTTGGGTTCAGACTACCCCTTGAGTTGCTGGATCTCCCCACAGACTCTCAGGGTCGCTCTGTTCCCACTCACAAGTCTAACAGCCCTGCTACCTGCAGGGCTTTTCTGTATCCACTTCCTTTGCATTCTTTCCTGTTCATGATCGTGACCCCTGCTTTCTGATTGGGGTGGGTGGGTGAGGAGGGCTCTCTCAACCCTCTGGCCATTCCAGGTGTACCTTTCACTCCCTTGAATGGATTTCATTTCTGCTTCCCTATTCCATCAAAGGGTTAAACAATACTGGACAGGGAGGGCAGGACATTTTTTCTATATAGGATACATATTTGGAAAGTGCTAGCAGTTGGATGTGTTCGAAAAGAAAAATGCCCATTAGCCTTGAAGAATTTTATTAACATTGGGGTGTTTTACAAAACCATTCAAATATATGGTGGTGCACCTTGAAATGTATCCTAGCAGGATTATCTATCTGATTTCAAGATGTTCAACTCATTAATTTTATATTTAATATAGAAGAGATAATTGAAGAATTCATTTATGTATCAAAATTGTATTTATTGAATATTTACTGAGTGTCAAGGTACTAAACCCAGGGATACAAAGATGCTTAGCAAGCACCCATTTCTTCCCCCTCAAGAGCTTACAATCTTCTAGATGAGGCAAACAAAAAAGCTAAATATAGTTCTATATTAGAATCTATTTTTAAAAAATAAATAAATAAATAAAAGACAGCTTATTCTAGGTTTACCCAACTCCTAGCTTGAGCAATTTTTCTTAAGTTAGCTAAGGCTTGGCTCATGGGTCTGGTCTAAAAAGGGCCACTCTGAAGCTTGAAACACCAGGAATGATTCTGGACGTTAAGGAGGGAGTTACAGCATTGAAAGGGATCCTTTGCTTCAAAATAAAGAATGGCTGCTCTGAAAGAAGCTACGTGAAACCTAATGAAGAAAATCATTAAATTATTCTTGATGCTTTGGGCTTTTAACAGAAAAAGATTTAAATAGAAGCCCGGCACACACCTATAATCCCAATGGCTGGGGAGGCTGAGGCAGGAGGATCGTGAGTTCAAAGCCAGCCTCAGCAACAGTAAGGTGCTAAGCAACTCAGTGAGACCCTGTCTCTAAATAAAATACAAAATAGGGCTGAGGATGTGGCTCAGTGGTTGAGTGCCCCCAAGTTCAATCCCTGGTCAAAAAAAAAATATATATATATATTTAAATGGAAAAGCAGCCCGCACATCAGATTATCAATGGTACCTTAACCATCTGAAGCACCCACTGATCAATAGATTGCAAAAGAGAATCCACCATGGGAAGTTTATCACATGATACCTGCGCAGATGGATGTCCCACTCTGAGGTAGTAACAGTAAGCAGTGATGTGTTGGGCATTGACAGTGTCTGCTACGGTCACCATGGAAAAGCCATATCAAAGATGTGGTTCCCAAGTCTGAACATCTCTGGGATGGGCTCTGGTTGGCCCATCTTTGGGCTTGGGGCCATGGGGGTGTGTGTGGGGGGGGAGGTTGTTATACAAAATAGCTGATGACTCTGCAGTCGCCATGCCTGTGGGTGGGGGTGTGCAGGGAAGGTAACTGAGGGAGTGTAGGAATTGGGGACAAGGTGAGGAGTGAGCCTTAGGGAAAGGGGTTTCTAGTATGCCTGACATTAGCTGGAGAAATTTCTCAGGCTCAACTTTAATTTTCTGTCACTCAGCATTGAGTTATTCTTGTTGCTTCTATGACTCCGACATAAAACCCCACTACTAAAAAAAAAAATGGATGAGACAACAAATCCTCATCTGGATTGTTGTATGAAACTGGGTGTTGAACTTTCCCCTGCACATGGGACTTGCCACATTTAGAACAGGCCCATGAACTGTCTTTGAGAACTGGACTCCTCGGGGCCTGGGCCTGTGGCTCAGTTTCCCTGAGTAACCCCACCCCCTGACCATGGGACGCCCTGTCTTGCCCCTACTCCCGGCTGCCATGGTGCGGGTACCAAGCATGCCCCTAGCTGTGCAGGCATCTGAGCCCTGATGGTGACTTCACAAAGACCGCCTGTGAGGCAAGGCTCGGGGAAGGCTTTGCAGAGGTTTGACAGAAGGAGTGAAATAAGAGAGCGAGAGTCATGTTTCCGGAAGCAGTTGGCACCAAAATTGTGAGGGAGCTGGGTGACCCCAGAAGACCATCTGGAGAGTCTCTTCCTGACTCTTCTCTCCAGACTCTTGGGGTAAGGAATCCGAGCTGACTGGAACGGGTGGGTGAGGTGGAATAAGAAAAAAATCAAGATTTTGACAGCTTCAAACACCAGAATAACAACCTTAACACCCCACCATGGATCCTGCCATGGATATCTGGCTTGTATACGAAAATGCCTGACAGGCCCACGTGACGTGCAGATCACATGCATATTGACAGATGCCCATCAGGGCTTTCCATCTTCCTGGAGATGATGCTTTAGAAATCACCAAGGGGTCTTTGCCAACTCCTCCCTTCCACAGGGATCACAGGTGAACAGAGGGCCCCAGGGAAACCCAGCAGGAGACCAACAGTGGGAACCCCTTCTCAGAACCCTGAAAACCTCTCAGGCTGTGAAAAGCTAGCCCAGCCCCCAGAAGGTCCTCTGGAAGCAGGGGGATGACAGACAACCACAGCCCAGACATGGAACCATGACTCTTCAGGGCTGGTGTCAGAAAAGTTTTCTCCTACTCCCTAGGGAGTACAGAAAGGATCAAAACTTAAGTCCCTGGTCTTTAGAAAGAATCACTCAACTTTTTTTTTTAAGCCAACTCTTAATAACAATAGGCTATCTACTTGGAAAATTGCTAAGAGAGTAGGTTTTAAGTGTTCTCAAAAACAAGTGCATGAGGCAATGCGTGTTAAATAATTCTACACTGTATACATACATCAAACCACATGTTGCACACCATAAATATATACAATTTTTTTGTCAATTAACAAAGGGAAAAAAAAAGTGAGTCTCCAAAGAAAAGAGTGTACAGACTGTGCTAAAGACCTATGTACATTTCTTTGTTCATTTTATTCTGAGGGTAGACAGTCAGCTCCTGGGTTTTGGTAGATATGGCATAGCATAGTGGGAGGAGGTAGGCAATCTGGGAGGCTGCCCAGCTGGGCCCTTTCCCAGCTATGTTGCTTTTGGTAATTTACAGAATCTTTTTTTTTTTTTTTTTTGGTATTTTATTTTAGAGAGAGGGTCTCACTGAGTTGCTGAGGACTAAGTTGCTAAGGTTGGCCTCCAACTTACAACTCCTGCCTCAGTCCTCCAAGATGCCGGGATTACAAGCATACACCACCATGTCCAGCTACAAAAATCTCTTGAGCCATAATCTCCCTATCTTGAAAATGGATATAACAACAGAAAGACAATAGCCGATGTAAGAAATTAAATTAAGGAATTCCCTTGAGGCCTTCCTGGCTCATTGCTTGGTGCATAGAAGGATCTGAGGAAGAAAAGAATTTTGGAGAAGAAACAGGATGAGAGCAGCATCCTAGCAAGGTGTCCCGATGGTCCTCACCCCTTTACAGCAAGCTCCTGGTCCTGCTCATCCATGAACCTCCAGCACCAAGCTGGGCCTGATACAGGGTGGATACTCAGGAGATGCTCACTAGAATAAAAGACACCATAGCTGGGTCCTGGTGAGGGACGAGGTTCATGAAGGAGAGGGGAGGGTTGGTGACAGTGTAAAGGACAGAGAGGCAGGAGGAAGGCAGCAGGAGGGAACAAAGGACAGAGTAACAAAGCCTGACCGATGGAGACTCCAGATGATAAACTCTAACTTTGCCAGGTCTTCAGAGGCCCCATAAAACTAATGGACTTGTGATGGAATCGTTTCAAAAGAGCTTTGGAAGCCAGATGGGAAGCTTATGTAATTGTTTTCACTTGCAAGCCCGAGTGAAAGTAATGAGCCCTGTTCCTGCCTGCAGGGGAAGGAGGTTCTGGCTCAGCCATCCTCCACCTTTCTCTGTCCACCACTGCTCACATGGAGCCCTCCCATGGCTCTGCAGAAGCCCCTTTGAGACTCTACCTCCTCTACCATGACACCTTCTCTCCAGGCAATTGGGGAGTGGGTGTGGGACAAGGGGCTGGACACAGGGAAGAACTGGATGTTCCACCCTTAGGCAAAACAAAGCCACATCTCCCACCAGAGGCAAACAGAACCCCATGAGCAAAGCCAACCCTGAGGCTGGGTGCTGGGGGGTGATGGGGTGGTGGTAGGGGTGCATGTGGCTTTTAAGCCTATGAAAGTGTAACTGTTGAAAAACTGTAAAGTGCTGCATAAATACAACTGTTTGTTAATTACCAGTGTGAGGAGAAGAGAAAACACCAGATTCAAGAGAGCAGCGCTCTGCTCTGCCACCTGCTATCCCTTCTGTTGGAGAGGCCCCAGAGACCTTTGCTTTGCATATGCAAAACAAGAATGGATTCCCTGACCCCACCTGCAGTCCAAAGTGATCCCTTGGCTTCTGGGGGACAGAGATTTTACTTGATCTACGAGTGTCACTCTATCTGGCATGAAACTTTTTTTCAAAACTTCAGCTAACTGTTCCTACAACTTTTGACTCAGTGGATGATAAGCTCCATGAAGGCAGAGATTGGAGGGGAACACTGTTAATAATTCATTTTCGATGATCATTCACTTCAGTATTTCCTGAGTGTACTAGGACAGCAAGGAGCCATCCAGATAACATCCCTGCACTGTTTGTTTTCTGCCGGGAAAGAATTGGAAATAACATCCAAGCATAAATAAGAAAAGCCAAAGCCAGCAGGGCTCCCGCACTGAATATAATGTCATTGGTGCTCCCAAGAATTTAAAGACAGCCACCCTGGTGGGGTCAGATCCCCAGGGTCTGGCCCAAGGCCTGGTACTTGGTAAATATTCTGTAAATATTTATTAAAGAGTAAGTGACAGGCTGACGTTGTGACTCGGAGGTCTTAGCATAGGTGAGGCACTGGGTTCGATCCTCAGCATCACATAAAATAAAAAAATAAAGATATCGTGTCCACCTATAATTAAATAAATATTTTAAAAGAAGAAGAAGTGATGGGGCTGGCGATGTGGCTCAAGTGGTAGCACGCTCGCCTAGCATGCGTGAGGCACTGGGTTCGATTTTCAACACTACATAAAAAATGAAATAAAATAAAGATATTGTGTCCACCTAAAACTAAAAAATATTTTTAAAAAAAGAATACATGAGTGGTTTTAATGTGGCAAAGACTTTTGACATCTAACTATCTGTTCTTCTCTCCTTTTGCATATACTTCGTGGCACATTGAAGATATGACTCATTCTCCCCAGATGTGCTGGGATTCACATCTGGTGGGTGCCGGACTCCTTCCATCTGTTTCTTCCTCTGCTACCGTGACCAAGGCAGCTTCAGGACAGTGGGTTCTCCATCACCCTGAACGTCTGATTGGCCATTTGCTGCCATGGCATAGCCTCACCTGTTATTCTGATTAATGCTCTCTCTCTCCTGTAAGTTCTTTGAGGGCTGGGTTCTGGGGTCATTTATTAGGCTCAGAATGGAGCACTCAGTAAAAGTTAGAAAAAAGACCTGATAGGAGAAAGTGTGTCTTTTCTCCTTGCTAGAATTCTCTCAGCAATCAGGGAACACAATGGCCAGATTGTTTGTTCCAAAGAATGGGTTTCCTTTTACCCTCCAGGGCCTCTCTATAGCAGGGGAGGTACTGTTGCCTTTTTCCACACTGGAAAAGACATACCAGTTTCTTTCCATGTGACACAAATCTGGAGAAAGGACACAGGAAAACTCTAGGCCCACAGAGTTGGAGCAAATGGGGTCTTTGACTGCCTAAGCCCCTTCCCTGTGGCTCCCATGAAACCGAGACATCAGCAGCTGTGCTAGGTCCAAACCAGAAGCAGGACCAAATGCCCCATGCCCCTCAGGACTGGGAATGCACTGCTACATATCTGCTTCCTCAGACCAGGGGTGAGCAAACTCTGCCAGGCATCTGAATTGGGAGGACGCAGATTGTCTCCTCCGCCTCCATCAGACTTGTGACATAGTTCATTTGCTGTATACATTTGGGATGGGGCTGAAGAACGTGCATTTCTCCAGATGGTACTGTTGCTCTTGGTCCAGGGACTATATTCTGAGAAACTACTACCTATGACTGATGCTCTGCCTCTTGGAGTCAAGCAAATGTATAACCTGGGATTCACATCTGGTGGGTGCCTGACTCCCCCCCAGCTGTTTCTTCCTTTGCTACCATGACCAAGGCAGCTTCAGTGACATAACCTGCTCTCCATCATTACTGAGATACAATGAACTAATTTTTTCAGATTACCCAGATAAGGATGGAGAAAAGAGAAGGGGAAGGTGTGGGAAAGAATCCATTATGACTTGCTGCTCAGAGAGGAGGAGCTAGTGGGTATGATAAAAAGAGGTCCTAGATTGACCCCAGACTCCTCCTGGCTCTCAATGTGGGTGCAGAAGTGTCCACGGAAAGACACGTTTGTGTGCAGATCATTGGATACTGAAAAGAGCCCTGGACTTGAGTCCAAAGACCTATAGTCCTTTCCCAAGAGACCTTGCAGCAGTAGCTGGCAGCAAGTACCTGAATACAGATGAAGACAACCTCACAGCTCTTGGCAGACCCTGCAGGATGCTGGGAAGGTAGGCCCTTCCCAGAATACTGCCCAGGGACTATCTCTAAGAGGCCTGAGACCCAGGGAAGGAAGCCACAGTGCAGCGCAAAGTGCTTCGACATCTTCCCACTGACTTATTGGCAGTCCCCTTCAGGGTTGTGCTGAGCTGAGGGTTAGCGTGGGTGGCCGTGACTCACTCAGCCTGGTGGGGAGGCAGATGCCGCACTGCAACCAGCGCTGCCACGGAAACAGGCTAAATAAATCCTCCATCCCCAGGGAGGGCAGAGAACAAGCCGCCTGCAGGCGGTGAGCTGGGCGGCTCTGGGTCTTGTCTCGGTTCTGTCACCAGGGTGCACACAGTCTGCCAAGAGCCCTCAGCTCTGCAGCTGGCTGGGGACAGCAGTCACTGAGGCTTGTCCTGCAACTGGAGCATGTGACGAGGGTGGACAGAAGAAGACTGATGGTGACATTGTGGGTACAGTGCTCATGCCCATTGCAGAATCTCAGGCCAAGCCTTAGACACTAACACCACCAGTTCACACCAATCCTCCTAAAATCATCAGGATCTGTGTGCTTATTGGTGGGTGGGGAGAAGAGACAAGAACCTCTCCTTGATGCTCTTCTCTTATTTGGAAAAGTCCAGCTCCCTCACTAGACAATAAAGAGCTGCCCTCTCAACTGGGCTGGAACATTCCCCTAAGAAGCATCCCTTTTGTTACAAACCAAGAAGAAACTGAGGTGGGAGAATGCCACCCTCTAACTGAGGTCCCCAGCCATCAGAGGCAGTGATAGGCTGAGTTCCTGGGCTCCTGTGTGCCAGGCCAGTCTCATGTTCTACTGGATGCTGCCTTCTAATTCTGTAGGTCATAGGGACTTTGCTTTACCATGGACACCTGCTCTCAAGGCAGTGGCTGGTGCCGTTGACAAAGTACTCTGCTTTTCCCAAGAGCAACACTGCATCTCTAGCCAAGTTTCCCCAATCAAAGTGAAAATCCTGTCTCCAGGTCTCCCCAGCATCCTGTCATTACAGGGCTGGAACAGAGGCTGAAGTGGTCCTCGAAGGTTTTTAGCCCTCCCCCAGGCAGATAGAGATCTAAACTCACCAGTCCCCCCCGGGGACTCCCAGGCTGTTTTCTCAGAAGTCCTCTCTACCTATTTCCAGCAAGGCACACAACCCAGCCTAGCAGCATTGAAACACGTTAATGTCCTGAGGTCCCTGCAGCCCCTGGCAGCCACCTTGGGCCTTTCCCCTTCCTCAAGCCTGTCCCGTGTGGAGGGGTATATGAGCAACCTTCACTCTTGACTTTCCCCTTAGACTTATTTCACGGGTGGCCTCAGGACCTCCCAATCCTCCCTGCCTTCGCCTCTCCCCACCTTGTTAAGGAAAACCCCCCTTTCCACATTCTCACCCCTTCCTGCCTTTACTTCATTAATTATCACCCCTCTTCTAGTTGTTCAACTCCTGCTTCTCCTCCTCAGCCTGCAAACATGCTTCTATTTATTCCACATGGAGGGAAACAAAAGAAAAACTAAACAGAATGTGTTCCACTGCTCAGCCTCCTCCTCTGCACAAGGAGCTTCATATCAGAGTGGGCTTCACCTTTTGCCCCACTTTCTTGCCTCCCACTGGGCTCACATCTCTTTCTGTCACTTGCTACCTGTGTGAGTTTGGCCAAATTACTTAATCCCTCTGGACTTCCGTTGTTTCATCCATGCAATGAGGATAATGATACTCTCCATAGGGCTGTTAGGAAAAGTTTATGCAATTCCGTGTGCAAAGCACCCTGCATGGTGCCTGGCACAGAGGAGACGTAGAGTACATGGAGGGACTTCAGTTGTTTCAATCCAATGCTGCCTAAAATTTGCCTGTCACTTTTCTGAAACAGTTCCTACAAGCTCACCAGACACCTTCTAATGCCCTGTTCTGAGGTACACACAGCCTTCAGTTCCGTCCCACTCAGCCTTTCATGAGCATTTGTTGTCTGTACCTTCAGTCTAGAACTTTCCTTTTTCCACGGCTCTCATTTCCCCTGTCTGCTTTTTCTCCATCGCTTCTTTCCCTACCCCTTAGACAGGAGGGTCTCTGTGTAAATCGCTGCACATTCCTCTGTAGGACTCATGGGTGTTTCGAGATTAATCCTCATGAAGCATTCCACGTCACTACCTCCTTGTTCAACAATAGTCAGTGGTTCCCTCTCTTGGTAAGAAATCTGTCCCTGGCCCACAGGGACATCCTGTGCTGGATCCCAGGATGTCTTTCTAGGTTCTGACTCAAACACCCACTGAAGGTCTTTTTACTCACCTGTGGTGCATGAGAGGATGGGCCACTCAAGTCTCTTTCAACATGTTTCTAGTTGCTGGGTGGGCTGCCAGTGCACCATCCTGAGCCATTAACCCTCTTTGTATGTGTGCATGTGTGTGTGTGTGTGTATGTGGTGCTGGAGATTCAACCCAGGGGCTCACACATGCTAGGCAAATGCTCTACCACCAAGTTATGCCCCAACCCATTATTTGAATTTTGATTTTTGAGACAAGATTTCATTAAGTTACTGAGGCTGGTCTGGAATTTCCAATCTTCCTGGTCAGAGCAGCTGGGATTACCATACCCAACCCTCAATACTCTTTGGAATGGTCTCAGCTGGAGATTCACCTTGCCCAACATCATGTCCTTCTCCAGGAGCCTGCATTCTATAGTCATCAATGTGTATAAAGTTTTGTACCCCTTGCCCCCACTAGGGCAAACTGTAAAGAGCCATTGCAAAGTGGATCAAGGACCTAGGCATTAGACCAGAGACCCTGCACCTACTAGAAGAAAATGTAGGCCCAATTCTCCATCATGTCAGCTTAGGAAATGACTTCCTCAACAAGACTCCTAAAGCGCAAGAAGTAAAATTAAGAATCAATAAAGTGGGATGTAATTAAACTAAAAACCTTCACAGCAAAGGAAACAATCAAGAACGTGAACAGAGAGCATAGAGAATGGAAGAAAATCTTGCCATCTGCACCTCAGAGCATTAATCTCCAGGATATACAAAAAACTCAAAAAACTTAATACCAAATAATAATAATAATAATAATCAATAAATGGGCAAAGGAACTGAACAGGTATTTCAGAATAGTTATTTCACAGAAGAATACAAATGATCAACAAATATATTTTAGAAATGTTCAAGATCTCTAGCAATTAGAGTAATGCAGATTAAAACTACATTGAGATTTCATCTCACTCCAGTCAAAATGGCAATTATCAAGAATACAAATAACAACAGATATTGGCAAGGATGTGGGGAACAAGGTATACTCATACATTCCTGGTGGGACTGCAAATTGGTGTAACCATTCTGGAAAGCAGTATGGAGATTCCTTAGAAAATCTGGAATGGAACCATCATTTGACCCAGTTATCTCATCCTCTGTATATACCCAAAGGACTAAAAATCAGCATACTATAGTGACACAGCCACATCAATGTTTATAGCAGTTCAATTCACAATAGCTAAATTATGAAACCAACCTAGATGCCCTTCAACAGACGAATGGATAAAGAAAGTGTGGCATATACACACAATGGAATATTACCCAGCCATAAGGAATGAAATTGTGGCATTTGCCAGCAAATTGATAGAATTGGAGACTATCATGCTAAGGGAAATAAGCCAGTCCCCCGCAAAAAAAAAAAAAAAAAAACACACACACACACACACACAAAAAAAAAAAAAACCCACAAAAGCTGAATGTTCTCTGATATGTGGATACTAACACACAATAAGGTTGGGGGTAGAAAATAAGTTCATTGGATTAGACAAAAGGGAAGGAGGGGAAGGGAGCAAAGGAAGTGGGGATGGGATAGAAAATACAGTAGAATGAGTCAGACGTAACTTTCCAATGTTCATATATGAATATACAACCATTGTAACTTCACATCATGTACAACTACAAGAATGGGATTCTAACCAGAATAAGTTAAATTTCATATATGTATAACATCAAAATATACTCCATTGTCATGTATATCTAAAAAGAATAAATAAAAATTTTAAAAGCCATTGCAGCTCCAGAGTTCTCCACATGTTGGCTGCGGCCTTGTTGAGACTGCATTCTCAGCCCAACCTCTCCTTCTGCCCCATCCTGCTTCTTTCTTTTCTGATCCCCAGACATCGATCCTCAGAGCATTCCCAACACATTCCCTGCACCTCAGTCTCCTAAAGAACACTGCCTAGGACACCACATTCCCCACTTGAGGAATCCTCTTCCCCCATTCTTTCCTCCCTTGATTTCTTTGCTCTCCTATACTCCTTTCCTTCCATCTCTTACCAAAATGCTCCCATTCTTCAAGGTTCAGCTCCAGTGCAACCTCCTTCAGGACAGTCTTATCAGATGCTTCATGTCGTACCTCTCTCCACCTTTAAGTTAATTACCATACCCTTCTTTTTGCCTGGGCTCTGGAACTGCCCCCAGACTAATTTGTAGTGGTTAATGGTAATGTGCTAACTTGACTGGATCATGGGATGCCCAGATATTTGGTCAAACATAATTTGGGGTATTTCTGGTATTATCAGGGTGCTTCTTCATGAGATTAACACTGAAAGAGACTGAGTAGATGTGCTCCTTAATGTAAACAGGCCTCATCCAGTTAGCTAAATTTAAAAAAGGGGGGGGGAGGTGACTTTTAACCATATAAGAGAATTCTTCCTGCCTGACAGGCTTGGTACAGGGGTGTCAGCTCTTTCTTGCCTGACTCTTCCCAAGTCTTGAGAGTACTGGCCTCCAGACTGGAACTACATACCAGCACTCCTGGTTTTCAGGCCTTCTGTCTAGGCCCAGAACTAAACCTTCAGCTGATATGGGTGTCCAGCTTGCAGACTCACCCAGTGGATCCAGGGACTGTCCAGCCTCTATAGCTACCTGAGTCAGTTCCCTATAATAAACCTTTTTATATACGTTCTATTGGCTGCTTCCCTGGAAAACCCAAATACTAAGGGTGTAATAAATTTAACGTGATGATTAAGTGATGTCATGCCTATAGAAGAATTCTGAACAGTCCCTAGCACAGAGCTATCTGGCACAGTGAATATGAATTATTATTGCATGCTTTTTACTATTCTAGGTCTGGAATGTTATCTTCATAACTTGGATATAACAAGTAAATATTTACTTATAGAACTCAATTGTCTTCTGGTTCAGATATTCTATTTTGATTTTTAGCTCTCCTGTGTCCCCAACACTGAGGGTCTTCAAAGAGATGCCTCACATGTCCACTGTCTTATAAGTTACGCTTGCTATGATGCCCACATCTCAGTCCTTCCTCCCCTGCCCTGGTTCCCCCCTCACAAAGGCACATCAACATCTGGGGGGACTGTCTTAGATGTTTCCAACACATTCAGCCTCCAGGGTACCAGAGGAGAGCTGGTTTCCAAGGAGAGGGGTAGAGGAGAGTCTCCCCACCCTGAGCCACGCATCTTCTCTTGTGCCCCAGATGCTGTGTTCAAGGTTTCTTGAAGAATCTCCCTCAGCTTCAGCCCTGGCCTTCCCTACTTACCTTCACCTCCAGGGAGGCTCTAAACTAGTTCAGAGGACCAGCTTAAAAAAAAAATAGATCTGGCCTCCTTTTCATCACTTCTGGCCTTTTCTCTGCCAGAAATATTTTATCCTCCCCAATTTATAGAAGTTTCTGTTCAAGGAAGATGGGTAAGCAGATGGTATTGGGAGTGTATGGGGAGAAGAGAGCATGTTTGACTGCACAGGGCAGCTGCTAATGATGGTCAGAGATGTCCAGGCACACTTAGTGAGTTCTTACGGAATGTGACAGAATCCTACCACAACTTTGAACAAGGGTAGGGCCATGAGGGAGGAGAGGAGAGACCCACATCTCCGTCTTAGAGCTTATGGGTAGACTTTGAAAGGTGCGGAAGGAAATGTTTCCTTTGATCAGAGTCCATAGCTAAGAACTAGCAGCCAGACAGGACTGGCTCCTCTCCTAGGGCAGGCCTGGAGGGTGGGGAAGAGGAGGTTCCACAGCTTTTCAGGGTCAGATCTCATGGTCAAAGCACTAAGCTGCCCTGCCTGAGCACTTGCAGCTGCAGGAGAGGCCTGTCTAACCATAGTCTTTATTCTGTTGAAGCCAGAGGAGCCTTGGGCTCTGCTAATCCTGAGAAGTGGTCCCCACTGCAGTCTATCCACTGGGTCTGAGCAGAAAGGGCCCACGCCTTCCACCAACGCACCTTCCAGACACAGTACCTCCCAATTCAGGTGCTGCTGGAAATGGAAGGCCATTCTTTGATGTGAGAGCCCAGGTTGTCTATTTGCCCTCCCCTTAGGTCTCAGAACCCATTTCCTGTCTTTGGCCTGTGGAGGCATCTGGAAAAGGTACAGGAAGGCCAGCATACTTACAGCCTCACAGATTCCTCACAAAGCTTTTCTATATCCCCTGAAGTATAGATGTCCACCTTCCAGCCTCGGGGCAGTCCCTGTCATGCAAGACCATGCCTGACAGAAGTTTCTCTGATTAGGAAGACTACAGGATGGACTTCAATTAGCAAGAATGTCTTCTGATCTGAAATCTGCTTCCTTGTAACTTCCACCCATCTTTTCTGCTCTTTGGACTAAAATGTCTAACCCATTACCTAATTAGTCTTATGGAAGTCTAAGGAGGTGAGGATGGAATTGTTTGTGGATGCCTGGGGAGGCTGAAGGACATGGAAAGAAAGCTACAAGGAGAACTGGGGACAGAATCCAAGTGTCTTAATTTCTCAGGCCAGGCCTCCTGCCATTATTCAGCACTTCATCATCTGACAGTTGTCCAACACTGACTGTGTAAATGGAATACTGGACAGGTGCTGGAGACACAGGAGACCATGACCCCGTCTCCTGAGAATTACCCCTTGAGCTTGGCAGACGGGCATGCACACACACACTGGGCTCCAAGCACTTGGGTCCTAGCCTCATCTTCACCCAGGAAGGTCAGCCTGTGAACCAGGTTCTTCTTTATTCTCAGCTGCTCCCTTGAGCACAGGTGGCAGCTAGGAGAGGAAAACAGGAGAAGAGCAGAGCCTGAACTTGAAAGGAAGAAGAAAAGCATGAAGAAGCATTGAGAAATGATAGCTGTCAACGCCAGTCTGAGAGAAGGTAGAGAGACCGCGTGGGAGGGTGGGAGCGTGGGAAGGTGGGATGGTGGGAAGGTGGGAGAGTGGGAGGGTGGGAGGTAGTGATTGGAGCCTGTCATGCTCACTGGGTGCCAAAGCTCATGCATGTGGCAGCAGGAAGGAGGAGAGCAGATGCCAGAACTACAAGCCAGAAAGCCAAGGGCCTGGTCCCAACCAAGGACCTTTGCGTTTGGAACCAGGCTCCACACCCAAAAATGTCCCTTCATCTTTCTTAAAGGTACAATGCTCTGATTCCAAGGCTGAGAATCTAGCCACTGCTAACTCGGGGTATCCCAAGTTTGTTAGCCCCCCGTGGATGGCAACAGCACTTATTCTTCCCTGTTATTTAGGCAGAGATGTAGACTTTACTCTCCAGAGTTTATGGATGCAAATCCTGACATGCCCAGAAGTAGAATAAGCAAAGACTTGATGTGATGGTTTGGATATGAGGTGTCCCCACAAAAACTCATGTGTGAGATGGTCCAAGAAGGTTCAGAGGAGAAATGATTGGGTTATGAGAGCCTTAACCCAATAGGTGAATTAATCTCTGGATGATATTAACTAAGTGGTAACTGAAAGAGGGTAGGGTTTGGCTGGAGGAAGTGGAGCATTGGAGACATGGTTTTGGGGTATATATTTGTATCTAGTGAGTGGAGTCTGTCTCTCTGCTTCCTGATCATCATATGAGCCGCTTCCTTCTGTCTTACTCTTCTGTGATGTTCTAGCCTCACCTCAATCCCCAAGTAATGGGGCCTACTATCTATGGATTGAGACCTCTGAAACCCTGAGCCCCCAAATAAATTTTTCTTTCTCTACAATTATTCTTGTCAGGTCTTTTAGTTATAGCAGTGAAAAAGCTGGCTAAAACACTTGGTGACAGTTTTTACAGACAGTGAGATTCACCAAGCCTGACATTGGGGGAGATGGAGGTAGAAAGGGAAGCTTCACCTCTGTGAAAGCTGAAGTTGACTTGGAATCTCTCACTGTCAATCAATCAACTGAAGGGCTAGTGTTGGAATCCTGGGATCCCAGTACAGATCTGACAAAAGTTGGTTCCAAAGGAAGAGAAAGATGAAGCTTGTGAAATACAGTGGAAGCTGCCAGGGATGAAGCTGGCCACTCCCTGGCATCTCACCCAGATGCCAGGGGATCCCCACCTCCAACGGGGGGCTTGGTGTGAAGATTTGGAAGGCAATGCCCTGCCCAGGAAGGCCCTGGGCTGCAATGGAGGCCGGAGATTGCCAGATTGAACATACAGTAAGCATTGTAACAGAGGTTTGTGCTGATTGTTAAGTGAGCTCAGAGGAGATTAATCACCCCTGAAAAGGCCAGGAAAGCATCAAGGAAGAAGAGCCCAGTGATCTGGACAGATGCCATCTATGGTGACAGGTTTTTCTGGGCCAAACCAGGGCAAAGAGTTCCTATTTAAGATCGTGGTAGGAAACTGGGTTGTCTAAGGGAAAAACCCAGCCCCACAGGACCAGAGTGCTGTAGAAGCACAAGCAGAGCCCTAACCTGGGGGAGCCCTGGCCACAGACTGAAGACAGTATCCCTGACCCTGGAGCCCAGAGTACAACCCACATATAACTGAGGGACAGGCAAAGTTCCCATGGTGCTCCACGGATCTCTGAACTATGTTTTTGTTCTGTTTCATGGGCCACTGGGCACAGGGCACATGGATGGTCCTACTGACTAAGAGGAGCAGGTTCCGTACAGACAGTGAGCAGGGTTTCAAAACGGAGATTGGATGTGATGGGTGGGAAAGGTGGAAGCTGGAATTCCAGTGAGGGTCCCACAGTGGTGACAGGTCCAGGGGTGAAGGGACAGTGCACCGTCAGAGCCAGGGAACACTGCAGCATCTAATGGGGAGCATTTGGCAAGATGGGAGTTAAAATGAAAAGGATGGACAGCCAGGGGAGGCCAGGGCTCAATGCAAGCCAGGATATTTTTACTTTATCCTGAAGGCGATGGGGAGCCATTAGCTGGGTTTTTTGTTTGTTTTTATTTTTAGTTGTAGACGGACACAATTTTCTTCACTTATTAATTTTTTTGGTGGTGCTGAGGATCAAACCCAGTGTCTGACGTGTGCTAGGCAAGTGCTGGACCACTGAGCCACAACCCTAGCCCTCATTGGCTGGTTTTGTGAGCTGAGCACTCAATATGGCGGACACTCTGGCAACAGTGTGGTGCAATTCAAGGCAAAAAAAAAAAACAATAAAAATATTAACAAGACAAAAGTTGTAGGGGAAAAATATATTTGTGGAAAAATGTGAAGATAAAAATCAATAATATCTGGTGGTACACTGGATATGGAAACTAGGCAAGAGGAAAATCCTAAGGATAACAAGTTTTAAGTTTGTGATAGGGAAGATGGTGTGTAAATAGTCAATGTAGTACTCAAAATTCAGAATATGGAAAGCAGAGACTGTGTAAGGGGAAAGATGCCAAATTCCAGTTTAAATATGTTGGCACTGAGGTGTGGGTGGTGTCATCTGTGTACGGGCATCTATTAGACCCCATTTAAAATGTGGGTCTCCATGGAAGACAGAAATGGGCTGGAGACAAACCTCATTCAAGGGGCCCCAAAGTTGTGGGGATTCCTGATAGTGAAAGGTTGAACATGCATAATAAAAGGAGGACTTGAAATTTTAAAAGAAAATATGAAAGATGCACCAGAATGAGTTCAACGGAAAGAAAGATGAAGGGCACAGAAGTCACCGTCAGTAATGTGGGAGCAGAGAATTCTTGATGCCTAGGGAGGGGCTTCAGAAAGAGGGGGAGTACATTAGTTGGGACTCTGATTTTAAGGAAATAAAACCTTAAAATTAAATAAAACCTTAACTAACAAACAAAAGTGGATTTACTGGCTCAATGATCAGACAGTGTGGAGTAGTGACGTTTGCTGATCTGAGGCTTTCCGCTACTTGGGCCCCCTTTCTAACAGCACACGACTTCAAGACATTTTCTCTTCCCTGATAAAGACCGCCAGGCAGGCCACCCCTCACTAAGGGACAGACTTGTGTCTCCAGCTGGGTCAATCCACAATCCCTCCTTGGAACTCGAATCTTGAACAGAATGGAATAGAAAACATGGAAGGGCAGGATTCCCACATCTCCAGCACTGTCTGAGTAAACCACTCACCAGGAGACCATCCTTATCTATTCTATTTCTTTGGCCTTGAAGGAGCCCAGATTTCCACCTCTTTCCAACTTGTGTTCAGGCTTCCATCAATCCTCTGAAAATCTGATATCCTTCAGATAAATTCCCCAGGGCTGGAAATAGAGATAGTTTGCAATCAAGAAGTCCTGACAGAGCCAGCTTTAAGGGACACACTTCCACTCTCTCTGGGTTGGCTTCTTAGTCCTGACATCCCCACCCATCAGGACGTGGTCTCAGCATCCCCAAAACCAGAAAAGAAAACCTCAGAGTCTAGACCCCTAATTGAGCCCATGGTTCAGTCTCTAAGACCTGGGAGGCAGAATTATGTAATAAGAAGTGAAAGAAGCCAATCCCCCAAATCAAAAGCCAAATATTCTCTCCAATATGCAGATGCTGATTCAAAATGGAGGCAGGGAGTGGAGGTTCACTGGATTGGACAGGGGGGAATGGGGGGAAGGAAGCAGGGATAGAAACAGGAAAGACAGTGGAATGAATCGAACATAACTTTCCTGTGTTCATATAGGAATACACGACCAGTGTAACTCCACATCATGCACAACCCCAGAATGGGAAGCTGTACTCCATGTATGTATGATATGTCAGATTACACTCTACTGTCATGTCTATCTAAAAAGAACTAATTTTTTAAAAAAAGAGTGAAGAAGCATACTCACTCCTTAATTTGACAAGGTGGAGGAGGAGCTGGTCCCCTAAGGATGGGCATGTAAAACCCCGTCATCTCGCCAGGTAGACATTGATTCCATGGGGCTGGGCCAGGCCAGTGACTCTGCATTTCTAACAGGTACCAAGCTGCGTTTGTGGCTGTTGCTGCTGGTGCCTGGACCCCATTTCCATAGCAAAGCTCCACAAGGTACAAACAGGATGATTTTGTAGGCTGAAGAGGAGGCAGTTAGGCAATTTAGATTTTGGCAATCAAAACAGCTGTTCGGGTAGAGTTACTGGGGTGAAAGCCAAGAAACAGGGAGCTGAGGACGGGTGGGAGCCGAGTGGGGGAGAGCAGATGACAACGTGAGGAACTCCCGTGAGATCGGCAGCAGCACCTGCCCACCTTCTATTCCCCAGGATGTCTGAGGGTATGTTGCTCAGAGGGGGCTCTGGGAAACACAAACCCAGGCTCATTGGTGCAGGACAGAAATGTAAAAGCTGGTCCAACTCACCCCTGCCAACTTTGCCTCCCACTCCTCTCTGCCTAAGATATCTCCAACTCACAAGCCCAGGCATCATGACCCTCTGTGGGGCTCATGGGAAGTTCTTGGTCCTCGAGGGCTCTCCACCTTTTTCTTCTTCTATCCTGTTCAAAGTCTTCTCACCCTTCCCATCACCTCTGAGAACACTTTGAGGTAAGATAGAAAATTCGACATGAGTCAGAACATGTCATTTCTCTGCTCAAAACCCTCCCAAAGCTCTCAGGTCTACTCAGGAAAAATACTTGAATCCTCACAATAGATTCCAAGTGTCCTGGGTGCCCATTTCTGTCGGTCCCCATCTTCCATCCTCCACCTTACTCCCAACACTGCAGCCACAGAGGCCACCGCACTCTTCCCCAGACACCCCTCACCAGGCACCTGATTTATAATTTTGTGCATAGTTGATACCCTCACCTCATCCAATCTTTGCTTGAAAGTCACCTATCCATGACCAATGTGATTCTGCGACCTGTCTACTCAGAAAAATGAGATATTATATCCCATCTGATTTAAATGTATGATATGTCAAGGTCACTGTACTGTCATGTGTAATTTAAAAAATAAAGGAAAGAAAGTCACCTATCCATACAAAACCCTTGCACATGGATGCTCATAGCATCATTATTCAAAATAACCAAAAGGTAGTGGCAACTCAAGTATCTACTGACAAATGAATGGATAAACAAAATGGGCACATCCATCCAATGAAATATTATCAGACCATAAAAATGAAACAAAGTACCGATACATGTTGCAACATGTTAAGCCACCACATTAAGTGAAAGCAGCCAGTCCCCAAGCACCACATAGTGTCCCATTCTAGTTACACGAAATGTTCAGAACAGGTCAGTTTAGAGAAATAGGCAGTAGATTAGTGAAGGAGAGGGGGAAGAATGGGGAGGGACAGCGAATGAGTACTGGGTGCATCTGAGAGGCCATAATGCCTGCTGTAAATGTTTTTAAATCAATTGAGGTAATGGTTACATAAATCTATGCATATACTAATTTTTTTTAGTCTTACATTTTAAATATGTAAATGGCATGATTTGTATTAGTCAGCATTCTCCAGAAAAACAAAACTGGCACACACACGAGATACCTTATAGGAACTGGTTCCCTTGATCACAGAAGATGAGAAGTTCCATGAGCTTCCATTTGCAAGCTGGAGACCCAGGAGAATCTGAGGTCCTGAGAATCAGGGAGCCAGTAAGTCCTGGTCTGAGTCCAAAAACCCTGAGAACTAGGAGCTTTGAGGTCCCAGGGCAGGAGAAGATGGATGTCCTACTTCAAACAGGAAGCAAATTCACCCCTCCTCCACCTTATTTTACCCAGGCCCTTGGCGGATAGGATGATGCCCCCAGCACTGGTGAGGGCAGATCTCTTTACTCAGTCTACTCACTCGAGTGCTGATCTCCTCCATAAACCCCTTCACAGTCACGCCCAGAAATAACAACTTACCAGCTATCTGGGCATCCCTTGGTCCAGTCAAGGTGAAATATAAAATTCACCATCACGTGTGTGGATCCTCTCTCAGTAAAGCTGTTACCAACCGAATCATCTCAGGGGGCCTGCTCTGATCACTGCTGCCCCACCTGGTTCCTCAACCCCACAGGCCTGCTCCATGTTCCCCTCATAACACTAACTCCTTCTAACAAGCTACACCATTTACACTTCTAACCATGCAGTCTTATTTCCAGGTCTCCCCCACATGATGCCAAGCTCAGGGAGCAGAGGGATTTTTTTTTCCCTTTGTGCCATATTCACTGCTCTACAGTGTGCAGAACAGAGCCTGGCATTTGTGTAGACCTTTGGAAACGTCTGTTGAGTGAATGAACAGACAGGAGGGAGAGAAGTTTGAAGAAAGAAGCCCAGGGCTCAGTATGGAGCAGGTGCTAAATTAATGTTCACCACCAAGTCACAACGTAGCAACTTGGAGAGAACTGGAGGACACGTTTTGCACCAGCACTTGTTTTCCCATATTGGCTGGGGGTGGCAGGTTCCCATAGCAGCACATGGGAGAGATGTGGCCACAAACCCCTTAAAGCCTTGGGCATTAGGCAGTAATGAATGGCCTCCACACAGAGACTAGTCTGTGCCCCAAATGGGCAGCTCTGGGCATTTTTAAATTGTGGTAGAATATTAAGTTCACCATTTCAGCCTTTTGGGTTTTGTTTTGTTTTGGTATAGGAATTGAACCCAAGGGCACTTAACCTCTGAGCCACATCCCCAGCCCTTTTTATTTTTTTTTAAATTTTGAGATAGGGTCTCTCGGAGTTGCTGAGACTGGATTTGAACTTGAGATCCTCCTGTAACAGCCTCCTGAGTCACTGGGATTATAGGTCTGTGCCACCACACCCAGCCTGGGCCATTTTTAAGTGCACACTTGTACTGCATTAAGTACATTCACATTGTACACCCACCCCACCATACAGCTCCAGAACCTTTTCATCATCCCAAACTAAAACTCCACACCCACTCAACACTAACTCCCCATTCCCCTCCCCCAGCCCCTGGCAACCACCATTCTAATCTGTGACTGTAACTGCCTCTAGGTAACTCACATAAGTGAGATCACAGTATGTACTTTGTGATTACAGTATGTCCTCAAGCATCATCCATGCTGTAATGCGTGTCAGAATTTCCTTCCTTTTAAAGGCTAAATAATATTCCATTATTTGGATATACCATATTTTGTTAATCCATTCTTCCATGAATAGATGTGTGGTTGCTTCCACCTCTTGTTATGAGCATGGTGTCCAAATATTTCACCAAGATCCCACTTTCAAAAAAAAAGTTCCCCAGTAGAACTGAAAGTATAATTCGTGAATCATACAATAAATAATTCTGAGAAACTGCCACACTGTCTTCCACAGAGCTTAGCTCTCTGCATTCACTCCAGCCCTCATCCACATCAAGAAGAGCTTTCTCATCTTGACCCTGCACAGGGCAGGCACTGTGCCCAGTTCTGCATCCACCATCCAGGAGACAGGGATTCTCAACCCACTTCCCAAGTAAGAGGAGGCCGAGACCCAGGAAATTTGTGAGCTTTCCTGGTTCACAAAGCTAGCAAGCAGCACAGCTGGCACGAGGGTGGTTTTGTGACCCCAAGACCTTCCAGCTGGCAGTGACTGATGGCCTCCTATGGGGCTGAACTGATCCACAGATACTTCTTAAAAATATGATGCTCAAATACAACACATTAGCTTCTATGTAAAACCATACTGTTCCCAAGATTCAGTGTCCCACCCTGCAGAGGCACATGCATCCCTCGCTGTTGATACCAGACCCCATGAAGGGCCTGGCTTTGACCCATCCAGGGTGAAGGAATTACCAGAACCCATTGTTGCAAGCAGGTGATTCAGTCCTCACTTCTTCTTTTTTTTTTTTTTTTTTTTGAGAATTTTAATATTTTATTTTTTAGTTTCCGGCAGACACAACATCTTTGTTGGTATGTGGTGCTGAGGATCGAACCCGGGCCGCACGCATGCCAGGCGAGCGCGCTACCGCTTGAGCCACATCCCCAGCCCCTCTCACTTCTTTTCTTTTGTATTAGAAAGCCATTTTTCCAGATGAGGGCTGCCTTTTCAGCCTGGAAGCCAGAATAAAGAAACCAGGTAGACAGAGCCTCAGCCAGCCTGAGCCAGGGGCAGAGCTGCTGCTGCCCTCTGTCCACTGGATCATGAACAAGAGAGAAACCCAGAGGGTCGCTGGTTCCGAGCTTTTGGAGTTATTCCTCTCCGTAGCATGAACTAGCAAAACTGAAACGGCTTCTACTGTTTCAAACTCTGAAAGCTCACATTCAATATCAAATTTCTGGCTTCTTTTGAACAAATTAGATTTGACCTCACTAGGCTTCTGCTGGCACCAGCTGCTGGCAGCCAGAGCTACGTGGTACCTGAGGCTTTAATGGAGCTCTGCCTCCCCATTAGCCACAGTCCTCACCACTCTTGCCTACCTCAGCCAGGAGTCTTAGAGTTTCCAGTTTTGCTAAGACCTATTTGTGCTGTTCCTTGGAACGGCGCCCTTGGTGAATCTCAGGAGGCAGGAAGCTACCTGGCTGATCAGCCTGGAACTCTGGAAACGCAGGCTCCAGTCATGGCTGTCCAGCTGTGCTATCTGAGACGAGGCCAGTTCCTCTCTCTTAGCCTCTGTTCTTCCTGCAGGAAAGGAGGTTCAACCAGGAAGTCTCAAGGTACCTCCAAGGGGGCACTCTGGCCAGAGACTCATACAGGTCCACAGAATCTGAGACCAGGGGAGAAAAGGGTAGCTAGATTAGTCAATAACTAGGTTCCCCCAGTCAGAGGCCACAGAAGCACACAGTAGCAAGGGTAGACGGCCAAGAGTACACATGCTGCTCTCCACCCCTGCCAAACACTCTACACCAACACCCTCATGAGTCTTGGAAGGAGCGATCCCCAGATGTTACCAGGGAGGGCAGGGGACTCTTCCTCCAATGGCAATGAATGATACAGCACTGCTGCACGGGTTCCTCTCAGGGCCCGGGAACTAATTTGAAGCTTTCTCCAAAACTGTATAGCCCGGGTCATCAGCCATAGGTCCTCTGGCCCTTCTTCAATGTCACTGAGGGCTTCCAGTGGCTTCTTGCCAGGCATAGCAGTGGGAAAGAATGGCCTCATTGGGTTGTCATAGAATCTACTGGGAATGCAGAGTGGTCGACTATGGGAGATGGGGGGAAATCTGCCAAGAGCATGCAAGAGCCATCATCCCTGAGGAACCTCAAACTGTCAGTCTTATGGTCTGCTACAAGTGCCCTGGTACACATGGGGACCCTCTCAAGGGGGCAGTCCCTACAGGAAGGGTGTGTTTCTATATCATTTACTTAAAAAGAAATGACTCATGTTATATGTGAGTCCATTCTCTTTGAAAAAGAAATCCAACAATGATAACAATCTCCCACATTTACCGAGTGCCTGCTGTGTGCCAGACACCACGCTAAGTGACTTGTGAGCACCACCTCACCTCAGCTGAGCAAACAGAGGCACAGAGGGAAGGTAGATAACTTGCCCCAACTCACACAGTATGAGGCAGTGAGACTCTAGAGCCAGCTCTGGATTACCGAGCTGCCTGCCTCTGGATCACGCAGATGTGTCCAGTGATCTAGAAAAGTGAAAGATCTTTTCATATTTGTTTATATGTCTCAAATAAGTCAATCATTTTTATTTAAGAGAAACATTTTATTTTATTTCCCTCCCCTTGAATCCTTTCTTCAAGGTAAACATCACTTATTAGGTTTGTAGACATATTTCCAGAACTTTTGAAATGCATGTGTATATATATTTTTAGGTATTAATTACAGAAATATACATCTATTTGTACATATTCTATAAATTTACATTTTTCACTTAATATGCCCTGCAGATTGCTCTACCTCAGTAATGTAGATCTATTTGTTTTAATGTTGCCTAGTATTCTGCATTGTTGATGTATACATATGGTATATTTTACACAAACATTTTCTTTTCATGGACATGTAGATGACCATTTCAGGAAAAATGACTATTTTTGTCAATACTTGTGCATGCATATTGTAAATAACTTTCCACAGCCTCACCAATACCAATGTCACTTTTTTCCCTAATCTGATAAATCTTGAATCTTGATTTGCATTTTCTTGATAACAAGTGAACACAAATCATTTTTTTCCCCACACATTTACTGTTCACTTGTATTCCTTTTTCAATGAATATCTAAAGACTATTTATGTAACCACACAAATTCCTGGTGAAAAGATGTTTTCAAGTAAGTACGCTGTAGGAATATTTGATCTGAATGACATTGTTATTTATCTCATTTGCAATGAAAAAGATTCTTATTTTAATGAGTTTCATATTAATGACACTAATACTTCACAGCAAAATAACTCAGAAAGGAGAAAATTTATCTCAAAAATTGTTCACAGGCCCAGCATTACAACTGGATTCCTTACTACAACATGGTGTATGATTTCTAAAATTTTGGGTAGCCCAAACTAAAGTTCCTCAATGACAGGGAATTAATATGTAGGCACAGGTATAGATACTTCATTTTTTAATTTTTAAAAATAGAATAATTTTTAAAATACAAAATGTAGTTCACAAATGTTCATAATTTTTCCCCTGAATTTGTCCTCATGCTGCTGACTAGGTCTTAGCCCAGTTTATCACACAGATGTTGTAATAGGGAATACTGAACTGAATAGGGTTCCCCCAGAGTTCCTGTCTGCATAAAACCTGTGAATGTGTCCGTATTTGGAAACAGGGTCTTAGCAAATGCAACCAAGTTGAGATAAAGTCATGCTGGACCAGGGTGGGCCCTAATCCCATTAACTGGTGTCCTCATGGGGTGGGGGAGGCAGAGATTATAAAGCGAATGAGGTATGTCAAGGATCCCTGGAATCTACCAGAAGCCACAAAGAGTCAAGAAAGGATCGTCCCCTGAGCCTTCAGGGAGAACATGACCCTGCTGTAGCATGGATCTCAGACTTCCAGCCTCTAGAACTTTGAGAAAAATACATTTCTGCTATTTTTAGCCCCTCAAGGAGCCTAGTAACCTAATACATAGAGTTATTTGCCAAATTAAACTAGACCTCAGGAGGATCGTGAGTTCGAAGCCACTCTCGGCAAAATCGAGGCACTAAGCAACTCAGTGAGACCCTGTCTCTATATAAGGTACAAAAAAGGGCTGGGGATGTGGCCCAGTGGTCATGTGCCCCTTGGTTCAATTCCTGATATTTAAAAAAACAACAACAACAAAAAAAAACCAAAACTGTACCTCAGAGGACAGTTAGAAGGATATCTCTGTGTGTCCTTTGGTGACTTGGGTTTAGAGAGAGGCTCTTCAAGGACAAAGGTGCCAACAAAACTACCAACAATATTTTTCTTTTCTTTTAAAGCAGCACATGGTTTGAAAACTCAGTTTGAAGAAGGTATAAATTAGAAAGTAGCAAATGAGGTTGCTCTTCCCCTCCCTCCTACAGAGAGGGCCAAGCTCAAGGGTGAAGGCCCCCCAGAGAGGGGGAGGGAGAGCACAGAGCCGGATCCCTGCACCCCAGGCTCCAGGCAATTGCTGAGGCAGCAGCACAGACTCCAGTCCTGCTGGAGCCGCTGTGGGTCTTCCTCCACCTTAGTACTGTAAATCCTTGCTTTGCCTCCGCTTCCCTTTATCCAGCATCCCAACAGGATCTAAGGTCCCGGCTGAGGAGACGACTGAAGAACTTTGAAGTTCTCAAAGCTGCCATTTCTCAAGCACCTCATCCAACCCCAACTCCCCACCAACTGCACACGCCACTTCAGAAAAGGGCCAGCAACTGTCTGGGGGTACGGAACCCTGTCTGGCTTGCTGATCTCAGTAGCAAGAACCCCGAGCTTGACTGCCTCAAAGAAGCAGCCCCCAGAGAGGACAGCCCACATCTACATGGATGTCAACAGCCCCTCCACCATCTCTCACAGGTTCAGACAGGAGCAACCATGGGGACCTGGTCCCTTACTGAAATCACCTGCCTTGGAGTGGGAACCCCATTTCCCCACCAAGACCTAGAACACCCCTGTGGGTGCTGACCACAGGACATCTTTGGAGCTGTTCAGACACCTAAAAAAAAATTCCTAACATCGTAGTATAACATTTCTATACTTTGGGGGGGGGTCAAGCCTCTCTGCAAGTAACTCTTCCATACTCCTTGATCAAAGCTCACAAATTATTCTAATTTATTAGAGGCTGGGCTGGGGCCACTCTGTCAGTCTCATAGGAAGGAAGGATGGAGAGGAATTTCAGAGGTCCTGACCATTGGCTGATAGATTAGCTGCCTCCAAGTCCGTTCCCCAAAGTTCTGTCCCATATCCCCTGAGGCATTAAGCCTAAGCTAATGAAGCACACCAAGCCAGGAGCCTAGAAAGAATGGCTGCTTTGAGAGACCCAGGGAGGGTCACGAGGCTTTGTAGCATTCTGAACCCACTACTCTCCCAGCATTAAATATTTTTTTGAGAGGCAGAAAATTTCTGCATATAAAAGTTTACATCATAAGCTTGTTGAGTCATCATGAGATGACAGATCAGTGTGGCCCAAATCAAGAGGTAGGATCTCTTCATCACCATGGAAACCCACATACTCCTCCTTCCCTTCCAGTCTTATTCTCAAGGGCAATCACCACTGACTTACGGGATAGATGTGCCCGTTTTTAAACTTTGCATAAGTGGAGTCCTACAGCATTACTTGTGTTCAGCTTTGGGGTGACATTTTGTGAGATTCATCTTCACTGCTTTTCAGTTCTGCAGAAATAGGTGCAAGGAACTGAAGGATGGGGGGGGGCAGTTGGTGAAAGGAAATGGGAAGGCGGGCGGTAATTCAGCAGGCGACCTCCATTTGGTCTTGAGCTTGGGAACAGGAGTGGGGGCACATGGGACCCTGGTTTCCAACTCTGCTGTCCTAGAACCTTTTGAATAGGTCAGGCTCTGGTGAGAGACGCCTACAGCAGTGGAGTGAGGCTTCCCTGGGATCTCTTCTGGAACCACCTTCCTGGGCAGCTGAGGGGGCTGGAGTTGGGGAGGGTGGAGGCAACACAGGCCATCTGAGTAGCAAAGCGCAGTTTAGATGCAGCCCTCGCTGCCAAGAAGACCTTGTCTACAAGAGAGTGTATCCGAGCAGGTGGCTGAGCCCAGGGGAATGAAAGACCCAGGCAGGAGGAAAGAAAGGGAGGCCACACGTGGGGACGGTCTTGCTGATCCCCTCTTGCTGCAGTGGTTCCCAACTCTTGCTACATGCTCAAACCACTTAGAATAAATAATTTTAAAAAGCACCCTAATTTATTGTATATGACAGCAGAAGGGAATTCAATTCAAATTACACATATACAGCACAGATTTATTTGGGTGCTTTTGAAGACATCCTAACCTGGCCCACTCCTAGAGGGTCTGACTGAATTAGTCTGATGCGGGGCTCTTCAATTATCAAGTCTAAAGCTCCCCAGGTGATTCCAATGTGCAGCCAAGAATGAGGACCACGGTTCTAGTGCAGCTTGAAGGGCAAAATTTGTTAGAGCCAACAGGAGCTCAATCTGCTTCTTTGTAAAACGAGAAGCTTTGCTAGACAAGCTCCAAGGGTCCCTCTGGCTCTCACCTGTCATTAGAGGTGTCCCCTCAGTTCCGGAGGTGTGCTCATTCTATACCTTTTCTCTGAGTTATCCCTCCCTGTTTCCAGCCATACCTGCTTTCTGAAAAGACAGTCATTCACACTAAAGTGCAAATGACTCTTAAGTTTCGGTGTGTTATGTGTCCCAGGGTGACTGGTATTACAGGAACCCAAGCAACTTGAGATAATGGGCAGGTCCTGGGACAGTAGCCAAATAAATTTCAAAGAAAAGCACTGGACATGGGCTCAGGTGACCTGGGCTCTCACTGCACCACTGTGGGTGGCTCACTCCATCACCTGGCCTTCTGATTCCTTGCCCATTGACTAAGAAAGTAGACCACGTGAAATTTAAGACCTTCCACACCTGCTTTTTTTGAAATTGGGGTAAAACATACATATAAAATATAAGATTTACCGTAGCTTGGCTTTCTGAGCGAGATGCCCTGGCCCGTGCAGCAGAGCCCGGTCCATTTGCTCCTGACACACTGCTGTTGGCTCTCACTGATGAATGGGCCAGTCAGGAGGCCGAGCAGCACCTACAGCTTTTAAACCAACCAGAAAGACACCTGTTGAGCCAGAAGCAGTGATTTGATTCACCTGATTAGAATTACGGGAACCAGCCACAACGTGAAATCCCCGGAGACGGTGTGCGCTGACTGGATCAGGGGCACCAGGGAGAAGAACCCCTTCGGGAAGACGCCTTGGGGGAGGGTTCCAGGATGCCCACCACACCCAGGTGAGGACCCGGCAGCCAATCACTGACTTGCATGGTCCTTTGAGGTTGTCAGGCAAATGGCTCCCATCAGGAGTGAGCCAGCAGTGGAGGGTGACATCACCACCCTAGATGTCTCAGCCCACTATTTTAAAGCATTATCAGTTGCTTAAAAAATTTTACACCAGGTGTGGTGGTGCAGGCCTGTAATCCCAGTGGCTCGGGAGGCTGAGGCAGGAGGCTTGCAAGTTCAGAGCCAGCCTCAGCAACATAGCAAGACACTGAGGCACTGAGCAAGACCTTGTCTCAAAATAAAAAATAAAAAGGGCTGGGGATGTGGCTCCGTGGTTAAGCGCGTCTGAGTTCAATCCCTGGTTAAAAACAAACAAACAAAAAAAAACAAAAAAACATTTTAATCATTTTTCAGTGTACAATTCAATGGCATTAAACACAGTCACACTTTTGTACAGCCATCCCCACCATCCATCTCCAGCACTATTGAACTATTTCAGCCTTCCAAAATGAAACTCTACACCCATTGAATGATAACTTCTGGTGTTTTGAAAGCTTAAAGACATGGAGTAATTTTTAAAACAAACAAGTTTTATTACAGAAAATTTAAATAATGTACAACAGTAAATAGAATAGTGCATGAACTTCAGGTATCTATCATCTTCACACTCTCTAAACTACTTGCATACATTTCTCCCATTTTTCCCCTGATATTTTAAAACAATCCCAAAATGTCACATCATTTTATTCATAAATATCTTGGTATCTTTATCAGATAAGGATTTTTTTTTAGTAATCATACATGTATAGAGGGTAATAATGTCTGCCTCATTCTACCTTCCTTCTCATCCCCACAGCCACACCTCTCCCCTCATTCCCCTCTACACAAACCAATGTTACTTCATTCTTCCCTACCATTTCCCCCACTGCTGCCCCATTATGGATCAGCATCTGCTCATCAGAGAAACCATTCTGCTTTTAGCTTTTTGGGAATGGCTTATTTCACTTCGCATAAAATTCTCTAGTTCCATCAATTTACTTGCAGATGCCATAATTTCATTCTTCTTTAAGGCTGAGTAATACTCCATTGTGTATATGTACCACATTTTCTTTATCCCTTTATCGGTTGAAGGGCACCCGGGTTGGTTCCATAGTTTAGCTATTGTGAATTGAACTGCTATAAACATTGATGTGACTGCATCACAGTAGTGTGCTGATTTTAAGTTCTTTGGGTATAAACCAAGAAGTGGGATAGCTGGGTCAAATGGTGGTTCCATTCCAAATTTTCTAAGGATTCTCCATACTGCTTTCCAGATTGGTTGCACCAATTTGCAGTCCCACCAGTAATGTATGAGTATACCTTTTCCCCCACATCCTTGCCAATGCTTATTATTGCTTGTATTCTTGATAATTGCCATTATGACTGGTGAGACGAAATCAGTAGTTGATTTGCATTTCTCTAATTTCTAGAGATGTTGAAAATGTTTTTCATATGTTTGTTGATCCATTGTATTTCTTCTTCTGTTCAGTTCCTTAGTGCCTGTTCAGTTCCTTAGCCTATTTATTGATTGGGTTATTTGTTTTATTATTATTTTTTTGGTGTTAAGTTTTTTGAATTCTTTATATATCCTGGAGATTAGGGCTCTGAGATGCATGTGATAAAGATTTTTTTCCATTCTGTAGGCTCTCTCATTATGATAATGATTGTTTCCTTTGCTGAGAAGAAGCTTTTTAGTTTGAATCCATCCCATTTATAGATTCTTGATTTTACTTGTACCTTAGGAGTCTTGTTAAGGAAGTCAGGTCCTAAGCCAACATGATGAAGATTTGGGGCTACTTTTTCTTCTATTAGGCACAGGGTCTCTGCTCTAGTGTCTAACTCTTTGATTCACTTTGAGTTGATTTTTGTGCAGGTTCAGAGAGGGGCTTAATTTCATTTTACTATAGATGGATTTCCAGTTTTCCCAGCACCATTTGTTGAAGAGGCTATTTTTTCTCAGATGTATGTTTTTGACAACTTTTTCTAGTGTGAGATAAATGTATTTATGTGGTTTTGTCTCTGTTTCTTCTATTTAGTGCCATTGGTCTACATGTCTATTTTGTCTACCAATACCATGCCATTTTTGTTACTATTGCTCTGTAATATAGTTTAAGATCTGGTATTGTGATGCCTCCTGCTTCACTCTTCTTGCTGAGGATTGCTTTGGCTATTCTGGGTCTCTGATTTTTCCAAATGAATTTCATGATTGCTTTTTCTACTTCTATGAAGAATGTCTTTGGGATTTTAATTGGAATTGCATTAAATCTGTATAATAGTTTTGGTAGTATGGCCATTTTGACTATATTAATTCTGCCTATCCAAGGGCATGGGAGATCTTTCCATCTTCTAAGGTCTTCTTCAATTTCTTTCTTTAGTGTTCTGTAGTTTTCATTGTAGAGGTCTTTCATTTCGCCTCTTTTGCTAGATTGGTTCCCAAGTATTTTATTTATTTATTTATTGAGGCTATTGTGAATGGGGTGGTTTTCCTCATTTCTCTTTGAAGTGGATTCATCGTTTATGTATAGAAATGCATTTGATTTATGGGTTTTGATTTTATATCCTGCTACTTTGCTGAATTCATTTATTAATTCCACAAGTTTTCTGGTGGAATTTTTTAGATCCTCTACATACAAAATCATGTTGTCAGCAAATAATGATAGTTTGAGTTCTTCTTTTCCTATGCGTATCCCTTTAATTTCTTTCGTCTTCTGTTTGCTCTGGCTAGAGTTTCAAGGACTATGTTGAATAGAAGTGGTGAAAGAGGGCATTCCTCTCTTGTTCCAGTTTTTTTTAGGGAATGCTTTCAATTTTTCTACAAAGAGTATATTTTAAGAGTGGGTATTTGTGGGTTGTTCCTGGGGGTCAGAGGCCTTTACAGAGCCCTCAACCTGTTCCAACCTCTAAGGCTGGTGCAAACTCCACCTTTGTGAAGTGGAGATAGCCTGCGTGGTCTGGGCTGCTGTCCTGCTCCCTCAGGGTTGGGGCTGTGTTTCCCATGTCCATTGCCCCTGGCTGCTGGCACCTGGACTCTCTGCCCGCTGGGTCCTTCTCTCAGACTCTCAGGCCTCACTCAGTGGTGCAATCCCGTTTTCTGACCCAGCATGGCTGCCGACCAGGCCTCCATCACCCAGGGCTGGGGCCAGAGTGCATGCTGATAACTGCCCACCTGAGAAAAGAGAGATGCTGGGGACACTCACTGGAGCTCTTTCTCAGTCAGACACCAGAATCCTGGCCCTCTCAGTCAACTGAGTTTCTTGGGCCTTGATGGGTAACCCCCAAATCCCTGGCAGACATTCAAAAGAAGCCAGACTGGACCTGGATACAATGAGACATGAGATTTATCCTAGAAAAAGAAAACTCATCAAAACCCAATAAGATAGACTTTGATTTCCCCTATTTGGAGAGAGAGAGAGAGAGAGAGAGAGAGAGAGAGAGAGAGAGAGAGAGAGAGAGAGAGAGAGAGATCCTCAATGTCCCTAAGAGACCATTCTAAGCTCTGTACTGGGACATTTCATCAACAAGAGACACCTGCAAGGTTCAGCTGAGCCCCCAAGGGCACAGCTGTGTTAACTCACTAAAGCCATCTGTAGGAGGTGTCTTGAGGATGCAGACATTCATGGCGTGCTGCTGAGATTCCCCAAGGTCCTACCCACCTCATTAGAGCTGTCTTAGTCCATTTCCTGTAGCTATAATTGAATACCACAGACTGAGTAATTTATAAAGAAAAGAAATGTCTTACAGTTCTGGAGGCTGGGTTGTCCAAGGTTGAGGGACTGTAGCTGTGAGAGACCTATTGCTGGTGGGGACTCTACAGAATCCCAAGGCAGTATGGAGTATCACGTGGCAAGAACGGGCAAGCATGAGAGCTCAGCTCTCTTTTTATAAAGCCACCAAAGCAATCACAAGGACCCCACCCATGACCTCATCTCATTGCTGACTACCTCCCAATGGCCCTCTCGCCAATACCTTAACACAGGACTTTGAGGATTAAGTTTCAACATGAATTGGAGAAAAGACGAACACTCACACCATAGCCAGGGCATAGGCTCTGACTTATGGCCCTGGTGGCCCTGGGGAGGAGAGGCTGCCAGGGCTGAGCCCACTCCCAAGATGGCTAGGGGCAAGGGCAGCTCCCTCCATTGTAGCTGGGGCTTTCCAGCCTCCCTGTCATGGGTCCCCACACATCTCCCCAGCCTCTGGCAGCACCACCGACAGGTCACTTGTCTGTGCTGTTGCCTCCCTGCTCCTGTTTCCTCTCCCCCTGCCAATCCCTCCACCTAGAATGGCTTCCCTAGGTCTCCTCCTCAGTGTCCCCTCACCAGGAAGCCCTCCAGGGCTCCTCAGTTGAAGTGTTCTTAGGATCCCTCAGGTCTCCCACCCCAGGAATTCAAGGGTACCTCCTTCCTGGCAATTTTGTACCTGCTGCCTGGCTGGAGTCATTCTCGTACCCAGTTTTTTCCACACAGCTATGTGGTCCCCAAGAGCAGGACTTTTCCACTCACTGTGTAATCCCAAATCCCAGCCCATAGTAGGCACGCAGTAAGAGTATCGAGTAGACGGAGGCACACGCCTGTGATCCCAGCCGCTCAAGAGGCTGAGGCAGGAGGATCGTGAGTTCACAGCCAGCCCAGGCAAAAGCCAGGCACTAAGCAACTCGGTGAGACCCTGTCTCTAAATAAGGTACAAATCAGGGCTGGGGATGTGGCTCAGTGGTTGAGTGTCCCCTAGTTCAATCCCCGGTAACACCTCCTCCCAAAAAATCCAGAGTATTCAGTAAACAAATCTTTAGTGGGGTTGGTGGCCCAAATCTCTCTCTCATTCCCACCTACCTTGCAGGAAAGGGCACTGGGGGCTCTGCTGACTTTAAACAGGGAGATTCCCCTGGATTACCTGGGGGCCCAGTGTCATCCCGAGGGTCTTTAAGTGTGGAAGAGGGAGGTGGAAGGATCAGTGTCAGGGTGATGAGTTGAGAGAAAGGCTTGACCGGACATTCCTGGCTTTAGAGATGAGCCAAAGAATGTGGGCCGCCTCCAGACGCTGGCAAAGCAAGGACAGGGATTCTCCCTAGAGCCTCCGGAAGGGCCGTGGAGCGGCTGGCACCCTGAGTATAGCCAGGGAAACCCACTTCACACTCTGACCTCCCGAACTGGGAACTAAGAAACTCCTGTTGTTCTGAGCCCGTGTTTGTGGTCATTCATTCAGCAGCAACAGGAAAGGAACACAGAGAAGGAGGGCAAACTCCGCTGGGGCTTTTGCAAAAGTCTTTGATTTTCTGATAAAAGGAGAAAGCCCCCTGGTGCCTCCCTTTTCTTCATTCTTGCTGCCTTGAAAGCGGGGAGGGGAGAAGCAGGGAGGTTGGCAGCCCTTGTGTGACTAGTAGGCCACGGCCCCAGGATAGTTGAGGGGTAAGAAAACGAGAACCTGGGATCTTTGTTACATTATCAAGTTACTAAAGTAAACCGAGAACTGTGTATTTGCAGAATCTTTATTAAATGAGAACAATAAATTCTATGTGTGCCTTACCTGGCGGAAGACACAGAGGGTGGGGGACCTGGGGCCGTGAAAACCCACTGCATCCTGAAGCCTCAGGGAGGCTGGCCTGGCTGCAGCTCCCAGACACTCCCTGAAAGGCCTAATTCCCGAATTTGAGGTCAGGTGAGTGGAGCTTCCAGCAACTCTCACCCCTCAGAGGGCAGCCAGCCCTCCCTGAGCAGGGACTGACATGTGGACTCCTGCCACTTGACCTCAGCTTGAGGCTACAGACTGAGTCGTGAGGAGACCCCCTGGCCCTGGAAAATTTATATAAACAGGACTAGCATCCCCCCCCCCCCCCGCCGCTGCTCCAAAGACAGGAGTGGGGAGGGGCACATCTTCTTTCCTCCAGATGGGCAGCAGGTAGGGACAGGTGACATCAGCTGCTGTGCCCAAGGCTCCTCCAGAGTCACTACCCCATCCTTTGGGCAGGTCCCATGAGGAGCCCATTCATCCCTGCACCTCTGGAGGCTGGCCTCTGGAGGCTGGCCTCCGGTGGCAATGCAGCCAGCAGCGCCCAGGAAATAAAGTCACCTTCTTCCTGGAGCATGAGGCACAGCTGCTGCCACATAAGTAGGTGATCAGCAGCCTCAGCTCTGGGCACCTGAATTCCCTTTTGCTGCGTAATCTATTGTATTTCTAGGTTGGCAAGAACAGGAAGCAGACATTTTGGAGAGGCCATTATTTTGCCTGCCTGGGTGTCCTTTTGACTAGACCTCATGTCCACCCTCAGCTGCAAGGGAGACCGGTAAATGCATTAAGACAGCTCCCTGAGCTGCTGAAAGGGAGCAAGCGGCTCACGATTGGCTTAGGCTAATCACGTTTCAGCATCTGAGTCTGGTCACCTTGTTGCACAAAGCAAATCAGGGTTTTATTGGTAAAGGGGGTAACAGGATGGACATGGGGTTGGCTACTAACTGCAAGACACACCGAGGTGCAGCTGACATCAGGGTCTCCCCTCATCAGTGTCATGTTTGCATGTTGTAGTGAGAGGATAGCCGCGAGCCACATGTAGCTGTTTAACTGAAAGGAAAAATTCCATCTCTGCCTCACACTCGCTGTAATTCAGGTGCCTGATAGTAGCATGGGACTGGTGGCTGTCCCACGGGACAGGACGGATTATAGAACATTTCCATCATCACAGACAGCTCTTATTGGACAGCACTGCCCAGAATGATTCACTTAGCTTTTAATAAAAAATGAACCTTTAAAAAAAACAGTCTGGTAGCCAAAGTACCAGTCCTGATAAAAGGGCCATCTGCCACTCTGACGAGGACCATTTCCCAGAAACTTATTGCACGGGGAACAGAGCCAGCCTGGTGAGCTCCAGGTGGAGCAGCCTGTGCAAGTCCATCTCCCTGGGCTCCCAGGGCTCCCCTGGGAACGCCTTTCAGTTCAAATTAAGAGCCAGCAGCTTCTCTCGTGAGCTCAACTAGTTTCCACCCGCAGCTGGGGATGCCTCCCGTGATGGCTCAGATCCAGGCCGAGAAGAGAGGTCAGTGTGGGTCAAAGGCCTCCCCAGCACTCCGTGCAGCAGCAGCTCAGTGTGGCCAGCTCTCCTTGAACCCCTCCCAGGCCCCAGACAGGCTGGCAGCCTGTCCAAACCTCCCCAGCTCTTCTCCACTTTTTCAAATGCTACCTTCTCCCAGGACCTCCCTGACTTCCCGTGAGGCCCTCTTCGTGCTTTTTTTGCAAATCTCCCTGAGTGTCTGTGGACTGTTCTCACCGATCACATAGTCAACCCCTCAGGGACAAGCCTTGAGTGTCTCAACCAGCCCAGCTTAGGGTACCAGGCCTTGACACGACAGAAGTTAATTAGCAGAACCTCATCTCGTAAACTCTGCAGGGTCCGCCCCTAAGAGGGTGGCATGGCTCTGCCCTATACACTGGCCACAGAAAAACGGGGCCTCTCTGCTTGCCGCTGATGGCACCCATTCACCATCTGCCAGAGCACCCACCTTGGGAGTGGCCTCGTAAATAATGGGCTCAGACTGCTGAGGCTCAAAAGCCCTCTCTGCTCCTTCCTTTCTGATTGACATTAGGAACCTTATTTCACCTCTTTGGATCTCATTTTCTGTAAAATAAATATAAATCCCCCAGAGTTACCATGAGAATTGAATAATGTACATAAAAGCAAACTGTAAACAATAAATCATAGTTATTGCCTCATTATCATCCTGGCTAGTAGCTTTCTGACTTAATTTGTGCCTATTTTTGACCCTCCATTTCCTGGTCTAGTGTCCAGTCAGATACTAAGCATCTCCCAGTCCCCCCACTTGTCCTGGCTTCAGCTCTCCTCAGGGGCACCTACCTGCCTCTGCCTTCTGTGTACAGAGCCCAGGACACCAGGCCTCTTAGCCGCAGCCCAACTCAGCTGAAGAGGGTACCATGAATAGGGCACAGCTGAACTGTACCTTGCTCAGGCTGAGAACGCTCAGTAGATACCAGCGGGCTAGTTGTAAGTGCTGTTCTCAGAAAAGCTAGCTCCCTGGGACTATGTTGGGCTGATCTCTGAGCACGAGCTTCCAAGAGGCCACCTCCAGCTTCAATGTATCCAGGATGAAGAAGGACATAGAAAAATTTAATACAGTCCAATGAAATAGTCCAAGATATGATACATGATATACAAAAGAATATTGGTGACAGAATTTGTTTACAAAAAGACACATTTAGAAACAGTCTCAATAAACGTCCAGCAAAGGAGAAACGCTTTTGTAAGAGCAGAAATCTATTATTAACTCAATGGAATATAATAAAACATTTAAAATATTGGATTTCTAAAGATTAATGACATGGGAAAAGCAATACAATACAATGGAAAGTGAAAAGAAGAGGGTTGTAGTGAATGAAAGTCACTTACCTCTTAATGGAAGAAGGAGTCAGAATGGAGTCATTCACTGCGTGTGTGGGTGCTGGAGTCAGCAACCTTTGCCACCAGGTCCTATGACGCCCTGATCTCCAGTGGCACGCTAGGACACATGGACTGTGCAGAACAAGAAGAAGAGTAGGAGTGGAGCTGGGGACGTGGCTCAGTTGGTAGAGCGCTTGCCTCGCATGCACAAGGCCCTGGGTTCAACACACCACAGGGGGAAAAAAAGAAGAACAAGAACAAGAAGCAGACCCAACCTGAGGGTTGGCTGCAGACAGGAACTGCTGATTTAGTGCACTTGTGTGACTCTCAGGCCCTTCCTTGACAGCTTGTGTGGCTGCCCTTCACCTTGGCATTCACAATCATGACTGAGCCAGCTTCCGTTGAAATGCATGTTCTACGTGATCTGCCACTACCTCCTGGCTCACTTCAAGTCAAACTTTTATTTTCTTTATTCTTTTCTTTAAAGATTTTTTTATACCTTTATTTTATTTATTTTTGTGTGGCACTGAGGATTGAACCCAGTGCCTCGCACATGCTAGGCAAGCGTTCTACTGCTGAGCCCCAGCTCCAGTCCCTATTTTCCTTATTCTTATTGAAACTCCAGTTTTGTTCAGCTACTTACTCCTCTGCAGACCCAGACCCAGCTTGATAGATAGGGGCTGATCAGTTTACACCCGTCAGAGCTTGGCCTTCCTTGGGGGCTATTAGTGGTCCAGAGTCATACAGTGACCTGAACCAAGATGGAAGGGAGAGCCAGTGAGTGTATCTGCGGCTGTGCAGGGGACTAGCCTTAGACAAAGCTGAGGATCAAGGAGGAGGACTGAACCCAGGGCTCTCAATGTTTCCACCCAACTCCCCTCTTAGAGCACACAGGGGCCGCTGGCCCACCTATGGACTGTGATTAAGTACCAACATCACTTCCCTTATTAGCACTGTGCAACTTAGGCTTCCTAACAGATAGCAGTGGGGTAGCAAGAATGAAAGACTGGAAGTCATAAGTTAGATTCTAGCCCTGATCTAATGCCAACCATCCATGACATTAAGAAATCTCTTCATGTTTCTGAATCTCCATTTACTCCTCTGTGAAGCAGGAGTGCTGGGCTTGCTGCTCCCCAGGTTCCTGTCAGCACAAATGCTCCATGACTCTTCATGTCTCAAGTAGCCACTTAGCAAAATTTTCTAACTTACTTACCAATTATGTTCCACGTACAGAGATCAGCATTCTTTGAGGTTTGCTGGGCCATCTTAATAGATCTCACATCTAATAATAAAGAAGAAAGACTTGGGCAGGTGGCTTTATTGTACTCTATCTTCCTTCTCCTTTAAAAACTGCCATGGGAAGGGCTTCTATTCCAGGACTGAGTCCAAGGTCAAGGATGGAGGGAAGCCATGGGACATTCTGAAAGGCCCCAGGCTCCAAGTTTCCTTGTCCCTGGAGGATCCCTTTCAAAGCCAGGATCTGCACAGGGGCAGATCTGCTGCCTGCCCCTCAGGCCCTGGGCAGTCTTCCCAAGTGGATTTGGATTTGTTCTCTTCATTCTACTTCTGGAATTTTGCATCTGTAGGAAAGCCATGTTGATTTTCAGCTTATCTGTTGGCCTGGGTCTACCTCCTGGAGACTGCTGTGGGTAGCAACCTGGGGAACCTGCAAGCCTCCCAGAGCGACCCAGGCTGGCGTCAGCATCGCTGCCCGGCTGGCAGCCCTTCGCCTGCTTCCTAAGCGGCTCCCAGTAGACCAAGGCTGGAATTGGTGCCAACAAAAAGGGATTCTCTGCCCTCAGCAAATGCTGAGTCCTGGTCTAAGTACCCCAGAGTGTGAGCTAATTCCAGTTTTTCTAATTACAAAATTAATGTGCATTAGGATTTAGAAAATAGAGACATCATGACAAAAGAGATAAGTAAAATCACTTATTATCTTATTAACTAGACATAGCCATGGGAGTCCTGTGTGTGGGGGGAATATATATATATAATGGACCATATATATATGGAGTGGTCCTTTTTTCATATATATATGTATATATATGGCTGGATATATATTTTTCACACACACACATATATATGATATATATTATCACATATATATCATATATATATCACATATATATATTATCACATATATATCATATATATATTCACACTGTACATATATTTTCCAGCTATATATAATATGAAAAAAGGACCACCCAATGCACACATCTTTGCACTTCAGCAATTTGCTTTGTTCCTTAGCAAAAAATGATGATTGTCTGGTTATCTTTCTCAATATATACTCACCCTAAGTCATTCTTATGGCTTTAAAATCACACACACACACACACACACACACACACACACACACACGCACACACACACAGCATTTATTTAACCAAATTCCTACCGCTGGACATCTAGATCCTTCCCATGTCTTCAGAAGGCATAGTGTCCCCTAAACCAACTTCACCAGCCCACCCAAGTTACTCCTGGGCTTCATGGATGATCCCTCCTGCTCCACAGAGCTGAGGGTAAACTCCCTGCCACCAGCTTGACTCAAATGGGGACCTGTATTGCTGCAGGATAGATAAGGCTAGACACCGAGGAATTAGCAAGAAGCAGGTTTATTGGCTGCAGCCAGGTCCAGAGGGGCTTTCTTCTAAATCGATTCATCCGTCAGAATCCTGAGTTCAGAAAGTTTTAGAACTTTATACCCAGTGTGTAGGAGGAGAGGCTCAGAGGCTCACAGTCTACAGAAGTCCACAAAAGCAGCTTTTCCCACTGTTCTAAGCAAATCCACCCAGGCCTGGATACAAAGTCAAGGACACTCTCTGAGAAAATCAGTGCCCAGGAAAGGGAGAGTTCCCTTCCCATTTCTTCTTGGCAACTGGCTCCACAGGACCTGACTATTGTCCTTTGAAATGCAATCACCTCTGTGAAGGCCTGGGAGCAGTCTTTCTTATCACACTCTGCTTCTGCGAGCATACCTTCCACCTGAAAATCCTTTTACAGAAATTTTGCTGAGAGTCTAAGAACAATTATGGGGAAGGTTTCTGGAGATGCCTAACTAAGATTTTCTGTGGAGAAGGGAGTGCCACTACACTACGGGTCATCATCCCCGACTTCACTTGTATCAGAACCTCTGGGTTCTGGGTCAACTTCTGATCCACCAGGTCTCACCCAAGAACCAGCTTCCTGCAGAAGGTCATCCCAAGGACGTAGCACTGTGCAAAGACAGAGGCTTCTCTAGCCCCAATCCACTGAAAGACCTGGAATGAAGCTGGAGGTAAGTCCTTGCTCACCCTCAGGAGCAGGAGGGCTGCCCTAGAGACTCGGCTTTGTGATGGAGCCCAACCCCCAGCATGCTAAGAGCATCAAGCACACCACGTCATCAAAACCTTGGAATAGCACTGACAGGTGGGCACCATGGATATCTTCCTTTTATATTGAGGGAACTGAACCCAGAGCCGGCAGGTGATGCCAAGGTCTAGTAGCTTGTGAGAGCTGAGATTTATTTGGAGGTCTGACTCCGCCCACCCTGTCCTGCCCAGCTGGTCTCAGGAAGTCAGCTAGGCTGCATGGGGAACAAAGACAACTGCTGGCCCTCCTGCCGCTTCCCTTAGCTACCTGGCATGTGTTAGGATAAAGACTGAGCTGCTGAACAGTCCTGAAAAATGTAGTGGCTCCCTGCCATTGCCTTGAATGGCTAAAATTGAAAAGGAGTGCCGCTCCCAAGTGTTGGCAAGGACACTGAACAACTGGTATTCTCATACATTGCTGGAGGGGCTGTTTGGAAAACAGTACGATGGTTTCTAATTAAGTTTAACATACACCTATGTGATGCTTCTGCTAAGCCATGACACAGCGTTTCCACTCCCAGGAATCGATCCAGGAGAGATAAAAATATATGTCTACAAAGAGCCTTGCAGAAGACTGTTTATAGCCACTTTATTCCTATTAGGCAAAAAGTGGAAACAATCCAAATGTCCGCCAACAAGAGAACGAATAAACAATGCGTGGTATATTCGAACATTGGAATTCTACTTAGCAACACAAAAGAACAAACTCCTGACAGCATTCAACAACATGGATGAATCTCAAAAATCATTATATTGAATGAAAGAAGACAGCTACAAAAGAGCACATAATTAGGCAGGCATGGTGGTGCAAGCTTGTAATCCAGCCGCTTGGGAGGCTTGAAGCCGGAGGATTGCAAGTTTGAGGCCAGCCTCAGCAGTTTTGTGAGGCCCTACCAACTTAAGGACACCCGGTCTCAAAATAAAAAATAAATAAGGGCACAGGATGTGGCTCAGTGGTTGAGTGCCCATGGGTTCAATCCCTGGTACCAAAAGAAAAGAAAAGAAAATAGCTCATAATGAACTCATGCATGATTCTATTAAAGAATCGGCAAAACTAAATTATATTGATAGAAATCAGAACAGTGTTTGCCTGCGGCTGGAGTGGGTAGAAATAGGGATGGCCCAGACAGGATAATAAGAGAACCCACAGAACAGATGAGAATGTTCCACATGGTATTTGGGCTGGGGATTACTGGAATATACACTTTTGCTCTAATTTCTCAAACTGTAGCCTGAAGTTTTGTCTATTTTACTGTATTAAAGGATACCTCAATGCGGTAACGTTAGCATTTAAAAATGCAAAGATTCAAACAAGGTAAGTTAATTTCTCTCCCACAAATCAGTTTAGGATGCACAGGTGAGCTCTACTCCACCATGTCACTTAGGGTCCCTGGTTGGCAGGCAGCATGGCCAATTTTAGGTCATTGTCATCTGCGTGTTCAAAGATGGACCATGAAGCCCTAGGAACAGCCAGGAGGGTGGAAGAAGCTCACGGAGGATGTTTTCTGAGTGGTGCCTGAGGGGGGGGGTGACACTCAGAATTTCCTCCCCCACAAGTTGGCTGGGACTTGGTCACATGGCCACACCTCTCTGTAGGGGGACTGGGGAATGTAACCCTACTATCAGGGAAAGGCAGAAATAGCTTGGGTGGACAGCTGGTAGCATCTGCCACCTTTAGAGCCTCCTCTCCTGCTGCCTAGGAAAGTCTCCGAGCAGCCTTCTCTTATCCACCTTCAGAACCATGGCCAAGTTCTCTGCACCGCAGAACAGGCGCCAGGTGCTTCCAACCAAAGCCAAGGCCATGCCAGCCACCCTGGCGGCAGCGCTCTGTGCTATAACTTGTAGGACAGCATTCCACCTGAGGAAAACAGTAGCTTCTGAAGCCACGTGGCCAGCGCTTACGTGCTGTTCACTAATTATCACAGCTTCCCTGGGGAGGGAGCATGGCTCCTTCTCCATTGTTTAGTCTGAAACACAAGAAGGGAGGAGGGGGACCGACTGACCCACCTCAGAGCATGTGAGGGCGGGTTCTGGTCAGAGACGTGGCACAGGTTGTGCAATGCCAACCCCGGCTGGGCGCCTCTTAATGAAGGTGATCAATCCTCCTGTCTAAGCAGGTGCCTACTGACAGGTTCCCAGGAAAACTGGGAGGGGAGAGAGTGTCACTTATTAAACCCCAGGAGACTTCAGGTAGAGCCTCCAATCCTTACAGAAAAGCGGGGTCTTCATAAGATGTACAACACTGACTGTGAGCCCTGATGAAACTACAGAGTGTGCGCAGTAATGGGGTGCTGGGGGGGTGCTGATCATGGGGAAGGCAATACATGTGTGGGAAAAGGAGTTTATACGAAATCTCTGTATCATTCTTCCAATTTTGATGTGAACCTAACAATGCTCTACCAAAATGAAGTCTATTTTTTTTTTAAATTAGAGTCTGTCACCCATTTTAGAGGAAGAGAGGAATAGTGAAACTCACCTAGGAGAGTCTCAACCACTGTTCCCTCTTAGATCCAAAGGGCCTCCCCACTCTCAATTCCAAGCCACCTCATGCAATTAGCATGTTAGAGGAAGCTGACAGGACAAGCTGGGGACCCAGGAAGAGACCCATGTCTGGCTCCTAGGAGATCCAATCCCCAAGTGTCCTGTAGACCAGAGCACCAAAGCTTCTAGAGCTCAAAACACCTGCCAAGGCCACCAGGGTGTGATCCCTGCCACTGAGCTGACTCATCAGGAACACTCAGGAAGGGCCAGGCAGCCCTGGAGGGGAGGAGCTAAGTGGGGGCATCTGTGTTGCCTGTGTTTCCTGGGCCTGCTTTACTCAAATTACTTTTGATGGATTCACTGACTCATTCCTTTATTCACTCAATACAGTTTTACTGAATTCTCCTCTGGGGCAGATCCAACTTTTGTAGGGTCTTGATACTTATTTGGGAATTCTCTGTGAGAAAATTACAAATCCAGAAAAGAAGTTACCACATCGTATAGGTACCCTGGGTATTTGGGCTCTTTTATTCTGAGGTCTTTGGGGACCATTGACCTTATGTAGAAATGCATCATTCATGACAACCTGTCCCTCTAGAACACTTTATGGCTCCCAGCCTTTGCAGGGGTGGGTGGGTAGGATGGTGGAGCTGGAGCATCATTAACTCCTGGAAACTCCCCTCTGAACCTGCTGTGTGTGGTGAGGAGCACACAGATAGTCTGCTCTCTTGGCATCAGATACCACCAAATCATCACAGTGAAAATTTATAATTTAAAAACTGATTAGTTCCATGGAGGAGAGGAAACTCAGAAGAATCTCTGAAATTGTTTGACAAAGAGAATGACAGGCCAGAGGCTTTGGATGGGCAGGGGAGAGACCTGTGTAGGGGATCTCTGTGTCTCCAAATACTCCTTCATTCCTCAGTTTTGATGTGGCTCTTGGTTCATATATGAGCTCCCCCCACCTTGCCCAGCTGCCTAAGGCCCCACACCTGAACTGTTGCCCGGCTATACAAGGTGGGTGAGCCAGCTCTAGCACCCAAGGCCCAAGAAAGGCCTCCTGCTCAGTATTCCCACCCCACCTTAACTGACTGCAGGTCTAGCTTGGACTCTTTCCAATCTCCATCCCCAGGACACCTCCTCACTGCCTAGCTGTATCCAAGTGGCCTGCTGCTACAGGGCACGTGGAAGGCGGTAGCTGGCACCACCCAGGGAACAAGAATTAAACCTCAGGGCTCTGTGATCCCCAACCCCACAGAGGCTGGCTCCTGGCCACAGCTGACTCTCCTACCAGGGCTGCCCAGACCTGCAAAGAAGATCCCTGGAGTCATGCCATGAGATGAGGAGTGGGGGACAGTGTGTGGTGTAGGCCCAGAGGGACAGGGGCCAAAGTGCAAGCCCACTCCAAGCACCCCTCATAACCACTTATTTTAGCCGCAAGCTTCATTCCTATGCAATTTGGAAAGGAAGAAGTCCTGGCGCCTAGCTGGGTGCCTGGCAAGTGGCAGGCTCTTGGCAGACGCTTGCGGTGGGCAGGCATTAAGGCATGAAAGAGCACAAGTCCTGCTCAGGCCTCCTTGAAGAGTAAAAGAGACATGGGGCTGTGCCAAGGGGTGTGCCCTGCTGGAGCCCAGGGCTGCTTCAGCATCCCAGCCCTAGGCCTGCAGGAGAGGACAGCTGGGAAGGGAGGCCACAGAGACACAGCTGCAAAGGCAGCTCCATTTCCAAAGGGGAGGGGAAGAGAGAAGTGACCCACAGCCAGAGCCTAGGCCCAGGGTGGGAGGCTGCAAAGTGGGTGGCCTCTTCTTCCCCAGCTTCCCCAGGGCCGCCTGAAAGCCCCCCTGCTGAGCTCAGGCACTGCTCATTGGGTTGGGAGGTGAATCCATCAACCAAATTCTCAGGAAAGTCACCTGAGCCACTGCTTCCGATCTGATTTATGGTGCCACCCACCTGAGACCCCCCTGGTCCTTGGCAGGCTTGGTCTCACTATTGTTGGTTACAGCAGCCTATCAGGGGCTCTAGTCTCCAAATGCTACGTGCACTGGGAGGCATCACTGCCTCCCCCAGGCCCTCTGCAGACACCAGAAAGCACAAGACTGCCTACTAGCTGAGGGCCAGGCCTCAGCCTGGGGGCAGACGGAGAAAGCCACCCAGGCTGAGGGTGTCCAAGAAGATGGCAAGGCCCGTCCATTGCTGCTCTCATTGGAAACAAAGGAAAGTGGAAGGGGTCTGTTCCTGAGAGAGGGCCTGCCTGGACTCAGGGAGGAGGGGAGAAGGACCAAATATGAAGATATAGCATTGCTCCAGGACTCCAAAACTGTGCTCTGATGTATCTAACCGACTCTACTGGGCCGTCTACCTTGGATGACCATCAGAGTCCCCTACCTACAGGCCTGTAAGGTTCCCACTTCCTCTGGCTGGCTCTGCCCCTCATTTCTCAGTTCTCCCTTCTCCCATCATTATGGGCTCCGTTGGACAATTTCCAGAACTTAGCTTCTCCTCCCAGCCTCTACCCCTTCCGTGGCTGCCAATGGCATGCCAAGGTAGAGAAGTGTTTCAGCTGGCAGGTGCTGGTGCTGTGGGTGGTGCTGAGCTGCTCTCTGGCTCCAGAACTGCCAGGGGCCTGGCAGAGACTCTGGGAGAATGCTCCGGACACAGCTCTGTATCCTATTTGGGGATGAGCACAACGGAGGCTGGGCCATTCCCTTTTGATCCAGTTGCTCACTGTGCACGCATGTGCCTGGAAGCTCCTGCACCTGCACAGACTTTCTTTTGTAAGAGGAGAGCATGAAGCAAAAGCAAGCGTAACCACAACTCGTGTGGCTTTGGGAGCTGGCATCATGTGGGCACAATGCCTCTTTTCCTGAATGTGCTCAGTGTGAGGTTGATAATTAGGAGGAAGGAGACGGACAGATGATGCTGTCTACTGAAATGAGCAGAGGTCGGGTAACACAGTCACATGACTCTGGACAAATTCCTTAACTTCTCCATACTTCAGTTTCCATCTCTGTAAGATCAGAATAAAGTATTATCTACCTGGGTACTAGCTGAACAGTCCTTCTAGTACTGTTCCCCAATCAAAGGAACTAGGGATCCTGGGAGCAGTGGTGATTCTAGGGCTAGGGCAGGCAATATACAAGATAAGCTGTGACCATCTTGGGAGTACCAGAAAATGAGAAAGTAATTCAAAACAAAACCAAACAAAAATACCCAACCCACAGTTATGGTGATGTTGGTGGAGAGAACTGAATGGATTGCCCAAGCCGAAGTGGGAAGAATCTGAGTAACAAAGTAGCATCAGATCATAAACAAAGGACAAAATAAATATCCATGAGACCATGTGGATAAAATTGATTACTTCAATAAGCAAATGAGTAAAAAGAGATAAATCTTCCATGCATAACATTTCCAAATGATTTATCTAGATACTCTGCTTTTGAGGAGGTGGGGCATTACTCCCCACTTCTTAAAAGTGGCTGTACATAGTGGAGTCAGATTGATAGAATGTACCCTGGCTATGGTGCGCTGCACTGGCCCTTTAATCCTCTGGTTTTCCTCTCCAAAGCACATCAATCCAGTCAAATAACAAGAACAACCATCAAATTACAATTAAGGAGTATTTCACAAAATATCCTGCCTAGCATGCCTCATAACTGTCAAAGTCATCAAAAACAAGGAAAACTAAGTAACTGTCACAGCCAAGGGGAGCTTAAATGTAAAGTGATACCCTAGATGGGATCCTGGAACAGAAAAAGAACATTATATTCGAACAGAGGAAATCTGAATATATCTGAATAAAGTGTGGACTTAATGAAGAATTAACAATTAAGCATCAGTATCAAATCATCGGTTGTGACAAATGCATCATACTAGTCTGTGATGTTAACTCAAGGGAAACTGGGTGTGACGTACACAGGAACTGTACTATCTTTGCAGTATTTTTCTGTAGATCTAAAACTGTTCTAAAATTTAAAAGTTTATTTTAAAAAGGTTATCTACCTCACCATGTTGTGAAGATTAAAAATGCATGGGAAACACTTCGCACGGTGCCTGACAGGTGGTAAGCTTCAGTAAATGGCAACTTGCTTATCATTAAGTGCCAGAGAGAAGAGAAACCCGGGTGAGCAATGCACTGGAGTTAATGAATACATGAATTATGACTCTAATTTCCAGTTCTGGAGACAGTGCCTTATCAATAATGCGAAAGAGCTGCCCACCTCCTGGAGAGGGCCACCAGTTAGAGTTGCCTAACTTGTATTTCTGTGAAAACCTGCAGGTCAATGGGTGGGTGTTAATGGCAGTGCCAGCTGATGCAGTCATCATAGACAGGATCGGTGTATTAGCGCTTGTTGATTAGCACAGAGCCAATCAGAGCAAAGGTGTGAAGAGCCACGCCCCCAGAGAAAGCAGCTGCCCTACAGAGCATTCCTAGGTGGAGGGCGCTGGCTCCCCCTGCAGGACTGCCAGGCTGTTGCTGGGAGAAGAGACCCTTCATATCAAACAGGTAATAGGCTTCGCCCCAGGGCTGACACCCTGCATCTCTGACTCCATTTTGCCCCCAGGGGGCTCTGTCATCCAGACCCAGCCCAGGAAGATCAGTGAAGACCCAGAGGGCAGCTGGTGAGCATTGGGGAAATCCACAGCTGAGTGCAACGAATCCAGAAGCAAGAAATCCAAATCTCCGTGCATTATTTTGCATTCTTGGGGTTGCAAGTGGTAGAAATACAAGTGCACCATGTTGGGTGTGGCTGGAAGTGAGATGGGGAAGGGGGCAGTGGGAGCAGTCATTGTAGATCATGAATGATTGGGTCGGGAAGATGGGGGCTGGTTCAAAAGGAAATAAAATGCTAATACCTCCTGGACACTTCGGGGAAGGCAGATGAGGGCTGCTTGCGGGAATCCCCCTTTGGAACCAGGACTCCAGGAGTGAAGAAGCTCTGTAGGTTTCTTATATCCGCCCTCCCTGCTTGCTGGCTGTGTCCCTGCGGAGCTGCTTTGCCAGGCAGCTGAACCAAGGCACAGACAGTTCCCAGGCCACCATCACTCCAACTTCACCAACAGAGAAGAAGGAACTACTCACCTCCCTCCTCCAGCCAAGTTTCCATTTAAAATAAACCACAAGGAAGGAATCTGATTAGTTCACCTTGACTCACGTGCTCACCTCGAGCGAGGCCAATCAGGTACAAGGAGGCTGGTCATAAAAGCTGGTTGATGTTAGGTCAGTCAAGAGACACAAACCACAACAGTTACTCAAAAAGAGAAAATAGCGAAAATAAATATGCTTAGGTACAGAATTGTTAGTTTGGTAACAGAAAAGGTAAAATGAACTCTCATGCATCTCAGAGCTGGCGGCTGCTGCCTGAAACAGCTACTAACCTGTAACTGTGGGAACAAAGGCAAGAAGTTGGAACAGTTAGCATTTAGAAGCTGGGAGGTTAGGACTAAGGAGGTGGCTCTAGGGTGGATTGCCGGCCTAGCATGCATGAGGCCCTGGGTTCCATCTCCTGTGTTATCAGGTTGGGGATTAAAAAGAGGAACACAGACTTTTAAAAAGGAGGTACCAGCTGGTGGTTGTCTCTGAGGAGGATACAATGACGCTGATCAACAAGAGTTGGAAAAACTGAAAACTGGATTTAGCTGCCGACATAGAAATGTACTGCTGCTGGTGGATAAACAAAATGAGGAATATCCACACAGTGGGGGCGCTATGAGCCAATTAAAAGGAATGCAATTACGATACATGCTAATACATGGATGAACCTCAAAACATTATCAAAGAAGCCAGACACATGAAGATACAGATTGTATGCTTCCATTTCAATGAAATGTCCTGAGAAGGCAAAATTTTGGAGACGAAAGTAGTTTGGTGGTTGTCTGTGGGGGTGGGGATGGGGGATTGTGAGGTGGTTGCTAATGGGCATGAGGTTTCTTTAAGGGGTGATGGAAATGTTGTAAGATTGTGGTCATGGTTGCCCAATCCTGATAACATATTGACAGTGATTGAATGGTACACTTAAAATGGTGAATTTTATGGGATATAAATTGAACCTTGGTAAGGTTTAAAAAAAAAAACCCAAACACAAATAGATTGAAAAAACCATATCGTTTCTTCACCATGGTATGTCCAAAAAACAGATGCCCTCTCCCTTACACAACAGCAGGAAAGACTTCTACGGTCTTAAGAGGGTGGGGATTTTTCCATCAGCCAGAAAGCAATTCTGTAAGAGTAGACCCCAGCAGGGTGTCTTCTAATCTAATTCTGAGGCTCTCTACCTGGAAATAGCATCCATCCCACAGGCACAAGGCTTGGTCCCAAGGCAGCCGGTCCCAAGCCCCAGGTTGTCACACCTTGCTTTGACCAACTAGCTCTTCATCAGGGTTCCCATGACCCCCTCTTTGGGCTCAGTTAATTGAGAACTCAGGGAAACACTTAGGTTTACCTGTTTATTATAAAGGGTATTACAAAGGATACAGAGGGTGAAGTACAAGGGAAGACTGTGGCAGGAGGGGCCCAGCTTCCTTTCCTTTGCCAGCTGTGCCTCCCTCCAGGAATCCCCAGGTTCAGCCATCTGGAAGCTCCCAACCCTCTCCTCTTGGGCATATATCAAGACTTCCTGGCATCAGCCGATGGCTAATAGACTGGGGGTGGGGGGTGGGATAGCAAGGACTATTTGTTCAAATTCTTCTTGGCCTCTGGGCAATTTTCCTTCCTCCAGGGCATGGGGCAGGGCCCCTCTGGAATGAGAAAAGTCTTATGACCTACTATCAGACAAGGATAGGTCAGAGAAGTTTCTTTATGGCAGCCCCAAAGACAAAAAAAGCAGGGGAAGAGTTTCTGTGACCTGCCTTAGGGAAGAGAAATTCTAGTTTCTATAGCCCTGGGGAGGGAGCTATGGGCCAGGAACTGTGGAAAAAAAACAGACAAGCTAAAAATATACCTCATACCCTCCTGCCTTCCCTTCTCTCCTGCGGTTGGTGGGAGATGCAGGATCTGTAACACCTGCTGTGAAAGGGATCCTTCTCCTTACAAAATGCAGATGTTCTAAAATGGCAGCAAAGGGGTTTATTCCATGCTAAAATATTTACCAAGTGACTCCTTCTACCCGCCAAGCAGTGTGATACCTCTAGGCATTTCTAAAGCACCCCGTCCCCAGGCGGCAGAAAACATCTGCAGTTGAGGGAAGGAAGGTAATCTAGATAAGGAAAATTCCTGAATTTAGGGAGAGGAAACTAGAGAGACAGAAGTTGATCCCTGGTTGCCAGGGCCAGCGGCGACCAGGACGTCTACGTGCAGATTTGTAGTATGGAAATTATAACTCACTAAAAACATTTTTTTTTAAAGTACTACAAAAGGAAGTTTTTATGGTCAGGAGTGGATGAGGGAAGGACCTTCCCTGAGGATAGGCCCTCTGTAGAGGCCATTAAAGATTTGTACAGTTGGATGGTCACACCCAGCTGGTGCCAGAGCTGCCTCTGCCTTCGAGAGAGGGGCATGGTCTATGGGGTGGGCCATAGACTTTCATCTTGCCTGCTTTGTCAGCCAGTAGGCCATCCTGTGTGTGACGACCCACTGTCCTGCCGGTCCATCTCCCCCGACTCCTCTGTGTGGTGGGGAGGGCCTGAGGACTTTGGAGTACCCTGGAGCAGCCTGCACAGAGCCACGTCCTCGGCTTCATTTCTCTTTGCAGCCTGAAGCACATTGAGAAGTGGGATAAGGGACTGTGGGTGTGCACGCCTCCCCAGCTTGACCACAGTTCTGCAAAGAAACTACTGTGTTATAGTTCAGCTATTAATAAAGTGTTGTATTGATTCCTATTCTGCACTTGTTACTTCTCTCTGTGTAAAAATTAGGACAGTTTTAGAGCATTTTTGGTCTCTTGCCAAGTCAAAACACCATCCAAGCCCAGCTGCATTTCCTTGGAGTTCCGGCTTGACTTACTGGCATGTTTAACTGCAGGTGTTCAAGTTCAGACAGTGGGCTGCATCAGTGAGGCCGAAGACTTAACAGGATTGGGTGTTGTTGACTAGACCAGTGCTTGTCTCACTTTCGTGTGTACTTGCATAACTTGGGACATCTCTAATGCAGGTTCAGATTTAGGATGTTGGGGGTACCCTTGATCTTGCATGTGTAATACAAGCTCCATGTAGAGGTGTTCCTGCTTCTGGTCCATGGACCACAGGTTTGAATTTCTTGCATTTAGAATTCCTCTGTTCTAGGTAGGGAGCCTCTATTGCTGCTTCTGGAGCATGCAGCTGCAAGGGCAGGGACAGGCCTTTTCCTAGCAGGAGAGATCATGGGTACCACTGGGCTCTCTGGTCCACACCAAGAGACTTTTGGCTTCTCCATCCAGTTCAGGCTCCATGTCCTGCAAGGGCAGCAGCTGCCCCCATTCCCTGAACAGGGAAAATGATGAGTTGCTGATTAAGTAGGAAGGGACGTGCTCCAGCTGAGATCCGCCCTGAGGACTCCCATAGTGGAGAGAAGACACGCACCATATGTCCTCTGCTCAGAACCGTTGAGGCCCAATGCCTGCAGGTGGTAGACGGGCCCTGGAGTGCTGCCAATAACAGACAAGACAGAATTTGCTGCCAAACACAGAAAGAGTCAGCCCTGGACTCCAGTGGCTATTCTTGGAGTCAGAGAACATGTGCTTAGCATCACTAGGTGGCATGAACACAAAGACGATGGAGATGTGGTCTTATCTTTGGGTGGCCACTCCCCTAGGACAGCATGGGAACAGTAAATGACCTGTGGTCCGTGGCGCGGTGGAAGGCAGGCCCAAATACAGAGAGCAGCTGCTTGGGAGAAGGGAGATCACATGAAATAATGTGAGTAGGGAGAAGCGGCTCCCTTGGAGGGATGGCAGTAAAGCTTTGTCTCCAAGGATGAGCAGGGCTGTGGTGGGTGGAGGCGAGCACAGACAGAATCAAGTCTGTGTAGGGAAAATGTGCAAAGGGGAAGTCAAGAGCATGTCTGCAGGATGGATAGACTGTATCCTAGTCCCCCTCATCTCCATGAGGGACCATTTCAAGACCTTCAGTAGATGCCTAAAACCTCACATAGTATCAAGCTCTGTATACCGGTTTTCCCTGTACATATGTACTTACGACAAAGTTTAATTCATAAATTAGGCACAATAAGAGATTAAAAAGGCCTAATAATTGATAACAAAATAGGACAATTATAACAATAGACTGCTATAAAATTGCCAGTGTAACTGCTCTTGCACTTTGGGGCCATTAGTAAGTAAAATAAAGTTTCCTTGAATACAAGCACTGTTGACAGTGTAACAGCTGCTCTGATAACTGAGAGAGTTACTAAGTGACTAAGGAGCAGGTAGTGTTTACAGGGTACACACACTGGACGAAGGGCTGATGCACACCCTCGATGGGACAGTGTGAGATTCCATCATGCTATGAAGAATGGCTTAAAAGTCACGAATTGTTTATTTCTCAAATATTCCCACTTAGTATTTTCAGTCTACAGTTAACAGCAGGTAACTGAAATCACAAAAAGCAAAATTGAACGGGGCCAGGGGCAACTGCGTATGCATCTGGTGAGTCACAGAGTTGTATAATACTGTCCTCGAGTATTTGTTATGTGGTAGACACTTGGTAAACCCTAGAGGGGCTATAGGAAATGACAGAAAAGCAAATACTCTTCAAATGATAACACATTTGGGCATAAAATATCCAGACGTCACCAGAAGAAAGGGCTAGGAGGAGTCTCTAGAGAAGTCTATGTGTTAGAGAAGAGACACATTTCTTTGCACCCCATCTTTGGACAATGTGGGTACCTAGGTAGCAGGCAGAGTATCTGGTAACCAGGACCCGGCCTTCTGGTAAGGACAGTAGGGCTTAATGACAGAACTGGGGAGTCTGGCCCTGTCATTGGCGTTCTGCCTCCACTTCAGTGACTTCTCCTCTCCCTGCCTGACGCTGAAGGATCTGTTCAGGGTCCTGGGCTCTGAGGCTGTGCCCCCGACCAGCTGCTCTGGCAGTCTTATCTGACAAATATTAAGAAAAAACTACCCCAAACCTGGAAAGAAGGCCAAGGGGATGTTCACATGTCCTTTCAGTGTTGTGCTGAAATACTGTTAAACAGCCTTGCCCAAAGATAATTAATCTTCTCAGAGAAGGCTCTGTTGTTTGACTAGGCTATTTATTATTAATTAAGGGCCCAGACTCTGTGAAATTATGTTAGCTTGTAAAGTTGTATAGAAGCAAATAGTGCCTGTCCAGTAAAAAGGTAACATCAAACATTAGGTTTAATTGCTGTCTAGGACAACAACCTGTTTTGTATCTAGTCTGCATATATAATATACTTTCTTTAACAAGACTATATAAGCTCCAATGTCTCAAATGATTTATTATTTTTTTTTTGTACCAGGGATTGAAACCAGGGGTGCTTAATCACTGAGCCACATCCCCAGCCCTTTTTATTTTTTGAGACAGGGTCTCACTAAGTTGCTGAGGCTGGCTTTGAACTTGCGATCCTCCTGCCTCAGCCTCCTCTCTAGTCACTGGGATTACAGGTGTGCACCACTACACCCAGCTCAAAAGATTTTTGAACCAGCCTCTTTTATTGTTTTCCCCGTTAATGAATGAGTTGAATGAAGTTTTCAACATAGGTGCATTCTATGTTTGAAAGAAAGTCATGCTTTTGACCTTTGAACATTGTACTTCCCTGGTTAAAAATTAGCATGTCTATGTATTATGAGAGACAGAAATGTGACTTGCTATTGCATAATAGCATTAGAACTTTCTGATGGGCTAAGACAGTCATTACCAAATTCTGTCAACAAAAAGACCCAGAGGACCGGAGAGAAAAATCCATCAGAAGGAAGGGCTCCTGTGGATCAATTTGGTATGTTCCTAAATAAGGTTGGGATTGACTGGTAATGTGTGGCTTAAGCTAGGATCCTCACAGACTGGGGGACCTTGGCATGACAATCAAGCTCAGGAAACAACAAAATATTCGAAAGTCACATTAAAAAGGCAGCAACTTTAGGCCCCACATGCAGATGCTGGGACCAGGTGGAGCATCAACCCTACAGGGCAGGGACAGCACATCAGGCTGTGTGGAAGCCGTTTTCATCGAGGCACCCTGTGGCAGCAATGACAACTGAAACCGAGGTCCTGTTAAAGAGTCCTGCTCAGACATTCCCACCACAGTCTCTCTTCCCGACTTCTAGAGTGAGGCCCAACATGCGCACCCCAAACTGGCTATCCAGGTCATGCCAACTAGATTTACGTGAAGCCATGATTTCCTTTCCAATAAGAATCCCTCAGCCTAAAAGCAGAAACTAGGAAGGGTCTGTCCTGGAGCTGCAGGCAAGCATGGAATGAACTACCTCCCAACCCACCAGGGAGGAGAGAGGAAAGCCTCAAAGCACTCGAGAGCCGCCGTGTCACGTGCAGACCATGGAGGCCAGGGGGCATGGGTGCCCCACAAAACGTGCCAACCCACGCTCAGTGGTATAACATAATAACCATTGTCTGTGCGTCGCTGGGTGCCTCTGCCAATCTAACTGGACTCTGCTTCATGCTGTGGCCTCTGAGGTGATTCTGCTCTCCTGCTGCAGCAGACCTGTGGTCAGCTGGGCTCTCTGCTTCACCCTGTGCTAAGTCAGGTGACCAGGCTGAAGAAAACTATCTACTGATGCAAAGGGAAAGTGGAAGCATAGGAGGCCTCGTGACGCATCACTACTTCCACATATAGCACTGGCCAGAGGAAGTCTCATAGGAAGGTCAAGATCAAGCGGGAGGCAATTTGCCTATAAGGAAGCCACCACAAGGGTGTGGATTGAGGCCAGTCATTCATGTGAGAAGAGGAAGGGCCCATCTAGTCCTGGTGCCTATGGCCTCTGGGAGCCCCACCTTCTGGGTGCCTGCCTTTTCTAGCTTCTAGGGCACACCTCCACATCCTCAGCCTCCGGGGGAATCTGAGCTCAGTTACCCAAGTGAAGCGCAAAAAGTGCCATCTTCTCACTCTCCTGTTTTCTTGCCCTTCCCTTCTCTGGTGAGCATTTTAATCATTTCAGCTCCCTTCCCCACAGCCCATTAACATGGTTCTTGTTCCACCTCACTGCAGTGGAAGTTTCAGATCAGTTTAATTACCGTGTTGGCCTGCTGGGACCCCACCAAGTGTCGGGTGGATCTTAATGCAGGCTCCGTGTTTCCTGGGACCATGTCAACAGTTATCAAATAAGACCTCTTGCTGCTGCGACTGCCAGCTCTTGAGGGATGGAGAAGAAATCTAATGACTAAACTATGGACCATGATTTGGGGACCACAGGACATAGGGATAATGGGATCAAATGACCGCAGTCATTATTTATTGAATGAGAACCCCAATTATGTGTCAGGCACAGGCTAGGTGCTTTCACACACAGAGTAGGGATAGTATCATGTCCAAAACAGGGACAGGTTGTTCTAGGGAAGCCCTCTGGACCTTGGGAGCAAGATGGCTTCCACTGGAGGTGGGGTTAAGGGAGTGGGCCTTGACCAGAATTCAGGAAGCTGAAAAGGGTTGGGAATTTCTGGATGTAGCCTAGGTTAGAAACTCTTTCAGACCTCCCAAAATGGACTGTGTGCATGTGGGGTGTGTGTGTGTGTGTGTGTGTGTAAGAGACATAGAGAAATTAAGAAGTCCAAAAGCTGAGTAGAGGACACTCCCCAGCCTTGGCACCTATGACCAGAGGCCCCAGCCAAGATCATGCCCATGGATATCAGTGGAATGTGGAGTTGGGCATACTCTGCAGTCAGGGCTACACCTTCTCCATCCTCATCCCTAAAGGGGATGAGGGCCAGCATGGACAGGTCATGCAAGGTCATCAGGAGGCCTCCCCTTCAGCGAGGTGGGTGCCTAGTTCTCAAGTCCACCAGAGAGGAGGCTGGTGCTAGAGCACCTTGAGTTCTAGCTGTGACCCTGCAGAGCAGCAATGCCCCAGATTCCCACCCCACAGCAGACTGGTGACATGCTTTCCACAAGGAAGTTAGAAGCAGGACCTGATGCTTTACACTGATTTTGCTCTAAGATTCTGCTTAAGTGGGCTGGGTGCTCTGGCACATGCCTGTAATCCAGCGACTCAGAAGTCCGAAGCAGGGTGATCACCAGTTTGAGGTCAGCCTGGGCAACTTGGCAAGACCCTGTCCAAAAATAAATAGGGCTGAGGAGGTAGCTCGGGTAGAGTACTCTTGGGTTCAATCCCCAGTATTTCCTCTCCCCACACAAAGACTCTGCTTAAGTGGATTTCTTAGGGAGGGATACGCAGGAGAGGAGGTCTAATGTCATAAAAATGTTGTGGGTGCTCAAGTTATTGTTATTATTATCATTATTAATTTTAATAGCAAATAAGCCAGGTCCCTATGAACATTCCACACTGGAGACACAGGGCACACAGTGGAGCATATCTTCTGCCTAAACCCTCACAGCCTTAGGAAACAGGCATTAATTATACTCCCACTTTACAGATAAGGAACCCAGGGCTTCAAAGGGCAAAGTAAATTACCCAGGCTGCCTCCCTTTGATTCTACAAGGAGCTTTCAATCTTTCTCCTCCTTGTTCTAATTCTCTGGAGTTTCTATTCAATCTTCACTTAGCAAGAGCAAGTGTTGTGCTTGAATAAGGCAGGACCCTGGCGTGGGCAAAGAAATGAGCCTGGGGGCTGGGGATGTGGCTCAAGCGGTAGCGCGCTCGCCTGGCATGCGTGCGGCCCGGGTTCGATCCTCCAGCACCATATACAAACAAAGATGTTGTGTCCGCCAATAACTAAAAAATAAATAAATATTAAAAAAAAAAAATGAGCCTGGGGGAGGCAGTTGGGCTGGCAGAGGTGACCGGCAGCCTGAGCCCTGCCGTGTGGCACCCCAGATTTAAATCGTGGTTATGCAGAGCTCTAAGGAAGGGATAACTCCAAAGGGCTGGGGAGGAGGAAAACAGTAAGAGCCTGGACTGTGTGTGAGTCCCAGGTACGTGTGAACTTCACAGGTACGACCAGGCTGGGCATTACAGTTAAAACAGACACATGAATATGTGCTCATCAAAACCCCAACACTGCAAAGGTAGGCAGAACAAGGTGAACTGCCTTTGACACATCCCCCCTCTCTACTCCCAGCAAATCCCCTGTTCTCCTCATAGGCGCCTTTCTCCCCCCAGGACAGATTGGTATGTGTGCTTCCAGACCCTTCCACACAGCTGCAGTTATAAGATAATAACAGGCTATTTTAGTGATCTGTGCCCACTAGGTGCCAAATGATATTTTGACTTTGCTCACAAGCACAGAGTCACATTTTTCTTTGCTAACGCATACATGAGAACACAATCTATCTTTTTTAAAAAAACTACCTTTTTGCTTAATATGTTTTTGAAACTTTCCACATCATACTTGGGAATTTGCCTCCTTTTTCTAGAAATTAATTTTATATTTTCAACAGTAGTGCATATATCGGGTGTGAATTTCAGTGAGAAGAATGTGAAATGGAAGGTGAAGTTTCCTGCCTGTTCATTCCATTTATCTCTGAAGCATATGCTTCTGTGCATTACCTAGGCACCTCATTTATATATACATAAAATTTGCTTTCTCAATAGATTCATAACCCCACTTTCTTATATCACATATCTCGGCATCTTACTTTGTTACAAATAAATATTCTCTGTTCATTTTAGCTACTGTATAATATTCCACTGAGCAAATGTATCATGCTTTATTCTATCAGCCCCCGACTGGTGAGTGTCATTCAGACTATCGTTAGGATTTTTCAATTACAAAAAATGGTGTAGGGAACACCCCTACATCTATATCTATGCCTATCTTTATGAATTTTGTATCAGAGACTCTGTTGATCCACCTTTTCTGATTTTTCAGACACATTCCTAAATCTTAATAGTACGCACTTTTCAGAACAAAGACTCTGTCGAGGTATTCCATGTAACTAAATTCTAGTCAATGGGACTCAGCAACTCTGGGATTATGGCCTTAAAGGGAAGGAATGTGTCCCCAGCTATTTTCCCAGTTGGCCCTGGCTGGAACTGGATGTAGCAGGGGCTCTCTAGCAGTTTGCAATGAAGGTACCATATGAGAGCAGCATCAAAAACTGGGCTCCCCACACCATGGAATAACACCCTCCCACACACCAGGCCTAGACTGATGAAGCCAGGCTTAATCAGGCAAAAAACCTTCCAGAAAGAAACAAACCTCTATTGTGTTTAAGCCATTGTTATTTGGGGACTCAATTATAGCCATCAATCCAATAGCCTGATTAAAATTAATATTTTCAATTTTTAGGATGACCCCACCTTTTTCATCACTCAGCCCTGAACAGGAGCTGCTTCCCCTGATCCTCATCCCTGTTACCTCAGGGCTCCCTTCCCACTCCCTTAGGTTCAACCAACTCCTCACGTTACATTTACCAATAAAACCTCTCATGGTGCTTCTGTGCTGAAGGTGGGAAGTGGCTGTGAGCGTGTCCCCATTGAATGTGTCCCCTCCTCCCCACAACACTGCCTGGGGTGCCTACGGTCATTCTAAGAGATGAAAAGAAGACCCTACATTAGGCTGCCTTCCCCACAGCACATTCAGTTTGTCCCTTCAACTCTTCCTGTCGAGGAAAAAGCAGGGCAGTTTGCCATTTGACTGGCAGGAAACCGAGTCCCGGAGAGGAACTGACTGGTGGGCCTCAGACACACTCAGAGCCTTCCTGGGCTCCTCCTGGCTCTTGTGAGAAATACCAGATTCGATTCCTGTGCAGCCTCTGGTGGGATGCAGGGAAACAGTGGAAAGACAGTGGGTCCCTGGCATCCTCAGGCTCTGTGTTCACAGACTCTACCACCAACTGTGGCTGGAGAATATCTGAGGGTGGGAAGAATCACATTTGTGCTGAACACGTACAGCCTTTAGTCCTGGTCAGTATTCCCTAAATAGATGTCTCACACCCATTTAAATAGTGTTTACATTATCTTAGCTGTCATAAGTAGTCTAGTGGTAATTTAAAGTATATGGGAATATGTGTTGGTTTTAGGCAAATAGTACACCATTTTATATAAGGGACATGAGCATCTAAGAATTTGGGTATCCTGGGGGGTCCTTGGAACCAGTCCTCACAGACACTGAAGGACAATGGTAAGCACTTTGTAGAACACTGATTCTTCAAGACTCGAGATACTTCAATGGATGATCTAATTGATTTTAAGTTTTATGATCTCAAGGCCCATGTTTACATTTGCTAGGGGAAAGAGCTTAAATGGGGCAAAAATAATTAGGTAGAGAGTCAAGCCACAAATGGCGAGTGGCCAGGCGACCTACCAGTGGGTAGACTTGATTCAAACAGGGTCCATGAATCTTTGACTCATTTTTTTCATTCCTCACTCAATTCTAGAGAGATATGTCTTGAGAGTGACAGTCCCCACTTCCCTAGCTCCCTCTTCAAAACACTCACCCACACTTGGCTTCTCCCTGTGTGGACTGAGCCACTGCTGCCATCTGGTGGCAAGATCTGTCAGGAACACTAGAAAAGCAAGTCACTTCCATTAGCATGTTTTTTTTTTTTGTTGTTTTTTTTTAGAGATTTGGGAATTTCCTTTGGGAACAGAAGGAAAAGTCACTACTGAGCACACGATCACCAGACATGAGGTTGGAAGCACTGTCCCCGCAATGGCTTCGCACAACAGTCCATCATAGTTTAGATCTCTAGTCCTCCTGGGCAGCCCAATTCAGTCATGGGGCCATATGTGGAGGATTTTGTGTGTGTGTATGAGACAGAGAGAGAGAGAGAGAGAGAGAGAGAGAGAGAGAGAGAGAGAGAGAGAGAGAGAGAGAGTTAGTTTCCTTGTTGATAAGGGGCAGGAACAGAAGATGTTACAAAAACCAGTACCGTCCTTCACACTCCTCCAGGCCCTCCTATCCTTCCTTCTGATCCAAGGATTTAGGTCTCTCTTGAAAAAGGAAAACTGAGCTCCAAAGCGAACCAAAAGCCCCCTGGTGGCCCAGGCTTTACTCCTCAGTCTAACATCCCCACTTCACCCTGCAGCATTCTGTCTTGATATATGGTTTCCAACTGTGAGCTCCTAAAGTCAAGGCCCTTTCATGCCCGTAACCTGCATCTAACTTAGGACTGAGCACAGAGAATGTAGAAAGTGCTCCTTGGTCAGGACATCCTGTAAGTTCTTCTTCCAGAAATCATTCTTTCTTCTGCGGCTTTCCTTTCTATTCCCAGTGCCAATGTGAAGGATGCTGTGCCACCTGGATTTCCCTTCAACAATGAGATAAATGCTCATTGCCTTGACAGCACAATGCTACGTACCTCCCCAGGAACTGCGTTCCAGCCAAAGGGAGCCGGATTACTGAGGGTGAAGTCTCCTGGGGCCAGTTCTTACCCAGAAATGGGTCCCTACTGGCCAGCACGGCCCTAGCCCCTGCATCTCAACCCAAGACAACTGAGAAGACTCATGAGAGACCCAGAACTGCTGTGGGATTGGAGGCGGCCTGGACTGCGTTTGCATCACAGTTCAACTTCTCCCTCTCCCCAAGAGTGCTTCTTCATCCTCACAGAGTGAGGGCTATCCAAGCACCGGAGAAAGACCACAAAGGTTAAAGGTAACTACCCCCCCATTTAAAGCAAAGTGTCAGAAGCAGATAGCATATAAAGAGATTCCCATCTCTTCAGACAGAGGGCAGAAGCCACTGAGGCTCTGAAGGGAGTGGAGCTCTGAAGGAGACTGAGCTCTTAACGTAGGCAAGTCTGCTATGCCAAGGCCAGGACCCCACACAGGAAGCAAGGACTTGAAACTTAAGATGGGGGTTATAATCTGGAGCCTCCTGTGAGATTCCCTGACACCTTTGTGTCAGTTCAACTTGATGCATATGAAAACTTAGAAACCCCAAAGCCCTGGGATATGGGCTTATATCTGTGGCTCACTTGCTATGCTCAAAGACAAAAGCTGCTCAGCCCCTTATTGTCTATTCTCACCTCCCTCTCCCAGCTGTCTGGCCAAAACTAAGGTCAAGTCACAACATGACTTGGCCAGGAAAATGCAGGATCCCCTAGTGGAGAAGGGGACCCCATAAATGTGTAAAGCTGTGAGACCTAACCAGTGTATACTGGCAGAAATAGGGAGATGACATATGGGACTGGATCTGGAGGGTGCTGAATCAAGAGAAATAGAATGTGAACTTGGACAACAGAGTTTATTGGTATTAAGGACACTTACATGAAACAAGAACGATATCCTTGAGAAACCCCTGAAAGATTGTGATTATGCTGCTAGGTTCGTTCCTAAACGCTTGGAAAAAAGCAACAGCCTACAGGAAGGAAGTAGAAATGCCAAAACTGTCACAGGAAGAAATGGAGAAAGGAATCCAAGGCCCAGACAAGTGGTCTGCATACTGCCTACAGTCAGGAACCCCATCAGCCAACTTTGTTCCATGGGAGGGAGAGCCACAGAAGACACCCTGTTTATCCAGGTGTTAAGAAATGTGTTGAGGTGCAAGCTCAGCGGCCTCTGGAGGCCAGGGCTGAGGCTAGCACATACTGTTACAGAACTGGCTCCTCTTACACCCATGGGGATGTGTGACATCAGAAGTAAGGTCTATGCAATTCCTGTAATAAGAGACTGTGTCAGAGTGGCAGCCAGGGGAGCCCGACCCAGAGAGAAGGTGGAACTAGTAACAGGACATAGCACTCTGAAGGGCAAAACGGATAGACGGGCAGCTAGTAAGGGTAATACCCAATCTGGACAACCTAGGAGGCTATGGGAAGCCATCCAGTAAAGGGCTATGATCTAGCTGGTCAACCATGTTGACCTGTGAAAAATTTCCCCACTTCCAGCCAAGATGGTAAATTCCCGATACCATATCCCGTAGGGAACAGAAAAGACACAAAGGAGAGGAGTGGTGGGCCCAGTAGTCCCAACCAATTTCTCAGTCAGGCTCCTATAAAAGACAGAAGTGGTATCTTTGCTAGACAGATGAACGCTGCTTGAGGTACATGGTATACAGCCACTATGGCAAGTGTGTTCTGACCTGCCGCTATGGAAAATGAGGACCAGCGTGGTTTGTGTTCCCACGAACAGAGTTATGTTAACTCAGTGGCTTTGTCAAAATATAGCCTGGAGGATGTGGGCCTTGTGGAACGCAGTAGAACTTTACAATGGCCCACTACACCAATGACGTCAACCAGCCTGAATGAGCAGTAAGTGGGACATCTAGTGGGAGGTAAATCCTACAAAGATTCAGGAGCCTGCTGGGACATCCCTTTTTTAAAAAAGGACTCAATTTTTTTTTCCCCAGTTGCTAAAAAGGAATAATGCCCCAGATACCAACTTGGGTTCTGAGAGCAGCGTAGTCCATTCATGGGACTACTGCTCTGACCCCCTAGCCAAGTCACATGGAAACGCTACCAGCTTTGAGAAGGGCCCAGAGTAGATAATGAATGGCCCAGTGGTCAGTCCAGGATGTGGTGTAAGCAGACTTACTACTCATCCCAAATAACCTGATAGATCTTATGACATTAAAATCACCTCTGAGGGAAAAACCGCCGTATAGAGTTTTTGGAGTAATTAGAGAATCACAACGTAAAGCCCATAGGCTTCTGGAGCAAGGCCATGGCGTCTGCACAGGGAAAAACATGCCAGCTTAAAAAGCACCTGCTTTGCTATGGGCCTGAGTAGAGTGTGATCACACCACTCATCAGTCGCCAAGCTGAAAGTCTGAGTGGGCCTACCAGCAATCTGTCCTAAGAAGAAAGTGGCAGACGGGATATCGGGCATGAGCAGGGACACAGGTATAAGCAGACTGTATGAGCCAGCAGTCCAGGCTCTCCGACATGCCTTTCACTACTGTCCCCAAAGTGCCTTCCCTCAGATCACACCTGAGCCAAGCGTGGGAGGAGAGAACACCTTATTACAACTGACAGAGAAGGAAAAAAGCCAAGTTTGGTTCACAGATGGATTGGTCCAATACATGGATGCAAAGCTAGAAATGAACCGCTGCTGCAATACAGCCCCAGCCAGCCAGCCCTTTCAGATAGGAGTGAGGGGAAACCTAGGCAAGACACAAATCAGGCTATCCAGTCCTCCCCTTTGCACTGAAAAAGAACAGGCCAGAAAAAAACAGAGGCTCTATGGAATAGCAAATGGTTGCTTGGTCAGAGGCAGAAAAATTGTAAGACTTGGGCTGGGCGTGGTGGCACACGCCTGTAATCCTAGCAGCTCAGGAGGCTGAGACAGGAGGATAGTGAGTTCAAAGTCAGAGTCAGCAACTCAGTGAGGCCCTAAGTCACTCAGTGAGTCTCTGTCTCAAAATAATAACAAAAAAGGGCTGGGGATGTGGCTCAGTGGTTAAGCGCCCTGGATTCACTCCCCAGTTCAAAAAAATAGAGTAAGGCTCAGGACAAGGGTGGAAGGACATGGTCTGTGGGAGTGAGCATGGTGGGTAAAGACCTTTGAGTGCATGCAAAGCCCATCAGGAAGCATCCACCATGGAAAAGGAAGTCAACAACCACATAGCTGGCCACTCCTGCGGAACAGAGTATCTGGTGATGTCCTCTGAACTTCAAGATAAAGGGACTTTCCAAGGCTTACAACTAGTAAAATCCACACCTGTGGTCAAGATCTTCTCTCCCAGTCACAGGAGAGGATAATGGTGGGTTTCCATAGCTGGCATTTCTTCCTTCTCCTCCTCCTCCATGGCTCAACTCACCTGTGCATTTCCTTTCTAGCCTGAACTTCAAAGGATAACCTAATACAGGTTGAGAAAGAGATGCTAATGAGGGACATGTTGGAACTTGAAGCAAATGATTTTCTGGTTTCCAGAAAAAAAAAGATGTGATCCAAGTGAAGCTAGAGTTTTTTGTTTGTTTTTTACTTTTGGTCTACTGTCCTCCAGCCACCTTTTCAAAGGGGAAGGTCTAGGATCACACAAAAGGAATCAGAAACCTGTGGAGTGGATGCTTTTTCAATAGTTAAACCATTTCACTTCTCCAAACACCCATCCCATCCAGCTCAGAAAAAAAAATAAAATTTCTCTTAGTGTTTACTGAAGCACATTCAGTATATAGGTTATCATGGGGGATTTTATTTCATTTAGAATGAATCAAAAGGTTAAGTTCAGGGCTGGAAAAATGTGTGCATTGGCTGCCTCTTGTCTTGCTATTGCTGTGTTACATTTCCTCAGGGTGTTAAGTCTGATACAGAGGGGAGTTAAAAAGGAACTCAGGCCGGAAAAATCACTGCTTAGGAAAGAGAACATGGAAAAATCCACTGCGTGGAGAACACTGGTTTCTGAATCACAAGTCATCTAATCAGAGCCTGCAGGACTGCAAAATGTTAATGAGATCCTGTGCATCTTTCACTGGTTTAGACATTATAAATACATTTTTTCATTTTTCTTTTTTTCTTTTTTAACCAGGGATTAAACCCAGGGGCACTCTACCACTGAGCCACACCTCCAGCCCTTTTACTTCGAAACAGGATCTTGCTAAGTTGCTCAGAGCCTTGCTAAGTTGTTGAGGCTGGCTTTGAACCTGAGAGCCTCTTGCCTTAGCCTCCTGAGCCACTGAGATTACAGGTATGACTCTCTTCCCCTGCTAGATGTGATAATTGTTTTATCTGAGGTATCTGGTCTACCTTTATATCTTTTGGACTAGATGAGACAGAAATTTCAAAATAGCTGGCATACTCACACCCACTTCTAAGGCTATTATTCCCGTTTCCCATGAGTTTCTGATATCTAAGTGGAAGGGATATATACCATGAAATCCTCTGCCCTCCCTTCACTACCTCCAACCCTCTCCATCATGGCTGGGTACAATCTGTAAATTAGTGAGCAACAAAGCTATGGCTGAACCCGAGATGAAAGCATTCAAGAATATAAAGAATCTGAAAACCACAACAAAATTGAATTAACTGATGCAGTTGGTATAGAAGCTTTCAATAATTGCAGAATGCACATTTCCCCCCCACATGCTCACTCTAATGTTAACACTGACAATATAATGACAATATAATGTTAATATGTTCAATTGACAATATACTGAGCCACATAGCAAGGGTAAACAAATTTCAAAGCATTAATGTAAAATTTCTCTAACTACAGGTAAGTAATAACTAGAAAATCACCAAATACTTGGAAATCAACCATTATACAATGTGTCAAAGAAATCATAAAAAAATACAACTTACCAAAACCTGTCTGACCCAGCTAACGCTCATCCTTACAACTTATAGCCTTCAAATGCATTCAACAGAAAAGAACAGACCAAAAACAAAAGAAATATCCATCTCAAGAAATTAGAAAAACAGTAAACAAAAAAGAACATAAATATAGAATTGAATAAAATAAAAGTAATAAAAATGATAAAATGGTTAACCAAAGTTTATTTCTTTGATAAGACAATTTCTTGCTGAGCCTACTCAAGGAAGAGAAGGCAAAAGTCATCAGTATAAAGAATGAAAAGGGAGACATCCCTACAGATATTGTGGACAATGCAAATGTGAAAGGATATTATGAGTTACTGTATACCAATAATTTTCAAAATGAAAATGAGACATATTGCTATAAGACTGACTCATGGTATCGTCTGCAGATGCCTAGGGGTGCCTAAGACCCTCTTAAGTAATGAGTGAGGTCAAATACTATGAGGTTAAATACTATGAACACATCATCTGCCTTTTTTATTAAGTCATTTGCATTTGCAATGATCATGCAAAACAGTGGAAATGGCTTGTGCTTTAGCAGGAATCAGGGAAATTACATCGAACTATACTATGGGTAGAGTATCCCTCATCCAAAATGCTCAGGATGAGTGTTTGAGATCATGGATTTTTTCTTTTTTTAAAAATTTTGGAATATCTGCATAGGATTTTCAGGTTGAGCATCCCTAGTCCCAATACCCTGTTGAACATCCATGGGGATTGCAGATTTTCAGCTTAGAGATGTCCAACCTAAAGTAGCTATGATATTCTTTATCACCATGCACTCACAGGGATGAAAATCAGTTTCACTTCAGAATGTCCTTGATGAGGCCTGGTAAGGTGATGCACACCTATAATGCCAGGCAGGATTGCAAATTTGTGGCTCGTCTCAGCAATGTAGAAAGATTGTGCCTCAAAATAAAAAAGAAAAAGGGCTGGGGCTATAGCTCACAGGTAGAGCATCCCTGGGTTCAATCCTCAGTCCCCCCCCCCCCCAAAAAAAAAGTCCTGATGAATTGGTAAAATAATTAATTTTATTAAATCTTTATTAAATGTCTAATCTTGCCTTTGTTGCCATTTCTAAAAATCCATTTGTGTATAAAAAAGAGGGGAGCTGGGCATGCCCATGCCTGTAGTCCCAGCCTCTTGGGCATCTGAGGCAGGAGGACCACTTCAGCCCAATAATCCCAGGTCTTTTTTTTTTTTTCCCCCTTTTGCTGTACTGGGGATCAAACCCATCCCATGCCTCATGCCTGGTAGGCAAGAGCTCTACCACAGAGGACACGGATATAAAGCCCCAGTAGAGTACTGGGTGTGGTGGTGCACTCCTATAATCCCAGGGACTTGGGAGACTGAGGCAGGGGGATCACAAGTTCGAAGTCAGCTACCTGGTAGATCAAAAAGTTGAAGGTAAACAGAAGATCCACAGTGATGTGCCTTCAACTCGGTGTGTTTATACTTCAACTAGGAATTGTGCATCACTTTGGCATTCTTTTCTTCTGTATCAAGTTTCAGAGGCTCAGTCCATGGTGGGCTGACTCCATAGCTCTGGGCCAGAGGGGAGGCAGAACATCATGGTGGAAAAGTATGGTGGAGAAAGTGGCTTAAGACACAGCAACCAGGAAGCAGAGGGCACCAAGTTAATTATTTTTGAACTAAAAATGTTAACACATGAGCTGGATCCTTAGCATCAGATAAAAATAAATAAATAGACTGGGGGTCAGTGGTAGAGCTCATGTGTGGGGCCCTAGGTCTATCCTCAGCACCACATAAATAAACAAAGGTATTGCATCTATCTACAACCAAAATATTTTAAATAAATAAATAAATAAAGGTATAAAAATTTTTAAAAAATGTTAAGACATAATGAGTTCATTATGGATTAACTTACTTAGAAATAACAGGATCTTTAAATTTCTTGGTTTAATTTCTAATGTAATGAACAACAGTAAGTATAAATGAATGCTCTTTGAGGGTCCTCAGTAACTTTTTTTTAAGCAAAAAGGAATTCTGACACCAAAAAGGACCAGAACTGCAGTCCTAGAAAAACTCAACTCACTAAACTGACTTAAAAAAAAAAAAAAAGAAATAGAAAATGTAAAAAGTTCTTAAAGAAACTGAATCTAGGGCTGGGGTTGTGGCTCAGTGGTAGAGCGCTCGCCTAGCACAGGCAAGGCCCTGGGTTCAATCCCCAAAACCACATAAAAATAAATAAATAAATAAATAAATAAATATATTTTTTTTTTAAAAAAAGAAACTGAATCTGTAATAAAGACTTCTGAAGGTAATTCCAGGTTCTTTTTCATTGGTGAATTTCCCTCCCCCAATTATTCAAGGAAGTAAATAATTTACACGGAAATACCTTCGTATGCTGAGACATAAGGCAGCCCTCGATGAAAATAAGGCAAATGTTGGAACTTATGTCCACTTTGGTTTCTGTTGACTTTCTGTTCTGGGTCTGCCTCCGATGCATTCTAAAAGAAAACCTCATTTCTTAGGTGGCCTGTGTTTTAAAAACAATACTCGAGTCCTGGGAAGCTATGTATAGATATATTTTGGATATTGTGGTCAAACTACTTTGTGTGCACTGTATGGCAACCATACACAAAGCAATGGGGAACTCTATTCAGGGATATGTTCCAATCCATCAGAATCAATCATGGTATCTATTTCTCTTGCCAGTGACAACTTCAGAAAATCAGGACAAGGCCAAATTTAAGGATCCTGCATATGTCAAATCTTATATTAAGATGCAAAGAGAAATGTGCTAAGGCTTCCAGGAAATGATCCCTCTCAAGGCAGATAACAGGAAGTTGTTTCTCCCTTTCTGGAAAATGATATGTATAGAATGAAGCCCAGAACGACAGACAGCTGATTCTTGCCAGAAAGGAGGCTAGCACATACGAGGGTGGAATTGAGAGAAGCAGATATACAGAGTTAGAGTAATCAAGTACACCAAAACTGAAAGCCTCATTTACCTTTCATTTTATAGTAGGTTCATATCCTGTTTCAGCAACTTTGAATTGGGTTTTCACTTTCTTGCAAATGTAAACATCACAAGTAAATTAAGCATAGAACTCATTAAAGAAATAGTTTCATATTGCAAATGTACAGGAGTCATTCCCACGTTTATATTCTAGACAAATCTGCATTTTGTTTAAAGAAAGGTTCACCTTAGACATTTGTACTACACTGTAGAATTACCACAGTGACATTTGTGGCATATTGTATAATTTTGTATTTAAGGGAGAAGCAAGTAACACCCAGGAATTCATCCTCATGATATGTCAGGTGAACTTTATTCCTTCTAGCTTGGCTTCACTGAATTAATTATCAGGGAAATACGGCTGAGGTGTAAGAAAAGAGGTAGAACCCTTTACAATAGGTATACGTTTTAGAACAAAGTTGTCATACAACCCTGCAGTGACAGTCAGTTCTAGCTCTCTGCAAGAATGTTGTGATTCCATAAAACATATAAACACTACTAAGAACATTATACTACAAGACTTTACCTGATTAAAGCAGCTTGGGTATCTGCTTCAAGGTAAGACTGGAGATCACAGGCTTGGGTTGTGGCTCAGTGGTAGAGCGCTTGTCTAGCATGTGCAAAGCCCTGGGTTAGATCCTCAGCACCACATAAGAATAAATAAATAAAATAAAGGTATTGTGTCCAACTATGACTAAAAAAAATAAATATTAGAAAAAAAAGTACTGGATATCTGGAGTATTATATGGGCCAGTTGTTTATATATCTATCCATACAATGTTCTTGAAGAAAAAAGGAATCCTGGAGAGTTTACTGGGCACTGAAACTGAGTAGTTTCTTAGGTCTTCCAGACAAGACAGATTCATCTCTAGCCATCAATACTTATGTCTATTTTAAAGCAATCTAGGTATCCTCTTGTACCAAATTATATGTACATTTTTCTGAAGTATGCAGCTTACTTATATTTAGTTCCCTTTATTAGTTCTTCTTAGTTATACATGACACTAGAATTCATTTTGATAAACTTATACAAGCATAAAATATATCTTATTCTAATTAGGGACCCATTCTTGTGGGTGAGTACAATGGTGAGATTCACATGGGTATTTCCACATGTACACAGAAAAACGTTAGATTTATTCTGTCTTTAGTTACCTTTTTTTTTTAAAAAATATTTTTAGTTGTAGATGGGCACAATACCTTTATTTTATTTTTTATGTGGGCTGTGGATTAAACCCCATGCCTCACACATGCAAGGCAAGTGTTATACCACTGAGCCACAACCCCTAGTTGACTTTATTTTTTTTGGTACCACAGATTGAACTCAGGGGCACACGACCACTGAGTGACATCTCCAGCCCATCTTTATTTAGAGACAAGGTCTGAGTTGCTTAGTGCCTCACTTTTGCTAAGCTGACTTTGAACTCATAATCCTCCTGCCTCAGCCTCCCGAGCCACTGGGATTACAGGCGTGCGCCACCATACCCTGCCCTAACTGCCTTTAAAATTTTTTTAATTTTTATTTTTTAGTTGTAATTGGACACAACACCTTCATTTTATTTATTTATTTTTATGTGGTGCTGAAGACTGAGCTCAGGGCCGCACATGTGCGAGGAGAGCACTCTACTGCTGAGCCACAACCCTAGCCCCCCTGATTGCCTTTTCGATAAGCACATATGAAGAACAACATTTAGTGTAAATGCTGACCATTTAACCAGGAAGCCATAATCAGTTGTGTCCTCACATCACAAGGAGCTGTTTTTCCCCACCCAGGGGAAAAGGCACTTACATGGTGAGAGTCACTGGATCTTTTCTTTGAAGATGTGTTTCACTTAACCAGCATGTCTCCTGTCACTAAAGAGAAACACTGTCCTTTAAACTAAATAATGCAATGTTTCTAGTTATGCCACTGTGATAAAGAGGGGAGACAGCAAAAGGGTTGGAACTTTACTGCAGTCAGCGCTAATTTGTATCCTGCTGGTCCAATTACTAGGTAATATCTTTATGCATTAAAGGCTTAATAAGTAACTTAATCAAGAAAGTATGTCTAGTCTCACTGTTGGTTTGTATCTTCTTTAAGTGTTATATGCAGAGTCACTGGGTGAGTACACACTTATACACTAAAAAGCTGGCACCTGCCTTTGATGTCCATAATTCAGATGTTCCTTCCTTTTCCCAGAATGTAGTTTAGTAAGTAACTAACATGTTTTTGCCATCCTACATGTTCCATCTAATAATGTATCATTAACATGCAACATTCAGATCAATTCAGAAGATGTAAAGAAACACCTTTCAAACAAGAGTAGTAAAGGAGATCCTCTTTTAACCTGGATATGTATTCTGATCTACTGAGCTGAACTGTGTGGTTTAGGCCAAAGCTTCTGTTTAAAATGATTACTTCAGAACCAAGTATATGTTTTAAAAATACATCATATAGAACATAACACATTCTAATTTTTCTTAATTTGACAAAAATGGACAGAAGGCAAAATGAAAAAAAGTTTATTTCCTGTATTTTATCCACTGTCAATACTGTATTTTGATGCAACATATTTGCCAAAAAAACCTCTTAGCTTTTATTTTCCATTTTAAACAACTACAGTATTTACAAGTTGTTTGGAATAACACTCAGACACACACACACACACTCACAGACACACGCAAGTATGTATATCCTTACCTCTGGTTTATACTGAATGCTGGTAAAGGCAATGAATACTTTCCAGAGCCCATGATCAGAAAAGGGAAACCCATTTTTCTTCCTCATATCTACTCTCCTGGATAGCTTTTAATATTTCTCCTTTCATTTCCTCATGCAGAGCTCATTGCCAGACTTGTACAGGGTTAACGTAACTGATTTTTACAATTTAATTTTACTTAAACTATAAGCTTTTAAAAAGCATAAGCAGATATGACCCCACCCATTTTCATTATTTTGGTTGTATAATCAAGCTTCATATATAAAAAAATCTTGTTCAACTACAAGTACACTAAACCCGAGAGTCATCTGGAGCAGCCATCTCATTCTCTGTCAGCTCTCTGTTCTGACTTCCAGGGCATCACCTCATCTCTGCAGGCAACACCCAGGAATTCATCCTCATCACATGTCACATGACCTTTGCTGCTTCTAGCTTGGCTCCACTGAATCATAAAAGGTCAGGTACAGAGCTGAGGCGTAAGAAAATGGTAAGACCCTATATAATAGGTATAAGTCTTAGGACAAAGTTGTCATGTGACCTTGCAGTGACAATCAGCTCTAGTTTCTCCAGAGTGTTGATTCCACAAAATGGCAGGTAATGAAATTCAGCTCACAAATGAATAATAATTCAGAAATAACATGTGGCATATAGGCAATAAAGAGAAATTCTTACACACATAATTCTTGATAGATGACTGGTGAAGTGATTCATAGCAGAAAATATACCTCTGTTTCAAGCAAAATTAATACTCTATTCATATTCTAACAGATCTATTTTATAATAATTCCTTTCCAATTACAGCTCTTACCTAAACATTTAATAAGATTAAAAGAAGTCCTGGGTGTTTATCAACTAATCTAGTCTTAAGAGAAATGAAGAAAAAAGGGGCTAGTTTTTAAATATTTAAAAAACCCTACACATATTCAGTGTAATATTAAAATTTATGCTAAGTACATGGTAGTATCTAATTTTCCTTTTTCTCTTGATCAATAAAATTCAGTGTCCACATAAATTTGAAAAAGAAAATTCAAAGTCCACTAACAGGTTCTAGGTACCTTGATTGACATTATTCTTTCTACTCATCTTAAGAGTTAAAGGAAAACTGTCTAAAATTAAAAGGGATATTTTATGCCTTATTTGATATGTAGCATATCAAAAGAAAAAAAATTAACTGGGTCTGTGTCTAAAGTAATTTTATATGATTATTTTACACCATAATGTAAAAGAAAATGAGAATGAATACAGAGGAATTTAAAAAACAACTAAGAGGCTAGGTGTGGTGGCACACACATATAATCCCAGCAGCTTGGGAGGCAGACGCAGGAGGATCGTGAGTTCAAAGCCAGCCTCAGCAATATAGAGAAACTAAGAAACTCAGTGATACCCTGTCTCTAATAAAATACAAAATAGGGCTAGGGATGTGGCTCAGTGATTGAGTGCTCCTGAGTTCAATCCCTGGTACTCCCCGCCCGCCCCCCCCTCCCCCCATTAAAAAACCTAAGAAATATCAGAAAGGGATTAATTTATATTCATAAAAAAATAATTAAAACAAAAATAAAATTAAAAAACAGTCTGGGGTGCTGGGGATATACTTTAGTTGGTAGAGTGCTTGCCTTGCATGCACAAGGCCCTGGGTTCCATCCCCAGCACTGCAAAATAAATAAATAAATAAATAGTCTGGGAAGCAGTTTATGTTTTGTAGCTAGTAAACATAAAGTCAAAAAAATCTTACATAAATCTACTACTATTTTTTCCTCAAGTCACATATTTGTTTAGAACTAAGAATGCTTTAAAGTTAGCTTAAATTAAAAGACAATTTTAGATACTGGACAAAGTCTTAGGTTTGAAAATACCCAGTTCTAGATGAACAGCTCAATATAGCAGATGAGCTTCTAAGCATAAGTGGAGGATGCTGTTTAAAGCAAAGTGGGATTTATTCAGGCTGAGAACCCTCACTTAGATGTGAAGCTGTGATTTATATTTTGATAGGAGATGGAAAAATAAACTAATCCAGAAGGAATAATACATTTTCTTAATAAGCTACAGTTTCCTATATGAAAACTTGTATTTTCCTTGGCTGACATTTGGTGCCCAAGAATTTTCCATATATCCTTCATAATAGAAATATTGTCTGATATCTTCTGTTTCAAGATTAGAAATGTTTCAGATATCATTGAAATATTTTTCAAAATACTTCAAATCTAATGGAATGTAATCCTCCAGTAATACAGGCCCAAAGAAGGCAAAACACTAAATTAAAAAAGTCTGCTCACTAATTTCCTAAAAGATAATCTCACCTTAAAAATACACAGATAGCCTCATGAGGACTCTCCCAAACTCCATAAATATCAACATCTTATGTTAACCTAGATTCTTGGTAAAATTAAAGCTCTTTAGCAAAAAAAGTCAACATTTAAAGTTTTATCAAATATTGAAAATGGTATAAAGAACTCACACCAAGGTAAAATGTGGAAGGTAAACTAAAGCTTAATTTGTAGTAATACAAATATTTTTTTTGTCACTAAATAAGAGGAAAAAAAACTTAAAAAGACAACAACTTACAACTCATTCCAGTATTATACTTTCAAAAGGGAGATAAAAATCAAACAAACAAACAAAAAAAACCAAAGACTTCAATCATGCAATTCTACTCTAAGGAAATTAAAAAAAAACACTAGTATTTTAATCACATCTCTTTGCTTTCAAATTATGAAACTCTGAAAGTTTTGGTGATAACGAATTAAAAACACTAATGTATGTTTAAGCCCTGTACATTAATGAAAAAGGTTAAGCAGAGAATTTAAACCAATAGCTCACTATTGTCTGGAAGAAGAGGGGACAGGAATAAGACATTTATAGTCAATTTATTATATAGAAATATATACTTTCATTAATTTAGATCAGATTATTAAGACACAAGTCTTTCTTCAATTTTTACTATTTCCCCTGAAGTAATTAGAAAAGTGTTATGATTTTTAAAAGGCTTTATCAATTTTAGATTTAAAATATAAGAACATGGCTTCTCTTAGGGCTCCTTATATATAAATTTAGTAAAGAGTTATAACAAAATCCAACTTGTTTCAAGAAAAATGTCCACCAACTGCTATCCCAAATTAAGACTCAATATATGTTTCATACAAAATCCAGTTTTGCATTTGAAATCTAAATTTTCAGAGTATCTAATATATCAATGAGGGGAGGGGTGGTGGTGAACAGTGATGGCTAGGAATAAAAAGAATTCTAGCCCTTCTGATGGAATCATCTGAAATTGAGATTATTTTGTTCCTCTTTGTGTGGAAAATGGATTATCTTCCACCTAAGACTGAAAAGTCCACTTGTCTATCTAGGCAATGACCATGAATAAATCATATTAATTTTAGAGAGGGAGCAAGCAGGAGGGAGCATAATCCGTTTAAGAAGATTTAAAAATTAGATATATCATATATTCAGTTTCAGAAAAAAAAATACTGAACTTATGCTATACCACAGATTTGCCAAAATGAGGCAAATATACAACATAATGACACTATCAGGAAAATATACATTTTCAATGGTCAATTTAGAAGGGTTCCTTTGTGTAAAACTTCAGTAAATCATGTGACAAATATTTTTAGACAATAACATTTGCAAAGTATGAAGTCTATGGAAATGTTAACACAAGGCACATTGGGTTCTGAATGACCAGAGATTTTAAAATTACAAAAAAGGAAAATAAGAAGGTTTTGAGTGGAAATGTCAAGATTCTTTATATCAGCTATTAGTTTTCATTTCCTCTACTGCAATGTTATGCTATACTGTGGTATCAACACAATAGAACTAGTAGGAAAAACAGTTATCTTCTGTCATCTTATCAAAAGATACTATAAACCTGTGTGGTCCAACACAACAGCCACCAGGCACATAGCTACTGAGTATGTGAAATATGGTCAGTGCATGCCACAGGTTGAAATGCTAATAGCCTGGGCATACTGAATTAAATAAAATGTACCAAAGTTAATTTTACTTTTTTTTTTAAAACTGTCTATTCCCAATGGGTAGAAAGATGGCTGCTCCCAAATGCTCAGAGTAGATGTACAATTTTCTTTGGAGTTTCAAATTGAAGGGAATTTTTAATTTAAAAAACATTGAAAGTTGCAAATTAAATCTAAGTTGCAGTCCCACATAGCCCAATTGTAAATCTGAGTTATATATTTCCCTGAATACATATTTTAAAAACTGATATAATTTATGAGACAACATATGAATTAAGTCAATTTCACAGTTATAAATATTTCAAATTACAAGCATACAATATAAGTTACAGGAAATAAAATTCAAGTAATAGAAAAAGAAGAGGGGGAAATTAAAAGCAAAGTTATTAAAGAGGGATACAACAATAAGAACTGCACCATTTGGATAATTTTGTTTGAAAAAAAATTTTACTTGAGAAACTGAACTTCACGTGAATAACTTCAAGAGCTAGGGACTCTTAAAAGAAAAGGCAATCAGTTCTTTCTTTGAATTTCTGGACATTCATCTTCTTCTTTGAAAAGCAAAAGCATTTTCTTCCCAGAACTGACCTGGGCAAAGCATGCCCTGAGCAGGGAGGCAGGTGAGCACATACTTCAAGGGCCTCATCCAAGATGTGGACACAGTAGCTGGCAGTAGTGTTCACATGACCGATCCACTGACCACTAGCTCCAGGAAGTGTCAAGATGAAGCTATATGTATCTTGAGATTTTGTATTCATCTTAGAGAACACATCCAACATACTGGCATGAAGTATACAGACTATCAACAGAAAAATGAGCAGCACAGTTCCTGCCAACTATGTTTATCAGGAAAGGAAGGGTTAATCCCAAAGGCAATTTAAATAATGGTGTTTTATTTTATATATATAAATAAATGTTCTGAGAAATCTCAGAATTTAGTGCATTGTTGTAAAAAATTAGTGCAGTTTTCTTTCATTAAAGTTTTTAGCGCTCGAGGAATAAGAAGATAAATCTATGTCTGTTCATCGTCTCTCTCACTGTACATTTAATTTTTATACTGCTAAGTGTCAAACCGAACGCTTCCACAAGGGTCTTTTGTGAAAATCAAGGTCAATGGATTTTGTGTTCCATAACAACACATGGCAATTCTTTTTGGCAAAGAAATTAGAAAAATATGAAATCATAGTTTAGAAATTAAGAGTTTTTTGATTTAAAGCATAGGCAATGCATAGGAAAAACTTTTTAAAGATGTATTTTAACAGAACTTTATCCTCCATGCAAAATGTTTTCTTGTGGTTAACTTAAAAAAATATTTCAGCTTTATTTGGGAATGGAGACAATGACAAGAGCCAGGGTGAAGCCCCGGGGAGGTGCAGAACCATGCCACTATTCACCAGTCTCTCCCATACAGGATCAAAGTGATTCTGTGGCCATCTTCTGGAAGCTCCTCTTTTTCCAAGGTTTTGGAAGTGAGAGGGAAAAGAAATTTGGCTACAAAACACAAGCTCAAACTTCAGCCCCAAGTTCTAGTACCCCAGTTTCAATCACAGTCACGTATTTATCATCAATCTGGACCAGAAGCACTGCCTTGTCGATGTGGGATCTCGTACCTGGGTCTCTGCTGCAAGGTGCCCATCGGTGAATCACCTAAAGACTCAGAACAAAAGAAACAGTCAGTGGTGGAGTTGCTGAATGTACTCACCTACTCTTTCCTTTGGGAGCAGAGAGAACATTTTGTTGAGAATCAAGTTCAAAGACATAAGCCAACCCAAACCATGCATACAAGTTGCACTACAAAAAAAAAAAAAAAAAAAAAAAAAATGCTGGAGAACCAGGCATCTTCAAAAGAAGACTTACATGGCCTTCCATGCCCTCCTGAGGACTCCAGTCTTTCCAGCTGTTTCTCCCAGCTTTTAATCGAATTCCCTCATCAGGCCACTGTAGCTCTTTCCTTTTTGACAGGTTGATCCCTTCCAGAATTTGGGTGGGATCCACAATCTATATTTTAAATGAACAAGGATCATTTACAATTCATTTTCTCTTGATGAAAAATACTCCAATTCCAAATAAAATTTCTTTCAGGGGACTCTATATATTTTAAGTTCTCTGCTCATTACAATGGAAAAAATTTCTAAAAAAACCACGTCCCCAATTCTTTTCAGCCTACTGCAGTGGCTGGGTCAATGCTGAATGGGGAACAAATATTGCAACTGCTTGACATCCATTTTTAAGTTGGTAGAAACTTTTTTTTCAACATTCATTCAAAAGTGCTTTAATCTTCTGACTAAATACTCTAGAAGATATACTTTTATGAAAGTTCTTCACTCAACAAATAAGACATAAAAACAAAAAGAGCAACAGAAAGGAAGACCTCTGGGCTTACTCACTTGGACTCTGTAAATCACTTCCCCCTTCTTGGCATTCGAATTGTTTGCAGGACTTAAGGTGTTGCCTGGCTGGGCATCCGTGGCACTGCTCTGACTCCCCTCTGTCCCAAGAAAGCCCACGAGAGTGTGGTGTTTGCAGGCGGGGATGCTTTGGCTGGAGCTGCTTGAAGAAGGAAGGCCATGCTGTACACAAGCCATCCCACTCTGACCGGAGGGCTCCATCTGGTTCACCATAGAAAGGCGGGACTGGATGGATGATGGCAAGTTTCGAAGTGATATCTGGCTGGTGGAAGAGCGCCGACAAGGCACAAATCCTGTGGTGGACATCCTGAGAGATGAATGCCGGCTGCTGTAGCAGTAGGAAGACTGGCTGGCTACAGAGGCCCGAGCAGGGGACTGTCTGACAAGGCTCGACTGCACAGAGTGAGCACTGTGGCTAGTGCCTGCGGGAATAACAAGGACAACCCTCACTGGAAGTGCAAGAAGTAATACAAGGTACTTTCATGCTGCAGTTTCCAAGACTTTCTCCCTCATTACTTGGTAAATTTACTTGGTAAAAACTTTTTAGTTACCAGAAAGAGAGACCTAAATAACTTACAGCAAATGTCAGAGTTGGGATAAATCCTAAACTATCTTTCACAGAAATATTTCTTAAGAATATTTCCTTAATACATCAGAAATGAAATATTTCACAGAAACAAGACAGTCAGAAATATATATATAAAAACTGCATAATCTCACTTGTATGTATAAGTGGAATCTAAAAAAGTCAAACTCAGAAACAGAACAGAATAGTTGTTGCCAGGGGAAGGGAGAGAAGAAATGGGGAGATGCTGGTCAAAGAGTACAAAGTTTCAGTTAAACAGTTTTAGTAGATCTGGAGATGTGCACAGCATGGTGACGACAGTTAGTAATAATGTGCTGTATGCTTGAAAATTGCTGAATGAGCACATCTAAAATGTTCTTACCACAAAAAAATGGTTAGTATGAGGTGATGGGTATGTTAACTAGCTTGATTCAATCATTTCACAAATGTATTCACATATCAAAGCATCACATTATGTACCACTAACATATATAATCTTTTTGGTGATTAGAAAAAGACAAATGCTTATGAAGGCCCTGGCATGTGGCAAGCTCTATAGATACTATTTCTCCAAGTATATTAATGTCCTTTCTTCTATTCCAACAAGCAACTGCCTCTAGAGAGAAGTGAATCCTACCCTGATTAAGGGATTACCACTGAATACAAATTATCAGTGACAGTGAATAGCAGGCTTTTCCATATCCTTTCTCAAGTGGCTTGACATGGTGCAGACTTGTCTTTTTCCTGACTCATAAGAGTAATGTGAAGAGTATTAGGAAATAATCATTAGTTATACTCAAAACTTAGCTATGGGTACTTTATACCTGAAAATAAAAAGAGCTAATAATCAATGTTAAAAGTAAAAGGCACATTTAAAGAAGCACATTAAAAGTTTCTAATTTTCGGGGCTGGGGTTGTGGCTCAGTGGTAGAGCACTTGCCTGACGCATGTGAGGCCCTGGGTATAAAATGTTTATATCAAATAAAGTAAATATATATTTATATGTCACGATTTTACATATATAAATTATTAATATAAACCTGGGCTAATGTACAGTTAAGTGTCAAGCAATAGATCTACTGATCTATTTCCAAGTAGACAATTCTTCTTTCTACACACATTAACTGGCCCCCGTGGCTAAAAAGTTCATATTACACAAAAACTTTCCTCATATTACCTAGAGTTGGAGGGTAAGATGTAGCAGGTGGATGAAGTCCAGTTCCTGATCCCTGTCCAGGATTTCCAGAGCTTCCTTGGGACATATTGCTGTGGGGATCATTGGCAGTTGTTGCATTATTACCCACACAGGAAGTTCCACCTCCAGTATCAGAATCTTCAATATTGCCACCACTGTTACATCCGGCTCCACAACCTTTCCTTAGTCTAGGATAAAATACCAGAGTTGGAAGCATTATCCCAAGATTACTTCAAAATATAAATTCATTATTATTTTTCCAGGTATATTCTGAGCCTTCAAAGTCTTTTTTTTTTTTTTTTTGACATTACTGGGTACTGAAACCAGGGTCTTATGCATGCTAGAAAAGCTCTGCACTACTAAGCTACACCCCCAGCTCTGTTTATTTTATTTTGAGACAGGGTCTCACTAAGTGCCCAGGCTCACCTGGAACTTGGGTTGCTTCTACCTCAGTCTCCAGAGTGACTGGCTTTACATCGTGCATCATCTTGTCTGACCCACCTTTAAAAGTCTATGATGTAAGCAATAATAGGAATAAAAATCTGTTTTCTAAGAGTGGCTTAAGTACTCTATCCCTCTTTTGCTCAATGCCTCAAATCTTTCCAGTCTTCTTCATTTTTATATCCTTTATCATCTTTGCTAACCATAATGAAGACACAGTTGCACCATTAAGATCTTAACTAGAATTGGGCACAGTAATGCATGCTGTAATCCCAGCGGCTCAGGAGTTCAAAGCCAGCCTCAGCAACAGCAAGACACTAAGCAACTCAGAGAGACCCTGTCTCTAAATAAATTACAAAATAGGGTTGAGAATATGGCTTAGTGGTCAAATGTCCCCTGAATTCAATCCCTGGTACAAAAAAAAAAAAAAAAAGGATCTTAACTAGAAACAACTTTTTTTGGGGGGAGCGGGTACCAGGGATTGATCTCAGGGCATTTGACCACTAAGATGCATCCCCAGCCCTATTTTGTATTTTATTTAGAAACAGGGTCTCCCTGAGTTGCTTAGCCCCTTGCTTCTGCTGAGATAACAGGTATTCACCACCACACCTAGCTGGAAACAGAACTCTTGGCAATGTCTGTTCACTGATGCCTGAAGTGTGCAACCCCTGAAAACCTGCTACTGTAGCATACTTCAAGAAAGATGCTGTAACCATTTTTCCTTTTTTTGTTTTGTTTTGTTTTAATGTTTAAATGTCATGGTTGGCCATGATTGTCTCTTACTGGCAGTGAAAGTTCTGCATTCCTAGAAAGCTCTCAGTCTTGGGTAGATCAGAACAGCTGGTGACACTGTCTCTGTGGTATTGCTCTTAGGGGGAAAGAGCTTAACTTCTTCAAGGTTAATTCCAGCACAACAGGCAATTTTTAAAGAGAAAATTTCTTTGAACACTATCCTGGATTTCTATGTTCCGTCTTCTGTTTGGACAGGGACCAATGTTAAAATGGCAGAACTTTGCTCTTTGAGCACTGGATACTTCCTGGAAAATTTTTAAAAATTCATTTAAGAGTTTCCTGATCTAACCACAAGATCCTGTTTTCCTTAAACTCTGATATTAAGAATATGAACAACTGTTGAGAAACTGAAAACAATGTTCTGCAGCATATCTTTACCATCCACCAAACTATGATGCACCTATACCGTATAGTATAATTTACTACTCAAAGGGCAGAGAGAAAATTCACATGCACCCTTGAGCACACTAGAAAACTGAGATTCCGGCAGTGACTGGATTGTTAAAAAAGCAGCAGAGTTTCTGCATCTCATGACCACTGAGTTTCAACTTGTAAAGAGTGCTCCCCCTACTGCTAGAATAGAGTGATAACAAAGCAGTCAACTTGCAAGTTTCTTCAATGTTTTCTTTTAATTAGTCCCCTTTGCTGTCTGATTAGTGGCAACATATGGCAACAGAATTTAAAAAAAAATTAAAGGATCATTCAAGGTTCAAACACTAGATCAGCGATTCTTAACCAGTTACATATTAGATTTATCTAATAAGATTTTGAAGATAAAAGTGCTGAGATCTACTAAAGTTTACATATAATAGAATTACATTGTGCCAGGGCATCTACATTTTTTTTTTTTCTACAAACTTCCCAAGAAAAGCAAATGCACACTGTCTAGATAATGAGGGTCAGGATATACCACCACAGAAAAATACAACCCCATGGCTTACCTATGCCAGGTTGACACTATGAAGTTTCTGATATTTCCCAAGCTGATAGGTCCCCCAAGAATTTCTTTAAGTTGTTCATGGCTATCAGAGTAAGAAGTTGTCAGGGGTGAGACAAAGATTGGGTAGCCAATAGGTTGGTCACAAGATGAGTTTATCATGTTTCGTAGAGCTTGCTTTGCATTCTGGATGCTACCTCTCTCTGGGTTACGATTTCGCAGAAAAACAAGCTCCTGCTGTTGCCCGGCCCAAAGACCTCGGACACACTCCTTGTTCACCTGGAAACCAGAACATGTGGATCAAGTTAGGGGCCAAGAATACGATTCAGACAAACAGCAGAAATGGGAGGGATACAAAAGAGAGAATGCCAACCTACTATGAAAAGTCTGAAACAAACACGAGTAGATAACATTTGAATAGAAATTAACCAGTTTTCCTTTGTTATTAATAGACTGTTAATAAAAAGCACCTACAGAGCACTTTTTCTGTCTCACAGATGTTATCAAATAAAATGTTCATTTAGTTTCTTTTTAATTGGTCAAAGACTGAATTTAGTGAACATAAAATGTATCTTTGATAGAAATGAAAGGTAACATACATTTCAAGTTGAAAGGGTGTTCATGATATTCGGGTATTGATTAAATGATAGATAAAAATTAATCATTCCAAACTACCAAAATGTCAGAAAGTAAGGCTCCTCCTATAGCCCTGAGATGTCTAAACACACACACACACACACACACACACACACACACGGAAAAAGAGTGAACCATTTACAGTTAGCTTCTAATCACTATTTAGCTATACAATAATTTTGTAATCTAGGAACTGAAATTAACAATATGGTGCAGACTGATTAAGAGATGCTGCCCAGATCGATGTATAAAATATAAAAAGACCTGCTGTATAATGAATATAGGACTATCAACACTGAAATCGGAAAAATTCTAAGGCTTTATAACGCAAAAGAAAAATTTTAGGACAGAGAAAGTTATTGACAAGAAAAGTTAAATTAAGTGCTCATAAATAGTAAGTGCTAACACAGTATGCTAAATTTATATATACATATATATAAAAATCCCACTCGCATCTTAAAAGTTGGGTTCAAGTTATCCATTTGTGGTTTTTTTTTTTTTTTAAATTCAATCAATGACTCGAAACTTACTTTAATGACCCTAAAGCTTAGGTAGCGCCTATTGAGCATGATGATTTTATATTCATTGGTGCCATCATCCATGACATGCCGCAAAGCAAGCAAGGAGGGAGAGTTGGCAAGAACTGCACTCCGCCACGCAGGATCCCCTTCATGGGCTATCACGAGGTTCTTTTCATGAGACACAATGGCTTCATAGAGCACAGTAGGGTCATCGTACTCATCTGGAGAAGTGAAATGATCCTAAGCACACAGAAATACAAAACATACAGTTCTTAGTAATTATATAATTCATCTTGGAAGTCATTTTCTAAGTGAAAATTCTTATAAACTGGGTTAATACAAATATTTTTTATCAAACAATATTATTAGGGATAAATTATAAACTCTTAATTATAACCAGGTAAAGAATTAGTTCATTACTGCTATACTGCTTTATTGTTAATTCCTCAATCCAACGCTTTCTTCTACATCTAAATATAATTTCTAATCTTTATATATCATCTTTTTCTCTTTCAAGTTGCTTTTTCATACTTCAGTAATATATATTGTTTTCCAACAGGATTGTTTCACTGCTGTTATCAGTTAAAGGAAGATCTAGAAGAGGTCTCTATATCATGTTCTTTTTAAAACTAGATACTCTTCACATAAAGCAACATCCCTGGATAGTTCTAATATCCCATTTTATCTTGTCCCTCTGTAGTTAAGATACAGCTTAAAGATCTGAGCTTTGTGCACAGATTAAGTGTTCTGGTCCTAGAGAAGCTAGTAGCTTCTTGGTCTTAATAACTACACATTCACTAGGTAAGTATTCAATATCTATCCTGTGCAAGATTCTGTGGCAGGCAGCATAAATGAAACACAGAAGTATATGAAATGCATCTCCCTTTTACAAACCTACAAATTAATAGGGATTACAGGACAAATCCAGAAAATAATCATAACACAAATCTAAATTTCTGAAATGATATGTTATTAAGGAAATGCAAATACTGTATTGGCTGCCTTCATATTTATAGTTAGGAGGCTGAAAAATTTCTACATCCAGGTAAGTAACCCATTGGTACTCAAACTCAGTGACTGAAGAATGTGTTTCCTGAAGAAAAGAAGAGTGAGGGTGCAGCCCCTAAGTCTGGGCCACCCCAGAACATGAAAATAATACTGTACATGTGAATCACACTTTGTTATATAAAACATCTCCAATACATCATATTCCATTTGACTCTTACAACTCTATAAAGGAGGTTGAGATAATACCTGGATTTTACATGTCTCAAACTGAAGCTCAAAGGAGCTGAGCTGCTTCCTAAGTTTCAAAAGTTCATAAAGTGCAGTGCCAGAACTTCAACAGTGGTACTAAAACTTCCTTACAATATTCTCTCGAGTGCATGCCCTAAATCTCTTGCATTAAGAATCCTGGACCCTGACTCTGCTTCTAAAGAAGTTGATCTAAGACAACCTTCATAATCTAACAAACTAATCAGCAGCCTTGGACTTCTGAACATCACGTAACTCTCCTTTCTATTAAACACTGAGTTTGCACTTCCCCTGCCAGCAGAGATGTCATATTCTGTACTTTCTTGTAGCAAACAGTTGCATTAAGGAAGGAATGCCATTAATTATTTGAATGAAAAATAAAAGTACAATTATTTGAATGAAAAATAAAAGTCCAGATTTAGAAAACAGTCACATTCTAAATAAAATGGACACAAAGTTGTAAATCATTAGCCCCTTGCTAAAAATGGAGAAGGTTTAATCTTGTTCAAATATTTCTTTTCTTTGGGATTACAATCTGAGAAATTCTGAAGTTTAAAAAACATTTAAACATGAAGTCATTATCTTTTTCTTAAATGCACTGAATTTTCTTTCAAAACTCTAAAGCTAATCTGAACAAAGACCACAGACTCTAAATGAAGATTTTTCTCCATTCCATTTTTCACAGAGGTTTTCAAACAGCCTATCCTAAGTTAGTAATGCTCCTAATGAATATGGAATAATAGTTTAATCCAATATTTATGATAGTAGTAAAATCATTTGAAGAGTAATTCACCTTCTCGGGGGAGGGGAGGTATGATTCAATCAGATTTGAGCAGAGCAGATGTATTTACCATCTGGTCCCTACCATCAGATCTGATAACTATAGTCAAGTGAAATGAGGAGGAACAAGTGCCAGTGTATAATTTCACAAAATTTTTTTGAATGATCCTGGAACTTGGAAATGCATTGTGGGACCTAAATTTAATTTTAATAGCCTAGTAGAATTAATTTATTAAGGCTAGATTTGTCCTAACCACCTATTATTCTATGTAACACTGTAAGTGAAACTTAGCTCAGTAACAGCACTTACAACACTGAAGTATTACCACACTACATTTGGAGTGGGTGGATATTCACTCAGGAGGAGACCTAAATCATAATCATTTGAAGGCAAAACAAGTATTATAAGGCTCAAAGGCTTCAGCTTGTCATTGCTTAAATTTTTCTTCATGTCAAATTGGTCACTCTCTAATATTAATATTCAATTTTACTATATACATTTAGAAACACAGGTTCAGGACTCTTTAAGATTAAATGTCTTGCCACAAATCACGTTTTTTTGAGAATTAAGTACATCTCAAGATGTTCCTAAATGTATAATGTAGAAGTCAAATGAAGAAGCTCTAGTAAACCCTATGATGAATTAAAAAAAATATTCATTTTTTTACCTGATGAAGTTTAATGGACATACGGATTCCAGGGACTACTACTTTTCTTAGTAATTCCATGTCAGCAAAGATCCATTCATCTCGAATTGAAGAAATACGGAAATCTCCTTTAAATAGGGCATGCAATCCATAGAGGAATGACTCTAAATTACTGTTAAGATTAGAAATAAAAGTTGATATATTTTGACAAAGGTCTCCAAGACACTGATGCTTACATCTGGTTGTGTATCAGAATCATCTGGGAGTGTTTTGAAAATACAGAACTAAAGTTAGAATTCCTAAATCACAATCACAACAGATGGGGTCAGTTTTATCTGGGACCCTTGTACACGAAGCACTTTAATAGTGAGTCCGTAAAAATAAACAACAGCAGATAAAGAGCTTATAAATTAAAATAAATTAATAAGAGTCTAATATAAACATGTAATTACAGAAAAAAATTAAAATAGGCATATTTCTTAATTCTAATTCATTTGGATGTATATATTAATAAATCTAGTTTATATTTAGAGTCCCCACATCTAATATATAATTATGTTAAAAATATAAATGCTCTGGACAAGGATTGCAAGAAAAAAATGAAAAAAAATACAGTAGGTGAATTTATTAGAAAAATGAATGTAGGGGCTGTGGCTCAGTGGTAGAGTGCTTGCCTGGCAAGTGGTTCGATCCTCAGTACCACATATTAAAAAAAATGTAAATAAATAAAATAAAAGTATTTTGTCAATCTACAATTAAAAAAATAGATGTAAATGGAACTCCACCCAAGTCAACTTTATAGGGTGATTATATTTTAAAATGCCTTAAATCCATTAAATTATCATTACTAATAGTTGTTCATATGTGAATTTTAAAAGCCAGTTCTGTCAACCACATATATGATAGTATTCAATAGTGTTCAGCAAAAAGACCTACAAAAATATAAAATCAAAGGAGACTTGGAATAAAGTAGCATAAAATGACTGCTTCCACAAAAATTATTTCAGATATAGCTTCTCATACTCTTCTTGAAAACAGAAATGCCTGCTTTACCTGGACATATGATGGGATGCAGTTCCCAAAGCTCTCCGTCCTAGAACACAGAGTCCATAACAGAGAGTCACCAGTGATGAATCTTTGTCCACATCTAGAGGCTTTAAAAACCAAAGAACGTTAGTTATCAGAAAGGTATAAAAATATTTAACAAATCAGAAGATATCTAATAAACTACAGAAAGGAGAAAGAACTCAACTACTACACAATTAGAGAAGAAAAAATGATTTTTTAATTTCCGTATAATATGCAAGTTAGAACACTGCCTTGGAAGGAAACTGTGGGAGAAGAATATGAAGACAGCTTCTTACTATTCCAGTACAAGTCTGAGAGCCTGAAGTCAATCTATGGCTTACTGAGCTTCCCCAGGAAGAGGTTACTGGGAATGGTGATTCAGAGAACAGAATGCATGATCTTAAGGAGCTGGGGATTATCTCACTTAAAGAAAAACTAGAAAACTTAAAAAGAAAAACTAGAGCAGAAAACAAAGAGCATACAGCTGGGAAAAAAAAAAACAATACTAATAATTTTCCTAAAGGGACTGCAACGAGTAGAATATAAGCTAGGCTAATCTGGTAATAAGCTCTTTGAAGAGACTGGGGATATCCACATTTTCAGATATACTTTTTGAATATGTGCTATATTAGCAATCAGAAAGACTTTCACATGTCCATGATCTCAGTAATTATCTTTAAGAGAAGGATCCTTAAGTAAGTAGGATGCAGCCTATTTCTGAATGAGTAGACAGCCAGAGAATGGATATTAAAATATGACTACTCTCTGTAGTTCTGCTACAAAGTAAATCCAGAGATTTGAGAAGAATATATTTCATGTATAAAAAATAAAATTATTTGTTAAGACACCTGGAAAAAGGGTTAAACTTTGAGGTCCTCCATTTCCAGTATTGTCTACTAATGTTTTTGAACCTCTTATGAGGTTATTTTATTCTAGTCATTATTCCTTCTTTAAAAACATGTCATTCTGGTAATTTTATGTTGTACATCTAGCATAAAAGTTCAAAGACTACTGCTCAGACAGGAAATATAAGGATGTTCCCATTCTTTCTGATAAAGAAAAAAGATATTGCTGGACATGGTGGTACACACCTGTAATCCCAGCAGCTCAGGAGACTGAGGCAGGAGGATCACGAGATCAAAGACAGCCTCAGCAACTTAGCAAAATCCTGTCTTAATATAAAATATTTTTTAAAAGGGGCTAAGGATGTAGCTCAGTAGTTAAGCATCACTGGGTTCACTCCCCAATACAAAAGAAAGAAAGAAAAAAAAAGGTGCTAATTGATGGGGTATCTAGAAGACAGAAACTAAGGACTAAAACAAGGTGCTAAATCTTAACATGGCCAGTGTACACATCCCAGATCACAATAAAGGAACTGGTTGTCAAGGTATTTACTATGCTCCATGTTATCAAGTTAAATAGGCTGCTGGTGATTTACACAAGGCTTTTGCTTCTAAAGCAATAGTGGTGACAGGAATTAGATTTGGAATCACAGGCCTTGACACTGTGGTTCTGTTATATGCAGTTTGACCAGGGATGTGATGCTGCTATGAGTGCCCTAAGACCAGAAGGAAGAGATTGCTGCTAAACTCTGTAAAGTATCTTACCTTTAGGATAAAATGGGCTGTCCAAATGTGTAGATGGAAACACCTGAATTAAAATCACCCAGGTGACTCAAGATTTTATAACCCTGGTCTGGACTTAATGAATCAAAATTTCACAAGTGAGGCCCATAGGTCATTTGTTTCTACAATTATATGTACATCCCTAAGTCACTGATCTAGATGTACACTATCCAAAACAGTAGCCACTAGCCATGTGAGTTATTATATTTAGATCAATTAAAATGAAGTGAATGTAAAGTTTAGTTCTTTAGTTGTATTTGATTACATTTAAAGGATTTAAAACCACATGTAATACTGGATAGCAAAGAACATTTCCATCATCACTCAAAGTTCTAGAAAGCACTGGTCTAGCCTTTGTATTTAGGGTAAAGATATTTAATTATTCTTAAGTTTGGTGGGCAGCCCTTAAGAAGGAATAGATTTTGGAGAATAATGCATGAAATTTGAATTTATGTATATGCACGTGCATGTACACAGTGAAGGGGTGCTACCTGAACAATGAGATTAGGACACTGCAAAAGAAATGAGAAGGGCCACTTTTCTTAACCTGTTTGGCAGAGTTGGTCTGAACCAAGTGTAAAGATCTGACAGGTTCTCTAATATCAGAAAGAGGAAGCTCAGGAAAAACTGACCTCTTAATAACTAACAGAGATATTCTTTCCACCTCTGGAAAAACCTGGATTCAAAGAGTTGCAAATGAAATAAATCAATCTTACCTTTGCTCTCCGAGAAGAACAGTACTCTATCCAGTTAAGGTAAATCACACAGAAACTTTCTCTGGATATGCCTGCCAACCGATGATCATAATCTTCATCAATGTTTGGATTAAAGGTGGGGTCCACATCAACATAATTTCGATCTGCACACAGACGGAGTCCTTCCTGCATTGTCTCATTAGCTAGCCACTCCTCTAACTTAGAGGATGTTGTAACATAATAAATTATACCCTAACATGTAAAAGACAGGAAAAATTTAATTAAATGGCACTTTGAAGACATTTTAAAAAATTTGATTAAAAAGTATGTTAAAAATAAAAACTCATTGAATGGGGCTGGGAATATAGCTCAGTTGGGAGAGTGCTTGCCTTGCATATACAAGGACCTGAGTTTAATCCCCAACACTACAAAACCCTATAAAAACAAAAAAACAACAACTCATGGAATGACAAAGTAAACCCTCACTCTCTTTGTATTATATTAGTAATTACTATGGCTAATATATACAGATGCTGCCATTAAAATATGCAATTTGAATAAACTTTGATTTTTCAGTGTAATAAATTCAACTGTTTCTTCAGATACTAAAACCAAAAATATTTTATTTCTAGCTCAACACTCCATGTACACATTTTAAGAATGCCATAATATACCTCAGGCCCCACATTTGATATTGTAAAACCACAACTATAAATTCAGCAAGGCAACTTGTAGCTTATTGATTTTAGTGCTTTTGAATTTAGGATATTTATGACAGATAAAGAAAATTTACTGGCTGCCCTTAGTTTGAAAATTTTATCATAAAATTACTAAAACCATCTGGTATTCTTAGAGTGAAATTATAGAAATATAGTTAAAAACATAAAACAATGGAAATACATACATGTACATATAAATATATATAAAGGGAAAATGCCACAAACACACAATATTGTAAGCTCAATCTCTCTAGCCTCTGGAGGTTGGGTTGAACCAAAAATTTTTTTAAATGCTAAGCTCAAGATTCACCTCAATCAACATAAATAAGGTACAACTTAGAGGTAAGAGCATAAAATACAGAAAATTCAAATGTGGATCATTAAAGCTTAGCACACACTTCCCTCTTAAAAAAATACTGGCTTTGCCTAGAAGTCCCCAAACCACTACCATGCTATTTTTCCATAAGACCTTTAACAAAAAATAGAATATTTTGTTCAGTAAAAGATTAGCTTTGCCCAATGAGAGAGGTCTAGCCTTTGATTTGAGGTCCTGGGAAGTAACCTCTAAGTCCTTAAATATCTTGCCTGGTAAGAGTCTGTTTGGCTGGGGGCCTAGAACCACACAGTATGAAGCTGACCTCCAGAAGTCCTAGAAACTTGGATCATCAGTTCCACATGACCATGCTCCAATGAAGACTCAAGGCCCCAAGCTCAAAAGAGCTTCCATGGTTTGGCAGAACTCTCATATTATTGCCACCCCTTGGTGCTGAGAAAAATAGGCATCTACACAACTCCCCTGGGAGAGGTCAACTGGAAATGCTCACCATAGTATCTCTGGACACTGTGCTTGACTGATATTAATCTGTATCTTTCCACTGTAATAACACGAGTACAATGTGAGTAAAACAGCTTTGCTGACTTCTATGAATCCTTCTAACAGATCCCTGAACCTAAGAATGGTCTTGGGGACTCTGAAATTGAAGTTGCTGTCAGAAGTGAGGGTGGCCTTAGGGGCCTCCTGAACTTTGCAATACTTTTATTCAGTCTGTTGAATGTAGTACAAAGCAGTGGTTAACAGCAAAGGTGCAAGAGTCAGATATGCCTGAATTTTAAATCCCAAACTTTATTTGCTATTAGAGGATCTTGGACAAGTTAACTTCTGATCCTTAAGTTGTTTATCTATAAAATACGAAAGCAGGATTTCTTTTAAAAATTAAGAACTGAAGGTGATGGTATATGCCTGTAATCCCTGTAGTTCTGGAGGTTGAGGCAAAAGGATCACAATTTCAAGGTCAAGGCCAAACTCAGCACCTTGAGACCCTGTCTAATAAAAAAAAAAAAAAGTGGGGGGCAGGGACTGAGAACATAACTCAATGGCAGAAAGCCCTGGGTTTGATTATTATACTGGAGGAAAAAAGTGAAAACAAACAAACAAACAAAAAGCAAAAAACACATGTGTGTGTATGCATGCATGTGTGTGAATATTCCTTAGCATAGAGCCAAAAACAGAAGCTACAGATGCTAGCTACTTTTATTAATGAACATATGGAGTAAGTTCCACAAAAGAAAGACTATTAAGACCTTTGTAGGTATATTTTTATTGACTTTTCTGGATACCAGATAATTTAAACCACTACTTAAAAACAAAGCAGGAATTTAAAATTGGTATTTGTGTTTCCCAAATGCCTCCGTTATCCAAAGATCTAACTAAGCACCAACCCTTACCTTGACATAGTAAGTAGTGAGTACTTTCCGAAGATCGAAGACTTGAAGCATAGAAGCGGCACTATTATCAGTGATGCTATACCCCTCCAGAATATACTTAGTGACTATCACTTCCCAAGCTAGCCAGCGTTGGCTAAAAGCAGCATTAAATGAAAGTACATGAGGAATATGGCCAGGTTCACAACAGCAAAATCCTTCATCTTCTTCTACACCTTCAGTAATGGCCTCTACTTCCCGTTGTTGACAGTAGGTACCTTTAAGAAAGAGAGAAACACACACACACACACACACACACACACACACACACAGATGAACAAAGGCTGGGAAAAATTAATGGCTCAAAAACACAAGAAATTTAGAAAAGAGTTATATTTTATAGCAACTAAAAGTATGTAATTGATTTACTTTAGAACATTCATGTACAAATTGTAGAGGCATACTATATGTTCACTTCCTGTAGAGTAACAATGTGCATTAGCACATTAAAGATGCTGGGAGTTTGTGCAGTAAAGGAACATCTTTAGTTAAGACTCATGAATTTTCAACCTTTTCAAATGTGTTTACAACTGCATTCATATCAAATGAAAACAAAATGAGTAAAAGTACATCTCTTAAAGAACACAGGAGTTGGGTGTGATAATGTCTGTCTGTCATCCCAGTGGCTTGGGAGGCTGAGGCAGGAGAATCACAAGTTTGAGACCAGCCTTGCGAACTTAGCAAGACCTTCTCTCACCAAGTTGAGGTGAGGTGAGGTGTAGCTCAGTGGTAGAGTGCTGACCTAGCACATGCCTACCCCTAGGTTCAATTCCCAGTACTGCAAAAATATAAGACAAAACTAAAACCCAATGGAAAAAAAAACTGAATCAACCCAGGTACAGGAATATAGCTAGCTAGACATGCAGAACTCAGAAGAATCAGGTACAGGAATATAGCTAGCTAGTCATGCAGAACTCAGAAGAATCTGAGCTCCATTTGGAATCATCCATACTTCAAGCAGAAATACTATATGTATCAAAGTTATTTGGCTCTATAACTTATACTAGTATATTACAATTTAGTGTTAAGTAAAAATTAATTTTTTTCAGTTCCCAATTATAACAATAATTGATAAGATTACAGAGTCAGCATTTGAGGCTTACCTGCTTACCTAATTTCTATTAGGCGTGAGTTCTGATTATTCTGTACTAGCAAATACATCTTTGAAGTTACAATTTTTTATACAAGATACTTGACAAATAATCATACAATACAAAAGTACTAATACAAAAACAGACTAAGTACACAATTAGACACAGCAATCAAGCATCAGTAAAATATCACTATTCCATTAATGTTCATTTTTATTTTATTCTGCAGTCTTGCTTCCATTTAATCTGTATGTTTCTTACATTATGTAAAGACTACAAATTATTACACTTAATCGCATGTAGCACATATCTAAGTTAGACTATATTTAAAACAAATCCTACTGAATAATTTTCCTTTAAAGGAAAAATATATACACCAAGCAGGTTTTAAAACCACTATTTTAAGAGATATAGATGGTGGTGGTGTGATGATAAAAAAAAAATAAGACTAGGAGCTGGGGTTATGACTTAGTGGCAGAGCGTTTGCCTAGCATGTATGAGGGACTGGTTTCAATTCTTAGCACTGCATATAAATAAATAAAACAAAGGTCCATCTATAACTAAAAAAGTTTTTAGAAAAATAAGGATAAAAAAGTTATTTGGGCAAAGCTAAGGAACAGTATTGTTTAGTATTCTTTTTTTTTAATTTTATTTTTTTATTGGTTGTTTATTGTTTAGTACTCTATGATCTTCAACAATTTTATTATTTCATCTTCTTGCTTAGTTACAACTGCCAACAAAGTCATTCTACACAGTGGTGATAAGAAAAGCCCTTGTCTTGAACCTAACATTCACAGGAATACATGCTGTGGTTGACTATCAATATACACACACATACATGCTTTACAACATATAAAAATGTGTAATTTTAAAAAATATTTTTAGTTGTCAATGGACCTTTTATTTAATATTTTTTTTGGTTATAGTTGGGCACAAGACCTCACTAAGCTGCTTAGGCTGCTTTGAATTTGTGATCCTGCTGCCTCAGCCTCCTGAGCTGTTGGGCACATGCCTGGCTGATGAACAGTTTTTAAATGAGGAAATAGCATAATGAGGGCTGTATGTTGTGCATGTTAGTTGGTTAGTGGTGTATGGAGAACAGATATGGCAAAAGGGAATTTGGAAATTCTAAAGTTCAATAAGGTCCTTTTTCAGAGTAGCAGAATAAGTGAATGGGATAATTAAATTTAAGGAGGATGTTTTTGTTCTCATATATCAACCCCTTTCCCATGAGACTATCTACAGCTTCAACATACCCCAGTAACATATTTTCCTCAGAAAATAAAGTCAATAATAAGTATAAAAATATTTATAATTGAAGGAAGAATTTTGAGATTTGCAAAGTGATTTTAGCATATCTATGAGAAACCATCCCAATTGTTCCCTGGATTAGCTATGTCTTTCAGCCACTCAGAGTAAGTATTAGAAGTAAAAATGAAAAGAACTAAAAATCTTGAAAAGTGAACATATTCAATAAATTTGAACAAAAAGTAAAAGAATACAATCAATATAACAAACTTTTGACACGGTAATTTAGAATTGGAAAAGTGTTCTTGATACAAGTAACACAAATAGTGACAACGGTAGATGCTGTAATCAGAAATTTATAATATGGAGAATAAACTGGTAACTCTAATTTTTCACATAAGACTTGCAGGGCAAAGAATCTTGAAATTATTGGTAAAATAAAAATGGAAATAAAAAATACATGAATGGGTTTAACTAAGACCTATAGGAAATTTATCAAAAAATCTGTTCAGTTAAATACTGCTTAAAATTAACCACCAAAATTAAATTTGTGTAATTGAGCATACCCCAGAAATACACCAAAACACTCAACAGATCCACATATTTGTTTGGCAAGAGAATACTCTTGGGGTAGAATAATATTTGGGGTAGAAGGAAGTAGGTGGGACAAGGGATAACAATGATAACCAAGAATCACATCAATATTTGAGGAGCAAGAACATAATCACACCCGTGAAGAGTTCTGGAATGAAAAGGAGAAGACAGCATTTTAGTCAATCTACAATGTTAGCAAAATTATTAGATATTAACTGCTGTGTGTGATAAGTGCTGAAACAAAATGACAATTGAAGCAGATGTAATTTCTGCCCCTGAAGTTTGGCCAACTTCAGCCTTGGCCAAATCCAAGTTAAGGATGGTTTTTGTATTTTTTAAAGATTATTTAAAAACAACAATAAAGAGTATCCAACAGAGAAAGGGCAGAAAGTCTAAAATATTTACCATGTAACTCCCAACAGGAAAAGTTTACCAACCCCCAGGGCTAGAGAAGAAATAAACTTTAAACAAATAAACATAAATAAGTATAAAATTATTTCTGTGATAAAAACTAAGAAAATTAAAACAAGGTAAGATGAAATGTAATCATGTGGGACAGGTGGTCAGGGAAGGCTCTTTGCAAAGTGACACACAGGGTAATCCCTAAGTATAATTAAGGAATTAGCCAGATGGGAGGTTGGTGGGATAAGGGAGATGATGGGGCTTTCTGGGGGGCAAAATGTGGGGTGACAAGGAGTTCTTAGTTAAGAACTGAACACATCTAAGAAACTGAAAGGTGACTAGAGTGGGCGAGGAGAGTGGGGTAGAGTGAGAATGCAGAAAATGGCAAACCCAAATCATTTAGCATTGTAGGATGTGTTAGAGTATTTGAATTTTAATTTAAGTGTATCAGGAGTCACTGAAAACTTTCATGCACAGGAATGACATGATCAACTCTAAAAAAAAAGAAAAAGAAAACCCAAATACCAACACAACATCTGAATGAATTACAGCTATCCTTGCTATCCAAATCTAGCCATGTGTTCAGATAGTAAGGCATAGTATGTTTTCAAATTTGACTTGAATTTTGATTGATAAACAACTACAGCTTGAACAGCCAAGCATTTGTCCAAAAACTTATTTCAATCTATTCAGTACCAGAGAGGGAAAGTTGGGAAAATGAGAATTTGTATCATTTTTTGATTTGATGAATTTATCATCAATATTATAGTAGATAAGTACGATAGTAGATAAGACCAAGTGATAAAAAGACCTTCTTCCATTTCACTAAAGTAAAGGCTAGAAAAAAGCCTCCCCATGCATTTTGTTGTTTTAATTAAGTTAAAAAACTAGGTGAAATCCTCAGGTCCCAAAAGTTAAAGGAAGTTAAAAGTTCTAGCAGCGGTAAGTCTGAGGGTTCAGTGTAGACTTTTACATAAGTCCACTTGGATTACATTTGAACAGGATGGGGGTAGATGGAATTAAGGTCCAGAGTAAATGGAATAAAGGTGCAAGGTTGGGATGGAAAGGCAGAATCAAACATCCACCCGACAAGAAGAGAATATTTTAGGAACAGAAGAGGGGAGACAAAGGGTTACAAATGAAAAATATCAATATTTATGACAATTTGAGCACTGTATAAGTACTAGTTAACAGAGTAGTTTCTAGGGCTAGGGCTGTAGTTCAGTGGCAAAGTGATTGGCTATCATGTGCGAGACACTTGGTTTGATCCCTAGCACCACTAAAAAATAAATAAATAAAGGCATTCTAACCATCTACAACTATAAAAACAAAAACAGAATGGTTTCTAGATAAGCACTTGCTGTACCATAGAACTCCATAACAAACTTTCTGATTCAATATCAAGGTAAAAATTAACCTTTAGGGCAGAGATCTGATTGATTCTCTTCCTAGTCAAATGTTTTCTTATTTCCTACTCCAGACTAAAAACACTACAAAAAACTTCTTAGGATAGAACAAAAACTCTCTAAAGCTCTTTAGTCCAAATGTTCCCATACACCAAAAGATATTCAAACACAGGATTTGAAATTCCTATAAAAGAAGTTTCTATTTTATGCTTAGAAGTTATTCAACTTAAGGCAGCTGGGGCTGGGGCTGGGGCTCAGTGGTAGAGCACTTGACTGGCATGTGTAAGGCACTAGGTTCGATCCTCAGCATCATATAAAAATAAGTAAATAAAATAAAGGTATTGTGTCCATCTACAACTAAAACTATTTAAATAAAAAAAGAAGTTATTCAACTTAAGATGTGGAGAAAAAGGAACACTTTTACACTGTTGGTGGGATTGTAAATTAATACAACCACTATGGAAATCAGAATGGAGGTTCCTTAAAAGATAAGGCATGGAACCATTATACAACCCAGCTTTATCACTCCTCAGTGTTTATCCTGAAGAATTAAAGTAATAAAACCACAGTGATACATGTATAACCATGTTTATAGCAGCACAATTCACAATAGCCAAACTGTGGAATCAGTCTAGGTGTCCATCACAAGAGAAATGGATAAAGAATCTGTGGTATATATTCACAATGAAGTTTACACAATGAAGTTTACTCAGCCATACTGAAAAATGAAATTACATCATTTGCAAGAAAATGGATGGAACTAGAGATCATTATGTTAAATGAAATAAGTCAAACTCAGAAGGTCAAGAAACATGTTTTCGCTCTTATGTGAAAGCTAGAGAGGAAAAAGGAAAAGGAAGGTGGGGGCAGATCTCAGAAATCAAAGGGAGATCAGAGGAAAGGGATAAAGGAGTAGGAGATGGGGAGGAGGGAAACTGCTAGGGAGTGATATTGGCCAAATTATGTTGTTATATTGTGTGCCTGTATGACTGCAAAAATAAATCCCATCATTATGTACAACTACTAAAAAATGAAAAAAATGAGTTAATACAGGTAAAGTGCACAGAACAGTATCTGGCACACAGTGTGTGTAACAAATGTTAGCTCTATTTAATAAAACAAAAAAGAAGTTATTTAACTTCTAGGAGTTGACAACAAGAAGCTGATATGTTTCTGAATGTACCAGTTTCTGTGAAGAAACAGCTTCATTTGTCAGTAAATAAAACTGTGGAGAGCATGTGGAAGAGGCATAAGGAGTAACTACTTCATAGACATGAGGTTTAATTTGGAACTAGACAGAGGTGGGAGTTGCAGAACACTGCAAATGTATGTACAAAATGCCAGTGATTTCTTCATTTTGCAGAACGCTGCAAATGTATGTACAAAATGCCAGTGATTTCTTCATTTTAAGTGGTTAATTTTAGGTGAATTTCACGTTTTAATTGAAAAAAATTGTTGAGGACAATGGCATGGCAACTCAATGAACATCACTCAGTCAAACACTCTGTCTCACACAACACAACATTCTATGCCACTAGCCATTGAGCAAACATATGCAATTTATCACAAAAGGGCCTGGCAAAAGACCAAGCAAAGAGCAACAGAAGTTTAATATCTCCAGGTAAATAAGTTGATTGTATACTAATGCTACTACATTCACATATAATGCAACACCAAAAAATTACTCTCTAGTGACTATGAAATTGGGCGAGGGGCTAATAATTACTCTTTTGACAACTTTTCTCTTTCCATAATCCCAAAAATCTAATTTTATGAACACTATCAATTTGAGATATAAACACACAAAACTTAGATGCTGTAGAAAAGAAGTACAGTATAAAAATAAAAGATGAATCAATGTCCTACCTCTGAATTCCAGGCCCCGCAGCTGGAAAGTGACGAGACCATTGCCTATTTCTATAAGGTGTACTAATGCATTGAGATAGTCAGAGGCAAGGATGAAACAATCCCCAGTACTGTAGTTTCCCCACCGTCCCAGTAACAAATCACCACAGAGGCTGTGTTGCAGGGATCTGGTTAAATGTTCATAGAAGATGGAATTCAGATTATTGTCATCTGATCCTACAAAAAGGGATTAAACAAAAAACCAAAATGTCAGATTTTACCTTAGTCCCTTTCATACTGACAAATGAGATTGTTAAAAATATCAATACTAACTTCCAGCTCAGGTTATATTTATATTTACTTGAATAGATAAATAATACTCATACCCTTACAATTTCTACATAAAAATGAAACAGGATAATGAGCGAGGTTTCAGAATTGAGAGAGGTTACATAACTTCTCCTAGGGTTCCCATCCATGTAATGTGGGAATTTGATTAGATACAATCTAAAAACTTTTCCACCTTTTTAACAGTTCATTACTTATAATTCATGTACAGTTACTGCTATTCAATGACATGTGCCTTAAAATTAAAACTATACAGATAAATGAAAAAGAAAATATTCAGAAGGAGAACAAAAAGATTATTTGGTAAAGGAAGTGGGTAAAATATATAAGACTTGAACAAGACAGTCCGAACAAAGAGAAGTTAGTCAAAAAGATCCTGAATATCAAGATGTTTGATATTTAGCAAAAATAAACTGTACATGCAAATGTAGAAAAAAAGAACCTACAAATAGTACATTAGGGTTCTCCTGTAAGAAAAACATTAGTATAAAACAGCATGAATGAGATGGCCTCCTCTAGAAGTAACCCATCAAAAGCAACACCCTGTAAGTGGGTACCCCAAAGGACAGTACTAGAGAATGGCAAAACGTCAAACCTTAGTAATTACTTTAAACTCAAACTAAATATTAAAATAATGAAAGGGGAACCCTAGGTTCTAATGGCAGTAAAATGATTGTATCTAACTCTATGCATGCCCAATACAAAAGTGATTTTGTCCTGTGAGAAGCATCAGGACAATTCCAGCCCCTTATAGTATCCACTAGACTTGAGATGGTTCTTTTCTCTACCAGAATGTGATGGTAACAGTCATTAATATCAAACAGCTAGCACTCCTTAATCAAGTATTAAAATTAAAAACCAATTAGAGACCTGGGGATGTGGCTCAAGCAGTAACGCGCTTGCCTGGCATGTGCGGGGCGCTGGGTTAGATCCTCAGCACCACATAAAAATAAAATAAAGATGTTGTGTCCACCGAAAACTGAAAAAAAAAAATTTAAAAAAATTCTCTCTTCTCTCTCTCTCTCTTTAAAACAAAAAACAATTAGATCCTTATAGTTTGGTTTTTCAGATGCATATAATATTTTCAAGGAAACTTATAAGTCAAATAGATACAAATATTTCAGTCTATTTGAGAGTAATGTCTCTTTAACACACTTAGGTTCTGGCTGTTTGTTAGTCCTTCACAACTGTGACAGGGAAATTAATTTTCTCTGGCAGATTACTATTGGAGAGCCCAATAAAATCATGTTTCCCAAATAATAAAACTAAGAACCAGATTTTAAATAATGGTAATGTCACCAAAGTGCCATCCATTCAAGCCATATCCTAAGTGGTTATTTGGTCCCTCATAGATGACAACTCGATACATAAAAAACTAACATTACATTAACATTTACTTATGAATTCAGCCAACATATTAATGAAATGTGCTGTATATCCTTCAACACACTTGACCAATTTTACTTTAAATGCTTTCTACTTTTTAATCTATGTAAGAATAACCTTTCAATGGTGTTTCAAAATTTCCCATCAGCATTCTTTAAATGCATTTTATTAAGGATAGGTATAAGCCAGGAATAGTAGCATATGCCTGTAATTCCAGCTGCTCTGGTGGCCAGAGGATCACAAATTTAAAGACAGCCTGGGTAACAGATTAAGAACCTATCTCATTTAAAAAAAAAAAGATAACCATACCAATTGGAGATAGTCTAATTCATATATACTATACTTTGCTAAAGTAAAACAAAGCAAAGGATATTATTTTAAAAATGACTAGTTGGAACTCAAAGAATTCTAACAAAGATAAATAAATGTATAGTTACATATTACATACACATGACAAATAAAATCTTTAATGTAAGGCCTTACTCACAAGTAGAGTTATTACCTGGATTTCTATCAAGCTGGGAAGCCAATCTGGTATTTGAATGATCTACTCGTTTTGTGCTAAAGAGGACAAAATAAAAGACATTTAATTTCTTTACACTTAAAAAAAATTAATAAGAGTAAGGGAACTGAACACAGTGGCATGCCTATAAACCAAGCAACTTGGGAAGCTGAGGCAAGAGGATCAACAAATTCAAGGACAGCCTGGGCAACTGAGATCCTGTCTTAAAATACAAAATATAAAGGGTTGGGTTTGTAGCTCAGTGGTAGAGCATTCCTGAGTTCAATCCCCAGTACTGCAAAACCCAAAACGGAAACCAAACGAAACACAAGGAGGGAACTATAGGATCCAGATCAAATAATATTGCTTTAGGAAAATCTCTGTTCCTAATATATTGATAAACTCCTTGGCAGCACACTTTGTTTACTTTTTGTAGTTCCGGGGCTCGAGCCCGTCTCATGCATGGTGGGTAAGTACTCTACCACTAAGCTACATCCCTAGCTGGCAGCACAATTTTACAGACAGTCTTTTAACCTTTACCACACATAAACATAGCAGGTTTTTCTCCCCCTAGCAGATGTAACTGTAGAGTGTGTAAAAAGACATACAGGGGTGGGTACAGTGCAGGGAGGGGTAAGAGACCAGAATGAAAAAATGCAGGGTGCGTATAGTTCTCAGAAATTCACAGTACATAAAACATTCTTTGCAAGGGGAAGGCATACCTATTAAAGCTCAGTGGTATTGTGTCTAGTCTTTAGAACTGTGGTTCTAAAAATGTAGACTGTGAAACCAGGATTTTTTCAAGGACTTTTCCAGATCAAAACTATTCTTCTAAGGTTGGGGGTGTTGCTCAGTGGTAGCGTGCTTGCCTAGCATGTGTAAGGCCCTGGGTTCAATCCTCAGCACCACATAAAGATAAATAAATAAAATAAAGGTATTGTGTCCATCTACCAACTACAAAAAAAATATAAAAACACAAAACTATTCTTTTAATGATGCTGAGCTGTTATTGGCCCCTTTCCCCTGGTTTGACAACTGCACTGAAAGTGCAGAAGCACAGTGGGTAAAACAGCTGATGTTTGAGCACAAATCAAGGCAGCAACACCAAACAGTACTATCCCTCACTGCCACACATGCACAAAAAAAAAAAAAAAAAAAAAAAAAAAAAAAAGGACAGTTTCACTTAAAATATCCCTAATAAGGCCGTAAAAATGTGAATTTTATTAAATCTCAGTTCCTTAGTATGGCCTCTTTAATGTTCTCTGAGAAAATACAAAGAAAGCACTTCTGCTGCATTCTGAATGGCTGTTCTGAGGGAAAGCATGTGTGCAATCATTAGAATTATAAGCTAAGCTAGCAGCTTTAAAAAAACACACACACACACACACACACACACACACCATTTTTACTTGAACAGCTGTTGAGGAAATTGAAAATTATTCATATGGGTTATTTAATAAACATTTCTCAACAACAAAGAAAATGAATCTGTCATTTCAAGGAAAACAACTGGTAATATCTGTTCACATTGACAAAATTCAAGCAAAATTTTACAATGTGGAAAAAACTTGTTTCCATCACCATGAGCCTGATGGCTTCCCAATACTTTATTATTTCTTTTGAGATTGGTAGTAATATTAATGAATATATTTTTTAAGCACTACATAAAGAACTGTGTCAACATTTAGAAGATGTCTTTTACTCAGTAAAACAATATTTTTCTAAGTGAATAATATATAATGTTATAAAATAATACATGAGTAATAAAAAGATTCATTCAAAATACAAGATACATACATAAATATTGATGTTACAAAATTCCAAAAATACAGATACAATTTAAATTCCACACTGTGCTTACTTTTAAGAGTTTACCATTTGTTGAGTTTTAGTGAAGGATCAAGGAAAAAATATCCACAATTGCTTTAAATGTCTATGGAAATATTCCTTTTTCAACTACCTGAGTGAGGCCAAATTTTCTTCATATATTTCAAGCAAAATAGCATAACAACAACAGAATGACTACAGAAGCAGATAAAAGAATTCATCTGTTTGTTAACAAGCCAGACATTAAAAGATTTGCAGTGCTGAAAAACAATGAATTCTTCCAATTTTTTTTGGTTGGTGGGAAAATATAGTTATTCTTAAACCTATGGAATTTTCAACAATTTTTAAGATTACTAAGGGATTCTGAGACCAATACTTAAATAACTGCTATCACAGGATATGACTTTGGGTTGGAAGTTGGTCCAGAATAGGATGCAAAAAACAGTGAAATTTGCCAAAATGAGAAATACTATGTGTGGTTTTAGGTAAGGAACTGTAATCAAAGTTTCAAACCCACAAGCCAATTCACTGTTTCAAAGATGAGACCACAATTTTTACCCAGTAAAAATGCCAATGTGTGAAAATGTAGGAAAAAAAGCATTCGTGGAGATGGCCAACAGAATCATAAATTTGCATAAGCTCTTTCAAAGGAACTAAGCCTACTTTATGTACAAAAATGGTCATTAAAAACTTTTCCTTCATGAAAAAGCAGAGATAACTTATAAAAATTTGGATCTCACTGGGCACAGTGGCATACACTTATAACTAGTGACTCAGAAGGCTGAGGCAGGAGGATCACAAGTTCAAAGGTAGTATCACTTAAAGAGGCTCTAAGCAACTTAACAAGATTCTGTCTCAAAATAAAAAATAAAAAGGCTAGGGATATAGCTCAGGGGTAAAGTGCTTCTGGGTTCAATCACCAGTACCTCCCCCAACCCTACTGCCACCACTAAAAAAAAATTAGATCTCAAATAGTCAGCTACTGCTAAGAAAACTATGAGGTAATTCATTATAATATCAGGTAGCATAAAGGTTCAGAGTATTATTAATGAGGAATAAGTTTAAGAAATGTCACTGAAAGAAAAAAGGATGCAAAAATGAGTATACTTAAATTAGAATTATGTTTTTTAAAATCTCATGAGTAGAAAAAAGAGATACAGTGATTTCCCTCAATTCTATCACATAATCTTCATATTTTAAAAATATTTATAAATTTTTAGCAAAACTATTTCAACATGTAGCTCAGGGATAGAGTGTCCCTGGTTCAATCCTCAGTACCCTCCCTCTCAAAAAATTCACAATTATGAACCACAAATAACTTATACTAATAATGCTGTCAATAGTTTTTCCTAATAAAAAAGAAATTGTCTTTTAAGCATTTTAGTTTACTCACTTATAATCTCTCTCCCAGAATTTCACAGGCCGAACATAAGAAGTGATAAATATTGCACTTCCTAGAAAAGGGTTTAGTGGAGTTGAGAAGAAAGCTGATACAGCAGCCTGAATAAACAACATGGCTGAATCTATGGGAAAAGTGGTTAAGGAACTTAAGATTCATCTGAGCATGCACACACACAGACATAAAGAACAAAGAAAAAAAAATTCACAAACACATTTAGATTACAGTGATTAGAGAAATAAAGTTCACAATATAAATACAAAGAGGATGTCACTGGACACCACAAGGGCATATCAACAGAAAAACAAAACAAGGAACATATGAATTGATCTAATACTTTGAAGGGAGCCAAATAAATATTTGCTAATACATATTTGGTAAAAGTCCATGTTTCAATTTAGAAAGAAATGCTCAGGTTTAATTTTCCTTAAAAGTATCAAAGTCTGCCTTTTAACATCACTGGTGTCATTAACCTTGTTATTATTTAGAAAATATTTTTAAGAAATGAAGAGAATACAAAATTTCAGACAGTTCAATTATAATCACAAAAGTGTTTTGTTTATTAAAAATATTTCTAAACATTCTGTGTACATTAAAATATTTTTTATTTTTAGATTTTAATAACATTCATATTAATTTATATTTAAAATATGGAATTTTAAGTTATAGCATTATTTAACTACAAAATTTTTTCTCATGTTTAGATGATCTGTGGGCCACACATGTTAATATAAGTTAAACAATCTAAATCAGGATAGATCAGAACTAAAAATAATGAGTGTTTCATAATTTACATATAGTAACCTATATTCTATGCCTATGAAAGGTTTTGCTTCTAAATCAACATTCTCATCAGGGATATTACTATCCATTCTCATAATTTTAATTTGAAGGATACGAGGCACTGCAAAGGGCTGAGCAAACGCATGGAAAGCAGAACCCCATGTAATCTGCCACGGGGCGATGTAGGTATATACGAACTGCAACTTATAGAGGAGTTCCCAAAGCTGTAGGAGAAAAAGAAAACCCATCAGCAAAAAACTTAATCAGATATTTGAATTAGAAAATGAAAGTCCTATGAAATATATTTTCTTCCTACTAGAGAAACTGCACTGAAATTATCTGCCATTTGCATAACAGGAAAAGATTCATTATTGCCAAAATGCTGAACTTATTTTTTAAATAAAAATATCATTTTTTTAAGCAAAGATGGCTAGCTGACTTGTGGATTTGTGTTTCATTAATTTAAAAAGTTCTATGCCCTCTATTGGCCTATCATATTACTACTTTTACAAGCAAAATGAAGAAAGGTAGCAAGAAGCAAAATAACAATCCTTGGGGGGAAAAATATATCTAGATATCTGTAATGCTTAAGTAAAACATTTTATTCTAAAATACATTTTCCTCAAATTTTAGTGTTCTGGAAACTGAGTATGTTTCAAAGGCAATGTCAAAAGGAGTGTGAAAATACCAATTGTATACAGTTGTCACTGCCTGTTTGCATAGGAATTTTGTTGCATATACCTGACATTTGTTCATAATTTCAATTGTTGTCAATGGAAACATAATACACATTTTAGTCATTTAACTTTGAATCTGTTATTGTTGTTGAACAATCTTCAACCCTGAAACAGGGATACTGTGTTTGTCCAAGTCAGTCTCTGCATATCAGGCAATACAAAACCTAACTCTTGAAATAGATCATAAGAATCTTAAAAAGCAAAAATTTTGACTAATTTGGTGACATGACAAACATCTCATCTCTTATTAAAGTACTTAAGTTGATTTACAAATGACTTGTTTTGACTTCCAATTTTAAAAAAAATCAGGGCTGGGGGATATAGCACAATGGTAGAGGGCTTCGCTTGCATGTGTAAGGCCCTGGGTTCAATTCCCAACACTGAAAAATCAATCAACTGAAAAAAAAATCACAATTTCACCCCCATCAGAAATGCAGATGAATCCCAGTATTTTTAGCTATGAGTCAAAATCATGCTAATAATCCTAGTACTTTTTTTTTTTTTAAGAGAGAGTGAGAGAGGAGAGAGAGAGATAGAGAGAGAGAGAGAGAGATAGAGATAGAGAGAGAGAGAGAGAGAGAATTTTTTTTAATATTTATTTATTTTTTTAGTTCTCGGCGGACACAACATCTTTGTTGGTATGTGGTGCTGAGGATCGAACCCGGGCCGCACGCATGACAGGCGAGCGCGCTACCGCTTGAGCCACATCCCCAGCCCAATAATCCTAGTACTAATGTGAAAAGGATCACATGAAGTAGAAGAAACATGTATATTATCATGATGTCTTTAGAACTACTTAAAAGGAGTAACTTGAGAAAACTAAATGTGAAGCAGACTGTACTCAAATAGGTGTGTAGTGGGAGGATAATAACATTTTTGTCTACATTTAATTAAAAGGTTTATTAAATCAATGATATCTTAGAATAAAAATATATCTAAAGAGATCTCTTAAATATTACTTGCTTATTATCACTGTTCTTTCTAGTGACATACAAAAGGCAAACTCCTTAAGAGCAGAGCTTTCTCTGCTTTTTTAATAGCTTATGTATCTAGAACACTTCTGAGAAAAGGTACGTTTCCCCCCCAGAATATTTGAAAATGAAAGGATTTTCAAATGTAGGATCAAATGAAAGGATTAAAAAATCCAAACTAATGTAGAGTTAAGTGTACCAGCTGTAGTTCATATATTGCTTAGGTTATGTTTTACTTCAGCTTTCACTTATTTCCAACCAGTAGAAGACACAACACAATTTTCAATCAAAGTATCACAGTTTGTGAGAAACCACATGCTTCTTTATACAAACAATTCTCTGATTCACTTTTTGGTTTTGTCTTTTGGTTAATAGTCATGCTGACAAGAGGAAATAAATTATTAAAATGCATATAAATTAGTGATTAAACAAATGTATTACTGAAATAGTTTAAAGGGTATTTATCATAATATTGAAAATGACTACCACTAAAATCTTGTTTGAATTAATTGCTTTCCATTTTCACTGTTCCATCCTAGGTCAGACCTCCGTCACATCTGAATCACTGTCACACTCTTAAACTGTTCTCCATACCTTCAGGTTCTCTTTCCCATTTCATCCCAAATGTGGCTGACCAGGCTAACTTGCCTAAAATTGGACTTTCACTGTATTTTGTAGCTGTTCATTTGCTTCAGCTCTCTGTTACCTATCAAATGGGATAATATATGTCAAAGTCCTTTGTATGTGGTCAGTGTTACCATAAAATCTAATTACTATTTAATTTACAAACAATCTGACTATACAACCTATTTGAGAAAGGTAGTACGTTTCAGTAGAAACATCCTTGCTTTAAGAGGCAGAAGATCTGGATTTTGTCATCTCATTTATAAAGGGCATAAGAACACTTATCTGAAGGAAAATAATGAATTTTAGAAGCATTCTGTAAATTTCAGAGTATTCTGTCAAGTTAATTTCTGGTTGCTCCCATATGGCCTTACTGTCTTCATTCAGTTAGCAGGTCATTCTTCACTAGAATTTATTCCCTCTATCTATCCAGTCACCCAAATTCAACTATTACCACTTATCTTTCTAAAATTATTCAAAACCACACTCTGCTTTGGAAGATCCTACATAATGTTTCTCTATATAACTTAATTTTATCTTCCTAATTATAGCAAAAAAATATATCTTTTATGAATCACTATGACTAGCATTGCTTAGGGATTCTAATATGCTCTAAGTAAACTGACAAGAGATATTAATTGAAAGACAACAAATCAGTGAAATATATGCATATTCTTCACAAAGTAGTGTATTACTTAGAGGGATAGTTTTTGCAGGCAGAGACATTCCTTTCAGTGATAAATTACCTTGCTGAACAGTATGGACATGAAGAAGAGATCCAATAGCATGGTCTCTGAAAAAGCTTCATAGTCAAATTTGAAAAAGAGCACAGTAAAGATGACTGTGACATACTGATACGTAGGGCTGCTAAAAGAGGATCGCAGCAACTTCAAGCCAGCAATGGTGATCATTAAAGCACCTAATCTGTAACATAAAAAAGGCACAACCCATTAACTCATGGCTGATCACACTGGAGCATTCGCTAATTTTAGAAAAATGACCAATTTACTAGGCTTACAATATAGAGATCAAATTTAAACTTGCAAAAATTATTTATATACAATGCAAATCACATCTTGAAAGGATCCAATTAGTATGATATTCTCTTTCAACAGTATTATTATAATTCTAATCCTCTATGAGTCTAAGCACATTTTTAAAAAATATGTAGTATTGTAATTCTGTCATCTGGTTCTCTAATTTCACAGTATTTCTATCACTGTAATGTCAATTACATTTAGCACATGAAAAACATAATACTTACTCCAAAACATGTATCTACAGTAGGGGATAGGCCATGGGATAACCAAAAAGGCAACTGACCATCTATATGGTACAACTTACACAGTACACAAAACCAGCCATCCCTCAGACCTGTCATCTAATATTAAAAATTAACTTTAATAAATGTCCTCTCATAAAATATCAGTTGACAATGAGATGTTTGTAGTAGTGAATTTGCTAAGAACAACAGTAGATGTTTCAAAAAGGGAAGTGAAAGACAAAATTTCACCTGAATTTTTCACCTTACAATGCCAATCACCAAAGAGACACTCGATGGATATCTGGACCTTGATCAACAACCGAAGACACTGTATTGTAATACTGTTGTTAGAAACAGTCCCCAAGAGTCAGACTAGAAGATTATTGTACTTACTCTGTATCCAGTTTCTTTGGACTGGCAATTGTCTCTGCACTACTACTAAGTTCATTGAGAACAATCAGTGGATAGATAATATTCTTCTCAACAAAAAGAAGCCACACATGAAGTTTTTCAAACCACATCATAGTAGCTGCATCTAACAAGGCAATGTAAGTCAAGAAGATCATGTGTCATCCAATGTATAAAGTAGTCTGGCAATGTGACAAGAAAGGAAACTCTCACAAATCAAATTAGCTCTACACTTTAAATAAAAATGTAAAAATCTAGTATTTTAACCATTGTCAACTCTAATTAATTGTGAAATACTTACCAACGTGCTATTTGGAAATGACATATTTAAATGAATTTCATTTTAAACTTTAATTCTTTTTTTCTTTTTTTTGGTACCAGGAATTGAACTCATATATATAATTATAATATCTCAGAACCTATGAGAATTTATTATTTGAATTCATATACTTCATAAGAGTCACATTCATTTCCAATAAACTATCTTGAATACATCAAAGATTTAATACATGGTTCTTCAGCTACCTGAGAGCAATATTTCCAGGCTTCTTTTTTTATATTTATTTTTTAGTTATACGTGGACACAATATCTTTATTTTATACTTATGTGGTGCTGAGGATCGAACCCAGTGCCTCACGCATGGTAAGCAAGCACTCTACCTCTGAGCCAGAGCCCCAGCCTCAATTTCCAGGCTTTTAATAAGTTCTCTAATGAATATAATTTTTCTTTCAATTGCTAAAATCAGTAGGAGAAAAAAATGATTTCACTACTATTTAGTACTTTCAAAAATTCAAAATCATCAGGTTGATGCAAAATTTATAAAAAATTCAGACTTTTAAGTTAGAAATAAACAATATGGTCAATTAAGCATTTAATTAAAAGTGCTTTTTTAAAACAAATTAGATATATTTGCTGTCATTTATGTATAAAAGCAATGCTAATTTAAAAAAATCTCATTCTGAGTTACTTCCATGATGCAGGGAACGGGTGAGTACTGATTCTCATAATTTCATATTGTTTTCCCTTATTTAAAGAGCACATATTTTGTAAAAGGTCCTCACAGTGCTGCTAATGCAATCTACATATTAGTGTTGTATTATCGCCTGCAGATCCAACTGGTGATGAAGGTTAAAGTGGCATCATGCTTCAATCAATTTCACTAAAAGGCCCAGGAAATTTGCTTTGAGAATATAAAGTCAAGTTTTATTTTTTATTTTTTTCCTTTTAGTTGTAGATGGACACAATACCTTTATTTGATTTATTTATTTTTATGTGGCGCTGAGGATCAAACCCAGGGCCTCACACATGAAGTGTGTGAGGCTCTACCACTGAGCCACAACCCCAGCCCTAAAGTCAAGATTTTTACAGAAAGTTTTCAAAAGCTTCAGAATTTTCTAAAAATGTTAATGCATCTTCAAATGATGGAGAGGTTTATTTCTACTTTCATAGCAATTTCATAATTGAAAGAAAAGTCTGTGAAGAAAATTTTGGTTTATTTCATCACTGGTACAATAATAAATGACTTAGATATGAACATTTATTTCTCTAAAATGAGGAAGTATAGCATAACACTGGTCATGGGGCCAATGAAAAAGAAGTGAATATTTACAAAGGAAAGAAAAATGAAGCAACAGCTTGCCAAACAGGCCTTATATCTCTTTTTGAGTCATTTTATAGTTTATCCCAAATCTGAACTAAAAACAGCAATTAAAAAATGTTTGTTTGTTTGGTTTTTTAAACTCTGGTAGGACCTAGTGTCTCTGGCAGAAATAATAACAAAGACCTTTTCAATTCCCCACTACCAAAAAAAACCCAAAAAACAAAAACAAACACTCAAACAAAAAGAAAACCATCATCCTGAAAAAAGATCTAATTCATTAATAGGTTCAAATTTAAGGACAAGAAGCACAGCCAAGCTGTTTTCCAATGATACATACTTAGTCATCTATCAGCCTAGTAAAAAGAACACAACCTTAGTATTAATAAAAAAAAAAAGTGTTAAGGAAATACTTACTTCGAACTTCATACTGATTGTACTCTTCGGTCTTCAGCAGAGGATGAGAGAAACAATGCCATGGTAGCTGTTTCCTAACTTGAGGCAGCACATAGTGGGTTACGAAACCCACAAAGCCAACCAATGCATATAACACAAACTTGAGAGCAGGCTTTAAAAGAAAAAGAGTTGAGAAAATTAGGAGTGACTTTAAGACTCATTTTGGAACCTCTCAACTGGGGGTGCAATTTTCCATTTGATAATAGAGAACAGCAAAGTCAGTTTTAGAACCTAAGAACTAAACATTTATCATAGTTACATTTCTAAGTTATGTAGCATGAAACATAAAGCTCATTAAAATCAAGCCATGAAAGATAATGACTGTTCTTATGTTACAGGTATTTTAAATGTGTAAACTACTTCCTTTGGTGTCTCACACTACTGAGCGTGATTGGAGTTGTACTGCTTCCTGCTCCCAAAAATGTTATATACAATTTCAGACCAATGTAATCAAGTTGTTTTAACTAGCAGAGATAAAGGATATAAACCGAGTAAAACTGAGTCTGAGAGCAGAGCAGGAAAAAAAAAAAGTATTCCACTTTATTTGTTCCTTCACACTGTATATTATTTGAATTCTATGTACAAAAGAGGGAATCGAGTATTCTCTCTTCAAATATTCTATGTAAGTCACATTTAGACATTCTGGAACCACTTGGATGTGAAGGAGTCTCCATTTGCACCTTGATGACCCACTGAACCGTACTTGTTTGGAAGTGGTTACAGACTAATAGTTTGATTATAATGTTTGAAATATTAAATAAAATTAAATAATTATGTCTTTGCTTCTATATTAAACAATCATATTAAACTATCAGAACTGAATAAAACATACGACCCAATGGTCTGTGACAGATGAGACACAGGAAATAAGCCTGAACCCTGAAGGAAGGGAATAAAGGAGGTGAGCATGACTGCTCCAGCTTCCTGCCCTGGGTCTCCAGGTTGTCCCACAGGGAGGGGAACCCAAGCAAAGCCAAGCACACTGTGAGATAAGGATGTGGAACTCTAAAGTTTAGAAAGATCAGGTGGCTAGACTTCACCAGAAGAGACAGTGTATAAAAGAGAAAGCCACCCAGAGGGAGAACTCTGGAGATTTGCAGAGGGTTCCCTTGGAATATTCAGGGAAATACCACTGCATGCAAGTAAGGAAACTACACAAGGGCAGGAAAAGAAGCTTACAAAGGGAGTGGAGATATTACCTAGCACTCAGATAGGGCAGGAGAGTACCTGCTCTCACAAGCCAGACTGAAAGAGCTAAAGATTCACAGAGCACTGAGAAGAGACCTCAAAAGGATATTCTCCTCAGTAGTGGGGAATACCAGCTCTGGTACACATGAGGCCCTAGTCCTACCTCAGAAACATTAAAATTAAGGCCTGAAAGGTTCAGACTGTTAAAAAGTGCTTAACAGTATTCCAGAAAAAAGTTCAAGAATATTTCTGGAAATACAAAATTATCTGACACCTAAATGTAATATTTATAGTATGACATTCAATCAAAAATTACTGAGTGTGCACAGACTCAGAAAACTATGACCCCTAGAGAGGGTAAGAAAATCAGTTAATAAGAACTAAACTGTGATATAGATGTTAGAATTAGTAGAAAAGGACATTAAGAGTTGTAACAGAATATTTTATGTTCAAAAAGTCAAGTAAGGAAGGTGGACATTTCTGATTTTCATTTGACATAGAAAAGCTTTGGTATTTTATTTTTTAAATTTTTTTAGATGTACACAATACCTTTCTTTAAATTTATTTTTATGTAGTGCTAAGAATCGAACCTACTGCCTCACACATGCTAGGCAAGTGCTCTACTACTAAGCTACAACCCCAGGCCAGGGAGACATATTTTTTAAAATGACCTAAATAAACTTCTAGAGATTAAAAATGATAAATTATAAAAAATTATAATTCTGAGATTTAAAAAATGGGATTAATGACAGATTACACATACACAGAAAAAAAGATTAGTGAATTTAAAGACCTATCAATGACACCATTTAAAATTAAACACAGGGGGAAAAAAAAAGGATGAAAATGAACAGAGCATCTGATAACTGAAATATTCTCGGAAGGCAAAGCTGTACATATTTGGAGTTCATGAAGCAGTGTGAGGACAGGGTGGAGGAAGCGGCAAGCTGGGAAAGGCAGGAGGAGAAGTACAGCAAAAACATCTGAAATAATGAAGGCTAAAATTTTCCAAATTTATGAAAAGTTTAAACCCCAAACACAAAAACATGAGGAAATCTACATGAAGGCACAGCATAATCCAATGACTCAAAACTAATGATAAAAGAAAATCTTACAAGAAATAGAGGAAGGAAAAGGTCATCTACAGAGGAATAAAGATAAGGATAACTTGTGAGGATAGTGGCACAAGACTATTATAATCCCAAGGACTCTGGAGGCTGAGATAGGAGAATCACAGGTTTGAGGCCAGCCTCAGCAACTAAGCAAGGCCCTAAGCAACTTAGTAAGACCCTGTCTCAAAATAAAAATAAAAGGGATGAAGATGTGATTTAGTGGTAAAGCACTTCTGGGTTCAATCCCATTACCAAAAATAATTAAATAAAGGTAACAGCAGCTTTCAAATCAGAAGCAATAGAAGCCAGAAGCAATGGAACAACATCTTTAAATACAGAAAGAAAAAACCTGCCTTCTTAGACTTTTACACATAGTAAAGTATCTTTCAAAACCAATGGTAAGATAAGGACTTTCTCAGAAATACAAAGGCTGAAAGAATTTACAGATTCATACTATAAGAAATGTTCTAGTAAATCTTTCAGGTAGAAGGAAATATGGATCTACAGTAACTATGGTAATGACGTGACCCACAGGTAGAAGGAACTATCCTTAAGGAACTCTTGAGGAGTCTCTTCCATATCTGAGCCTGATTAGATAATAAGGTTCTAGGCTTTCCAGCTGTCTAGAAATAAAACTTTGGGGTTTTTTTTTAAACTTTATTTTATTTATTTATTTTTATGTGGTGCTGAGGATCGAACCCAGGGCCTTGCACGTGTGAGGCAAGCGCTCTATTGCTGAGCCATAACCCCACCCCTGACTTTGGGGTTTTTTAAAAGATAATAAGGGCATCTTGCATATGGGAGGGATGCAAGTCATGGATGCTAGAGAGTGGACTGTGGTAGTCAGCCTCCAAAATGGTCCCCATGATCCTGGCTCCCTGGTGGGTATTTCCTTCCCACATTATACCAGGGTTTGTCTATGTGACCAATAGAATATGGCACAAGTACCAATGTGTCATTTCCAATATAAGGTTATAAAAGCACAGCTTCTGTCTTGGACTTTCTTTCTCTAGGATCATTGTTCCAGGGGAAACCAGTTCCCATTTCATGAGGACACTCAGGCCTGCTATGGGGAGAACTACCTGGAAAGGAACTGAATCCTATAAACAACAAACCTCAGAAGATTGCAATATCATAAAAGATCCTAAGTTGGGGATTACTTAAAGCCACTCTCAGATTCATGACCCAGAAAAGGCATGAGAAAATAAATATATGTTAAAACCAAATGAAAAGTCATATATTTCAGTGCTATTGACAAACATTATAATCAAAATCAGAAATGAATTCAAAGGTTATTTTCCCCCAACTGAAAGAATAAAATGATTCCTTTACCTGTAATACTGTGAACACCGTGCTTACATGAATAGCAAAATACAGCACACCAATTACAATGCATACCACTAAGTCAGACTGTAAACGCTCACTCTGTGGAACAAGAAAAAGAAATAATAACAGATTCAGAAATCTGTCTTTTATTCCCAACTGGCAACGTTTGAGAAATAATTTTTCACTGATATTCTTTAACACTTCTACATATTTCTTAAATATAATGATTATTATAGTATATCTTATTTTCTTCCTCAATTTCTTTCCTTATCTATAGTGTCAAGGAAATTAAACAACCAGTTTGCATGCTCTAAACATATTGCAATAGTCTTTTAGAATGAAGGTTTTTTCCCCGCTACTGGTCAAGAGTTTTACATAGAAGAAAAGAAATTAGATACTTAAGTTATCATATCATTTTCAGGTTATCTCCCTTTAGTAAGTTATATTTTCATTGGTCTTTTGAAATGTTAAAACCACATGCATATGTCTTTAGAGGTTATACAGGTTGAGTACCCCTTAACTGAAATGCTTGTGACCATTTCAAAATTTGGAATCTTTCACATTTAAGAATATTTACCTAGACTTTATACCAATTGAGAATCCTTAAAACAAAAAGCCAAAGTTCAAAATGCTCCAAAATCTGAAACATTTTAAGCATCAATTTAGGAACATTTTGCATTTTCAAGATTAGTAATGCTGCACATGTAGAAAAACACAGAAACCTCTTGATATTTCTGATATAAACTAGATTCAGAACCTCCTCTTATGCTTAACATGAAATATCCTTTGCTAACATGGAAACTAAAGTCAGGAAAAAAAACTGTTTCAATTATATCTTGAGGTAGTTTTGAATTTCTAAAGTTTTCTCTAGCTCATATCCACTAATAGTTAAAAGTATGTCCTATTTGATACTTATGTAAATTTTGTCTTTCCCAATGGAAATAATCTAAAAACTGGAGAATACTGTTCTGTTCCATAAAACAGATATGAATCTATAGAATTCATCTTCAAATAATTAATCAAAGAAAATAAACAATATTGTAATTTACTAAATTAGAAACATAAGAGAATTACTGAATTTACTTAAGTATATTAAGATAGATTTGGCTATTGTTCTCTCCTTTAACATGGAAAATGCATAAACTTTTCAAATTGCCCTTGGCAAATAAAACGCCCTAGAGGACTAGTAAGACACTTACAAGGACATAGTTATTTTTTTGTGTGTGGTACTGGAGATTGAACCCAGAGATGCTTTACCACTGAGCCACATTCCTGTTTCTTTTTTAAAATTTAATTTTAAGACAGGGGTTAATTTGTCTGGGCTGGCCTTGAACTTGTCCTCCTGCCTAAGCCACTGGTATTAGAGATATATGCCTGTCCATAGTTTTTAATCAATAATAAAAACACAATGAATCTAATTTACATTAACACAGTACTTTCCCCTTATCTGGATACCTGAAATCACAGGCAATATCTAACCCTATATACTATATTGCTAACCATGATGGCTACTAAGTGACTAACAGGCAGGTAGCAGATATGCATAGACATACTAGACAGAGGGAGGTTCATGTCTCAACTGAGACGGTGCAAGATTTCATCATGCAAATCAGAATGGCATGCAATTTAAAAGTTATCTATTATTTATTTCTGGAACTTTCCATGTAATATTTTTGGATTGCATTTGACAATGAGTAAGGGCAAAGAAGGAGTATTTTATTCATCTTTCAGAGTCTAGTCTAGTCTAGTGTAAACAGGATGAAAAAAAACTCTATGACCAATAAAATAACTTCATTTTCCCTTACCTGGAAATGAATAAATGCCATATTATTCTACATAGAAACGAAGTTTGAGGAATGAACATTTCTTATGAAGGTTGGGTATCCCCTAGACAAAATGCGTAGGTTCAGAAAGAACTGTTTTGAATTTTTTCTTATTTTGGAATATTTGCATTTACCTAATGAGATATCTTAAGGATGCGATCCAAAATTCATCTATGTTTCACATGCAGGATGGCCTGAAGGTAATTTTAAATACTATTTTTAGTCTACCTACATTTTAACTGTGACTGATCCCTTGTGGTCAGGATTGGTATTTTTCACTGTGGCATAATGCTGACACTCAAAAGTTTTGAATTTTAGAGCATTTGGGTTTTTTTGAATTAAGGATGTTCAACTTGCATGTTAAAAATTGGAGTAAAGGTAATCAACAATGTACAACTAACCCCACTCAATGGGACTATATATTTTCTTCTAATTACTAAAGACTTTCAAAAGTATTCATTATACAATAAAATCAACTGTCTAACATTTAAGACCTATAGTTAAATTAAACAACTGAAACTTACAACAGAATTCCTAAGTTTTTCAGGCAGTGGGTCTTTTACTTCAGACAGAGGGTCTTCCGGATTTTTTTCTTCTGTTTTTGGAAAAATCTTGGATTGTACCAAAGAGCTTTACATTTTTAAAAATCAAGAGAAAATAATTAATAGAAAATACATATATAACCTGAAAAAAAGTAATGCAAATGATAGTTTATGACAGAAAAGTGACCCAAGTATATTTAATCAAAAGGAAACAGAAAATCCTAAAAAGTCAAAGGTATCATAAACAGCAATACAGTAAAAATCTTTTTACTGAAACACAGTTTTAATACTTGGGAGGGAAAAAAACCTAACATTTTCAGCAAAGATGGTTAGAATTGACCCAATGTTAATACATTTTGAAAAGGGATTATAGATAGACTAGGCCACCAGCACTTTGGAAAGACATTGGGAAAAGAGGTCTTGGGAGTTCTTTAAAAGAAATGTTAACTTATTTAAATTTCTCTAACAATAACAATTGATTTCACTTACAAAAGTACAGATGGATCACTGCTTTGTCGGCTGAGATGATAGGATACAGCCACCAATAAGCCACAAAAAATGGAGAAAAGTACTGGAATATGTTGGCCATCCCATGAATCCTGTTGAGAAAAAAATGTAACAGAACAATAAACTTCTAATTTATAATAGAATCTTTTTATGTCAGTATTTTGGAAAGAACCAATGAACTTAAATTTTAAAAATGTTTTGGTCATATTATTAGTTGCATTTTATTCCAAATAAATTTAGATTTGTTACTTTCTCATGAGCTAGAATCTAGCTGCTAGGTTTCTCTCAGTAATAAAGTTCCAGATTTCTTTTTTTTAGATTATTTATTGTTTTACTGCTTTCTTATTTCTTACTTAATGCAGCGTCAATATTTTTTAATAAGGGTAGTAAGATGTCCAAAATTCAACATTATGAAACATTCAAATAGTAAAATATGACATGGAAAGAAGCTCTCATTCCTCCAAGCTATCCAGTAGAACCAGTGGGATAGCAGCTTCTAGACTTTACTGTGTCATCTTGGTAAACCATGACTCAAAGGAACATGACAACCACTATTCTCTGACCCAGAGGAACAGGAAGAACTCTCAAATGCCAACCAACCATTCAGGCACAGAGGGCAGCATTTTGGTCTCCCTTTGAAATGGCCAGGAGATTCAAATGACTCCAACTATAGCAATCCCTGCTTTCATTCAGGACTTAAAAGAGACCCTACCACCACAAGAGTCAAAAGAAACTCCCAAGAAACACAAGTAAGACCAGAAATGATTCTGCTGTCAGGGAAGTAAGCTGTGCCTGCACAGTTCTTCTCTAATTCTTTGTAAGAAAATAACCCATTCTGAGATCACAGGGAAGGGGCCTTACACAGTGACCAGCTGAAATCAGGGCAACTATGAACAGCATTTTGCTAGAAGACATAAGTCCTCATCATCCTGGGGAGGGAGTTGCTGCTGGGTTGTGAATTCTATTCAAAACACATGTTCTACCTCTGGAAAACTATCAGCTGCTATATATCTGATTGCAAGTTCAGACTGATCTCTTTTTAAAAGTCCTATAATCTTGGACATCCCTAAAAATCTCGATGTGCCCTGCTCCTTCTACAAGGAACTAGATATCCAAGGGGTGAAAAGAACTCAAAAGAGTTCAAAAAGACATTGACTCAAAAGAACACGTGGCTGCAGTACATCATACAATAGGAAAGGATAAATACGTGACTCCATAGTATGAAATGCAACCTCCACGAAAAGCAAACACCTCGGGCTGCACCACTGCGGGCCACATGCCAGCCACACAGTTGGAGTCTAAACACTGGTGATTTCCCTTAAAATATTATCTACCATGACTTTGATCGACTACACTTAAAAGACCAGCATATTTGTATGGAAATACTCAACTATTTTAAAAAGACAAACTTCCTTCTAAATACCAGGTTTACTTAAAAGTGATCAAGATGTCCAATTTAAATAAATCAATTTCAGACCTTCCCCAGGGTCATCTTAGGTTTTCCTAATAAGAATAGACAAGGGCCAACTGTACCTCACTGGTGACAGAGGGAGTGGTCACGCAAACCCTCTCTTGAATGACAGACCCACACTTTGCCTGAGGGATCATCTTTGAGCCACTCCTGCTTCTGGAACCCAGTATTACAAATGCACTTTACAACACAGTGCTACTCAAAGAGGAAATAACCAGGAAAAGAAAAGGTCCATTTATTCCCGTCCATGCCATCTAAAGTTACTGAGTACAATAATCAAGCTGGAGAAGGGACGAATCACAACCTGAAACAATAAAAAAACTGTGACATGGGCCCTCTGAATTGCAAGTTTGAACTGAAAAGAATCTGCATGTTGGCAAGCCAGTTTGATCCCTGAGAAGTTTGCTTCACGCTTTGTTTTCTCCCTCCAGCATCTTCTCTCTCTCCTAGTTAAGGCCTGGATAGTGTTGAAATAGTGTACAATTTCTCCAGAACCATTAGTCCCCCGAGGCCTCAGGCTGGGTGCAGTCTGGCTCTGGCTCCCTAGTGCCTGGCTCTGTAGGCTGCCTCTGCAGCTCCTCCACCATCCGAAGCAGGGCAGACCTCTCCAGCTCCAGAGCCAACATGGCCTGCTTCAGCTTGCTCTCACTAATCAAGAGCTTCTCTACTGTGGCTTCAAAGCTCTGGATCCTACCATTTGCCACCTGCAATTGCTCAAGGAGATCAAAGTTCTGTTTGCGTAAGCTGCTGTTGGTTTTCTCTAATTTATCCATTCTTTGGTTGTCACTGAGAGAAGAGGAATCAATAAGTTCTTCTTGAAGTACATGGTACTCAACTTCATAAGCCTATAACTGTTTATCGATGTCTATCTTAAACACCTGTTTGATGGTCTTCTCCATTTGTACCAACCCCAAGTTAGGTAGTGTGTTTTTGATAAAGTCCACTATGGTTTCTAAGTTTTCGTGCGGCAGAATCAAGGGCTTATGGCTTCCCAAAAGACTTAGAGCCACTTTAAATATGACCTCTGACCCTTGAAGAAAGACCATATCAAAGAATCTGGCTACAAAGCCCAGTGGGAACTGAGAAGCGAACATGGTGAGGAACCAGGGTGCAGCATAAAGACTAGGGCCGATCTTGTGCTCCTCTAGGTGATCATAGAGATCTCTGTGGTAGTCATGGAGAAGCCACGAGAGCTGGTACATCTGGATCTGTAAAATTATCATGTCTGGCAGATATTGCTTCCGCAGTCCCATGTCAAACATCAAAAACTTGAGCATTTTAAATGCCTCTTCCTCACTCATATGAAGCAGCAAAATGCCTGCCACAAAGCTGAGGTCTAGATGAGGCTAGACCTACTTCCTGGTCTAGAAGTGAGTAGGCCTTCAAAATGTTGTAAAGTGACAGTTGCCCTGCTCCGAGCTGGGCAGAGAAGTACAGATGTGTTGGAAAGGTTTGCCCGAGATCAATAAGAATGGCGTGCTGCTGGGAGGTTAGCTGCTTTAGGAGCTCTTTGTAGGGCACATCCTCTGGCTGCTGTTTACTGGGAAACGGATGTTTAAGGTGGAACTGCTTTGCTAGAAATTTCCAGATTTCACCCCGATGATGACAAGGCACACCTTGTCCAACCGCCGAGTTCATTTTTTCCATATCAAACTTAATTTTTGATCTTCTTGGAGTGTTAAGCATCTTTTCCCATACTGTAGTTATTTCTTTAAGACAAGGAATGATTTCTTCATAATCGAGCTTCAGGCATTTGTTCAGCAAGTCATTCTCAGAGGCTTGTAGCTTCCGATTTTCCTTCTCCATTCTGAGGAGCAGTATCTGTCACAGAATAGCCTTTTCCACAGCTCATGAAGCTCCCGTGATGTCCTCTTCTTTTCCTCTGGTACAGGGCCAAAGGGTCCATCTTTACATACTGGTTCTAAAGGAGACCTCTCCCAGCTCTGAATAATCCTCATATCTGCCAGGGGAGATGCATGCCTTCTGTGGGGTGGCCACATGCAGGAATATCTGCTGCCTCCTTGAGTGCCGCTGGGTCTTCACTGGGGTCCCACCAGAGTCACCGATGTGGTTTGCTTTGGATTCAAGGTCCTTTCATTTGTGAGGCATCTCTGTGCTCACTGAGTGATACCTCATAAGTTTTCTCTGAAAGACATCTGGAGACCCCTGAGTGGGCTCTGGAAGTTCTGGGCAGCCCACTGGGAAATGACTCAGGGTGTTTGCTCGCCTCCTGAAGGTCTGCTGGGGGGAAATCGAAGCAGGCTCTTCTGCAAAATGGCCCTTTAAATCACTGGACAGGTCATCCGAAGAGCCGAGGAGCTTGAAAGAACTCTCAGAGATGGGCAAGGAAGGCCTCCTTGTCACCCACTGACGGCTCCTTGCTGATGTTACTTAATGTGCTAGACATAGAGGTGTCCAGATCCACGCTGGTAGAGTGTTCCTGCAGGCCTTTGGTCTTATTACCCTGAGACAAAATACTTTCTAAAGACTCTGTTAAAGATCTCTTTGCTTTATTTTTCAGCATATCTAGCCTAAATGGAGTGGCACTGGCTGGCAATTCACTTCCAATATTTTCTGCTGCAATCTGTGATGCCTGCTTCATCTCCCTGATGTGGATGTGTTCTTTCTGCTTCTCTTCATACAAATATCTCATAAAAGAAATGATCGATTCATTTTCTTGCTGCTCACTCCTTGGTCTCAATTTCTGAACCTCCTCAAAAATAGTTGCCTGTTCCTGATTAGTTAATGTTGTCAGGTGTTTTTGGAGTTCTAGTTTGGATTTGAAAGAATTCATTCCCTCTATCTTCTCACAGAGCTTGTACAGGGCCTGCAAGGGGCAGCCCTCACATAGCTGGGCTGGAGCTTTTGCAGTCTGCTGCACTGCAGCCACTGTGAAAGCCTGTTGCAGGGTCATCATGATTTCATCAACCAGAGCTTTATTTGTACACTGGAACACATAACAGACAAAATGGAAGCCACCACCTCCCGAAGACTCCCAGCACCCAAAGTGGTCCACATGTCTAATGCCCTGAGAGCAAAAGGATATTTCCTTAAATTTTTTTTCCAGTGCCTTTTTTTTTGTTGTCAGGACTGAGGAAGTAAACTTCAGACTGGCCAATCATGAAGAGCATAGTTCGATTTCCCTCAATATTTGTTGGCTGCACAATATTGTATCCACTAATTAGGTGGTTCTCAATGTCATTTTCTTCAAAAGAACTGAAGAAACTGCTGCCTCGGAGGCCAGCATCCTGAAACTCCTTCCTGAGGCCAGTGAACACAGGCCAGGCTGGGAGAAGGACTTGCGCATGGGCCTGCGCGGTTCTGGTGCCCGGTTCCAATCAACCAGCTGGCTGCAGCTGATGTGGTTTAACTTCTCAATGCACTCATCAAATCAGCGCTGGCGGGGCCTTCTTGTGAGCTATCACAAAAGAGCACCATGAACTTCTTGGCAAATGTGTTGTCAAACTCCCAGAGGCAGTGCAGTTCCTCCTGGTGGGCGATCTTCCTAGCCTGGCGGATGGGGATGGAACTGATGATCTTAGACACCTTGGCCACCCAGCTGAACAACAGTGACACTGCAGGCTGGGCGGCTCTGGTTCACTCCCGCTGCAGCTGGCCTGGTGCTGTGGGCGGGCTCAGGGCATACCTCAGAGGCTGCAGAAAGAGCGAGGGCTCCTCCCCACTCTCACTACCAGATATGAGCCAGATTTCTTTTGTTATTAAAGCTCTTATTCATTTACTGGGAAAATTTTGCTTTTGATGCTTGCTACTACCATTATTTAATATTTTAAATAGCATGTATAGTAAATTATGTGTTCTTTTTTTGAAGAATAAAATAACTTGGTAAATTCATTATATATAACAATGGAGCAGGAGGACATGATAGAACACATTAGGCCAAAGAATATCTTGGTGTCTTACATGCTACTTACACAGTACAACCATTTTACTCATGCAATATATACCATACTATTATAACTTCCAGAGCACTGAGCAACATTCAATAACTATTACCTGATAGAATGAATGTATATTCCCACAAGGAAATAATAGAAAGGATAAGCTTTCAAGGACAACCAAACACAGGCAGGTGTCATGTTAGCCCTGTGGCACTGAAGTTATCTCTGGATACTACTAGCATGATATATGGCATAGAGTGGACAACCCTGGTAACAGGAATAGTTCACAAATATGTTCTATGTGATGGATAACATTCTAATCCTTTATCTTTCTTAGGGAATTTCAGAATGGAAAATGATAGGAGTATGGTAGTTTTTTACTCATTTGCCTCCCCATGCCCGAATACTCTTGGAAATTATTCTAATCACAACATAGACATTTTGGTAATGGCTAAATCAAAACCTTATCATCATATTAAATAGTGTATGTACAGCCCCATTCCTAGGTATTTGTAAATATTTTCTAAATAATTTTAACAGTAATCTTTGGAAATACACACTATTACTCCCAATTTATGGATAAGGAAGCTAAGGCATTCAGCGTTTCAACTGTCCAGTGAAGTGGTGGAACCATAAACTGAACTTCTGACACATTTGAATGTGCTGAGAAGAAAGTTAAAAACATGCAAATTTGCATGAGTTCAAGAATGAAAGATTAATACATCAGAAAGCAAAGGAGAAAACAAGATGTATGCAGGAAAGAGAATCTGTAGAATAATAAAAAATAATTAAAAAAAGTAAACAGATATATGAGAAAGAGTAATCTTTGTAAAATGCAACTCTAATCATTTCCTGTCCTACCTCAAATACACTGATAATCTCCCATCTTTAGACCACACATTCAGAATACAGGGTATTTCATAATTTAGTCCTTGATTACCTTTTTAGCCTTAATGAAGACCATCTTTCCTCATGTATCCAAATTCTAGCAACTCCAAAATTAGTTGCTGTTTTCCTTTACAACACTTTTTTCCCAAATTCATGGCTCTGTATTCTCTGTTTCAACTAGCTAATTCTTACTTGTCCTTCAAAATTTGGTTAAAATCATCCTCCTAGAAAATGGCCTTTATTCCCTTTTAATGTCAATTTATATAACCACAGCATTCTGTTTTCATAGCCTCTGTTACCCTATACTGAATATGTTCCTTGACTTAGTAATCCCAACTAACCTATAAATTCCTTGGAAGTGAGAAATGGACCTGGGGATGTGGCTCAGTGGTAGAACACTTGCTTGCCTAAAATGTATGTGCTGTGCATTTGATCCTCAGCACTACCAAAAGAAGACCAAAACAAACAAACAAGCAAGCAAAAAAAACCCCACAAAACCAGCAGGAAATGGCTTTTTGCATTGTTCTTGACACACAGTAAGTGACCCATAAACACCACAGAATAAATGAAGCAAAGAAAAATGCTGTGAGTCATTCTTCATAATTATTTCAACCCTAACCATTCTCTAATTGCCTCGCATTAACCACAAAAAAAACAAACAAATCTCAGAAATTATATGTAAGGGACTGTAAATCTCTATTTAAGAAAAAAGGGGGCTAGGGTTGTGGCTCAGCGGTATAGCACTTGCAAGGCCCTGGGTTCAATTCTCAGCACCACATAAAAATAAGTAAACAAATAAAGGTATTGTGTCCAACTACAACTAAAAAATAAATATAAAAAAAAAACCCTGAAGATTTTCACGCTTACAATTTGGTGACACAGGTTCGTAAGTTTGTTCTTTTAAATGGAAGTTAGAGAGGAAATAGGAAAAGAAAGATGGGTTTGATCTTCAAAGGGAGATCAATAGAGGAAAGGGGAAGGGAGGAGAAAACGGGGAGGGAAAATACCAGGGAATAATAGTGACTAAATTATTTTGTTATATTGTGTGCAATGCACAAACATGCAACAATAAACCCCATTATGTAAAACTATAATGTACCAATAAAAATACTGAAAATAAACAAAATTGTGTATTAGTTAAAACAAGACAATTTGGTGACTTTAGAGCATGTGGTACTAGGCATCAAACTCAAGGTTTCGTGTATACTCAGTAAGTACTCTACCACTGAGCTACATCTCCAGCCCTTGGTGACAGTATTTTTAAAGAGAGCTCATAGGCTCATTCAGATGCTTACCCTAAAATGGCATTAAATTCTAGCATATTAATTTTTATTAGCATGTACCTTAAATTGTAGTCCTTGAACTTATTCTTACAACTTTAAAGAAACTTTAATATAAAAAATAGTAGTTATATAACTTCTTAACTAAACATATAGCATATTCTGTGATTACCATGCTCACCCCATCCCAGATGAGCCTGGTTTTTGATAATCCATTTCTAATACTAACCCATGGTTAATACAGAAAAAAAAATTCTTTTAATAATCTATTAAATTTCTTTCAAATTCAAAGTAAATGAAAATAAGAATAACGTGAAATAAGCCAATCCCCCAAAACCAAAGGTTGAATGTTCTCTCTGATATGGGGATGTTAACGCAGAATAAGTTGGGAGGGGAAGAATAGAAGTTCAGTGGATTAGACAAAGGGGAATGAAGGGAAAGGGGTAGGGATAGTGCTAGGAAAGGCAATAGAATGAATTGGACATAACTTTCCTATATTCACATACGAATATAACACCAGTGAAATGCCACATCATGTACAACCACAAGAATGAGATCCTAATTAGAATAAGTTATACTCCATGTGTATATAAGATGTCAAAATACACTGTGCTGTCATGTATATCTAAAAAGAACAAAAAAAAATTTAAAAAAAAGAATAACATTTAGCACATGAACACAATGGAAATTAATGATTAAGTGGCACCAGGGGGAAAAACATTTTTAGTCAATTTAAAACAATCTTCATAAAGAAATGTAACCTTGGGCTGGGGTTGTAGCTCAGAGGTAGAGTGCTCACCTAGCATGCATGAGGCACTGGGTTCGATCCTCAAAACCACATAAACTATAATTTATTGCTCACCTTTAAAGCTCCGTAACATAATCCATACAATAAGGCTACTGCCACAATGCTACAGATAAAACTGTAAAGTGCTGCAAGCAGGCTTGTAGTAGCTAGAGAGTATAGAAAAAAGAAATCAATACTTTATAAACATCTATGGAAAAAACTTTAAAAGTCACCAAAAAGCATTTAAACTATTAAAATGTCCTATAATACTAGTATATTATTATCTACTCATTTGACTTTTAAAAATTGTTACTTCATTCTGTTCTTTCAAAATATTTTGACCTGACAAAGATTTGCTATTCTCAAATCTCTAATGCAAGGTAAAGTATATTTATCTCAGGAGTAATGAACAATTAAGCAGAGTAGAAAAAGTTAAATCTATATTATACTTCAAGAATGTAGCTTAGATCCAGAAAGTTTGGAACATAAGTTATGCAGAAGCCTGAAAACAAACTGGAGATGTATGAGTTAATCACTGAATGATATCAGTCTATGTAAAAAGAACTCGGTACCCACAGAAGTAAATCTATATTCCTGTGCATTGATTAATTCTCACACAAAAAGTGTAGATCTGACTACAACAATAACAACAAATAGATCCAATGGAATTACTAGTAATAAGGAAGAATGAATGATTAAGATAGCTAGGATTTATTTTAAAAATATATAGATATATTTTTTTTTACTGTGCTCTTATATTGTGATCATAAAAGAAAATTTACAGAAAAACTTTCTTTATGAGATATTAAAGTCTAATACCTTGTTGCAAGGGTGTAAACCATGACAAAACTCCTTTTATAAACCACCTATATACTAAGTCCGTATCATAGTATTTAAATAAATTTAACACCAATAACAGTTCTAAAGGCTGTAACTGTCCCCTATTTATTAAGCTATGCTTAAATACTGTAATCTACAATTTTTATAAAGAGTACTCACCATTACCACCAAAAATATGAATATCCAATTGTTCACAAAGGTACATTACAAATGTATTCACCTGAGGCAGGAGGCCAATGAAAAACACTATTGGGAAACAGAGTGTAAACACTATGGAAAGAAAGAATAGCATATTAAAAATATACTGTATTCATCCTTTTGTTCACTTAAAGACCACAAGCAATGCAAAGAAATACAACATTAACATAAACTACTAGCAATTTTTTTTAAAAGATATCATTTAGGGCTGAGGTTGTGGCTCAGTGTAGAGCACTCGCCTAGTGCGTGAGAGGCCCTGGGTTCAATCCTCAGCACCACATATACATAAATAAAATAAAGGTATTATGTCCACATACAACCAAAAAGTATTTTTAAGAAAAGATATTTAAATTTATTTATCTCTACATAACTGAGTATTAAACAAAATCTTTCACCTATAAGCAATATCTTTTAAAATTACTTCAACTGATATTGAGGGAATGGGGGAAGGAAGAACAGTACAATGAATTTGACCTAACTTTCCTATATACATTTATGAATATACCACAGTGAATCTCACCATCATGTATGTTCACAACAATTAAAAAAAAACATAAGTAAATAGCATTGAAAGATCAGTGGAGTAAAAGGAAGGGAACAGGGGAGGAAGGTGGGAAGAGAAAAGGGGAAGTACTGGGGACTGAATTAGAGCAAGTTATATTCCATGCTTTTATAATTATGTCAAAATGAATCTTAATGTCATGTATAATTTAAAAGAACCAATAAATTATTTCAACCATTTTTACATAATAAGAACCTAAAATACAGAATTTTTAAAAACCCACAACTTTCCCTTGTGTTCTGTTCAAGAAGTTTCCTTACTCATAATAGTTACACAGGTTTTTGTCCTCAGAGATGATTATAATAAACAGCAAAATAAGTTTATTAAAGCTATTTGACCTATATAATTGATTTATTTATCAGTGAACTGTTTGAAAACAAATAAAATAATGTTAAGATGAGACATACTTTAAAGCTGACTTACCTATAACTAAATCCCTGGCTGATACAAACACCAGTGGATTGGTGAATGTTATTCCATATAATTTGAACTTGGTTGTAGTAAGGTTTCTGCTACCATAATCCAAGAACCAAATTAGACCACAACATAAACAGAAGTAAACTGGTCTACTGTAAGCAATGATACGATTATGACCCTGCAAATGACATATTTTTTAAAAGTCAGTCTAGTTAATTTTAAGAGTCAACACTAGTTACTGAGATCATTGATTGCTTATATTCTAATGATTCAAAATATTTCTACATGAAAGCCAGGTTTCTGATAATCAAACAAAGGAATAACAGATTCAGAAAGGAGGAAGAATAGAATAAACCCTGTGATACTGGATTCAAAGTAGAAATATCAAAATGAACTAATTATTTTAATATGCACATAAATAGATATGTGTATACGCACACATGTATTTTACATCTTTATCCACTGAGAGGATCCAGAAGCAATGACAATCTAGGAGAGATAAGTAGCATCTAGACCTTAGTTTACAAACACCATTTTTCATGAAAAAGAATCGAAGCTTCATAAAGAAAAGACTGGTTTTGAGTTAGGGTAGGAAAAGTATATGATCAATCTAGAAAAAATTGTTGTTAGAAAAAGGAGGGAAACATTTAAAGAATGACAGGGATATGTCAAAAGGACACAAAAGGCAGCTTGATGGGCTCCCAGTGGCTGAATCAGGAACAGTTTGAGCATCAAAATAAGTATTAAAGTGACATTATAATCCACTAAACAAAAATAATCCATGAATCCACACTAATACATACATAATGACAGAATGAAGAGCTATTTGTTTCAATAAAGAGTAAACTAATAAATGTAGAAGGAATGATAGAATTAGAAAATCACTATTTGCCAGTCATCAAATGATAACTGAGTCAGGCAAGAAACATCAGTAATACTAAGTGAAACAAATGAGTAGAACAGATACATAGTCTCAGAGTGTCTCCCAATAAGATACTTATGAACCACAAGAGAAAAACAGTGATATTACAGTAGAGGAGTAGTTCTGAAGGAAGTGGGAGAAGATTTTGCTTTCCAGAGGATATTTGCCAATTTGGATACATTTTTATTATCACAAATGGGTGGTGGGGAAGGGGGGGCGGTGAGGAGGTGGGGGTGGCGGTTACTAGCATCTAGTGAGCAAGGATTTAAAACAATCACATTCATGAAAGAAAGCATCACCATAATCTGTTGTTGGAACTTATTCCTGAATTTCATTAAAGAGGATGTCTTTTGGTCTTACCACTAAATAAATGCTCAAGTTAGATCTAAAACAGGATCACATGTCATAAAAACAGTGCCAAGCAGATTACATTTTCGTGTAAAGTCACAGAAGTAATAAGGTTTTCTTCTCATTATGTAGTCCAAAAGTATTAACACCAAACTAATGTATTGCACTTCTTTATTGCAATTCCTAGTGATTATCAAAGCACAATAACATAGTTTTTCCCACTTCAAAAATCTATTTTTCAGTATTAATTCACTATTATTCAAAATTTATTAAATGCAAATAATCATGAGTTTATATGAATCATGTCTAACTGATAACCTCTTACAGAAAGAGGATTTTATCAAAATTGAATTGCTATGCTTGCTTTAACCAAGGTTTAGAGTCCACCAGTACAATGTCATTTTATTTCATGCTAATAAATTACCTATAATCTGTCAAATCTTAAGATGAGAAAATAGTAATATAAATCTTAATTCAATTCAACACATGCCAAAAGGAAAAAAAGGGGAAGGGGGTTTTGATAACTATTAAGGAACAATGAATTACAGCCATTTTAAGAGTGACTTACATGCCTGGGCGAAGAAGAATCTGGTTGAACACTCTGGAAATGAAACAGAAAGACAGATTACACTACTACTACAGTCCTGGTGATTATACAAGCAACTTTCAAAATGCCTGAAGTGATTTCAAGTAAACATTCTATAATAAAGAGATGACCTCCATTAATTCTGTTCCAAAGATGAAACATCAGCTCCAGATACTGTTGTTACAGGGATATTAAAAACATCTCACATTTTTCCCAACTCTCACTTATTCTGGTAAATTAACAAGTTGCATCTATCTACCTTAATAGGTTTTTTTTTAAAAAAAAATTTTTGTGATACATGGATACAATATCTTTATTTTGTTTATTTTTATGTAGTGCTAAGGATCAAATCCAGTGCATCACATGTGTGAGGCAAGCGCTCTGTCACTGAGCCACAACCCCAGACCTAGCATAATTTTTGAAATGACATTTGATAGACCTATCTTATTGTTTAGCTCATTATTACACATAAGCATAGTTATGGTAGAATTCTTTCTCCTGAGACAGTACCTCCCCTTCAGAAAGTACACAGTAACATGGGGTAGCTTACAGAAATTCAAGTTCTATCCACAAATTCTAAGTTTACTAGATAATTCATTAGTACCTGTATTACATATTTGCATTTACAATTAAAATAACCAAGACTGGGGATGCAGCTCAGTGGGAGAGTGCTTGCCTAGCATGGTGAAGGCTCTGGGTTTGATATCTAGCATCAGAAAGTAAGTAAGTAAGTAAGTAAGTAAGTAAATAAGTAAATAAATAAATAAATAAATAAAATGATTTAATAAAATGAAAAAAAACTGAAACATTTCACATTAAAATAATCAAAGAAGTTTAGCTGTATCTTTTTAGAAGATTTTCTGTTAAAAATGTGCTAGGGCTGAGGTTGTACCTCAGTGGTAGAGTGCTTGCCTAGCATGCATGAGGCACTGGGTCTGATCCTCAGCATCAGAGAAATGAATAAACAAACAAATAATTATTTTTTAAAATAGTATGTTTAAAAAATTTAGTGACAAAACATATAACTTTTCTTCCACATTTCAGTTCATTTCCAAAGGCATACCAAAAAATTCCATCACCATCCTATAATTCCAGGATCGATCGATCTCTCTCTCTCTCTCTCTCTCTCTCTCTCTCCCCCACCCCACCGTCTCTGTCTCTCACCAAGCAATCTTTCAGTACTTTCAACTTTAACATCTATTCTTTCAAAACTTTTGTTTCCTCCTTTCTAATTTCTCTTATGTCATTCTTCTAGTCAGCTAGTTAAAAAAAACTCTGTCACCTTTTACCTTTTGCCTATTTAACCAGATTAATCTGAAAGCAAAGGACAAGAGTTTTTAAATTTGAATGAATTTAATGGTTTAAGGCAATAAAGAGATAGATTAAGGTGGCTGAAATAAAAGGAAAGAACAAAGACCAATGATTTTAATATAGAATAACCAAATTTAATCAAATGGATTCAGTTACTTGTTTTCCAGGGATTAAGGAGGAAGGAGCAGAGAGGTTCTAAGATTCTAAGTTGGTATACCACTGTCAAAAGCTAAGAAACTCAGAAAGGAAAATATTAATCAAGAGATGATAATGTGCTATTTTTGACATGTGTCCAACTGTCTATTAGATAAGCTTGTGAAAGAGGTGCAGACATCAATCTGGATGTAACTCACATAAGGAGGCAACAAATAAACTTATAAAAGAGAATTGACTTCACAAATAAAAACTATTAACTGCAAAGAGGGTCAAATAAAACCCAAGAGAATTCTCATAAATTAAAGTGGTTGAAGGAACAAAGAGGCACCAACAAAGGCAAAGGGAGTCACTGGAGCACATGTGAACCATTGGAAATGAGCAGCAGGAAAAAGGACATGAAAATGGAAGGCAGTATTAACGGGTGTTAAATGATACAGCCCCCACAGAGAGTGGGATGAGAAAAGGACATAAATTTAACAATTGGAATAATTATTAGCAACCACACAGACTGCAGTTTTAGTACTGCAATGATGAAAGAAGTATGGGTGGAGCTTAAAGAAATGAAGCAGATTATCTAGGTGCTTACTCCAGATGTCTAGTTATAAATGGAGAGAGAAAAAAGAAAGGACAGCCGATACTACAAACAGAACTCAACAGTTATCAGTTGAGGGGGAGGGCTCTGTATATGAACACATATAAGATAAATGACCAATGCAAAGAAAAGGGCATATACTAAGGAATTGAGGAAAAGAAACAGTCCATATTAAAAGCCCATACTATTTTAAATGGAAGGAGAAATTTTTGATTGTACATGAGCTGGTGTATGTGATTCTCCCATTTCTTTTAAAAGCTTAAAATTAACAAGCTTATAAAATCTTGTTTTTTTTTTAAATTTGAATTATTTATTTATTTATTTATTTATTTTAATGTTGGTTGTTCAAAACATTACATAGTTCTTGATATATCATATTTCACATTTTGATTCAAGCGGGTTATGAACTCCCATTTTACCCTGTATACAGCTTGCAGAATCACATCAGTTACACTTCATTGCTTTACATATTGATATACTCATGTCTGTTGTATTCTGCTGCCTTTCCTATCCTCTACTATGCCCCCTCCCCTCCCCTCCCCTCCCCTCTTCTCTCTCTACCCCCACTACTGTAATTCATTTCTCCCCCTTGTACTGTTTTTCCCTTTCCCCTCACTTCCTCTTGTATGTATTTTTGTATAACCCTGAGGGTCTCCTTCCATTTCCATGCAATTTCCCTTCTCTCTCCCTTTCCCTCCCACCTCTCATTTTTGTTTTTTTGTACCACTATTAAAATAATAACAACGTGACAACAATCTTCACCTTTTGATGTCCCAAAAGAACAAAAACATATGTACTAGGCTTTCACATTATTATACCTACCAATGACAGAAATTTCACCCACAGAATAAAAAACTGAAAAGATGGGAGCTGGGCATGGTGGCACACCTATGATCCCAGCAGCTCGGGAGGCTGAGACAGGAGGATCCCAAGTTCAAAGCCAGCCTCAGAAACATCAAGGTGCTAAGAAATTCAGTGAGTCCCTGTTTCTAAATAAAATACAAAAAAGGGCTGCAGATGTGACTCAGTGGTTGAGAACCCTGAGTTCAATCCCTGGTACCAGAGAGAGAGAGAGAGAGAGATAGAGAGAGAGAGAAAGTTATGTTGAAAAGTTAAAAAGTAAATCTCAAGAAGGCAAATTCTTACTTTAAGAATTTTTTGGGGGGTGAGGGGGCTGGGATTGTGGCTCAGCAGTAGAGTGCTCGCCTAGCATGTACGAAGCCCTGGGTTCAATCCTTAGCACTACTTATAAATAAATAAACAAAATAAAGGTATTGTGTCCAACTACAACCAAAAAATAAATATTATTTTTAATAATTTTTTTTTAATTACAAAGAAATAGTTTTGGGAAACTCAATTTATGTGTAATTATTTTTATATCCATATTCCCCTTTTGTTTCCTACATAATTTAATGCAAACATCCAAGGAAAATAAATTAAAAATTATCTTACTATAATTTGGTGAATGGTATGAAGTCTGTCTGTTTTTTGTTAAGGCAAATATTATTCCACAGCAAGAAAAGAAAATAAACTGGTACCTTTAGTAGGGAGTACTGACAGCTGGCTATGACCAGGCAGAATTGGAAGACCCAGATGTCTCTGAAGAAGCCTTGTATGAGAAGAATAGATCCCAAAAAAGCCACAAGAATAGCCAGAATGACAGCTAACACATTTTCCAGGATCTCACGATTTCTGTAGACAGAAAAATTTATAAGTAAGTATATCATCAACCATACTAAAAAAAAAGGGAAGACATCAAAGTGAAGCTTGCTGGGATGTCTTTTGGGTACTGGGTTTGAATAAAGTTTTGCATCATACTGAAAAAGAAACTAGTTTCATGTGGATACAGCACAAAATTTAATATCCAAAACATGCTATAGTGAATTATAGAGTTCCAATTATAACATATACTGAAATTTCAAGTTCTATTTAAAAGAACTTTACTTTAAAAAAATCTGGTGCTGAGGACGTAGTTCAAAGGTAGAGCATTTGAATATTGGGCTCAATCACCAGCACCAAAAAAAAAAAAAAAAAAAAATTAAAATCTGCTTTTCCATCAAATTTGTTGCAAGATACCTAACCAATTTGGAAGACAAATAAAGCAGATTTACTAAGAAATAAGTTAAGTTTAAAAGGCAAAATCTCAAAATAATTTCTAGAAAATTAAATTTTAAATATCTGTGATTTTATATGACAAAGTTTGTAACCAAATTTTGATATCAAGTGGTTTCATTTTCCCCATCTCTCAGTCATCTGAAATAATCCAAAAACTCACTTACTAGAATTACTTAAATACAGGCTCTTACGTATCTTGAGAATGAAGGTAGTGACAAAGACCATCAATTCTGCCTCTATCAAAGTTGCTCAGACAATTCTATACTTTAGCAAACTGACACTGTAAAAGAAACAATATGATGCCCAAGATATAACAAATAGCAATGAAGGTGATTTTGATGCTACACCAAAAAATAAAAAAAAAAAACTAAAAATCTATCTCATTACTTCTTGGGGATATTTTATTTGCAAAATGTTAAACCAATTCTTTAAAGAACATTAAATGACACAGAAATATGCTCAGCACATTTGCTATATGAAGAAAGTAGGATACAAAACCAGATGTATAGGAAGATACAAGTTCTGTAATTAAAAAACACAAATATAGGTTAAAAATGGTAAGATACCAAAAATGATCTTACTAATAATGGTTCACTCTCTGTGGAGTGATTATGGTTTGCCCATTTCTATCTACAAAATTGTCTTTGAGGTGAAGAATTACTTTCATAATCATGAGCAATTTTAATCAATTTTTTATTAACTCAATGCTATGTTTAAAATAAGTTGGGATAAAAAAATTCACAAACACCTCTCTATTACTTCACTTAATAGTTCTACCAAGCTAAAAATGTTCAACAATATTTTCAAATCAATCATTTTTTGACATTTTCACTTGATCTGAGAAGGCAAGTAAGTAACTCCAGATTTGCCCAATCCAACGACCTTTTCAATCCTTGTCTCACCCTGCATACTCTCTTCCTTGTAAATTGGATGTGTGCTTTTCTTTGGATTTAAAATATTTTTCCACATTGATGAATTCAATTTATCATTTAGTTTTTTGTGTTGTTGTTGTTGTTTTACTGATCTTGTTTTTGTTGTCACTGATAAGAAATCTAAACCAAATTTTCCCCTGCTTTGTTTTGTTCTAGAATTCTTATTGTTTTAGGCTTAACATGTAGGTCTATGATCAATTTTAAATTAATTTTTATAATATGGTACAAGGTTAGCATACAATTTTTTATTACTTTTATTTGTTTTTTGGGGGGGAGGGGGGCATATGACAATCCAATTGTTCTAGCATCATTTGTTGAAAAGACTATCCTTTCTTCATGTCATAGATTTGGATATTACTTCGATACCACCTGGACCTGGAAGTTTCTTTGTAGGAAGGTTTTTAACTACAATTTCCATTTATTTAAGTACACAGTAGACCATTAAGATTATGTATTTTTGAACTTTAATAATTTATATCTTTAAAGAATCTGTCCATTATACATGTGTCCACTGTCAAATTTATTTACACACAGCTATTCATAATATTCTCTTATCATTCTTTTAATACTTGCAGATCTGTAGTTATATTTCACATTCCTAATATTGGTAATTTGTATTATTTTTTTTCTTGTCAGGCTGGCTTCATTTGTTCTACTGTTTTTCTGTTTCCCCTATGAACTATTTCATCTCTTACTATTTTTTCTCTCTCTTTACTTGGGCCTATTGTGCTTTTGTTCTTTTAGTTTCCTACAATACAAGTAGAAAGCAAAGTCACTGATTTGAGACCTTCCTTTTCCAATGTTGGTATTTAATACTATAATTTTCTCAAGTATGGCATTAAAGGTATCACCAAAATTGAGATACATTATTTTTATTTTCATGCAGTACAAAATACTTCCTGATTTCCTGCTTGATTTCTTCTCTAGTCCATGGGTTATTCAAAAGTACTAGTTTCCAAATATAGGAGAATTTTCCAAAGTCCTTTTTGTTATTTATTTATAATGTAAATTTGCTGAGGGCCATTACCAAGTAGGTATGACGCATCGTAATCCTTGCCAGTGTACCCCATGTTAAATGGACTTGCCTTGGAAATTTGCTGCGACCTTGCTTGTGTGTTTGAGAAAGGTGACCCTGCTCAATCACCAGGGTGGATCCAGGATTAGGGTGTATTCCTGCAGGAAGTTTCCCCGTCCTTGGGTTTAGGAGTTAGGACAATAGGAGTTTTAGGGAAGTTGAGGTTGAAGATTATTGATGCTGGGATTAGGGTGTTCCTGCTGCTTGTTCCCGTTGAGTTCTCGTGAGATTAAAATGGGATTTGGAAAAAGCCTCCTGGAATAGGATTTGGGATCGGACATATTGGAACTGCCCCTGAACGTGTGTGGAGGCTGGTGTGAGATCGGGAATAAAGAATTGCTGTTTGAACCTACAAAGCTGTGTGGTGGCTCCTGATTCTGGTGCCCCCCCCCCCCAAGACATAGGCATAAATTCATTGTAGTCAAAGAGCATACTATATGATTTGAATTCTTTTAACATTTATTGACCTTTCCATTTTGGCCCAGAAAATGGTCTATTTTGGTAATGTTCCATGAGCAATTAAAGAATATGGAGCTCATTATGGGTGGAGTGTTGCATAAATGTCAATCAGCTCAGGGTGGTTGATAATATTGTTCAAGTCTACCATATCCTCACTGCTATAGGCTGGATTCTGAATGTCTCCCAAGGTACTATGTTGAATGATTGTTCCTCAGCCTATGGTGCTTTTGGGAGGTGGAGCCTAGTAGAAGAAATATTCCTTTAAGGGAATATTGTGACCAAAGCCCCTTTCTATTTCTCTTTCTGCTTTCTGGCTGCTATGAGGTGAGCAGATTCCTTCACCGTAAGCTCAACCTTGACACAGGCTTAAAAAAATGAAGAGTCAAGTGATCATAAACTGAAACCTCTAAAACCGTGACCCAAAACAAAATCTTTCCTCTTTATAAGCTGATTAACTCAGCTATTTTCTCTCAGCAACAGAAAGCTGACTAAATGATTTTTACATATTATTCTACCAATTATTCAAAGAGAAGAGCTGAAATCAGCTAAAATTGCATGTTTGTCTATTTCTGCTCTATGAACTTTGCTTACAGTTTGTTTGGGGGGCTAGGGACTGAACATGATGCTTTGTATGTTAAGCATACACTTATCACTCAGCTATCGTGCCAGCTCTTATGTATTTTGAGAATTTATTTTAGGTGTAGAAACATTCAAGATTGCTAATTTCTCCAGGTTAATTGTCCCCTTATCATCATGAAATCACATTTTTTATCCTTGGCAATGTTCTTTGCTCTGAAATCTACTCTGACATTACTACAGCCATTTCAGCATTCTTTTGTTAGTTTTGGCATGCTGCACCTTTTTCTTTTTTACTTTTAACCTATTTTTTCTTTTCATAATTAAAGTATATTCCTTGTAGGCAACACAGTTGAGTCTTGCTTTTTTAGTCCAATCTGACAATTTTTTACTTTTTGACTCTCACCTTATCATTTTTTAATTAACCCATGTGTTCTTTGATCCCTTTTTGATTTTTACTAGTCTTATTAATACATTTTAAATTTTTCTCACGTTAATTAGAACTTTTCATTATTTTAGTAGTTGCTTTAGAGTTTTAATATATACTTTATGAAATTCTACCTTCAAGTAATGATATACCACTTTACACACTGCATAAGAAACTTAAAGTAGTATACTTCCATTTTTTCCTTCCAGCCTTTATGCTATTACTGTCATGAATAATAATAACCATACAATTCATTGTTATTTATCTTTTTAAACAATTATCTCTTAAAGAGATTTAACTCATTTAGAAAGAAAATCTTATTTCCCGAGTAGTTACTTACCATGTCCAGTGATCTTAGTTCCTCTGAATGAACCTGTATTTCCATCTGCTATCCTTTTCCCCTTGCCTGCAAGGTACCTTTCAATGTTTTTTGTAGGGTGGGTCTGCTCATGAAAAATTCTCCCAATTCTTCCTAGTTTGAAAATGTCTTTATTTTTCCTTGGTTTTTAAGAGATATTCTGGCTGGCTATAAATTTCTAGGTTGACTTCTTTTCCTGATTTCAATGCTTTAAATATGTTGTTCCACTGTCTTCTCACTTGCATTACTCCCCAAAATAAAACTGATGTCTTCCTTATCCTCATTCCTTCACACAAAGAATATTCTTTCTTAGAGTTTTTAATATCTTATCATTGGTTTTGAGCAATTATGTGCCTTCACATAGTTTTCTTCATGCTTCTTATGGCCTGAGTTCTACTGAGCTTCTTAAATGTATATTTACAGTTTTCATCAAAATTGGTAAATTTTATACCTATTATTTCCTCAAAATCTTTTCTGTCTCCTTGTGTCCTCTTGAAGTTCTCCCACAGCTTATTCCTATTTTTATTTGTATGCTCTTTCATTGGGGGATTAGAATAGGGAGAATTCTTTTTGGATATTTCATTCAGGATAATTTCTATTTGCTATGCCTTCAAGTTCACTAATCTTTTCTTCTACAATTTGTAACCTACCATTAATCACATCTAGTGTATTTTTAAAATCTCACTGTAATACTTTACTCTGTAAATATAATTTTTGACTTATTTTTTTATATCTTCCATGTCTCAAATGTTTTTAACAAAAAGAATACAGTTACAACATTTTAATGTCCTTGCTGCTAATTCTTTATATCTGTGCTACTAACAGGCTGGTCTCAAATGGTTTATTATTCTCCTTATTTTAAGTCATGTTTTCTTACTTCTTTGCAAACCAGGTCATCTTTGGGTGTCAGACGTGAAAACTTAACTTCAGTCTTCTTAATTTGTTCTGCTACCCAGAAACAGCATGACCTCCTTTAGGTCTTGCTTTCATGACTTGTTAGGTGAGTCAAAAGTAGTGCTTTCCCTGAACTAATGGTTCCCCAACTTATCAAAACTCTGCTGAACAGTCAAAAGCACCCACTACAGAACTGAGGTTTATCTCTCTGAACAGCTCTCTCTTCTCTGATATGCTATCCAGCTGCTTTCAGGTCCTGGACCTAAGCTCCAACTCTTCAACTGAGGAAACTGCTTGATGTTTTTCAGTTCCCACTCCCTGTGTCATAGCCTAGGAGCTCTCTTAAAGCACTAAGCTGGGGCGACTGTAGGTTCATATTATCTGTTTCCTATCTCTCAAGGATCAATGTCCTTTGCTGTCTGATCTCTAATGTCTTGAAGACCACTTTTCATGTATTTTGTCTGTTTTCATTTGTTTTACCTGGGAGGGTAAATCCAGTCCTATTACTTCATGTTGACTGGAAGAAGCAGCTGTCAAATTGTAACAGACTATTGTGTTTACCACTAAGACAGTAGTGGTAAGAAACATAAACTTCCTCTTATAACATTTACACATAGAATCATATTACCTATAACCTTAAAATCATCATTTCACAAACTGTCTTTTAAATATCAGTTATATGAGTCTTACTGATAATAATAAATATATTTTTACATTAGTCTATTAAAATTAAAAGGAAAGTTTTCAATGGACATAAGAGATTCAATGTTTGAAAGCTCTATTACCTTAAGTTTTACCTCAAAAGAACAAAAATAGAAAACATTTTCCAACATAATAATCAGGTTAAAAAAAAAAAACTCAATGGGTCATTAAGAACACTTTAACTTAGAAATAAAAATTTTTCGTCTCTTTAATATCACACTATATTCTCACCTATCAAACAGCGCCAAAAGTGTGAGTCTATCAAAGTTAATGCCAATCCACAGCTGGGGCAGGATCCAAAAGCGGTAATAGTGTTTAACCTTTTGGGCAGCTTCTTCTGTTGGACCATAAGTGGCTGCCAAGTCAGGACTCAGATCAATGTCCTGTTGCTCCAACAAATCTGTATCAATGGTCAACAGCCTATTCAACCGAATCTGCGGGAGAGAAAGCTAAAAGAAAGTCAGTGTTGAAAGGCTTAAAGTATCTAATCTGATAATGACTAGAAAGTTACTCACTCAGGTTGTAGATTATCTCAGCTCCTTAATTTTCTACTCTAGTCCACTCCCTGTGAAAACTTTACGGTCATTAGAAAACCACACAAGGCAGTAATAGAAAGTGAACTAAAACAAAACAAAAAAAACCTTATCATCAACAACCTTTTGGAAAGGTTTTATTTTAAAAAGTTGTAGAAATCTCTAGATTTTTATGATGTCTAACCAATGAATCCATCAAAAGCACTTGCGGTGAATCATAAGTGGCTTCTTTGCTCCCTGTCACATTTATGCCGATCTCAGCTAAGAACTTCATTGATAGAGGCAAATCTGAGCCCTTCAACTCTCATATCTTCCTATAGACTTCTTATTATGACTATTACTACTTTCAAAGAAGACTATGCAGGAAATTGGTACACTACATTTCTTTTAGCTTTAGCTCATCTGTTCACCAACCAGTTTACCAGTTTTCCCTTCCTCTGAAAGCATTAAATTTTACCGTCTCTGGCACAGCACTAGGCAGCATTTTGCTATCTCAAATTCCCCATAACATTTAAAAGTGAAAAACAATAATATGATCATCTTCTCATTATTGCTTTCTTGTAGAGTTTCCAGGAATACACAAAGTAGAAACAGTCTTTGTTTTCAAATACATATACTGAAGAAAACTTGTTTTCCATATGTAACAGTCATTTCGATCTCTAAACATTCAAAGATACTTCCCCAAATTTTACTTATCATCTATGCCAGGGCTTTTCAACCTTGGCACTATAAACATTTTGGGTCAAGATTATCTGGGTAGTGGGCCATCCACCACGACATGTTTCACAAGATCTCTCTCCCCATCCACTAGACACCAAGAGTGTGTGCCCAGCTGTGACAAGAAAAAATATTTCTAGAAACTGCCAAATAGTCACTAGTTGAAAACCACTGTTCTATATTAATTTACATCTACAGTCTTAAAAACCTTGATCACAGTTTATCTTCAAGAAGACATTAAAAATTAATCCCTCTGGCACTAAATTCATCCGTATGTTTATTTATGTATTGCGTTTGTAAGTATTTCATCTGTATTGTCTTTTCCAATATATATATATATATCTTGATGGTAAAAGCTGTGTTACTTTAAAAATTCCTCATTATATCTCATGTGGCATAATACAGTTTATATAAAATGGTCATTATTAACTATTCCACACACATAATTGTTATCAGGGTGCCTAAGAGTTAAACCAACAGTTAAACAACTACACAAAATCATATATAAAGTGAGGTTGTCAAATGGCACAATCATACTATGATGTTGGTTAGCAAATGGATAATTGCTGATTCACAAGTGTGGATGCTTTTAAATTTTATGATGTACTGTTTGTTTTGTATCTAAGGACTTATTTGAAGAGATTCTCTGTGGGGCAGTAAAGATGATTTTGGACATAGTTTTCAAAAATATTGACATTTGTGACTTCATCAATTTTTCTGACTTTTGTAGTATCTATTTAGGTCTATTTTTTGGATAAAATATCTGATGTTATAAAATTAAAAAAAAAAAAAAAAAACCTACCACATCATGTGGATAAAATCGAACTGAGGTAGAACTGGATACATGAGAATCCGTGTCACTAAAATAAAATGAAAGAGACTTTAGGGAATAAATAGTTTGTCAAATAGTGAAAAACAAAATAAACTCCCAAACAATTAGATGATATTTACATTATCTTCTTTTTTCATGTAAACTTCAAAATACAAAATGGCATTTTCCTAGAGTTGTGAGTAAGAGCACAGAGTTTGGGGCAGAGTGTCTAAGTTCAAATATCTTCTTCAGAGAGGGAAATCTCCAACAAGTTAGCTAAACTCTCTATTCCTCAAGTTTCCTCATCAGTAACAAGACAATGGCACCCATATCACAAGGTTCTTGTGAATGTGTTTAAATGAGATAATCCAAAGAAAGCAATTAACAAATTTCCTGGAATCATTAAAGACAAACTAAATTTAGGCTATAGTATAAAATAGCATAGAATGTAACCGTTCAATTTTGACAGGATGAATTCTGTAACTGGACTGAACCAACATGCTGAATTGAACAATCAGAAGATCCAACTGCTTTAAGTGGCCCCTCAAAACTCAAAAAATAAGTAAATTGCCCAAAGCTGAATAATGTATAAATAAATATGTCCCATCATTAAATGGAAGTCCTAAATAGGAATTAATGACTCTAGCAAGAAAAGTGAACTAATTAGTCAATAATGGATTTCAAAGCAGAAATCTGAGTCAGATAAACAATAAAATTTTAGAAAATGGAATATTAATATACTCTAAAACTATAATTGATTGTAATCCGATCCAGATTCCTAATTTATCTGCTTGTCATTTAACTACTTCATTACTTTACAAATTTCCTCCTAAGAAACTAAGTGTAATATATAAAACAAATTTTAAGAAGTTCCTCCTGAAAGCTAGTAAGTAATAAATAAATACATACATACATACAAAATAAAAATTAGTTACTTTAAAAAGCTTTTGACCAAACTCTTACTTGGAAATAAAATTCTAAAATTACATAAAAACGACAACTGAAGAGTATAAAATTAGGTATGTAAATATTTTTCTAATAAGCTTTTTTTCATCATGAAACATATAGAGAACATGATATGTATGCTTAAATTTGAAACTGTGGGAAAATGATGTCTTAAATAAGATTTACAGAAAATTTTGCTTTAATTTTTAAATATATAATAGGTTTTTAAAATATTTTTTTAGTTGTTGATGGACCTTTATTTTATTCAATTATTTATACGCAGGGCTGAGAATTAAACCCAGTGCCTCACACATGAGAGGCAAATGCTCTACCACTGAGCCACAACCCCAGCCCAATAGTTTTTATTTTTAAAATAATGCTTTCTTTCTTCCATAGCAAAAATCCTTCAACCTTAATTCTTTTGAAAGCAAGGCACTATGACAAATTATTAAAGTCAATACAAATATATTTTCAAAATAACTTTTATATCTAACATAATGATTATAGTTAATATTAAATATACTTGTATACTTAACAATCACTAGGAGAAGATCTGAAGTGTCCTCACCACAAAAAAAAAAAAGAGAGAGAGAGAGATAGGTATGTGATATAATGCATATGTCAGCTAGATTTGGCCATTTCATAATGTACCAAGATTTTAAAACATCATATGTACATCATATGTACACCATTTTGTCAATTCAAAAAAATTTTTTTAAGCCAGTCTTTTTATCTCAAGGCTTAAAATCTTTAAACATGGCAAGTATGTGCAAATACATACACATTCTTTTTTTTAAATTTTTAATATTTATTTTTTAGTTCTCAGCGGACACAACATCTTTGTTGGTATGTGGTGCTGAGGATTGAACCCGGGCCACACGCATGCCAGGCGAGCGCGCTACCGCTTGAGCCACATCCCCAGCCCCCATACACATTCTTAATATGTCTTCCCACGTACCAGATATTAGATGCTCTTCTTGCTGCTGGTTCAAAATTCACAAGTGACATATCACAGCCACCAGTCTCATAGAGTGTAGAAGAGAACTTACCTAGCAAATAAATTAATTTTTAAAAAGCCATTAGAATACTCAAAAATTCTGCTTCATGATATACTAAATTGCATATTTTTTTACCTTTAAAAAGTACTATTAACTTTTTCCAATATTTAAAAAAGAATGATCTGCATGTAATTCAGTATGATATAAACTGAAAAGAAATATTAGGCTATATTATAAAAATGCCAACATATAACCAGATATTAAAAGTCAGAGATGTAAGTCAGCTTTCTCTTTTTTCCTACCAGCAGAGTCTTGTAAATACATTCAAGTAACCATATGAAATAATTTAATGTTTAACAGTCACCTAACCACTCACTGGAAGAGGTAAACGGCTCGATAAAGCTGCTTAAATTTTGAGACAGTTCAATCTTTAATAAAACTTTTTGGTTTTGGTGTGATACTAGGGATTGAATCCAGGAGTGTTCTGCCTCTTATCTATATCCCCACCTCTTTTTAAAATTTTACTTTGAGACAGTGTCTCTAAGTTGTTGGAGCAGGCCTTAGCCTTGTGATCTTCTGGCCTTAGCATCCCAAATATTTGACTACAGGCCTGAGTCACCATAACCCATCTGTTGGTTGCCTTTTTTTTTTTTTTTAATGAAAAAATGAAATGTGTTAAGGTGAACTGAATGAGTTATAATAATGTTAGCATTAACTATTTAATGAATGCTTTTAGTTGGAAGATTCTACCATAAGGTTTCTATGAAGAATGTAGGAAGAGTAACTGTTATAGCCAAAGATCACTACAAACCGATAAAAGGTTTAGAAATTAAACTGATTATAAATAAATGTAGATTTTTAAAAAACAACAGGTCTCAGGAGCTAAGCCCAGTCTCTCTTACCCACTGAAAGACACAGTTACAGTGGTCCCTACACCTATCAACATGGTCCTCTCTTAAATAGTATGCCTTACTCTCTTACAATAAATAAATAAATATCAATAACAACAACAAAGATCCAGTTGGCTTAAAATGAACTTTATAGAACAATATGGTTTCTGATAATAAATTTTACAAAATTCTGGACAATGCCTGAAATGCATTCTTGAAGACCTATGGTGCTGTATCAATGATTAAATAAATTAATATAAATTTCCAGGAAAGCAATGAAATGAAGTATATTAACTCTGCAACCACTGGGTCTAGTCCAAGCTGTTTTAGTATTTATAAGGTTTTTTGTTTCACTAGTTGGAATTACTAAGGTTATAAATATGAGGATTCAAAGGGCAATTTCAATTTGATGGCAGAGCTAAAAGTCAGATTTTTTCCATGCCTACAATGCAAACAGTATATAATAAGGATTTTTTAAAATTTCCCAAGTCCTAAGTTTTCAATTCTGAGGAGATAAAAAATATCCAAATATTATTTCAAAGTTATCTTAAGTTGTATATCTGTTGCTAAATTTTATGTTTTTAGAGCAATGCCACATCTAGGACACTGGGGCAAAATAGAATAAGCATAGTACTTCAAAGACTTACACTAAAAGGACCCTAAACATAGTAAGGATTTACAGAACATTTTAACCATTACTTCATTCTTTAAAAGGACTATACTCAGAAAAATAACTCAATAAAAGACTCAGTACTTTCTATGGGTCATGAGTTAGTATATGTAAAAATTTATTTTACATGGTGCTTTCTATAGTAACATTTTCTTTGTCAGAAAAATGTACTCCTAAATTTAAAAAAAAAAAAGCTTTCAATGGAATACTGAGTTCATTGCTGTATTTTTTTAAGGAAGGATTATTCAACATATGGATTACCCAACCTGATGTCTATTCCCTGGTTTTCTATTCATGAGTCATTCAGAAACCAGAAAATCGAACAAAAATTAAATAATACAAGCTTTCAATTTGCCTGCTTCTTTCAAGCATTACTGAAAGTTTCCCTGAGTGATAGAGGGGGGATGAAGAAATTATTAGTAAATAAAAATTAAGTAGGGCTGAGGCTGTGGCTCAGTGGTAGAGTGCTCGACTGGCATTTGTGAAGCACTGGGTTCAATACTCAGCATCACACAAAAACAAAGGTATTGTGTCCACCTACAACATACACACATATGTGTGTGTGTGTGTGTGTGTGTAAGTAAAAATACCAGCTGAATTGAAATTTTAAATTGTAATTTTTCAATATACTACTATATTCTAATTCATCATAGATAATCAAAGATTGGCTGTGCTATCATAATTAAACTTAATAGGAAAAAACGCTTGATCAAAATCAGATTGCAAAAAAATGCATAAGAATCACAAACCTCTGTTAATTGACTAAATCACAGATCAACCAAAAGCAGGGAGGACTTGGCTTGTGTGTATGAAGTTTAGTAAGAGTGGAATGCATTCACTTATGAGCTGTAACATAAAACTTACGTGTATTTTAGAAATAATTCTGGATTCAACAGAAACTACTTAAACCATTGCAGTATCCTGAGTATTTAAGCTTTCCATAGGATTTTTAGTAACAAGTACTGTTCTTAGTTCTAAGTATTCCTAAGTATTATTAAGAATAGTTTTTATATATAACTAAAATCAACCACCGGTAGTTATAATTTTCAAATTAAACAGTAAAAGAATATTGTCATTTTACTACAACTTATCTTTCATATAGAGAGGCTTAGTATTAAACTTATATAAAAGTTATAAAATTCATAAATTTAAACAGAAGCATAAAACATGTCTAAGAAAAGGGAGGCAATGACTTTAATGGAGATACACGATTTCAACTGTGCTTATTTTCTTCCTTAAGAAGCTTATGTCTGCTGACTCAACTTTAGGAATACATTCAGATTTTTAATGGCACTTGTCAGAACATACTCAACACTGTAGCCAGGCTTCGTGGTGTGATCCCAACTTAACTGCAAAAGAACAATTCCATGTCCTCCTTTATCTTTGGGTATGGTACCTGACAGCACTTCAGAAGTACCAATTTTATTTAGAAGATAAACAAATTAGAAAAAAAAAATCATACCCCAAGCTGTCAAGTGCGATGGTGCATGCCTGTAATCCCAACAGCTTAGGAGGCTAAGGCAGGAGGATCACAAGTTCAAGGCCAGCCTCAGGAACTAAGCAAGGCCCTAAGCAATTAAAAAGGGCCAAACCCTGTCACAAATAAAAAGGGCTGAGAATGTGGCTCAGTGTTAAGTGACCCTGGGTCTCTAGTACCAAAAACAAAAACAAACAAGCAAAAAAAGAAAAAAAAAAACTGAATAGCCCAAGGGTTTAGTGAAAAACTTAGAATATTAATATTTTAGTGTACAAATATGATAATCTATCAAAGGCAGCTTCAAAAATAACTGAAACAGAAATATTGCTACCGATTTTATAAAAATTGACTATCTTAAATTTATATGTTTCTATCTTATTTGATGTCAAATCTACAATCATATTTAAACTTTAGATTCAAAGTAAAATGTACCCTTATTATAATGCTGTTTTAATACTGTCTGGCATTAAGAAAAATACTTCAAATTAAATTTTATTTCTGATGGGGGCTGGGGTTGTGGCTCAGTGGCAGAGCGCTTGCCTCACACATGTGAGGCACTGGGTTTGATCCTCAGCATCACATAAAAATGAATAAACAAAGTAAAGATATTGCATCCATCTATAACTAAAAATATTTTTAAAAAATCTTTATTTCTGATGAATACAAACTAGGCAGAAAGCAGAACATCAATGAAATATGCCCTTTTCCTGTGAATTCTGATTGTAAACTAAAGCCATCTCATCATGATTCAACTTCCAGTTCATAATTATACCTGACAGGGCTTTCTTATGACTTAATAAAAGAAAATCAATTTCTGACAAAAACAAAACAAAACAAAACAACACAACAACACACACACAAGACTGGAAACTGGAATTTCAGACTTACAAAAAACTATATTGGCCATAAGATAGCATCTCTAAAGAAAAAAAAGGAATATTTTCATTTTTGAATATTAAATGAATGCTGCTGTCTAAAAAACTCAAAAAATTTTAATTATACAAAATCATTTTTTTTAAACTAGGAGAATTTCAAAGTAACCTCAGGCCAATAAATAAACAGTTGAGCATCAGGAGGATCAGTAAAATCAGATACTGATTTAAAGACCAATGACACTTGATCATTTGCCTGAAACCAGGAATGGCACAGAAGAAAATTCTAAATAAACACTGGTAAATACTGATAAAGGACATGTTAACATAATGGAATTCTATAACTTGTGTTATCAACAGAAATCCTAATCACCTGACACAAAGAGGAGCACATCAAGAATTTAAAGAACAGTATTCACCTAAGAAACTCCTACTTTCATTCTTGATGTCACTTTCACGTTTCTAAAGATAACTATGTACATTGGAAGGAAGTGGCTTCCAGAAGGACAAATCATCTCTAGGGTTGTCCTAACCATCCAAGTATCAATAACAAAGATAGCCTCTTCAATTTCTTCAATAACTTTTTGTTCTTTGACCTCTAACCCCTTCTGTTCATTCTGTGTTCTCAAAGTCTAATCCTGATACACTGTCTGACTTCTCACTTTCCTAATATTACTTTTAGGGTAGGAAGGGACTACAAGAACAAAAGGAGATACACGGGCAATAAAATTTATAAAATGGTTTTTAGAAGACTACTAGAAAACCTCATACAGCTATATGACTAACCTAACAATGCTTACACTTCTGACAGTGATAGGTATTGTGTTCACAGTGCTATGTCAATGAATATATTAGATTTTAAAGAGAGAAAATCTTTAAGAACAGTTCTAATTTCTTAGCACTCCTTATTACCATGAATGGTGACTGAGTCTCTGAGTTAACATCATAATTTTTCACTCAGACAAAAATGACTCACTGTATTGCTACTTACGAGCTAATGGACTTGTTTTAGACTTTTTAGGTCAGATTGTCTTTACTAAGCAACAATTCAAGTCTGCCACTGTAAAATAAAGCAGGCATAGACAACACATAACATAAACACATTTATTTTATTTATAAAAATAAAAAGACATCAAGCTGCACTTAGTCTACAGGCTACAGTCAGCCAACCCTTGTCCTACCAGATCAAATGTTTTGGGCTCTAAAATCTCTTTAATTCCTGTGGCCAATGGAAATCATCTTCTAGTTTGAAGCTTCAATGTTTAGGATCAGTCCTTTTTCCTGGAATGTACAATACTGAGCTAGGTTTTTAAAACATGACAGTAAGGAAAAGGGGAGGTATGAGAAGAGGTTGACTTAGCTTTATCTCTACTACATGGTAACAGTAGAAGACAAAAACACACTGATATGATTTACTGAATGGCTACCCCACCCTCTAGTTCTGACTTAACAGGTCATGCCTTAATTCACTGTTAAAGACTCTACTCCCACTCCCTAATTCCCAAATCAAAAGAGCTTTACAAAAGTAAATGTACAACTTCAAACTCTGGTATGATTTTTATCACCTACTCATACTTTATTTCAAAGGGACAATTACTTCTTATCTTGGAAAAATAATCTGTAACAATGATATTGGTGACATTAAGACCAATCAAACAAAAAGGCATAATAGGAGAAAATATTTGCAATCTGACAAAGAAGCTAAATCTACAATATCAAAATAACACTATTATACCTCAACAGTAAGAAGATCAACAACCTAATTTTTAAGATAAGTAAAATATTTGGACATATCTCACAAAGGATATATGTACGACCAAAAAATATATTTTAAAAATTCCCTCATCGTAATCCAGAAGAAATATGTAATTTTAACCACAATGATACCATCATACATATATTAGGGCTAAAATTATAAAGGCCAACAATAGCAAGTGTTGGCAAAGACAGGAACAACTAGTTAATGGGAATAAAGACTGTCTTCCAAAAAGTTTAGATCTTTTGTTTAAAACATCCCCAAATTGGAAACACCACAAATGCCTATCAACAGGTGGGTGCACAAACAAGAGACAGGATTGCTCATGCCATGAGTTAATTTCAGTAATAAGAGCAAATATATGCAACAATTTTATGGCCTCAAAGATCATTATGGTACATGAGAAACTCAACACAAAACACCACATACTCTATGACTATATTCATGTCAACTTCTAGAAGAGGTAAAATTGTAAGAACCAAGAACAGATAAGTAGTTGCCTACAACTAGAGGCAGAAGAGATGTGGACTGCAGTGAGCACCAAGAATCTTTCAAAGGTAAGAGAACTATTCTGCATCTTGATTGTGGTATTTCACAAGTGTACACAGTTGATAAAACACATTGAATTGTACATGTTAAATGAATGAAATTTATATCCCCAAAACTGATGAAAAAAAAGGGAGTATAAGAAGACTAGTCAGGTGAGAGTCTAAGTGGAAGGAGCATGAAACAGTATGCAGCCTGTGGAATTCCCACCAGATAATAATCAGGATTTTGGAGAATGCTATTGGTATTTGTTTTTTCTGGTATTTCATTTAAAAAGTACTACTCATCAGAAGATTAAAGGACTATATAAAATGAAATTCCCTACTCCCAGGGTTAGTCACTGCCAAGAGCATATTGTGTTATACTAAACAAGACAAATGGATTGTTCTCCTTACATTTTTCTACAATTTCTGTTTTTTTTTCATTACTAAATAACCCTTACTTTTAATGTCCATAATACAGAGGCATCAAATTCTGAATATTATATTATCAATTAAATTATGAGTTGTAAATCATTACTTTATGTATATCATTTCTTTAAGTAGTTCTCTAGAGATGGATCCTTACCATTTTTTACAGCTTTTCAAAATTAGGAAAAGTACTACAATGAATATCCATATGCATTTAAACTTGCAGGTTTGCAAAATTTGTGGATTAAAGATATGGGCATTTTGCGGGCTGGGGTTGTGGCTCACCAGTAGAGTGCTCGCCTAGCACATTTGAGGCCCTGGGTTTGATCCTCAGCATCACATAAAAATAAATAAATAAAATAAGGGTATTGTGTCCAACTATAACCAAAAAATAAAATATTTTTTTAAAGATATGGGCATATTTGGTCCCTAATTCTAATTTGAAGTACAAAAATATTCTGTCATTTAACTGCCTATTTCTCCAAACCCTTTGCAACAATGGACACCACTACACTTTCAACAGATAAAAAACAATCTTAATCCTGCTTTTAATTTCCAATTTTAAAAATTATGAGTAAGACTGAGGTTGTGGCCCATGACTGTAGGTGTCTTGTATTTCTTTTCTTTGAACTATCAACTTTTCTAGTAGGTCAATGATCTTCATCTTATTGAAGTGAAATTCCTATCATCTTATTATGCCAAAGACTGATAACTGACCTTCAGTATCTATCTACCTTCTCCTTATTCGTTTTAATAATAGGACCTTCCCCTAACTGAATTGCAGCTAAGCTCATGTCCATGTATTTAGAGGTCCTTCCCAATCTCTCGCAGCTGGAAGTTACCTGGTGATTATGTACAGGCAAATGGGAAGTAGAAAAAAGTGAAAGGCACATTTTCCAAGTCAAGAATAAAAGTTAAAGCCTAAATGACCTTCACATTTTCTTACCCCACCCCCAACCCTGCACCCCTGTCCCTGTCCCCCTACCCCCCACCACCACCCTCCCTTCAGTTTGCTGGGAAATTTCAACAACACAGCAGTTGCTCTGAATCAGCCCAGGCACAAGTGGAAGATAACAAGAGTCAACCCATCTAAAAGAAATGGATCTCATTAGATTGTTATGAGTGAAATATAAACTTTAATATTAGCCACTGATGTCAGGGCAAGGGTATCTCTATGTATATTTCTATGTGATAAAGAATCTTATCTATATTCCAACAAATGCATATATTAATAAACTTTAATTTATGATCTTAAGAATGCTTAATGTTAGAAAGCAATCAAGTTTAGCTTCAATGAATTCTTTAGAATATACTAGCAAGAGACAAATCAGATATCTCAACCAGTCTTCTCTAAAATTCCTACAACAATTCAAGTTTTCAAAACTATTTAAAATAATATTCTATAGTCTTCCTATAGGAACAATTATAAACTTCTAACCATTATGCAGGGAATTAATATTGGGCAGATAAAATTATCTAGGTTTATTTTAAACTTACATTTGTGGGGATAAAACAGAACTTCTAAACCATGCCAGATAAAGTATAAACTGGTATAAGCTTTCCATAAAGCAATTAATAAGAGCATACATCAAAACCCAATGTGTATTCTCCTTGACTGACAATTCCAGTTCAACATATTTATCCTAAGGAATTAATCACAGCTACATATAAAGATTACATAAAGAACCTTCAGCACAACAGGAATTATCAGTAAACATCTCAAAGACTAACCATAACCTTAGTTATACTAGTTAAATAAACCATGATATAATAATATTTTATCATTATTAGCAATAGCAATGATCATTCATCTGATAAACTTACTATTGCCAGCACTGTTATATTACTTTACATGTTTTAACAGATATTATCTTCACAATAAACCTATGAAGTAAGCACTATTATTGCCCCAACTGACAAATGAGAAAACTATGGGGAAAAGTCACATACATGTATACATTACCAAAGACTTAAAGAAAAAATACATCGGGGAGAGAAAACTTGTCCAAGGTCAAATAGCTAGTGTAAGTGGCAGAGCATTGGATTTGAAATTCAGAAGTCTGGTTCTATAGAGTTCTCTACACTGTACTGTTTTTCATATAGATCTAAGTGACAAAATATCATATACCTATTTAAAAATAAGAGAAAAAAGGTACAAAACTCATACAGTAGCACAATGTCACATAAAATGATTACAACTCTATTTTAGAAAATTACATACATATGTACATTAAAAAACTAGAAGAGGGGCTGGTGTTGTGGCTCAGCGGTAGTGAGCTCACCTAGCACATGCAAGGTCCTGGATTCCATCCTCAGCACAACATAAAAATAAATAAATAAAATAAAGATATTGTGTCAACAATAAATATTAAAAAAAACTAGAAGAAAAAAATCACAAAATATTAATAGTGGCTATCTGAGTGATGAGATTATGATGACTTAATTTTTTCAATGTATCTCTTGATATTTGTAGACTTCTGTTTCTGTTCTAAGGATGGGATTAATAGCACATCATAATTCTATCAAAAGGAAGTGTAAGTACAATATATCCCCTATATATAATTCCTCCTTCTAGATACAATGAAGCATTTTTACTGTTTCAATAAAAATGAATCATTAACTTTCATTTACATACCATGAGTTGCACTTCCTCCAAAAAATATTTTAAATATTTTAGTATCTTTCTACTAAAAAACAAACACCAATTTGGGCACACATCTGTAATTCCAGCAACACAGGAGACTGAGGCAGGAAGATCACAAGTTTGAGATCAGCCTTAGCAACTTAGCAAGGCCCTAGGTAACTTGGCAAGATCCTGTCTCAAAATCAAAAATAAAAAGAGCTAGGAATGAGGCTCAGTGGTTAAGTGAGCCTGGGCTCAACTCCCAGTACAAAGAAAAAACAAAACCAAAAATAAGCAGCTTAATAAGAAGGGCATCAAGGTGTTGTGAGATTTCCTGGGAGACTTCCCCTACAGCTAACTACATTTTCAAGTTAATAAACTCTGTAGTAAAGCAGATTATTTCAAAGAATACCTTCTTTGTCAATCTTTCGGTAATGAAACAAACAAAAGAGCCTCAGGAAAAAAATAAAATAAAAAGATGAGGGGAAAAAAGAGCCTCAGAAAAACCAATTCAAGCAAACAGACACAGACATACACACACACACTGAGGATTTAAGTGTGTGGGGGGGGCGCTTTGCCACTGAGCCACATCTCCAGCCCTCCTTTATTTTTCTCTTTTTTCTTCTCTAGACGGGATCTCATTAACTGGCTTAGGGCCTCACTAAATTGATGAGGCTGGTCTCAAACTTGCAATCCTGGCTCAGCCTCCCAATTTCCAGGGATTACAAAAGTGTGCCACTGTGCCCGGCTCATGCAACAATTTTTAAACACCTAAAACATTAACCAAATTTTAAAAAGTCTTAATCAGAGAAATACTACTCATGTTTACATATTTTATATGTACATATATATATATAACTGACATGTGCTTGTTTCCTGTCTATATTGTAATAGTAATTTTTAATTTTTCCAAATAAAGTTGAAATAATTTTGTACATGCTTTTCAACACATATATCCTCAGCAATGATCACCAGTAATTTCATACACACACAGGCCAATTTTTCTTTTCTACCTGATCTTATATAGAACATTCCGTTTGAGATATGTTACATATTCAGGGTTATTATCAACTATGAAAGTATTTTTCATCATTGCATCTACATGTTAAGTCTTAATTTATAAGAGGAAACAGATTAACATAAAAACTGAGAAGTAATTGCTAAATTTTATAGAAAAAGCTCAGCAAATATAAAATAGAATTTCAAGACTACCTGAATTCAGTCTCTCCTGTAGTGTAATCTTGGAACTAAACTACGATTTGTTTTACTTAGTATTATTACATTTTAATTCACAAAGTAGCATAAAACCAAATGCAAGAAGCAAGTCCAATAAAAAATGATCAGAATGAAATTAAATCAAACTTTAAGATGTGATCTTTAAAAGAAAAACATATTGCATTGAAAGGTAGAAATTTCTATCAGAATTACCTTTTTTAAAAATGTTTTCTTCAAAATAATTGTCATTCAAGCCATCACTTCCATTCAAGCATTTTTTTTTTTAACTTGGTTTTCATGGAAATAAAGCCTATAGGAAACGTTTTTTTTTTTTAATTATACCACTTATTATTCAGTTTCTAAAAGTAATTTTGATTAACAATTATGCCTGCTGAACAGATCTGAGTATGTGTATATGTATATAGTGTATATAGTGTTACATATAAATGTCTTATATGAAAACTATACATGTGAATTTTTTTAATAAAGCAGCTAAACTGGGAAGAAAACAATCCCTTATAAATATCCCTTATTTTTAAGGAACATCATGCTAACTTTAACATATGTGAATATACAGTACCCAAATCCACTTATACAAAATTATCTTACTATTGTTAATTAAAATCACATAAAAAATTAAACCATGCCACAAAAATATTCCAGTTTCCCTAGCAGTTCTTTTTAAGTCAGTTGCAGTTCATTTTCAGAATTTTGAGGGGACAACTTTACGTACTATGGAACAGGTTTTCACTTTCCTCTCATTGTTTTGTGCTAATTATTACTAAGCATTCAATGTGGCAGCATTCAAGCCAAGAACTAGCTATCAAAAGGCAGTTAAGGGGCTGAGGTTGTGGCTCAATGGTAGAGCGCCTGCCAGGCACTTGTGAGGCCCTGGGTTTGAATCTCAGCACCATGTATAAATAAATAATATTAAGGTCCACTGAGAACTTAAAAAAAAAAAAAAAAAAAAACCCGCAGTTAACTGAAGGGAAAAATTCAAATTCCCAGAGACTATCCTCAGTGTCTACCAGAAAATGCTAAAGGTACCTCCACCCAGGAGGCTTTATCATCAGAATGGTAAGACAGTTCATAGGTATGTATTTCCAATAATCTGCATATGACTTTAAAAATGAAAGTTTTTAATTAAGGCATGCTTCACTGATTTTTTAAAAGAAAACTAAGAATTTTCATTGAGGAAAATCATCAACTGTTTTATGCTTGATCTGAAAAAGTCAAAAAATCTGAAGTGGATCAACATGAAGCCTTTTACTTTAACCAATCCACCAAAAGAATGCTACTCAGGATGGCCTTACTTTGTTATTTTTAATGAATACTAAGTTCTCTCTAATCCATAAAGTCAACAGACAATGAGCTGGCATCTAAAGTTTCATATTCACAAGCCTTCTGTCCATCTGGACGCTAGGTTAACTGATGATGAACAAAGATATTATCACATGAGTGATAAACTAAATATTTGCAAGTAACAAGTGTCACCTGCAACTAAATTAAGTAGCAAAACTGACGTCTAATTCTCTCTTAAGCACTCTCCTTAGGATTTTCTTACCTCTCCAAATTACAAACCTAGAACCAAAAGCATTCTAAGTTTAAAATTAAAGCATTCCAATGATTTGTTATTTTATCTAAACTCACTCACTCTAATGTTATAAATCTTAGATGTCCATTTTCAAGATTTGTTAAAGATAATCATTTTCATCAATATGTACATTTACATACCTATTAATATCTCTGTACCTAATGCTTAATGATTTTTACAAAATAGAAAAGGAGCCAATGGACAGATAGCGTAAGAAGCTTTATTGAATTCTAATTTTGGTACTTTACACCACATATCCTTCCAACAAAAGCATCGATTAGATGTCATTTTTATAAGTGAAAAGTAGCTATAACACAAATAAGCAAAATCACAAGTGAGTGTTTCTTAATAACTAATCTGCATTTTGAGCACAACAAAGCTGGAATCTACAGCTCAATATAGAGAAATAGAAATGAAATCAAATCAGTATAAAATTTTACCCTTATTTAAAGGCATAAAGCAGATATTTGAATGGCTAATGTATTGACAAGGTTTTCAATTATACGACTCTGAAAATTAATTATTTAATAATTCATGTGTACATTTATAGATATATAAACAGGAAAAAGGGATATACTTTATCCAGTTATTATCTGATATTAATATAGAGCCATGATATCCTCAGAGTATTGTATTTAGAACTATAATCAATTCTATTAAAAATGTTGGACATTGTAAAATGTAGAATACCTCAGAGAGATAATTTTTAGTAACTGACCATTAGAAAGCACTTTTGCCTTTTCTATATATAGCATATTCAAAGAAATCAAAGGGTATTTTTTGTGGGGGGAGGTGTGCTGGGGATTGACCCCAGGGGCACTTTACCATTGAGCTACATCTTCAACCCTTTTTATTTTTTGTTTTGAGACAGGGTCTCACTAAATTGCTTATGTTGGCCTCAAAGTTGAGATCCTTCTGCCTCAACCTTCCAAGTTGCTGGAATTATAGGTGAGCCCCACCACACCGGGCCTAAACAATTAAAAAAAAAATTCTCATATGGTACAAATGCTTGGGAAAAACTGTCAAAATAATTTTTAAGAGAATACTAAAGTATAAACTTATTAATATATTAACTACCTACTAATAATGGATATGCTCAAAATAAAACGCAGAGTAAGAAGTAGAAACAGACAACAAAAAAGCAAAAAACTTAAATTTTCCTTACACATTGGGCAAACATGGTGCTCTTATGCATAGTTCCAAAATGAATCTATCTCAAGAAAGAAGTGCAATCATCATCCATTATCTGCTGCATTAAAGTTTTGTATAACCAAGATTACATAAGGCCTGCATACCAAGTTCATCCTGCAAACTGCTACCGCCTACAGCAGATGCATTGTCATGTGATGCTTCTAAGTGGACACTCCCATTTCTCACCAGCAATGAGGCACTAGCACTGAGCACTGCAGCCTGGGAAGGGGGGCGGGACTGGATTTTGACCTGGGCTGTGGACTGCTGGCCTTGCTGACCATCTTGAAGGCTAGGAGAAAACATGGATTGGGGAGACATTACAGGGAAGAAAAGAGAAAATAGCTAGAATGAAATCAATATAGAAAACTGATTTCAAAAAGACACTTTTCAATGTAACCTAAGAAAGAACCAACTTTGTAAAATATAGAGATTACACTGCCAGCTTAAATGTTCTGGTCCTTATCAGTTTGATTTGTAGTGATTAATACACTAAACATTTAATATATATGTAAATTGCTCAATCTGCAACTTTCTTCTACTTCAAGTCAAATAAATTCTAGTGTAAGGGAAACAAAAAGCAACAGAGTTGTGAGCACATTCACCATATGTGTCAGTTAAATATGCACTTTTATTTATAATCTCATAACAATTCTAAAATTTTCTTTAAAACATTCTGGGGTCTCAATTTTATAAAACAAAGTCTCTATGCACTTGAAAACCAAAGAATCTTAACAAATGCAACCAAGACAACAATTTTGAATAAAAAAAAAATCACAAACTAGTGGAAAAGAACAGGAAAAACTCATTCAAACAAGTGAAACACAAATGACCATCAGGATATTGACAGAAGCAGAATAAATATAAAGTATTACCTATAAAAAGCCTACATATTTCTAAAATAACATGCTTAGTATCTAAGGAGGTAGTTAACAATAATCTTTATTTCCTTTTTAATCTGTTTTGTAGTCCATCATTTTAGAAAATATATTTTGGAAACCTGTAATTTCATGGGATGTTCTATCTTTTCTAAATTCCATAAAGGTTTTTGTTATAATATTTAGTATTTAGTATAAAGTTATTAAAATTATTTATAAAATTTTCTATATCATTCTTGTATTTTTATAAGTTTATTTAGATAATGTGAATTTTAAGGCTCATATAATATCTAAACAAATTTAAACTGATGAAATTCATGAAAACATTTTAATTATAATTATTAGATTATTCTCAATGAAATACCGCTTATTCTTCAATGAAACACTGTATTCCGTTAATCTGAGCTGACTTTGAACAATCCCAAGAGTCTGCTTCTAAAATTATTAGACCTCTAGAACAAAAAGAATGCTATTCAGGATGGCCTTACTTTGTTATTTTTAATGAATACCAAGTTCTCTCTAATCCCTTAAATTCAACATAATAGTTTCTCTGATGCCTATAAAACAAACTTATCTACTACAGATGGACCATGAAATAAAAGGCTAACTAAAAATATTTTAGTCTGTGGCTATGTCAACAGAATATTCTAGAACTGCATTGTCTGATATAGTAGCCAGGAACTATTTAAATTAATTAAAATTAAAAATTTTCTCAGTAATACAAACCATATTTCAATTGCTCAATCACATAACATAGCCATTGGCTAACAAAGTGGGCAGTAGTTAGTATTTAGTGTCTACTACATTGGACAGTGCAGATTACAGAATATTTCTACCATCACAGAAAGTTATATTGACTAGCAACATTCACATTTCAGGCTTGTTTTAGCATCACTGAAGGGTACATGTTCTGAGCACAACATAAGAACGCACACAACATATAAGAAAAATCACATCTGCAAAATTTTGACTTATAAATCCTTACTGGCATAATTAAGCCATAACTACAAAAGGATTTATGAAATAACTTGTTTGGACTAGAAATTTCATATAATACATATAAATCAAGACATGATCTGGAGATAAGTGTTTTATCTTCCATACATATATAATGCATCTGATACTCTTCCTCAAAAGCTATCTAAACTTATTCACAAACCTTACCAAGCTGAACAAGTTTCACAAGAGAAAAATAGCAAGGAAAAATATCTAAGTAGTTTAAATACTGTGTCCTTTTAGATTCAAAAGAGCCAAATTTTATGGGAATTGTAGTCAACAAGTTTTTCTAGTAATTTTTCATATAGTCATAAGCAAAGGTGGTTAGTACAGTTAGATGTATTTCTATATAAACACATTTCAGAATATTTGAATCTTGAACCCAGATGTACAATGTATAACCAAGTTTATAAAATGTTTTCAAAATATCAGGCAGTTGATTTTTATCAACTCCAGAATAAAGAATTAAAAGAAATGACAAATTCTATAAGATAATAAATATTGAGTTTAAAAGGTAGTAATAAAATATTTATTTCCCTTGAGTTTCTATTTTTAAAACTCCTCAACAAGAAAAAGTCTGTCACTTTTGCAAAAATTGTCAAAAAACATAATCCTGATGGGTTGCATTTCATTTCAAACTAATAACTGGCATAAATGTATCTTCTTTACAGTTCCAATTATATAATAAAACTAGCTGTTTGAAAAAAGGTAGCAACTACTTTACAACATAGCAAAAGGTAGAAATTTAAGTGTTTAATTATTGGCTACCACTAGTATCACTGATATACAATCATGCTAATTAACATTTCCAGTTTAAATGAAGAATAATTGGTCTTGTTCTTTCTTCTTCTGTAGCACTGAAGTGATAGTGATAGCACATCCTTTCTTGTACTGTCAGTTAGTTTTGTATGTGCTATCTAAATAAAAATGTAAACTCTAAGAGTGTGACTCCATAATCCCTCTCAATCTCCAGATTCCAGAGAAAAGAATATCTTCAACGTAATACATAAGTATCTGATTAATTCTTTTCTGAGCACAAAACAACCTTCATAAATTTCTAACAATGAACTCTCAAATATAACTGTGATCTTATTTTTTGCCACTCATCTTTCAGTCTTATATTTCAAAAAGTAACATTTAGGTTAATACAGAATTCTTAATATTTGTCTTCTAATATTTTTAAATATTTACCTTTGTTTTTAGCTCTACTGGCTAGGAACAATTGGCAAGGATCTCTAAAACCTACATATAGGCTAATTTTTCTAAAAAGCTGTAAAAATAGTTCTGGAAGAGTTTATTCTAATAAGCATATTTTAAAAATGCAAATTCTGTTTGTGAGAAAATTCATGATTCACTCCCAAACCATGTAAACAGATTTTACCACATTGCTTTTTGGATGGCTCATTATAAACTATTCATTGAAATTTAAAATAAATTATAGTAGTGTCCCTTTATCTAAAGTGTGTGTGGGGTGTGTGTGTGTGTGTGTGTGTATGTGTGTGTTGTGCTCCCACCACCCTACCCACTACTTCCTGTGGTGCCCTGCAGTTCTAGAGAACCACTATCAACAGCAATCTGAAAAAAGTAAATGGAATTCCAGAAATAAACAATTTTTAAGTTTTAAATACCTTTTATAATAACATATAATATATTGTTATCATTCCTAGTTTATTATGTTATCATTAATTTCTTTCTTTCTTTCTTCCTTTCTTGGTGGTACTATGGGTTAAATACAAGGGTGTTCTACCACTGAATATACCAGCCCTTTGTTTTAAAATTGGAGATGGGGGTCTCATTAAGTTGCTACGGGTGGCCTTGAATTCGAAATCCTCCTGCATTGGCCTGCATCTGCATTGCTCAGGTTAAAGTCATGTAACACTGAACCCAGTTTGGTAGCAATTTCTTACTGTAGTGAACATAAATATATTTGTACTGTTGATATACACAGGGTTTAGTACCATCTGATGATTTTAGTACCATCTGATGATTCAGGTATCCACTGGAGGAACATTTTCCCTACAGATAAGAGTATAGTAAATTTTACTAGTATTTATATAGTAGTTGTAACGAAAGCATTGCCACATATATTCTATCCCTTTTTGGCAAATAAGTTTGCCATCTTTGAAATGACCATGCCATCCTATACTTATTTAAAGATGAGATTATTATTTGAGAGCTTATACCAAAAAAAAACAATACTTTCCTTTAATATTTTTATGATTACAAAAGATTATTTTAATAAGTTGGTATTTTTTCCTAATTCCTCTCCGTTAAATTTTATTTCACTTCACTCGTGAGGAAGAGTGAAGTCAGCTTATTTACGACATATATGCAACCTTTGTATTGAAAATATCCTGGAACTTGAACAAAAACTACATGCTGACTAGTATAAGATTACTTTCTAAAAATTCTAGTATGATGTCTTTAGAAGTTCTATGCCATACCCTAGATGTGATTAATACATTTAAAGCCTTGGGAAAATATTATGTGAATGTTTGGAGTTGTAACGGTAAATCTAATATTCCACCAGGCACGAGAAAAAACTATAATTTGTCTGCATTTGTTTGATGAGTTTCAGCAGGTTCATTTGTAGCAAAGAATGAAAGAATTTTTAGTCTTACAGAGGTTAATTAAATGTTTAAGAAATAGAAACATGGTGTGAGTAACAAGGCAAAGAAGTTATCAATGGCAGTATTATTTAAGGGGCTTTTTGAAAGGTTAAGAAACAAATCTTTTTTAAAAAATTAAGAAAATGCTCACCTCTTTCTGCATGTTGAGGCTACGCCCAAAATTCACTAGCAGAAGGAAAAGTTCCCTCAGGAAGAAAAGAAGGTAAAAGGAAATAGAAGTGGGGTGCTCACAAAAAGCAAAGGTTTCTAGAATAAATATTTCTTTTAAATTGGTTGCCTTCCCACTTCTACATTTTAGATGTTGGTTTAGCCAATAACAAGTTTTTATAAATTTATCTACTGTTGGGCTGAGATTGTGGCTCAGCAGTAGAGCACTCGCCTAGCACATACCAGGCCCTGGATTCGATACTCAGGACCACATAAAAATAAATAAACAAAATAAAGGTATTGTGTACAACTAAAAAAAATATATATTTTTTTAATTTATCTACTGTTAAAGGGATTAGGATCATGATCTATGAGAGATGAAGCTTCTTCCTCTAATAAAAAAAAATCTAGAAAAAGAATCAAATCTTAAATCTCAAGGGACTTTACAAAATGAAACATTTTAAAGAAACAAGATTCTGCTACTCCCAAAGAAAATTTTTTTAAAGGAAGGGCTTATCTCTTCTCATCTATCATGTACGTGACAGAAGTTATTTCATCAAATGTTCTTCATTCTTACAATGTGAAAAGAAAGTAATTTATAAATTATGCTTTTGGACAGAGATTGATAAACATATATATGTAATTATGTCCATATTTGTCTTTTTAAAATAGAGCATAGCGTTTTGAATGGATTGTTACATTTTCCCCCCCAGTACTGGAAATTGAATTCAGGAGTGCTTTAACACTAAACTACATGTCCTTAGCCCTTTTCATTTTTTAATTTGAGAAAGGGTCTCTCTAAGTTGCTGAGTTTGACCTCAAACTTGAGATCCTTCTGCCTTGACCTCCCAAACTGCTGAAATTACAGGTGTACACCATAGTTCCCCACAAATTATTAAATTTCTAATTTAAGACATGAACTCATTAGATTTGAGATAATTAAGAAGAAAACACTTATTGAAATTTTAATGGAAAATAACCCCAATATTATATGAATGGATGTTTTCTTATTTGGAAATATTGAAAAAATGTTTAATATGTTATTGGGGTTGAGAAATTAAATATAAATATACATAGAAATAAGGATATCCAATTGACCATACTTACATAAATATTTTAGTTGTTATTTATTAGGTTCTGGTGATTGTGAAATAAAAACCACTCAATTTTACACAATGTAAAACAATATATTTTAGTGAGATGAAACAAACTGACTTAAACTGAGGTCAGTTATCTGTTATTTCTCAACAAGCTCATCATTAGGTCTCATAATTTTTCTTATTAAACACTATCCAGATATTGGGAAAAGATGTTGTATTAATAGTATTAATTTGAAATATAAAAAAGAGGGAATGCTAATTTAAGATCTACTATTTACATTTCTAAAAGTGATTTTGCGATTTAAACTTGACAAAACCAATCTGATCATTTTTAAAAAAAAAAAAACAGTACAACATAAGGCATGCATAATGCAACAGGCTCATGGTTACATGCAGAGAAAGCCTAAGAGCTGAAACGTATAGAAGAGAAACAGAAAGAAAAGCAAAGCTCTTCAAGTGTTTCTTGGTTCCGAAAGAACAGGTTAGAAGATCTGTTGCATGCATGCTAACTTGGTGGAATTTTAAAATACCATACCTTAGGGGTGATCCGATGAGCAAGGTAGGAGGGGTAGGGTTACTCCCTGCATTGTGCCGGCGCCGTACTGCCTGGCGCCTAAATGTGCTGCGTTCACGGCGAAATGACACTGCCTCCTCGCTGGCCTGTGCTGCTGCATCAAGACAGACTTAGGTCAAATAGGAGCCTAGGTCAGAGATGTAAATAGCAGCTGACCCTGTCTTTCCCTTGACTTCCCACTTCTAGAGAACTTGTCTGCTTACTCGAAACTGTTTCTATCTATACAATTAGTGTATCATATCCAGCAGTCAACAAAAAAGTATCGTTTATTTAGAGTTAATTTGTTTTGAAAAATGTTTTGATCTACTATCTGCCTTCACCATTTCTCTTCAACTTCAATTTCCTACTATGAGATCTATGTTGCTTTAAATCTTTTCCTGAAAGTCTCATTTATTTTTGTTCATGTTCCTCTACTCTCCCTTTAATTAAGTCAGCTCTTTTAGTGTTTGTTAGTTTCTATTAATGGGAATGGGCATTAGATTTTACTCTCATGAGAATAATAAAAGCAACTAAGAGTAACAGATGCTCCTTGACTTATAATAGGGTTACATTTCAAAAAAAATCATAAATTGAAAATACCATGGGTCAAAAATGAATTTAATACATCTAACCTACCAAACATCATAGTTTAACAAAGAGTATAATGTACAGTATTGACAGGTTGCTTCACCTTGCGATCATATGGCTGATTAGGAGCTGTGGCTCCCAGCTGCTATCCAACGTGAAAAAGAATATCATATCACATTTTCAAACCCTGGGGAAATGATTGAAATTCAAAATTTGAAGTATGATTCTACTGAATGCATATCACTTTTGCACGATTGTAAAAGTTAAACAGTTATAAACTGAACCATAATTAAGCTGGAGTTCCTCTGTACTTCTCTGAAGATGCCAATGAGTAAGGCAGCAAGCTTGCCTCACAATACAATGTGAAAACAATGACTGTGAGATTACACAGCTAGTTTGTTAAATATTCAAGAAAGCATGAATATATCTTCACTATAAAGTATTCTGCTACTATCAAACTTTATTCAAAACCTCTATGGCCCTGGCCCTAGTTCCACCAACATTAGGAAGCAAGTATCAGCAAAATGCCAAGTATAGAAACTAATAATTTAATCTAGAGGCAAGAAAGTACAAACTAAACCAAGCATGCAACAATGGCATAATAGAATAATATAAATTTTACAAAACCATATTAATTGACCAACTAGGATCTTCAAAACAAATAAAATTATTTTTCTCCATTTTAATATAAAATAACTATTGTTCCCTAGTAATCTAAATATTTGGGGAATCATTTTGATCTTTGACAAAGTGTATTTTGATGCCAAGTATAAATAAAGATAAAAGAAGTTAGTACAGAAACATTTCTCCCAAACCTAAAAATTCATTTAACTATGAAAAGGCTGTTATTTGTGGGATTAAAGTTCATGTAAACAAAAATCACATATGGTCAATTAAAAAAAAAAGATGCTGATTAAATCTGGTCATCTTGAGCTGAACTTTCCAATATGGTTGCCACTAGCCATATGTGGCTATTTAAATTTAAATTAACTTAGTTAAAAATTCAGTTCCTCACATTGTGAACCATACTTCAAGTATTCAGTAGTGTCATGTATCCAGTGGCTACCATTATTAGACAATGCAGACAGAATATTCCCCTCATCATAGAAAGTCAAATCCAATAGTGCTGATCTAGAAAGTCAAGGCTGCCATATTGTTATCACAATCTATAAAGCACATTGCCTACTTCGCCAATTCCTGACAACCACAATGTCAATGAAATGAAAATGCAATCCACCTCATTACAAAGAAGAAAACATGTTGGCAGGGCAGTCACTGGATGAAAGATGAAACAAACAAACAAACAAAAAAAGCAAAGAAGAAAACAAGCCAGCTGAGGGAGGAAATGCAGTTAAGTCAGGTAACAGAATTTATACCATTATTTAAAAACTCAAGTCAAGTCTTCTTTCATAAAATATTACACTGAAGATTTCTCTACAGTTGTGACAATTATGCTATTACTTATAAGTCATTGCTTATAATAAACTATTATTTATAGGTCAATCTAACTTTATTATGAAATTTTCAACAGTCCCTCTATTTTGTTTTAAGCAAAATGGCAAAGTAAAACTTGCCCAGACACAATTTATAGGACATAATTTAATCTATAAAATATACTAGAACTATTCAGAAGGACTTGGGAAAAGCAACATGTGATCACTGAATACTAAGAATAGGAAGAAGGGAAGTAGGAGACAGTTTTATTATCTTCCTTCTACTAAAAACGTAATGGTGTAATCAAATCAAAGCTAGTTATTCCATAGTACAGGGGGGAAAGAAAAAACAAAAAACTATGAGAGTGCCTATGCTTAGTCAAAAAGTTCTTTAGTTTTTTTCAGAAATCTTTTTTTTTTTTTGCCACTAACACACCATTCATATTTTATTTGCAAAATAGCAATGCAACATCATTTATTCCTTAATGGGCCTGACCACACTCAAGGTGAAACTTTAAGCATTCACTGAAAAATGTATCAAAGAAAAGTTACAATTACTGCCCAAACAGTCCTTTGTAACATTCAAGATGTTAATGTGTACTGTTACAAAAACTTTGAAAATGTTTACTGTGGCACCTGTTTTAAAAATAGCTAAGATCACACCATTGCCAGAAAATGCCAAACCATCATTTACAGACACAGTAAATATGACTAAACCATGCCCCCTGGAAGTGTGCTACTTAAATGTGTTCTCTATTTCAAACAGGGTCCAATTGGGATCAGGTGATCTTTAAAAATTATAATAATTTGCTATAGTCATATAAGATACAACCAAACTTGATGAAAATTTCCTTACACAAGTCAAGTGTAAAAAACACTTTTTAAATCACTTTACTTTATAGGAGAAAGAAAATAAGCTGGTTTTTGTTTGTTCGTTGGATTGTTTTTAATCTTTGAATCATGGCACGAAAGGGAAGAGAGAAAATACTTTAAAAACTGATTTTGAAGTTGACATTTTGAAATTGCATAAATCCCAGCATCTTCTGGCAAAGAAGGATGAAGTTAATTAGTTGACAACAGTAACATAAAAAGCAAATGATGAAAAGCTGATGATCTAAGTACAACTAAACTTTATGTCAGTGTACAAAAGGGGAAAAAATTATATTCAAGAGATTCAAAAACCATGAAATTCAAGATTTATCAAATACTTTTTAAGAACATAGTTATATATATTATTTTCAAAAAATATTTTTCAAAATTGCAACAGTTTTGGCATTCTAATCATTTATTTGTGTCAAAATGAGTATAAAAGACCAGTTTATGGGCTGGGGATGTGGCTCAAGCGGTAGCGCGCCATGCCTGGCATGCGTGCGGCCCGGGTTCGATCCTCAGCACCACGTACCAACAAAGATGTTGTGTCCGCCGAGAACTAAAAAATAAATATTAAAAATTCTCTCTGTCTCTCTCTCCTCTCTCACTCTCTCTTTAAAAAAAAAAAAAAAAGACCAGTTTATGATCATTACTAAGAGGGATCTTCAGATAGTTCAGTTTTTTTTTTTTTTTTTTTTTTTTTTTCAGTATAAGTGATACAATCAATAAGGTTTAAGCCCATGAGTAATTCATTGTCAAGGTACAACTATCCTCAGATATTATGACAGCAGAGGTTTGACTTCTGCTGAAGATCACAACAAAAGTTAATTGCACAATCCACACTTCCTGCTTCAAGTGTTACTTCCCAATTATCCCAATTATAGAAAATTCTACGTTCCATGCTGAATTATTTTAGTGCAATTATTTATTTTTATATGGGGATATTAAAATAAAAGACTATAAGATGGCTTTACTCTTTGAATGGCAATAGAAAAGTATTAAAGGCAGATGCATTAAACAGTGAAACTGGTGAAGAAGGAGATAAGGGATGTCCAAATTCTATCTCAAAAACTGGAAGGTTCTGACTAAAAATACGTAGAGATAAAGATGCTTTATCTAAAACCACTTCAATCACATAGCTGACTAATTACTGAAAGGATTCATAGGTTACAAGCTACTTTCTGATAGAGATGTAATGCTATGCCTAGGTTCCTGGGAGAGCTCAAATGCTCTTAATAAGTTAAAAATTTAGAAGAAACTACTCAAGAGAACTCTTTTTGATGGGAAGTGTAGATTATGGGGGGAAAAGGGAATACATCTAGGAAAACCATGGGGAAAAAATGTATGCTTGAATCTCAAATAGATAGGAAAAACTGCTAGTGAGAAATTAAATTTTTAAGAAAAATGGCCAAAGTATGATAGAAATATATTATGCACCTCAGAAAAATAAAAGACATTTGCAAACATTCTGGAATACACTGAAATATTCATCAAGGTGTAAACAATTACTTAGGAATGAAATTACCATAAAAAGAAACAAACATTCAAATGGTTTTACAATACAAAAAATTCTGAAATAAATGTTTTAGTCTAGCCATGAAATCCATTTTATCTAAACATATTTCCTCTTTCTTACTTTCCATGCCAGCCAAGAACAATGCTAATATCAACATGAAAAGATTTTGTTCTATTAAAGAAATGTGGAAACACCATTTTCTGGGAGGCTAAAGAACAATCAGAATCTATTGCACAACTTCTAAACATCAATTCTGAATTAAAATAATTTCCATCTGTGCAAACAGTTTTAAAGACTTCTTTGCTTTTTCTTTAATATTTATGTTTTTAGTTTTAGGTAGACAGAATATCGTTATTTTAAATTTATGTGGTGCTGATGATTGAACTCAGTGCCTCATGCATGCTGGGAGAGCACTCTACCACTGAGCCACAACCCTAGCCCCAGACTTCTTTGCTTTTTGACAACTGCAAATAACAACAATATTATTAGCTGTATTTTGAGTTAAAGACAATTTGCATATCCTAATATTTTCCACAATATCAGCAGCCATACAGTTAGGCAGACAAAATGCTTTCTAGAAACTAAATAATACTTTGGAGTCTACTACACACATACAGAAAACAATTCCTAAAAAGTACAGCATAAGGATTACTTACTTTCATAGGTAATTCCTAATCCTTTTAATCCTTTGTGAATGGAATAAAAATTATCAACCTTCTCTTAGAAAAGTGTATTCAAATACAATTTTCTATTTACTTTTCAGGAGATTCACCTAACAGTGGATTACTAGAAAATATATATTTAAAGTGACATATTTGAAAAGGGAAGCTTCCTGAAATTATCAGCATTTAAGTTACATAATGAATGCACAATTTACAAAGCGCTCTCACACTTCTAAGCCCATTACACTCTGACAGTTAACTGTGAGGCAGGCGGAAAGTTATGATTCCTGCTTTACAATTAAGGAAACTGAGGCATGGGTTTCATGGCTTGTCAGAGTATTCAATCATTAATTAGAGATATTAAAATGTAATTGTTCACTTTCAAACAGAAATTTCACTTCTGCTAGAAAGAAAAAATATTGCCATGTTTATTTCCATATATGAACACTTATTTACTTTCTCAATAAAATACCATTTTTCTTGATACTGTTGTAAGGGAAGATTTGTTTTCCAAAGCTATTTCACTTCACTTAATGAGTATGCTTCTAAGATTTTTATGTCTAGGCTTTGAATAGCATAAACATAATCTTAATGAATCAAGATCAACTACTCATACAATTGTAGCACTGTACTATAGTACAATATTAAGCAGATAACATGATGTCCTTGAACACTATTAAAATAAAAGATGGCTTGTCCCTATATTTACTGATCTTATTCTGTTGTGTCTGGCTTTGCTCAGTATAGTTACAGCTCCTCCTTTAGGGTAGGCTATGCATTTTTTCTGCTGTCATTACTTCAGCCTCTCTCCATCCCCTTCTACTAACTTGCTTCTTCTAACATGTCATGTGAACAAAGAAATCAGAAAAACAAGTTTATTAGTCCTTATAGCCCTATGTACTTAGCAAAGTACAAAAGCTTTAATTCACATTTTCTTGTCTGTTCAGTGGTCTTCGTCTTTTCTTTCCAATGCCCAGTGATATTTGAAGAGGGGGGGAGCCCTATAATTTACATATGTAGCACAAACACTCAGAAATTTGTTTATTTAGAAGACTTGACTTTTCTTTGAATAGTAGTACTCTTTAAAGATCATCTTTGAGCCAGGCACAGTGGTACATTTGCATGATACCAGCCTGTAATCCCAGCTACTTGGAAGGCTGAAGCAGGATGATCAAACATTCAAGGCCAACTTCAGCAGCGTGGGGAGACTGTCTGAAAATAAACTAAAAAAGGCTGGGGACATAGCTCAATGGTAGAGCATGTGCCTAGAGTGTGTGAGGCCCTGGGTTCAATCTCCACTTTAGAGGAGGGGGGAAAAAAAGATTACCTTTATCTTTGGCTTCAAACACAAAGTTATTAAAGGATTACTTACAAAATGATCTAAATATTCTATTTAAAATAATTTTCTCAGAGAAATACATGTTAAGAAATCCAGAAAAATGTACAAAGTAATAAGTAAACCACAAACCTCTCTACTCTGGCTAGTCTTTACAATCTGATACATAATGGAGAAAATATGCTAACGGTTTTGAATCATGCAGAAAATAAGTTTACTAGCTCAAAACAAAAGTTTAATAGCCCCCCAAAAAAACTTTAATTAGAAACAGACCAGCAGAGTAGGAGAAGGGAATCAAGGGGCTAAGGGACAGACAGTAGGGCAGAAGAAGGGAATCAGAGAGAGTGAGGAGGAAAGGGAAGATACTGGGGATTTAAATATAGGAAATCATGTTATAAACATGTACAAATCTTTCACAATGAGTTCCACTATTATGCATAATGATAATGTACCAATAAAAATTTTAAAAGAAAAAATCATTTATTAAAGTACAAGCTAGAAAACAGAGGACATTTTGCTAGTATATATAATTGTACTTTTTTTGTTCTTAAAATATCAGTCATAAATTAGATATGATTTATAATTACAAAAGAGAAATTAAGTATAAAACAAGAGGTCAACAGAAAATCTCTTAGTCTGAATTTAAAATTTTTTTCCTAAGTAACTGCAGAAGATTATTCATAACATCTGATTTTAACCAAATTACTAAAACAAACACTTCTTTCATAACTAAATATCGAAAGATAAGTTATATGACACATTGTTACCAAAATAAGGTAAAATCCATAACACTAGATTAGATGTCAATTAAAAATAATTTTTTCTGCTAGTATTATATAAAGAATTAGAAATTCAGATAATATTATCTGAATTTTTTAATATTTTACTTTAATTATTGTCAAATTTCACACAATGGCACAATTAGAACATCTCTAATTTATTTCTACATGTTATTATTTTTCTCTACATTATTTATACCACAGAATTAATACGATAGGATACATGTATTTAGTAAAACAAGCCTGTTTAATAATAATAACAGCAGCAACATTTTCTATGTACCAGACTGCCTAAGCATTTTAGTGCACAAATGCCCTTAATATTCACAATTACCCTATGAAATAAGTACACTGATCATTTCATTTTAAGAGGAAGAAGCTGAGGGTTAAAGAAGGTAAATAGCTTTGCATGATTCACAACATTGGAATTCCTATACTAACAAAGGCACATAATTCCATGTCACTAAACTAGATTAACTCCTATTTTAGAAATTTTAATACTTTATAAAGCATTTCCTAATGCTATCCCTTCACAACCAACACCACCCTGTTTAAAAATAAAACAAAAATAATCGGAGAACTCACCAATACCTCCAAATTCACTGAAATAAAATCTATTTGTGGTTTTATGTCTAAGAGTTAAGCAGTAACATATTTTGTTGACATGCTTTGGAAGTACAGTATGAAAGAAAAAACTAGACAGCCCAAAAACATTTCTCCTAAATTGCCAGACAAGACTTGTAACAAATAATGTTTATGTAAACAAGTATCTTTAACATGTGTTTGAGATTCTATATAATTTTTTTGTTTTGTTCTTTTTAGTTATACATGACAGTAGAAAAGATTCTATATAATTTTTAAATAACGAGAATAAAAACAAATCCCCTCCTACTACTTCCAATCTTCCAAGAAGCCCAAGTAAACGAACCTCCCAAAAAACCCATATATTTAGTTGCGATGAAAACCAACTGAACATAAAACCCCAACACATTTAAGTAATTTTGTTTTGCTTACACAATGAAGCTCAAAAATAGTCCCTGAATGTCTTCCTCTGGCAAAAAAAAAAAAAAAAAAAAAAAGATTTACATACTATTACATTTCTTCTACCAAAGTAGGAATAAAAACTTTAGTTCATTTTTTGCTTCTTATTAGCATTTAATGAGATCTTTAAAAAAGAACATAAACAAAGCAATCAGAAGCTGGAATCTGAAAAATAAGGGCTTATATGAGTCAAAGAACTATATTAAGAAGTAACACGTTCCATGTAACTATTCCTAAAAAACAGAACAACCCACATTACCTATGAAAAGGAAATGATGGTTTAAATATGAAAGCATAGATTTACTATAGGCTTTGCACTTATTTTCAGTATTTACATTTCAATACCTAGAATAATAATATTTTGCATTATAGCATGTTCAAATTTTATTTTGATAGCAACTATAAGAATTAAACAGGTTTACTCATTTTTTTATAACAACTTAAGCTATATTTTATAATCTAAATCTTACACAATGACTCCAGGAAACTTAATTACTATATTGTCACCAAATGGTTAAAAACATTTCAGACACAATTCATTCCCCAAATTTAGGTTTAATAGACTACTTTCTTCCTGAGGCACTACAGATCATTTCTTTACAATCCATTAGAAATTAATCTTTGTTAGAAACTTTACTGAAGCAGGAGGGGGGAGGGAAGAGAGAGAATGAGGGAGATGGGAGAGGGGGAGAGAGGAGAGAAGGGAAGAGAGAGAAAGGGAGGGGGGAGAGAGGGGGAGAGAGAGAGAAAGGGAGGAAGGGAGAAAGCACAGAGAGGAGGAAAGGAGGAGAGAGGGAGAAAGAAATATGTTTACTACAATGTGGACTTGTAAAATGCTCTGGATGAAATTAAAATTCTTTTAAATAAAAAGCACAGTCACATGTTTGGGAATATCTGTACCAACAAAAAATCCAGCTTAATTTTTTTTTTGGGGGGGGGGCAGGTACCAGGGACTGAATCCAGGAGAACTTAACCAATGAGTCACATTCCCAGCCCTTTTTATGTATTCTTTTGAGCCAGGGTCTCATTAAGTTGCTTAGGGTCTTGCTTAATTGCTGAGATTGGCTTTGAACTCAAAATCATCTTGCCTCAGCCTCCCAAACTGAGGTGTGTGCTACAAGTCCAACTCAGTTTAACTTTCAACAGAGACTAAACACTATTACACCAATAAACTAAAATCTAAAACTAAGGATAAAGCAAAATAAAGAGAATAGTGTAGAATCTTAAAAAGCTAAGATGCTAATAACATAAAATCTTCTATTTATATTTAAAAAAGCAGATTTCTAATAATCAGAACATATTAAACTATACTGCTTAGGATTAAATAGAAACAACTATTTAAAACAACTAAAATAATGAGGCCAACACACACTGACAGAATACAAAAATCACCTATCCAATTTTGTACAATTCTCTATAAACCTGAAATAAATGAGTTGTTATTTTAACCAAAACACCATCACTGTCTTGGGGGCATCATACATCCATTAATGAATACAAAATGGCACTATAACCTAAAAATTGAAGGTTAGTAAAGAAAAAGTTATAATTAAGTTATAGGTAACTTGAATTAAGCATGAAATAAAATCAAACAGACAAAAGAGAGCCACAATTTTTAAAATACATAACTGAAACTAACATAATATTTGGAGAAATCTCATATGATAAACAGAGTGATCTAATTCTGGAAGTTCAGTGGCATGCACTACATAAGAGATGACAAGTGGTTTCCTGTGCCAATGTGATTATTACTATTGCTTTACATGGAAAGGGAGGCAATTTTTGTTATTCCTGGCAAAATATTAACAGATAGCAACTAGCTTAGAAAAGTGGAGGCCATTAAGAACAAATTGACAAACCCAACAAGTTTTTTGGTATACATTCCAAAACCTTTAAGACAATTATCTCCTTCTTCATTTAAAAAAGCTTGTTTTACGGCACAGTGGAAGGGGAATATTAACAGAAAGCACATTTTAATTAAGCATTACTCTCATCAATAGCACCAAATTTGCATGACTCTTGGGACATCTCTTCTTGTACTTTACTTACCTCCACTGACTGCATCTTGCTCGTCCTCTTCAGGAAATGCAACCTGGCTTGGCAAACTATTCCTAGATCGAGTGACTGTTTCTAACTGGGATGCCCGTCCCAATAAAGACAGCTCATCCAGCACCTCTCCCTCTTTGGCCTCAAGATCTGATTTTGAAGTGGTTAAGGGCTTTATACTTTCAGGTGCCATTAGCCTATTTGAGTCATTCAAACATGCTACTGTGCCACTGTCCAAGCTCAATACTCGGGCACGAGTCTTGGCACTATTTGTGCTGGAAGTCCGTCGTGTAGCCCTCTTTTTGCCAGTTCCTTCAAGACCAGGATGAGCTCTATGTGAGTGTTCAGATTCTGTACCCCTTTCCTTATGAATGTGTTTGGTCTTTAGAGCGCTATATCTGCCCTCAGGAGATTGGCACGAATGAGAAGTAGTGCTAGAAGAGCTGTCACTGCTGAACTGATGAGCAGAATGGACACTTGATGCTCTACTCAAGTCACTTTGATCACTAGAGTCCTCATCATGACAAAATATAGCGCTATGTGGTTTGGTTCCAGAAACACCTCGAAAAGAAACATAGTCCCTGTGTCGACTAGAGTCAAAACTGCTGGCTCGTTTCTTTCCTGTCCTTCTCCTGCCTGACTTGTGGGCAGAGGCTGTCCGGTGGATTAAGCTAGAGGATTTGGGTCGTACATCCCCTTCCTTCTGCTTTCCACCAGTATCTTTACAAACTTTTAAATCCACCAAAGTGACAGGCGTCTCATTCTGTTCTTCTTTACTTTCAGCAGGTTTCTCAGGGGTTGGGTCCTCTGGTGCAATTAGCTCATTTGCATGGGGGTTTTTATTGGCTTCTTCAGATGCAGAGGTGCTGAGCCCTCTCTGGTTGTGCATCTCATCAGAGGCCTGAGAATCCTGGGCCTCAGGAGCCCCACTATTTGTACTCACTTCCAAGGCAGTCTTGTCACTGTTAGTCCTTTTGTCACTGGCACAGCAACTCTTCTCTGAGTCAGCACAGCACTCTTTTTTCTTAGCACTTTTCTTTCCCACTTTAGGAGACTCTTCATGCTCTGACAAGATGCTTTCTATGTGAGTGGAACTAGTCTGCTCACTTTTATAGCTGCTGACAGTACTGTTGGTATCACGGTCTGTGCCGCTACAATAGCTCTCTGTTGACCCGCTACTCCGTGTGCTCAGGCTCCTCAGGCTGTCCATGCTTTTGTCTGCATTTAGAGCTTTGCTCTTCCCACTTTTTGTGGGTGGCTGAGAATTACTATTTTTCAGATCACCAGCAAGCTGGAATTCCCCAGGTAGACAAACATTTTCCACCAAGGATTCTTTGGATCCAGAATGAGGTTTTGAAGATTCTAACTCACTTACTGGATCTAACCCACGTCTCTGCTGATAAAGAGGGAAGTCATTCAGTGAAGTATCAGGAAAGGCCACAGCAGAGCTGGAAGTCCGTGGTACACCTCGCGGCCGGTGATCTTTCCTGTAAGAGTGTGAATGTAAAGGTACAAGAGAGGCTACTTCTGTGTCACAGGCGCTGGACAGAGACTGATCGATGTGGTGGTGGTGGCTATGACTTGGCAGACTCACTTTGTCACTGAAGTCCCTTGGCAAGTCCTGTCCACAAGAGGACAAAGAAGGCTGAATAGAGATGAAGGAATCATTGGAGACCAGACGGAAGAGCTTCCTATCAGTTGCCAAATCTGTTTCAAACACATATTTGGAAATGTTAACACAGATGTATGTATACTTATGCATTGTTTAACAATGGAAAGAATTCAAGCCATACAAAAAATCAAATATAAACAATTTCTCAAGCAGTTCAGTGAATAACAGTTGACCAGTCATTCAAAAGAGCTGATTTCTACTTCATAGCTACACAAAGAAAGCTTTCTACTAATGGAATGAACTGAACTTTCAAATCCAAGTTCTCCAACAAGCCTCAGAAAAGGTTCAGTAGACTATCAATAATAAAATAAGAAGCAAAAAAGAATTTTATTTAAAATAGACCTGGATTATGAGGTGACCTGGAGTTACTTTTTTGAGCATGCTTCTTCATCTATAAAATATGTCAACCTCACTGAGTACTAGTAAGCAAGGAATCCTGAGTTCTTCGAATATACTTGGCTTGACATAGTGCTGTTACAATTAATGGTAGCTACCATTATTTTACCTAACACAATACTAAAATCCTTCTGAAAAACTTATATTATTATTTTACAAATCAACAAAAACCTAGAATATTCGGGAACAGAAAATTACAGGGCTTACCAATCCTTACCAATAATTATGACATAATGATGCAAGGTATCATACTGTTCACAATGATTTAAAAAATAACAGTAATTATAAGACAAGATATTACACTTTCTCTTTCATCATTCATACAGCAACCCAAAATGCCTTGTGGAAAGAAAAAAAACACATATTCTCCTATATATATGTAAGTCCATTCTTTTAATCCATCATTTAGGGTAGTGATGAGTGATCTGAATTACCATATATACTATGAAAATAAAATATGAGTAAACCTACCTACATTGTAACTTATCTTGGACTATAGCTTGACAACTGATCTGCACAAACGCTGATCTTTTTACTATATATTTTGACAGACAAGGTGCTTGAATCTGCTTTTAGTTCAATAAAAAGAAGCATTGTCTTATTTGTCATAACTGCATAGACAAAAGCAATAATAAATTCTATAGTGAGTCAGATTCTTCTCAGTAGAATCTCAATGATAAAAGCAGACATTTCTCCCTAGGACTAAAATAAAATGAGTTACTAGAAATGTTTCTGTACCTTTAAAACATCTAAATCTAAATCTGATCTAACTAATTAAAAACTTAAATAGCCTCTAGAATGTACCATATAAATTGTAATTTATAAATGCCCTATTATGCTTTGTTTCAAGATAAGTAAAACCCAAGTTCTTTATCATTTGCCCAAAAGAGTTGTCACTATTCCTCTCTAAATTTCAAAATTTTTAAAAGTTAGCATCTTATTTATTTTGTAGTATTAAATTATAATATGTTGGGGGCTGTAGCTCAGTGGTAGAGTGCTTGCCTAGCATATGTGAAATACTGGGTTTGATCCCCAGCACCACATTTTAAAAAAACAAAAACAAAATAAAGGTATTATGTCCACCTACAACTAAAAATATTTTTTTAAAAAATTATAATATGTTATTATGGGGGGACTCTAGATACTTATCTCTTATAAATAATTATCAAGGATATAAATCTTATAGAACAAAAACTTATCCACTAACTCCCTTCTAAGACATTAATGAAGTAGAAATTTCAATTTTTTCACATAACAGCCAAACTTTAATACACGTATTTTTTTTTTCAATAGGGCTAAACAAATGAAAGGTTTAATTCTGTCCAGAGGAATTTAAGTTGTTAAAAGTGATTCTAGGGGCTGGGATTATGGCTTAGTGGTTGAGCACTTATCTAGTGCATGTGAAGCCCTGAGTTCGATCCTCAGCACCACCTATAAATAAATAAATGAAAGTATTATGTCCAACTACAACTAAAAAATCAATATTAAAAAAAGTGATTCTATCACAGTCATAAAAAAGGAATTAAGTAAGTCCTGATACATACAACAACACAGTAAATGAAAGAAGCCAGATACAAAAAGCCATGCATTATATAATTCCATTCATATGAAATGTTCAGAACAGGAAAATACATAGAGACAGAAAGACAACTATTAACTATTAGAGGCTGGCTGAACAAGGAAATGGACAGTATAATGGGTGCAGGTTTCTTTTTAAGGTAATGAAATGTTCAGGTACTAAGACAGTGGTAATGGTGCACAACCTTGGAAATATACTAAAAACCAGTAAACTGGATATTATAGAAGGATAGATTTTAATGTCATGTAAGTTATGTCACAATAAAAAAAGAAAAAAAAGTTAGTTACAAAAATATTAACCAAAGTTTCTCAGTGGCAGATATGTGATTATTTTCTTCATATGTAACTATATTTTCTAACATAAATCATATTTTCCTCCCCTCTTCTAGATCATTCCCCAACAAATACAATATTATTTCTCTTACAAAATCTAAATCCTTCCTTTATCCCCACTTCCTCTGTAACTATCAATTTATTTATTTTTTAAAGGCATTTATTTATTTATTTATTTTTAAATATTTATTGTTTAGTTTCGGCAAACACAACATCTTTGTATGTGGTGCTGAAGATCGAACCCGGGCCGCACGCATGCCAGGCGAGTGCGCTACCGCTTAAGCCACATCCCCAGCCCCTGTAACTATCGATTTAGGTCTTTGCTCCCCCTTACAGAAATTCATTAAGAGTATTTTAGTCACTTTCTTTGATTCTTCTCCTGATTCTAAAATTGATTAATCCCACTTCATTAAAACTATGCCTTTCAAGGTTAGCAATACCCTGTACAATGTTACATTCAATGGACAAGTCTCAGTCCTCATGTCCTTTGACTTATCAGCAACATTTAGCAAACAGATAAATCCATTCTTGAAATGCTGAGACATAAGTCTCAGTTTTACTTCTATTTCATTAGTTGTTCCTTCTGTGTCTCCTGGACTTCTCAAAGTGAACAACTCAGGACTCAGTCCTTAAAATTTTTAATGTCTGCCTATACTCCTCCTTGTAGATCTCATACGGTTTTACAGCCCCACAATAAACATTCAGAAATTCCTGTAACTAGTTCCTCTATCTTCTACTCAACCTCTCTACAAATATTAGATGGCCTAAAGATCTGATCTTAGATAGGGAAGATATGGGTAAAGCTATATGGGGACACTAAATAAGTCCTTAGAAGTGAAGAAAAAGAGAATACACCCCCACATAATTAGATTTCTCCTGATAATTCTGAATTATGTTGACAAAAAGTGTGCCAATTAATCAATTAATTGTTAATCAACTCAAAGTTATAAATCCAATTAATTGTTAATCAACTAAAAGTTATAAATCCAAGCCAGCCACCAAGACAACCATGAGTACAAACAATAATTAATCCAGAACAAAAATTGCCACTAGGTGGTGCCAACCACAGTCAGGACCAAGAAGGAATTGGATCATGAGGCCAATCCATGTAAACTCAAAGCTAGCTAAACCATGATCTATGCCCTGGACTACTGCAATAATCTGGTTAACTGAGCTCACTGCTTCCTCTTTTTCCCCTTTTAATATATTCTTATATTCTCAACATAGAAGCCACAGTAATTCTGTTAAAATGTAACATAATCCTTTAGTAGTTTCTCATCTCAGAATTAAAACTAACATCTTTAAAATGGCTTCCAAGACACTACACAATTTGGCCCTTCGCTTATTTTGCACCAGCCACATTATTCTCAGACTTGACAGGCTGTTCCTACTTTACACCTTTTGCACTTGTTATTCCCTCTCCATAAAAGGACCCCTAATCTCCTAGATACCCTGGAAGAACACTCCTTCTTCAGGTCTTTGCTCTAGTGAGTCTTCCCTCAAACACTCTATTAAAATTATAATTTCTCAAGCCCCCACAACTCCTCATCCTCTGCCTACTACATATGTACTGACTTATACATATGACTACATGTTAATAGTATGGAAGCCACACAAGGGTAGAAATTTTTGTCTGTTCACTGGTTTATTTCCAGTACTTGAAACAGTACCAGGAAAATCATAAGTATTCAGTGATATTTGTTAAATGGAAAAATGTTACATGATAGAAGTTATAAAATTAAATCAAAGTAGTATCATGCAGTGGTAAAGAGTAATTCAAAACTAGATTTCATTTATAGGAGTGCCACTTTGTAGCTTTGTGACTCTGGACAAGTTTCCTTTAACTTCTAAGCCATAATGTGCTTACCTGTAAAGTGATAACAACAGTAGTAACAACTTCAAATGCACATAGTGAATATTAACTGGGTAAATACATGTCAAGTGCTTAGAAGATGACCTAAACCCTGAGTTGACAAACTAAGGACCATGGAACCAAATCTGGCCACATTTGTAAAGGAAGTCTGAGTATGGCACAGCCATGCCCTTCATTTATGTATTATTTATGGCTCCTTTCACTCTACCATGGCAAAACTGAGGTCACTGGGTAGCAAGAGAGACCACATGACCTACAAAGCTATCTGGCTCTTTCAGAGTAAGTTTGGTGATGCCTAACCTGGACAAAAGTATGCACTCAATGAATGTTGGATATCATTATCTATATTCACGTGTAGCTAGTTACAAGGATAGACTGCAACCTCAACTAGCCAGACTATAAAAATCTTGCTTGCATATGGGTACTTTCCAGATATAAAATAAGATAGTGAAATATGACTCCTAAAAGCAGTGGTGCCAACCTTCTAAGATTATCATCTAGTGCTAAGATCTTCTTCCAAAGGCTATATGTTATAAAAAGGGATACTACAACTCTTAAAGCAACTAATTCATCTTTAACTAAAAAAAAAACAACAAAGAAAACTAAAAGAAAAAAAGGTTTCCATACCATACAGTATATTTAGAGGTCTTTATTGTAATTCCAAAAAAGCTGAGTGACAGTAATAAACTTCCAAGTACCAATAACAAAGTACACTTTTGAAAAATGGACTTAAATAAGATATCAAATTAATGGACAAATGTCATAATTCAGTGATCTATGTGCAACCTCATAAGCAAGCTTCATGATTAAAAATAAAAAAATCTTTCAGCCTATCTACCCACCCAATATCATCACCACAACTAAAATAATAATAATAGGTTATAACAGGATAGAAACAGGAAGACAGGTTTCTCATTCAATTCTGGTTCTTTGTTTCTATATAACCTTGGACAATCTCCACTTAAAAATGGAGATGATTTATCTGTCCTTTCATATTTGAAAATTAAAACTCAAACATGAAAGTGTCTTAGTCAAAAACAAACTATAAAGTCCACAATGTTTATTTACAATTGAATTGAGTAAGTAGGGAAAAAAAACACATATAATCAAACTTTCTATTCACAATCTGCTATAGAAAAGTACTATGTTGGAGACAAAGTTTCTCAGAAAATTCAATAGCAATTTATTTCTCTTTATAAGACATTATAGTTTCTGCAGTCAGGTAAGAGATAAAGCAGCTGGTATTTAGAAATAGAAAATGATAGTTTTACGTACTGTTATTACTTAGTTGGGTTTAATGCTCTAACCAACTTAAGAACAGTATAGGATTCTTAACTTCCCATCTCATCTGGGACACACATTCATAAAATTTCTCTTACCATATTTATTTTTCAAAACATGTATGCTTGAATTCAGTAAGGGAAAAGTACTTGTAATGCTGTATTATTATTATTATCCCAATAAATCATATTATTTAATGTTTCCTAAAAATAACCACATTTCATTATTACAAACTTGTAAAATGTAAATGATGCATTCCACAAATTCACCCTGGTCACCAAAACATGTGTCACTGTGCAGCATAATGTTCTTACCTTGTTCTTCACTTCCTTCCTTACAAAGACTAGAGCTCTGGCCCAGACTTAAACTGATATCATCAGATGTCTTAGCAGTGTCTGTATCTCCTAAAAGTTAAGAAAAACACATGAGGACACTGTATTAAAGTAAAGGCTTAGTGTGTCAAAACCAAGAAACAGTATCAGGAGTGTGGTAGACATCTATCAACTAAAGCAGTTTCTACACATCATGGATTACAATAATGGAAGATGCACTGAAATATTATGGATTATCAGAGCACATAATTACTCTGAGAACAAAATAACATGGAAAGCTTCATAATATTAGCTAGTAAAACTGTTTCTTTAAATAATAGATTTTAGCTGGGTGTGGTGGCACATGCCTGTAATCCCACAGGCTCAGGAGGCTGAGGCAGGAGGATCAAAAGTTCAAAGCCAGCCTCAGCAACTTAAGGAGGCCCTCAGCAATTTGACAAGACACTGTCTCTAAATAAAAATACAAAGAAGGACTGGGGATGTGGCTCAGTGGTTGAGTGCCCCTGGGTTCAATCCCTGGTAACTATATGTAGGAACAAATTATGTTACAACAATTTAAAATACAATATATTTCCTTCCTTGGGAAAATAAGTAAACTAAATCAGTGTAGGGCAAAAATAATATGAATTTATCTTAAATAGATGTGTAGAACATTTATTCTCATATTTAAATTTTTCACATCAAATTAGTTTTCCATGAACCTCACCTAAACATGTATTTTCTATCACCAAGGAAGTTTCTTACATATCAATAACTTATAATTTGTGCAATATAATTCAAATGGTCACTATGTTGAAATTTGCATGATGAAAAGATAACAATTTAAATCAAGCAATCTATTATGAGATAAATGACTTTAGCTCTAAGGTCAAAAATGACATTTGAATGTTTAGAACTATTATCTTTATTACAAACAAAAAAGTCAGAGGCAATGTTCAGGTTAGATCATGTCTACCTTTAATAGTTGCTGCTGTTCCAAGACGAGAGGAACCAGATCCAATCTGAAAACACAATATAAGGTAAATAAAACTAAATAATATGCTAGTAGTATGTCCTTATCAATACAAACTAGCAAGATTATCAAACAAAATTATATCATCTAAACATGGTGTCACTTTTTATTAATATTAAAACACTGGACATGTGCTATCACAGCCACACTACCTGTTTTCTGCGGTATACACTGTGTTATCTTACAGGTGTGCCAAGATTCTGAGTCCCTCTGCATGCTCAGGGCTGATGAAATTCCCAAGGCCAAATGCCTCCAATATCAAGCAATTTGTATCATACAGTTATTATCATTTTTTATGTTGTATCATGACATGCTAGTGTTATAATAAACAAAAGCAAAACCAGGCACTGAGGCTACATGGAATAAATTCAGACTTCCTAGGGTACATAAAGGGATAGTTTGGAGGGACAAAACCCATTATCATATGCTACAAAGAGCAACATAAATCTTACTGCCCAATTGTTAGTGTATCGATATATAATTTCCTTAGTTCCAGAAAAGAAGTATGGTTAGAACATTTAAAAAGAATAAAAATCTAAAGCATGCATCTACAATAAGTGAATTTTTAGCACAACTATAATTAGAAAATTCAAATGTGATTGCTGAGCTTTCAGAGTGCTTATTTTCAAGATGGTGTAATATTTCTCTAAAATTTCACAGCCATTATTTATTATACTACCATAAAAATCAAATAAACAAATACCACAAATTGTACAAACATAGTGAGGAAACCAAATACAACAACATCAACAAGTCTTAGCAACTCTTCTTTTCAACTTTTTTTTTTTTTTAAAAATTTCTTTAAAGGGATTCAAAGAAGAAAACTGTTAAGCAAATTTAGCATTGTAAAATAAAATTCAAAACATCACACAGGGCTTGGGTTGTGGCTCAGTGGTGGGGTGCATGTGTGAGGTACTGGGTTCAAACCTCAGCACCACATAAAACTATAACTCTTTAGGTCAAAACATAGGTTAATACTGTGTTTGAAGAGACAGGATTTTCTTGATCTGGATGGCCACTGAACGGGTGTATACAGATGTAAAACCACATTGAGCTGTACGCTCAAGATGTATACTATGCTGCAGAAGCTATGCCAGTGAAAAAGTAAATAAAAATAGGCATATAGAGGGGCTGGGACTGTGGCTCAGTAGCAGAACACTTGCCTTGTATGTATGAGGCACTGGGTTTAATCCTCAGCACTACATGAAAATAAATAAATAAAATGAAAGTATTTAAAAATAGGCATATACAGATGAAAATACTAAAAAACTCTGGATATAGCCAATAAAAAATAAGTTTTGTAATATTTCTAAGCTGTTTTTTAAGCTTGACTCTCCTAGTATTTCAGAATTTCTACTTTAAATTAAACATAAAAGGTACTATAATTGGCCGGGGGGGAAAAGTCTAAAAACTATTTTATTACAAAAGAAGTTTCATTCTTACCATACCAGCTAGACAAGTTACAGAAATAACATATATCATCTACTAGAATTATAAACACATAACCTCCTAGACAGAAATTCAAAAATAAATAATAATCAAGTACAGTGGCATAAGCCTATAATCCCAGTGGCTCAGGAAGCTGAGGCAGGAAGATAGCAAGATACCAAGTTCAAAGGTAGCTTCCGCAACTTAGCAAGGCCCTAAGCAACTTAGTGAGACCCAGCCTAAACATAAAAAATAAAAAGAGCTAAGGATGTGGCTCAGTGGGTTCAATCTCTGGTACCAAAAAAATAAAAAAGCAAACAAAAACTCAGCACACCCTTCTAGGAACTTAAATGTTAAAAACTGGTTTTTGTTTTTTTTTTGGAGATAGGATCCCACTACATTGTCCTGGATCTCCTTGAACTCACTATTCTCCTGTCCCCAGTAGCTGGAATTACACATAACAGGCATGTGCCACTACACCTGACTCCTCAAGACCTTTTGGAATATGGGCTTTTGTCATTTGCTCTCAGCCTCAAAGTGTTCCCCTTTTCCTCCTTTAACACACTCCCCACTTTAATCAGATGTCAGTCACGCATCTTTTCACCTATGAGCAGTGGGCCCAGTCCCTGTCTAGAGGGAGGTACATGAGCTAGTTCTGGTCAATGAATGAAACAGGGAGTCTGCTGGAGGGCTTCAGGAAGATATTCTTATAAGTCTAAGAAGAGGACCAAGAATTCTTGAACAGAGTCTTGACTGAAGCTGTTATGCTCATCCTACAGCCCTGGGAAAAGGCCTAGAGAACTATGGAAATGCCAACCCAGAGGCTCAGCATTACTGAGATGCTGAACAAATGCCACAAATGTCAAACACCTCCAGATTTAGAAGACAACACAAACTCGTATTTCTCTACGATAGTATAAGTTGGGTATTCTATTATTTGCTGAGATCATGGTAGTAATATTTTATTCTTCATACTTTTCTGTATTATTTAAGCTACTCCCAAATAGCAAAGAATCATGACTAAAACAACAGGTGATCAAGAATATAAAATACTATATCTAAATGCAATTCATCCCCCAAAAGGTCACTTTGGAAAAACTCAATGGCATTAACATTCATGATACATTCGGTAAAGAGAAGTGAGTTCAAAATAACAAGCACATTAGAACTCCATTTTGTTGTAAAAGTTTTCTTATTATATACAATATCATGAATGATTTTAATTTTCTTGTTTATTTTCATTTGTTAAATTTTCTAGGAATGAAAAGAAAAAAATTAAGAAAAATAGTAACTTCCTATACTTAAGGGTGAAGTTCTTTATTCAAATGATTTTCTTTTTGTTTTTTTTTTCTTTTTTATTGGTTGTTCAATCAAATGATTTTCATAAACTGAAATATTGTAGTGTTTCTTCCCTGTGGTAAGTGCCATAGGAAAGGTCCAGGAAGGATTATACATTTGAGACAAAAGGGTACTTACAACTAGAGAGTGTTTCAGGTAAGGCCACCTCCCCAGGAATCTTTGCCTTTCTCTCTACCTGAAATTAATAAATTTTCCTTGGAAGTAATCCCTTTTTCTTCACCATTCTGATGACAATTATTACTCTGTAAAAGGACTCTGTACTTAATTCCTTGGCAGTATACATTACATTTATAACTTTAGTTATATCATAGGTCTCAATCTCTTTGGGGATTAAGACCTATTCCTCACACCAAATAAAATGCTTTGAATATTATCAAACACCAAAATATTGAAGAAAAACAAGTAACTAAAAGGAAAGAGAAAGGTAAGGGGAAAATAAAAAAGACAAAGGAAATGGAAGGCAGAAGATGGAAGGGAGCAAAGCAGAGGTATCAAAAGAAAAAAAATGATAACAATGACTAAAAATGCAGCCACTATATACAAAGAATTCATGATCTGGTACAGAAGGCATTTACATAATAATTATGACAATGTGTAATAAATGCTACAGAATAAAACATACCATAAACAGTATGTCCATAATGGGAGTATCTCCACCAATATATAAAAAGCCTGACTACTTCACTCCAGCTTCTCTAAAGGGTAACAACAATTACATTCACCCTATTTTTCATTATAATACAACATGAAATCACTAAAACCCAAAAAGCATGATAGCCTCCAATATTTGCACATTTTAATTTAAAAGTTACTATTTTAAGGAAAACCGAAGGCTGTGTGTTATGTGCAAATGTGCTTTAATCATATTCAGGAGGGGACTCCTTCCCTAAAGGAAGTACAAGTTCCAACAAAAATGAGGCCAAGGTCAGAGTATCCAAAGGTGGCTGGCCATTGCTGCGCCTTTTCACCTTCCCTATTGCAAAAATTAACAAAGGTGTGACTCTCCAAAATACTGTTGGAAAAATGTAGAATAACTTCCTGCGATAATCTGACATTACTTTACTTTACCAAGTAAGAAGAAAGGCTAGGGTTAATTAAGATTACAAAACATGTAGCCATCTTTAGAGATTAAGTCATTTCATTCTATAAAAAGCAAATGAGGAAAGCAAAAAGCCAACAAAAAATAGGATCAAGGATAGTAACACTATTCTTCAAAAAAGTATTATAAAACTTGAAACTTGTTATGGAAAGATAACATATATTCTATATTATACTCAATCACAACTAAAACTGTTACCAAAATTCATTCACTTGAATTTTAATCATAAACACAGGCAAAACTTTTATCAAAATAGAAAATAAAGCTCTATTCAAGATTTTGACTCATAGAATATCAGGTTTTCATAATATTGTTCTCAGATAGTCTATTTATTTGTTAAATGAGGAGCCAAGTCCAATCCTACTTCTAAGGTTTTATTATCTATATACATATTTAGTAATCATTAATTGAAAGTCAGCTGTGCACAGGCAATATACTAAACAGTAGAAAAAAAAAAGGAAAATATACTCTATCGAGGCTTATAAACTGCCATATACTATCATATGCCAAAAAACTAAGTGCTATAAGTAATAAGTGCTCCATCTACAAGACAATGGGCCAACACCACAGGTCTTTGAAAATCTTGAGCAATAGAATGTGGTTACAAGAAGAGTTAGAGTTAGGCCAGAAAAGAAGATCTAAATTTCCCTCCACAACAGTGTGTGAGAGGGAGGAAAGTGGTTTCAGTCATCAAATTGTATAATGAAACAATAGGAATGCTGGAATGAGAATCAGGAATTGAGGGCTAGCCTAGACGCTAACAGAAATCAGCTGTTTCTTCTACATAATAAAAGGTCTGATACAATGACCACTAAACCCCACAACTACAAAATGTTCTATTACAAAACATTTCTCTCAAAGTTTACTTCACTCCAGGTAGTGAAGTCATCTGCAGAAAAGGCAAGCAGGAGTGACTGGGACTTGGCTTGAGCAGGAGATGTTTAGGACAAGTGAGAGAAGTGTATTAGCAAAATCAAGGTTAGACATAATGAGAGTACAACAGGCTGCTGCCAAGGTTGGAGAAAACACTTTCAGAATTACTATCCTAAGCTAAAAGTAAAAGCTACACAGCAGAAATAAATTAAAATTGCCACCAGCAGATCTGCATACTACTTCAAGTTAATGAATTCTATCTTAACATATATCAATACATTGAGATTTGGGGATAAGTTCTTTCTTTCTGTTTTTCTTTCCTTTCGTTGTTCTTTTTTTTAAAATGTTAAAACTAAGGATAACCACTGACGACTAAGATGGAGCAAGCTAGAAGCTAAATTTCCCCAGGCTTTTGCTACAATACAATCAAAACTACACATACTTATCCATGTGAAGAGATTTAAAAATAAGAATATTAATACACTACTAATAAATAATCAAAACAATAATTAGAAAAATAAACATCAACTATTATAGACATAAGAATAATTAAGACTGCCATCAGGAGGAGGAAAAAAAAGGCAAAATAATACAGCATACGTTCCTACCTGGTTGCTTGGATCTAGACCAGCATAAGAATTTCTTGAACTGCAACCAACTGGAGGTGTGGCCTCCCGAATGAATTCAGACATTTCAATCCCTCCACCAGGATCACTATGCAAGAAAAAAATTAGAAAGAGAGAATAACTATCATTATTCTGACACCAATTATTTTATTTTTGTTTAAGTTATATCTTTTTCTATAAAACTAAGAGGTTCTGAGTTTTAAGAGGGGAAAAAAAAAGTAAAGAATGATCACCCTTCATTTATAAAAATTACCCAAACAGGAACTATTTAATAACCACATCACTATTTGAAAATATTTTAAATTCTTTTACTCAAGCTGTCTATATCCAATCCAACATTAGAAACTGGCCTTAATTGCAATAATAGCATACTAAATATTTTATGATATGTGCCATAAAAATCACTCTAACAAAGAAATGATTGCCTGTTGTTTCCCAAGAACAAAGAGAAGTTAGTCAACTATAAAAATGGAAAGTAATCAGATAATCACATTAGCTGATGTCTCCACATGAGAAGTCTAAGCTGCATGACACAGTGATGAATGAACAAGACAAGAGTCATACTGGTTAAGCTCTATCTGCATTTTTAAAGTACAGAAATTAACAAGGATCTGATTGTTTTAAGAACTGGAAATCTAAGATTTTAGATTTGCATATGTTGAGTTAGAAGGCACAAGTCAAAAAAATAAAATAAAATGATGCTGTGCAGTAACAAGTCTTAGAAAGTCCAAAGAGAAAAAAGTACTAGAATCAAAGAGCTGTGGCAAGTCATATAGAATACTTAGGGAAAATGGGAACTTCACAATTAGGGATGGAGAGAATCACACCAATTTCAAAAGTTTTAGAAATGTTAGTTTCCTCAGAACCGTTCTCTTAGACCAACTCATGATCCTGTTTTTTACCCAAAGGTTTTTTTGCTCATTCTACCTTGCCATAAACAGAGTATCAATAATTTTTTTTAGCTATTATTATCAGGATAAAATTTCTAGGATATAGGCTGGATATTACAGTGGATATAAACTACCTTGCCACCCAGGATCTAATTCAACCTCCTCATACACATAAAAAGAAACCCAAAGTTCTCCTAGGGATTTGAATAATGTTGATCCTACCTCCTCATGTTTAGGGGCACACTCTACTGGATAAAATAAATCAGCATATCCCAGTCTTCTGATCACTGAGATTAGTTCTAGAATAAATATAAACCTCAACTCAGGCTAGTATGAATCAGTCAGGAATGTTCTATTGTTGACAGAGAAAATTTCTCTACACCTACAAGCCTTGAATGCTGCGATATAAAGCCTGGAGCTGCTGCAGCCATCTTACAACCATGAGGTAGAATTTAACTAACAGCAAAGAGCAGAGCCTGGCTAAAAAAGAAGCAGTGTCATGACTGTTTGAAACTCTTCATCCTGACATATCTGAAGATATCCCTTACATATAGACTTTTCAGTAACATGTACCATAAATTCCCTTAAGCCTGTTTGGGTGGAGTATTCTGTAGCAATCAAAATATATAAGCTTAAAAGAATTTGTTTGCAAGCATACCTTTCATTAAAGTATTTATCAATATAGCAGTATAAATTACAGCGTTTTTATTATTAAATATCTCATACCTATAATGTCCCTGTTTGCTTAAAGGGTTCCTAATTCTAGGCATTTGACCATAGTCAGCTAGTTGACATCCAGTGGTGAAAATCAGTTTTCTAATTTGCTATTCATTGATAAAAATAAGACACATTATGGCTGAGGTTATAGCTCAGTGGTAGAGCGCTTACCTAGCACTTTGACACACTGGGTTTGATCCTCAGCACCACGTAAAAAAATAAACAAATAAAAAGAAGGTATAAAAAAAATATATTGGAACCTGGTTACAAAAGTTAATGGCCAGGAGCTGGGGTTGTGGCTCAGTGGTAGAGCATTCTCCTAGCACAGGCAAGGTCCTGGGTTCAATCCTCAGCACCACATATAAATAAATAAAATAAAGGTATTGTGTCCAACTACATAATTAAAAAAAAAAAGTTAATGGCCAATTCAGTGCAAAACTGCTCATGTATTGTAAGAAAAGTGGAATATGTTCAAGTTTTTAGCTATGAGGTATTAACTCATACGGTTCTGAATTGAACAAAACTTAAAGGTGTACATGAGGCAGCTGCTACCACACTGAGTTAGTTAGTGATGAGAAAGAACCAGCAATGTTACTCCTATTTCTGCAGGAATGCTTCCTCTAAATCAGACCCAAAGAAAACAGAAGACGGAAGTCATAGTAAAGACCGAAAGATAAAATACTCAGTACCACAGAAAATAGAAAGCCCTCATCTTGCCTTGTTTCATTTTGTTGATGTATAACTCACATATAATTCACTAATTTAAATTGTACAATTCAAGGGTTTTTAGTATCTTCATTAAGTTATGAGATCATCACCATAGTTAACTTTAGAACATTCTATAATTTTATCACTTCTAAAACAAATTCCTTTAGTTATTATTCCTCTACTCTTTCCAACCTCCCTAGGCAACCACTAATCTAATTTCTGTCTCTATAGATTTGCCCATTCTGGATATCATCATATCAATGGAATTACATAGTATATAATTTTTCATGACTGGCTTAGGTTAGTAAGGAATTTAAACATATGTTTCAAGGTTCATTCACATTGCAGCATATATCAGCACTTTGTTTCTTTTTATGTCAAAGTCACATTTTACTATATGAGTAGACCATATTTTGTTTATCCAGTCACAGGGTGGACAGTCCTACCCACTTTCATACTTCACTTCTGAGAGCAAATCCAAGTGATTACAATGCAAATGTGAAGTTATTATTAATAACAAACAAAATTAAGTATTTGCTAGTTGCTTAATATATCCCAGTGACAGGAGATCCTACTCTATTTGTACTTTCTGATTAAAAAGTCTTTCCTAAAATCCAAATATAAGTACTATTTATTATCTTCATTTTACAAATGAAAAAACTGAACACTACAGATGTAAAATTGCCTCTGGTCTCAGAGGAGTGAACAACATAAACTGGGTCACTGGCATATGAGGGTCAAGTGGCAAGGGAGGGTACAAATAATACTCAGCACTCTATAGTGTGTTAATATATCTGTATTCCTTCCTTTCCTTCCCTGCCTTCCTCCACACACCTGAATATAGTTACTTATAACCAATAGACACACTAAAATAAGGTTTCAATAGCAGATCTATAAAACTCTAAGCCCCTGCTCTTTCTAAGAAATCATGCTGCTCTTCAACATACTTACAAGTTCTCTCTCAAGGTCAAAACTAAAAAGTAACACCATTATCTAGAATAGATAGAATAGAGATTTGGGGGTGAGGGGGGCATACCGGGGATTGAACTCCAAGGCAATCACCCACTGAGCCACATGCCCAGCCCTATTTTGTATTTTATTTAGAGACAGGGTCTCACTGAGTTGCTTAGCGCCTCGCTTTTTGCTGAGTCTGGCTTTGAACTTGTGATCCTCCTGTCTCAGCCTCCCAAGCCACAGGGATTACAGGCATGCACCAAACCGCACCTGCCAGCCCTACTCAGGACACATAATCCTTGACTGTTGAGGACTGACTGTACATTGTAGGATGGCTAGCAGCATCCCTGGCCTTTACCCTACAGATGCCAAAGGCATCCCCCAGTAGTGACAACTGAATATGTCTCCAAACATTGTCAAAGGTCTCCTGAAGGGTAAAATTACCCCCAGGTCAGGTACGATGATCTAGAACTAACACTGGTCAATGGTCAACTTTGAAAAACAGGGGGTAGGGAGTATTAAAACAACAAAAATGATTAAGGGAAAAAATGGACAGCTCTTTTATTTTTTAAAAAAATCCTCCAGCAAAATTTCTATACTCCACTCTTCTCTACAAATGCAGAAGCAGAACTTTCAGTCACACTATAGAGATTCTAAGTATAGCTAAACACATAAAATGACTGAGTAAGATTTTTTTTTTTATTAGCAAGACTTGCAGGTTTTTAGAAATGGAGATTTCAGCACATACCTGGAAAGTATGGTAGTTTACAATTCTCACAGAAGCAAAGTGGTCTACTGCAGTAAGCAATACACCAAATTCAGGGAATCTCTACCTTTATGCCTTAATTTCCCCATCTGTTAAAAAAGAAAAAACCAGGTACAGGGAAAGGCAGAAAAGTAGAAGGGGTCTAATCTGAATTACAGAGAAAATTTTACAAACTAATTTGTTTATTATTAGTATCATATTAATTGCTATGTTCAGACTTTGATCAGAAACTTCACAGTACCATTACAGTACTAAATTTACAAATCTAATCTAGATTATAATGATGCATATGAAGTATGAATAGATAAAACAAAGTCCCTAAACAGAATAAATCTCCCTCAGAAAACTCAGCCTAAAATTCAGCTTCATATAATTTAAATGGATCTTTGGTTTACAAGGCATTGTTATATTACAAGCATTGCTGCCATGAGAAAAGAGAAAATGCTTGTTTCCTCAAATATTTGCATTCAAATTCTTAAATTCAATTGCTGACTTTCTCTTCTGAAACATTAAAAATGTAACAGAAACAGTCTCTGATTCTGTCAACAAGATAGAGACTTAAGCACTTTTGAACTGCAGTACTACATAAGAGAAGCCAATGAAAACTAAGGCTCACAAAAGTCCTACTGTATTCATTCATTCACAGAACAGACTGACAGCTGTACTGTACCAAGCACAGTAAGAGGCTCTAAATATGAAAATACACATTTTCCTGCACATTACTTTTCCTCAGAACAGAATCTGAGATTCACAAGTGGTCAGATGAGGAAAAGAGGTCAAAAACAAAAATTATAGCCAAGATCTTCCTTTAATAGTGAAGCTTAAAAACATCCTATTTAAGAGTAGGGAAAAAAATAAGGATATACACCAATACCATTTCTATTTTATCAGAAGCTAGAAGCCATGGCCAACTAAAAAATCGAATGAGTATAAGGACTAGAAAGGGAAAATTAAAAGAGTCATCATTTGTAGAAAAATCAAGAAATAACCTATAATGTATCATCATTAATAAGAAAGTTATGAAGGTTGTTGGATAAATTAAACCGTTACATTTAAGGGAGAAAAAACAGAAAATGCAATTTAAAGAAAATTAAAAAGAAGGAAGAAACTATAGAATAACAATCAATTTCTGTTTAATGAAACAAATTACAAAATTTTACTAAAGAGAATTTTTAAAGACAAATTGAGAGATTCAATATACTAAAGAAAGAAATACTTGGCAAAGAAATCTCTATTTTCAAAGCAATTCGAATAAAAATACCAAGTTCTTACAGATATTTCTTGATAAACTCTAAGGTTTATATCAAATAGCAAAGAGCAAAAACTAGCCAAGTCACTCTTGAAAAAGAACAGGGTAGAAGTTTGCCCCACCAGCCATCAAGAGCCATGCTATAAAGCTACAGTAATTAGAACAGTGTGGTTAAGGCAAGGCATAGACAACCAGGTTAACCAAATAGAAAAGAGAGCCCTAAAACACACCACCACATAAGGAAACTTATGTTCATGACAGCAAATACTGCAGGTTTCTAAGGAAAAGACAGCCCTCTTAACAAACAGGTAAATTAATCATTCATAAAGAAAAAGTAAGTCAATCCCTATGTGACACTAAAATAATTTCAGCTATCTCTAAAATAATTTCAGAGAGAACCGAAATGTGAAAATAAAAGAAACATGAAACTTTAAAAAGTCAATAGTGAAGAATATCTTTTCATATCTCTATATAGGAAATAATCTCCTAAAAAACAAAAATGCTCATTTTTAAAAATGATAAATTATATTTTATTTAAATTTAAGAATACATGATAATCAAAAGAAAGCAAAATTAAAAGTCACAAACTGGGAGACGTCTATAATGTATATAACTAATAAAGAAGAAGCATAAACATTTTTAAAATTTCTACTTATCAATAAGAAAAAACTACAAAGAAAAATTAAACAAGACATAAATGGACACCGGGAAGAAGAGAAAACCTAAGTGGAACCTATATATAAAATAAGATGCTCGACCTCATTAATAATCAGAAAGGTTAACTAAAAGTTACAGTGAGACATATTTTACACTCACATGAATGGCAAATGTTAAAAGTTTGCCAATATCAAATACTGATGAGACTGTGGAATAAGGAACTTTCACATATTACTAGAGTATAAATTGGTAAAAATCATTTCGGCAAACAGCTTGGAATTACCTACTAAAATTAAACAAGAAAATGCTCTACAAATTGCCTTATGTAAACTAGATATACACATGTATACTAGAAGTCATGTACAATAATGTGCTATCAGAGCAAAAATTGGAAATAATCTGAATAACTATCAGCAGAAGAATGGACAAAGATTGTAATCTATTCCTATAGCAAGAGGCTACATGGCAGTGAATATGAATAAATCATAGGCATAAGCCTTAACATGAATGAATCAATAATACAAAACATACCATACCCAAAAAGTCCCTCACACAGAAACATACATTGTATGATTCTCTTTAGAAGATCCTAAAGCAGACAAAATAAATATTTCATATGTTTAAGGATAGCTACAAAGATTGTATTACAGTAAAGGAAATCAAGGGAATTATTCACCCAAAAAACAAGATTATGGTCCCTCTTAAAGAGAAGAGTGGAATGAAATGGGAAAGAAAAGCATAGACCTTCTATGGTGTTTGTATACTTCCCTGTTTCTTATGCTGTGCAGTGGGCAATTCATTTCATTTGACTATTTTTCTCTAAATTATACATATATTTGATATATTCTTTGGAATACATATATTTCACAATAAATACTTCTAAACTAAAAGAAACAGAAAAGTAACTCATTAACAGAAGCAATTAAAAACATATATACACATATACATAAAATCCAGAAATAATTGGAACAATTATGCAGAGGAAAGCTTAAGTAACTTTTCTAATATTTTATAATTGAGAATGATTCAAGCTCAGCTGACATAAAAGTAATACGTGGCATACAAAAACAATTATGATAGAAACTGAGTAAAAGTACTTGGCACATAGGACAAACAGTTAAAATCCATCGTAAATATATATCTCTCCAAACCAACAGTTAAAAAAAAAAAAAGAACAGAAAAATAAACAAGCCCCCCAAAAATATAAATGACAAAAACACAAGAAAAATGCCCCTATTTTGCTAGTAATCCAAAAGCAGAAATATAAAACACTGAGGGTTTTATCAGTGTTTTATAAAAATACTAACCCAGTATTTGTCAAAGGTTTAAAAGAGAAGGGGGTGGGGGAGGTCCTCAAACTGCAGATCATGATAGTTAAACAGCAAATCTTTGGAATTTGGCAATATGTATTAGAAAGCTTAGAAATGTATGTAGCCACCAGGTACGGTGGTGTACACCAGTAATCCCAGCAACTCAGGAGGCTCTCAAGTTCAAAGCCAGACTCAACAAAAGTGAGGTGCTAAAAGCAACTCAGCAAAATAAAATACAAAATAGGTTTGGGGATGTGGCTCAGTGGTTAGTGCCCCTGAGTTCAATCCCGTACCAAAAAAAAATATATATATATATGTAGCCTTTCCAGTAATTATACCTCTGATAAATCATGGCAAAACATTTAATCATTTAAAATTTAAGGATCACAGTGATCTTTCCAACATTGAAATTTATATATGAAAATAACTAAAAATAGGATAGGTAAATTATTATACATCCACACAAGGAAATACTATGCATCAGTAAAAATAATACCACAGAAATTTTGTTTTCATTACTTCAAATATTAGCCAAGGAATAATCAGTGCCAGAAACTGATTTTAAGGCCTGGAAATATAATAGTTTTTAAGAAAAGGTCCCTGATTTCAAGAAGTTTATAAATGCAATTCAGATAATTTGAGGTAGTGATTAAGACAATGAATAAAATCATTACAAACGTAAAATACCTGCACAATGAACAAATGTGGCAATCATATAGGAATGAGGAAAAAATATAACTGAAAAGAGATAAAGTCTTTTAATGCACTAGAAAAATAAAGAAATATTACATGCCTTAATAGGAGCATCCACCTTTCATTATATTATTTATACCGTAATATCTGAAATAGCTCATTATTATATGCCTAGTGGACACACAGCATAGTGGATAAAAGAATAGACTCCAGAACTTGAGTGCTTGAATTATTTGATCTTTCTCACTTTGGTTTCCACGTCTATAAGTTAGGAATAAAACAGCATCTACCTCACAGAATCATTTAGAGGACTGAATGAGCTTAATATATGTCAGATGTTCACATAGGAACTGCTTGTTTTTAAGCTTTATATTAGCAGTATTTATTATTTCCATAAGAACACAAGAAACTTTTGACCATAAACAAAGTAGATTTCTCCTCAAAAAGAAAAAGCTAGTAGAGCCAAGGAAATATGTTACAATGTGGCTGTGAGCAATCCTTTATCTGGGATAGGAAGGGAAAGTTTCCAAGGCAACATCTATCTAAACTTGAACCCTAAAAAGTCAGTCTTCTGAAGACTGAGGAAAGAACAACTAAATTTCAAAGGTTAAAATATAAAATTGAAGCTGGGCCTATAGCTCAGTGGTAAAGCACTTCCCTGGCATTTGCAAGGCCCTGAGTTCAATCCCCAACACTGCAAAAAAGAACAACAAGAAGAATATAAAATTGAAATTGGAGTCACATAATGTGACTCCAATTGAAATTTTTATTTACAATAAAGTGAAACGTGCAGATAATATCAAGTAAAGCATCACAATGTATTTAAGATATACATACATTTCATTTATACATGTAAGTTTTTTAAATGATGAGATTTATAAGTTATGCTTTGAAATTATTTCTTCAAGCTGTGTTACCTTGGTTTTGGGTGTTGGTATGAGTAACTATTTTGTGGTAACCTATTTTTCTAACCTCTTCAGAAATGAGGCCAATGATATTGATTTAATCCCCCAAACATGCCAGTTAGTTTTGCTCTATTCTAATATTACAATGTGCCCTGGGCATTATACCTTTAGTGGTAAGATCTAATACTGCCTTCAAACCATATAAAGACACAGACACAACACAGTAATTACATCATTACACACACACCACAATTTATGTTGTTACAAACTGAGCAACATGGATTTTCTTACCTAGGTCCATTGCTGTCTTTTCTCCTGGTTGAACAGTTGCCTTGTTCAGCTTTGGTTCGCTGATCTGTGAGCTCATTTGCACTCCTATCTACAATTTCTCCAGCATCCAGTGCTCTGTGTAGTCGATAGTTGACCATCTTCAGAACAATGAAAACAGCAGCTATCACGGGACAATAAACTGCTACTATAATCATGGAAGAAGGAAGGGCCTTTAAGAGAAAGGAAATGAAGATAAGCATTTTAGAATGTTTTACATTTTACTCAAAGAAATCTATATCTAAAATAATAAACACATATTTACATACAAAACAATTAAGTTACTAGCTCTTAATTGCAAAGGTAGAAGTCCACAGTGCCCAATACAGAAACCCTACATGTGGTTAGTGAGCACCTGAAATGTGGTTTAGTTTGTAACAATTGACGTCCCATAAGAAAAAAAAAAATAACAATGGATTTCAAAGACAGTATGAAAAAGAAATGTAAAATATCTCAATTCTTACACTGATCACATGTTGAAATAACAGCATACTGGGTTAAGCAAAACATTATTGAAATTAATTTTCACCTGTTTCTTGTCACTATTACTACTACACAACTTTAAATTACCTATGTGGTTCACATTACATTTCTGGCAAAATGCTTTAAATACAATTGGAGAGCTAAGGTATCCCATTATATGTGAGTAAGTCAGGGTTGTGATCCAAATACAATCTCTGTTTACATGTTCTGTTTAACTTCTTTTGTAGGATACAGTCTCTTTATGTTCCAGAAAACTGGAACGTAAACTGTCAGGACAATGACCTTGGAACTCTGACTGTAAAATCAGGTAAGACATGGGAGATACACAATATCCAATTTATTCTAAAGTATTTAAATGCTTAAAATATTCAAAAAAATGCCTGCCTGCCAAATTGAAAAATAAATAATTCAAAAAATAATCAAGCAGTAAATAAATTGAAATAAATCAGTCATGTATACTAGGTGTAGGGAGTGTAGACCTTCATATTTGAAGATTATGTGGAACCTGAATACCAGGATGGCAGGCTCAGAAACCACCCCACTCCACAGTCCTCAGAGTTGCTGCTGGCAGAAAGTATAAAACTAGGTTCAACATATCCCCACTTTCATAAGGAAAAAAATCATTCTGGATGTCTGTAGCTCCCGAACCCATATTTTTGTTAAGAGTCAACCTGAGCCATCTGATAATGTGACTCCAAAATGGCTTGGAAACTGCCAACACGATGAACTTGAAAAGTTCTTGATGAACCAGACAAATTTATAATACACATAGGAAAAAGAAATTTTTTTAATAATTTAAGAAGAAAAGAGTGTCAAGTTGTAATTAGGATGAAAAAGAGATTAAATATCAGATTTAGAAAAATTAAGTACTTAGAAAATTTTGTCAGATGATTTAAGTACTTAAAAATAAATGCTCAGCCAGGTGTGGTGACACACACCTGTAATCCCAGCGACTAGGGAGGCTGAGGCAGGAGAATGGCAAGGTCAAAGCCAGCCTCAGCAAAAGCATGGAGCTAATAAGCAATTCAGTAAGCCCCTATCTCTAAATAAAATACAAAATAGGGCAGGGAATGTGGCTCAGTGATTGAGTGTCCCTGAGTTCAATCCCCAGTACCCAATAAATAAATAAATGCTCAATTTATAGTTTCAATTTAAGTTAAAGGGATCTTAAGCTAGAAAAAAATAAATTTCTTAAAATGCTCATTCAAATGTGTTATAATTGAGTTTAAAATTCTTAGTTGTTTAATTTAAAACTTTAATAAAT